>NW_026527013.1:141645308-142326558 GCF_024362965.1 Panthera pardus
GATACTCCACGTCAAATATTTTTTAAAGTCTGTATTTATTAACCTTTTAAAGGTACCAGATATACTCTTATTCTGCCATCTTGATAATGTCCTAATGGAAAATAGTTTATTACCATATATTCTCCCTCATTGTATTAATTCCTTATTATTAGAAATGGCTGGCACACATTATAGTGCTACTGCTCAGGGGAAAGAAGGTGGCAGAATTCTCATGATCTCAACTCCAGGTTTTAATTTTATGCTCAGTTCTCTAAAATTTAAGTGTGTATGCTACTACCAATTGTACTATATGTAGACTATAAAAATCTTTTACATTAAAAGGTACCATGAGAAGAAAAGATAACCCATAAACTTGAATACACTACTTTAAACACATACAGAAAAATATCTAAAATATATAAAAAGCATCCACTTCGTAATAATGCAATAATATGATGATTAAAAGAAGACATAGTTGTGACTAAGCACAGTAAGATAGCTTTTAATATTCACCACTTTGTCTAAAATGAAAAGCCTGAAAATATCATGTGTGAATGGAGATGTTAATTAAGCAACTGTGATTTTCATTTCACTACAGTAGCTAAATTATTAAATAATTTACAATGAATAAGTATAAAAGTATTTTAAATTACTTAAATGATTGAAATGACTAAAAGTAAACTATACTCAGAGTGTTCTCAGACTTGTTATCACCAACAATGAATATAGAATATGGTAATCCTTCAATATTTTGAAGAAAAGGATTTAAAACCAATACAAATTTTATTGATATATAATGATATAAAAAAGCAATACATTTTTAACAGTCCATATACCTTTTCTGGAATTATTTAAGCAGTAATTTTCAAAAGTTTGTCATTAAACAAAGGCAGAAGGGCAAAATTCAGTAAATAATGGATCCAGTTCCAGTGACAAGATATTGTAGCCTGGCCATTCTGCCCAAGGTTTAGAGGCTGGCAATCCAGGTAATAACTAGAAAATGGAGGATGTCAATAGGGTAGGGGTAATACAGGTAATGAGGATAAAGAGGTAGAGTTTCATACATAGATACCATAACTTCAGGATATAAAGGCTTATGACTTAGTAAAGACAAATGGAAATTCAGGGAGAAAGGGGAATTTACAAGAGAATTATAGGCCAAAGAAAAGGCAAATTAAAATGTGCCCTGTCTTAGCAACTGATAGAATGCCAGGAAAAGTGAATCTATTTAACATTGATTCTACCCTAATTCCACTTAGAGCAGTCTTTGGTTAGAGACACTGGTCACATAAAAGAACGTGTACTACAAAAACTTAATTTTTGCATGACCATAATAATGGAAATACTAGGTGTTGCTTTAAAAAGTTGAATTAGCCTAAAGACAGGCATACAGATCTTGGTGTGTGATGTTCAGAGTAGAAGGTAAATGACATCAATTTTTAAAATGTAAAGGTAATAGAATGGAGGATTAAAGTGGAATATAATGTACAAATGTTACTCTTATTTTAGATAGTAATCAAGAGAACAGGAAAGGAAAAACGAAGGAGTATTAGCACATTTTCTAAAAGTTTAGAATTAAACATTAAGAATCCTACTAAGCTATAAGCGTTATTCATCACTAGGTATTGAACGTAGAAGTAGAAAATATTCAAAAGAATTACGCATCTTCTATTTTAGAGAATTAACAGATATTATATGAAGTAGGAAATAAATTAGAGATATGCAAAAACACAAAGCAAAACAAAAACATTAGATTCTAAATTAGGTAATTCGGAACCAATCAGGGACCTTTTGGTAGCCAGTCTTCAAAATGGCCCCGAGGATTCTCACTTCCTGGTATTCATGTTGTTGTGTAGTTTCCTTCCACACTGAATAGGGTTGCCGTATTTAATAAAATATTGTGGAAACAACAACCTGGGACTTTCAAATCTACATCATAAAAGACATAGCTGCCCATACCTGGCTCTCTTGGGTCACTCACATCATGTTGCCAGCTGCCACGTCATGAGGACACTCAAAAAGCCCTGTGGAAATATTCACAAGATGAGGACTGGAGGCCTCCTGCCAACAGCCATCACCAACGCGCCATATATGTCATTAGTTAGGAAAACAGAATGATTACAAGTGATCCAGATTATTTAGTTATAGCCCCAGCTAAAAATGTTGTTTTCCTACTCTTTGATCCACATCAGGTTTACGTCCTCTTTTTGTCCCTGGAAAAGAGTCAGGGATGACTGAGACAAATAAGGATCCAGGTATACATGAATCCCTAAAAAATTATCCATCTCACTTTCATATTTATTTTCTGTAAGTTTCAGTATTAAAATAGCGGTTGTATCTCTTAATTGTCTATAAATGCAATGACTTAAACATCTGTCAATACCTCCAATTATTTATAACTTAGTGATATTATTTTATGTGGTATGTTAAATATATTTATATATGAAATGAGCGTAAACAATTATTTTCGTTATGAAAACTCCAAAATAACTATTTTCAGACATGTTCAGAATAAGATTGACTTTTTAGACTTTTATTACATACAAAAGTGAACATTTTACTTTTAAATTCTGAGATAGTTTTTATTTATCCTATTTTACATATATATCAATATTATTAAAAGATGTAAGAATTGTTATAACTGTTATGTAAATGGAAATGAAATAAATCTAGATGAATTTCTTCAGGGTCTTTAAATAATGAGATCAGAACTCCCTACTTCACAGCACTAAACAAAAACACATAAAATATCTATATTGGCATCTATGGGAGATAAATGGTTGAACAAATTGTGTATTTTGTTGTATAGACAAAAACCTATTTCTCTTCCAAAATTATCATCTAGGGTCCTTATGCTGAAAACTGAAAGATAAATAAGAAAATGAACAGTACCACTAACACAAAAGTTTGATGAAATAAAGCTTTTAACATAACCTGAGAAGTAGGAAAAAGATTCTAGAACTTCTATTTCCCTATCTTCTTACTAGTCATATTTCATTACTATAAATGATAATTCTAAGAAGTTTTCAATGTTATAAATGACTCAAATATTAACTTGAAGGTAATTTGGGAAAAACTATTGTAAAAAAATGTATTCACAAAGAAAATTAAACCTTGTAAATATGGAGTCTATGAAAGTATGTATTATCGAGACTAAATGTGAAACTTGAGCTTATATGAAGCCCAGTCTAGATACTTCCACTTGGAAGTGCAACAGAGATCTGAACAATATTTCCTAAACTCTAATTTGCTACTGTAATGTTAGCTCTAAACTCTTTTATCTTTTGCATTATCTCACATTGAATAATGAGAGTTAAGAATCACAGAATTGCCTCTGCTGGGTATCTGGCACATACCCTGTCTCTCATTGACAATATCTAATTAACTTCCAAAACAATCCAATTTTATCCATCGGAAGTGTCGTTCAGTTCAGATTCAGTGTCATTTCCTTCTGGATTTAGTTCCCACCAGATCTTTCTACCTCTAGAAACACCCACTGCAGAATACAGTCCCAATTATCCCTTGAAAGCATGAATATGATACCATCCTCTGACTAAAAACCTATAATGATTGTTGATTTTCCTTATGCCTATTTCTCTTTGGCCAAATTCCTTAATTTGGCTCATGGCTTTGTTCCACACTCACAATTTAAAACGGACTTGCAGTTACTCAAACATGCAATACTGCAACTAATCTCAGAGATTACTGATCTGCCTACAAAACCCTTCAATCAGTCCAGTCCCTCAGCCCTAGCTAACTCCTCCTTTTCTGTATGAAAGAAAGAGAGAGAGAAGAATGGGGGTGGGAAAGAGAAGGAGAGACAGAAACCGAGTTTCTAATTCTTACAGTTGTATAATGTTTGATAAATGTTCCTATTTGCAGAGTTCAGTAGATTGAGTCAGACTCCTTGTCCTGTTTCTTTTTCAAAATTAAGTTTTTTTTTTTTATACATTGCTTCACATTTGTGACTTTCCCTCATACTGTTCTATCTCTGCACTGGCTTCTACAGCCAGGCTCATTTCTATTTAATTACATTTCAAGGCAGTTGTTTTGAGAGAACTAAACCAATAGCCAAATTCATTTAAATAAAATATATTCTTCAGATGTTGAGAAACTGCCCCCAGGAGGCTCGTGCTTTTTACAACATTTTGCAAGTATACAAGTAGTACATAATGGTCCTAAAATATATAATGACCGTGAGATCAAAATAATGTCCTATTCAGAGATCTTGTTGACTTAAAATTTTTAAAATTTGGATAAAATGCAAGTTAATCACACATCAACTTTGTGATATGTGGCCTTCTATAGCAAAGAAAAAGAAACTCTGTATGATATTCTGTTGCATGAAACCAATTATCTTTAAGATCCAAGAATAATTGTTTGCAACCATCTTTCAATCTAAGAAAAGATTGAGATACAAAATATCACTTTATGTAATTACTTCATTGTCATTATCAATTATCTTACAAACTTTTCCTGCAGGTTTCCTGTTCATGTCCTCTATGTATTTTCCTATAGTCATAAATTTAACAACTTTAATTACTATTTGAAATTAGTTCCAACATTTGTCATAATCAAATCAAATTTGTTTAGCTAATCTCTAACCCTAGACGACTTCACAAACATATGGTCTCTTGTCCTATGTGCAGTCTTAAATGCAGACCTTTGAAATGTCTAACCTGAGGATTGAAATAACCATCTAAGGTATTAATATTTTCTGTCCAGTCTTAGTACTCCAGCAAAGTTAGCATTCCTAAATGGTATAATAATCTCCCCAATGCCCCTTAAAAATCAACAATTCCTTATTGTTTTTTTTAATAAAGTCCAAACTTTTAAACAAGGTATACAAAAATCCCTTCACTATATGTTCCTATGCAACTTATCCAGAATCATCCTCTCCTCCTTTCACCTCCTTAAACCTAATCCTCACACACAACTGGTGTTTTTCAAAAACTTTTCTAGTTTTGCTTTTCTCTCCTCTACCAGAAAATTCTAGTATTAAACAAGATCTTCAACCTTGATCATGAGGCTTCTCCACCCCACTGCACCAGAGTCCTTCCTTCCTCTGTTCTATTACACCTTGTGCAAGTGTCTGCCTAAACAGAGCTATTGTTATTGTGATTTCCCCACATTAGACTTTAAAGATAAGAATCATGCCTTCGATTCATTCAACTAATAACCACCTTATCCCAAAGAAAAAGGTAACAAAAAAGATAGACAATTATAGTAAAATATTAATTTTTGAAACAGGGACAGAGGCTTATAAAAACATGACAGACAGCAAAAAAACACTTTGTCCAGGGCAACTGGGTGGCTCAGTCAGTTAAGCATCTGACTCTTGATTTCAGATCAGGGATCTAGCCCTGCATTGAGCTCTACACTAAGCATGGAGCCTGCTTAAGATTCTCTCTCTCTTGCTCTCTGCGCCTCCCCCAGCTTGCACTCCTGCTCTTTCTCAAAAGAAAACAAAAACAAACTAAAACAAACAACCCATTTTCTCCAGATGACACAGGCTGGAATTTAGCCACTCTTTATCACCAAGGACAAAGTCTCAATTAGTATTGAATTTCTTAAAATCTGAAGTGAATAAACTAAGTTCATAGAACATGTTACCTTTAAACAGAATGTCTCTAAAAAGAAACATTATTTGATTAACTGTGCTATGTCTGAATGGTGGCTATGACCCAGCACTGCTTGAACCCTATTCTTTAAAACAAAGGAAAAAAATAGTTGCTCTTTCAGAGGTGGACATTTCTCAGTTTTGAGTTACTTTAATTTGTTACAACACTAGGTATTTACTTTGTCAACAGGTGCTTCATTTTAACACTGTTAGCCTCGGAACACTTCATAAAATGTAAAAAGAAAAACTTACTTTTCCAGTACTAATTTTAGATTGTGCTCATATTGATTTTTCCCCTTTTTTGATTTTTTTAAGAGACTGAGTTATTCCACAAACTCTCCCCTAACTCCTCAGTTCTTCACAAGACAGCAATACATCAGGACTACAAGCCATTAATTAATACTTATACAACATCAACTGATGAGCTATCACAGCTTCTCTGAAAGGATGCTAAGTCTCAGGATCTGAATTGTTAGTCGTAAAAATCCTGGCATGGGGATGACATGTGATTGGGTCATTCTGTCCCAATTTAAGTTTCTGGCAAAATGCCAACCTTAAAAACCACTCATTCAGCTACAGTCAGAAATACAGGAACTACATTCAAACATTTCATGCTATTAAGATTGTGTCTCATGCTCAACTGGTAAATTCATCCGCTCATGACAAATGATTACCATAGTTATGTGTTTGTCAAATACTTCTGTGTTTGTCAACTTCTTTCTGAGGGGCTCAGGTTACTTCCTAGTACACCAAACTTATATTGTAACTGCTGTTTTCAAAGAGGCAAGATATTTATCTAGAAAGTTTCACAAATGTATTATGGCTTCCACTGAATACTTTGTTGTGGTTGTCCTGCTACCTTCTCAGCATGTGATTTTGCAGGACTCTGCGGGTTACTTGGTGATAACGACAACTTAAAGTGAAGGTAGTAAACTTCCTTTCACCCTTGTGAGTATTTAGACAGGAGCTGTATCCTCGTCTTCTGAGGAGGGAATCCCTTTTAACCCTCTGATCCTTTGGAGAGAGTAGGTGAGTAGGCGTGCTAAATTATGAAACTTTGCATTGGCCAGGCCCTACTGAAGTAACTTTTGGTACTTCAAGTAGAATGGTTTTCATTTTTTTAAAGAAACAAACTGTTAAAACACAAAAAAATTACGCCTGTGTTTCTAGGTACTGTATTATAATCAGTGCCTACTATTACATTTAAAAGCCTAAGCAAATTCCAAGATTGAAGCCAGAATAGAAACCAGAACTAGACTCAGGGATGAACAAGGAAAGGATAGCTGGGCTTTGATGGACTTAGAGCAGTAAACTGATCGTTTGGGGCATGTTTTATTGAAGCAATAACAGGGGCCATTACCTCCCGGATCTCTTAATACCATGTTATAGATTCTAAAGCAAAGTGAGGGCCAGTACGGATCAGATTTGGGTTGTTTATCTGTGGTTCTGTCCTGCTCAGCACAATATCTGGCACATCAAAGAATAAGGTATTAGAAGTGTTTTTAGAAATGTCTTCCATAATAAAATATGAAACAAATGTCTTCGTATCAGTACTATGCTAAATTTTATCATCTTTCCATCTGTTTCACTGTTTTTCTTAAAAGACATTAGACAGGATGTATAACATTTAGTTTTTTCTTGACTGTCCCAGGCTAGTACTTCTTATCAAAGATTTAAATGTTTTTAGCTCTTCAATAATTCTTTTTAATAATTTCAAAGGATTTGAAGTTAGGAAGACAGCGTGGTAAAATGTGTTAATCATCAGTTCTAAGAATTAGGTTTATGTGTTGACTTTATGACAAGCCAGTTGTATGGCAATTATAGCTACTCTTGAGAACAGATGTGTATGAATATTTTATTATCATCTTATTTAATGCAATTATATAAATGTGGCAACCCATTGTACTCTTGGATTTTTTCTGATTATGCAATATTTCAATACCTGGCTCTGTTTCACTCTGGGATTATTTTTATAATCACTGGGATTATTTTTATAATGATTCAATATGGTCTTATTTAAATTTAACTAAACTATCTTTCATTTTAGGATTGTTTTTGCTCTGATGAATCTTCCTTTAGTGATATTTATAAGTTTAGGACTGAAAATAGAGATGGGAAGCATGCTTTTAAAAATGTATTACAAAAGAATCCAGTCATTTTGGAAGTACATAATATCAACTACAGTAGATAAAATAGTAAACTTCAAGGAAGTATTATGCTTTATTCTTTAAGAATCTGAAATGTTTAACAATACTGTTAATATTTCACAAAAAATGAATGATAAAATGGAAGACTAACTTTTCTTCAGTAAATTAATAATTTGTAGATATAACTGTTTACAAATGTACATATTTCTTCTTCATTCCCTATCTTTTAATGGCTGTTATCCTAATGTCTTTCTGTGCTTTCACTTATTAAATTTTTTTAAATTCATTTTTGAGAGAGACAGAGCATGAGTGGGGGTGGGGCAGAAAGAGAGAGGGAGACACAGAAACCAAAGTGGGCTCCAGGCTGAGCTGTCAGCATAGAGCCTGACATGGGGCTCGAACCATGAATAGTGAGATCATGACCTGAGCCAAAGTCAGATGCTTAACTGACTGAGCCCCCAGGCACCCCAACTTTCATTTTTTAAATATCCTTATATGCTATTAGAAAAGCAGTACAGGGGCGCCTGGGTGGCGCAGTCGGTTAAGCGTCCGACTTCAGCCAGGTCACGATCTCGCGGTCCGTGAGTTCGAGCCCCGCGTCAGGCTCTGGGCTGATGGCTCGGAGCCTGGAGCCTGTTTCCGATTCTGTGTCTCCCTCTCTCTCTGCCCCTCCCCCGTTCATGCTCTGTCTCTCTCTGTCCCAAAAATAAATAAAAAATGTTGAAAAAAAAATTTAAAAAAAAAAAAAAAAGAAAAAGAAAAGCAGTACATACACAAACATACACAAAAAAGTACTTATTAAGAGCTTCATTATGAGTCACATATAAAGCTTATACTTGTATAAATTGTATAATTGTTACATATAAGTTTAGAAATATCCTTTGTAATATGCAGAATAGATTTTATATTTTACGTTTATTCTCAAAGCATGAAATGTACAACCAAAAATTGCTGAGTGATTATTTAGGCCTACATGTGATTAAATTGGTTTTAATTTAGATAGCAACTCATTAAACTGTATAGCATATTAACAAATAGGAACACTTCCTGATTATTTACAGAGACATTATAGCATATTTCTAATGCCCGATAATGACACATTTTAGTGGCTCCCAATAAAGCAGTCCAATTAAATTTGCCCTCAAGGAACTAAAGTAAGAATTCATTCATTTTGCTGACTCCCAAGGAAGATGGTAGAATAAAGGATCCTGAACTCACCTCTCCCACAGACACAACTGGATAACACCCACATCAGTTTCAATAAACCACAAAACAACCGAAGACTGACAGAACAGACTCTCCACAGCTAAACTAGAGAAGAGGCTACATCAAAAACAGTAGGAAGAACAGAGACACAGTCAGAAAATAAGCTGACCTGTGAGACTGTCCAAGGGAAGGAGAAGGACCCAGGCATGGAGAAGGGACAGGAGCTGACTATAGAATGGGCACCTCACGCACAAGGGACCCACACTGGGAAGATGAATCTCCATAATATTTGGCTTTGAAAACCAGAGGGGCTTAAATTCTAGTTCTTACAATCCCTGGGGCTTAACATCTGTAACTTCAAAAATCAGTGGGTATTGCTGAGATCAGAGGGAGATAAGAAACTGAGTCCCTGTTCTTAAAGAGACAGCACAACAAACAGCCCTCTGAAATACAGCCTAGAAGCAGCAGTTTGAAAAATGCCTGGGGATAAGGAAGGGAGATTTGTTTACTACTCTTAGAGTTTTAGCTGGAGGGGCAGGGATCTCTTGGAGAATCCTTCAAGAACAAAGGAGCTGGCAGGTGCCATTTCCCTCTCCAGCTCCCCAGCCTAGATCCACAGAGTGGCAACCAGCACAGGGTGATCACTCTCCACTTAGCTTGCCAACAGTGCACACTGCCCTCCTGTTTTTCTGCAGACTCATCCTCTCCAACCTGATCTCAGTAGCTCTCCAAATGAGTACAGGTTTCCTCCCATGGGAGACCTGCACAAACCTTGCTAACACTGCATGCCTCACCCCTGAGCTCCTCTATGGACTCAGCCCCTCCATTCCCGCCTTAGCAGAACTACATCCAAAGCAGCTACGGGTCCCTTCCCATGGCAGACCAGTGCAAATCTCGCTAGTGCTGCGTGCCCCACTCCTGTGTTCTCCCACAGACCTGACCCCTCCAACCTACCCTTCTCCAAAGGAGCAGCACAAATGCGGTGTGAGAAGTGAGATGATTCATTTTCACCAATACCAAATAAAAGCTGTGCTGTCTAGTTAACAATAGGTTTACAACCTATTGGAAATATGTATGAAAATCCCTCCCCCCCCAAGTCATGGAGTCCTAAACCCTAAGACAATTCACTTCCTGGTTCTTCTAACCCTCTCCATTTTACAGGCTTTGCAATGAGCATGCACCAAAGAACTGAGGTCTCTGAGAAAGAACTAAAGTCTCTAGGTCACCTCAAGGAATGTATATTTGTTCCACTAAGACTTCTCTTTGCCTTTCATGGGCATAACTGACTTCTGGGTAAGGCTGTAACCTCTGTAGTGCTCAGCCAATGAGGAATCAGGGGAAGGACTTGCACACTAGGAGATAAATTGCCTGCTGTAACTACCCCGAGTGTGCCTGTTCATCAGACACCTGCTCTTGCAAGAACGTTGATTAAAGCTTCACTTCACTGTGCTCCGAGTCTCCTCGTCCCTCCTATGATTGGGTCAGTGGGCCTGTTTCTCACATGTGGCATTCTGCAAGCCGTCCCAAGGAGCCCAGAACCACTCCAAAGTGACTCCTGCCACAGGGAGAGGGGAAGATAACCACACACACCAGTTCAATTGCAGCCCCAGCAGTGGGCTGGGGGAAGACATCTGGTCTCACTGCAGGTCCCACACACTAATGAAAGGCTTTCAGGGACAACACAGGAAGAGTGCCCTGCAGCTCCGCGCTGTCACAGCTCACAGGCAAACATCTGTTTTGACTCATTTTAAGCCCAATGCAACTCAAGACTGGCCCATTAATGACATAAGGACCAAACCCTGCCTGCAACAGGCAAAGAGAACCATTACAGGTAACTGGACTGAAGGCAAACACAAGTCAGGCACAACAGCAGGGTACACAGCACAGAAGCACTAGGTTCTAGTGAACAGGGGACATGGAGCTTGAGGGCACTCTAGGGCCTCTTCTTCACAAGGCCACTACTTTAAAGAAACAGTCACAGAGTTAGAAAAAATGAGAAGACAAGGGATTATGCCGGAAATGAAAGAATAGGACAAAGTCACAGCAAGAGAGCTAAATGAACCAGAGACAGGTGATATGTTGTATAGAGAATTTAAAGTAATGGTCATAAAGACACTCACTGGACTTAAGAGCAGAGGACCTCAGTGAGACCCTCAAAAAGAGAAAGCATAAAAAAGAACCAGTTGGAGATAAAGAACTCAATAAGTGAAATTAAAACTACATTAGATGGAATAAATAGTAAACTAGAGGAAGCAGAAGAATGGATGAGTGACCTGGAGAACAGATCAATGAGAAGCTGAACAGGAGAGAGAAAATAAAAAGATTAATAAAAAAAAGAATACATTAAAGCAAATCAGTGATACCATTAAGTGTAATAACATTTGCATTATAGGAATCCCAGGAGGGGAAGAGAGAGAAAAGGGATCAAAAGTTTATTTGAAGATATAATAGCTGTAAACTTCCCTAATTTGGGGAAGGAAACAGAAATCCAGATCCAGGAGGCAGAGAGAGCCCCCAACAAAATCAACCCAAGGAGGTTGACATTGAAGCACACTAATTTAAATGGCAAAAAGTAATGATAAAGAACTTTTAAAGCAGCAAAAGAAAACAGTTACACCCAAGGGAAGCCCCATAAGGCAATTAGCTGATCTCTCAGCAGAAACTTTGCAGGCCATAAGGGAATGGCATTATATACTCAAAGTACTGAAAGACTAAAATCTGTAGCTAATAAAATTCTATCCAGCAGGCTATCATTCAGAATAGAAGGAGAGATAAAGAGCTTCCCAAACAAAGGTTAAAGGAATTCATGACCACTAAACCAGCCCTATAAAAAATGATCAAAGGAATTCTGAGTGGAAAGACCATAAGCCTGAGTAAGAAATGGAGGAAGCTGCATTCCCCTGATGATAAAAGCAGTAAAATTAAGTATGTTCGCAAAAATCAGTAAAGAGATTCACACACAAAAAATAATTTTTTAAAGGATATATAGTATGATACCACATACCTAAAACATAGGGGGTTGGGAAGAAGAATAGAAATTTACTTCTTTTAGAATGGGTTCAAACTTAAGTGACCATCAACATAATATAGACTGCTATATGCTTAAGGTATTACATATAAAACTAATGGTACCCACAAATAAAAAACTGGTAAGAGAGAGAGAGAGGCAAAGAATCCAATATATCACTAAAGAAAGCCAAAAAACAGAGACAAGAGCAAGAAATAAACAGATAAGAACAAAAACAACCATAAAACAAGTAACAGAATGACAAGAAGTACACACCTATCAATTACTTTGAATATAAATGGACTAAATGTTCCAATCAAAAGACAGAAGGTGACAGAATGGATGAAAAAAGCAACACCCATCCGTATGCTGCCAACAAGTGACTCAATTCAGACCTACAGACACAGACACGTGCAAATTGAAAGTGAAGGAATAGAAAAACACTTGTCATGCAAATGGAAGGGAAAGAATGCCAGGGTAGCAATACTTATATCACACAAAATAGATTTTAAAACACACTGTAACAAGACCCAACAAAGGACATAATAGATCACCAGATAGATCTAACAGATACATTCAGAACATCCCATCCAGAAACAACAGAATATACATTCTTCTCAAGTGCACGTGGAACATTTTCCAGAATAGATTACATCAGAAGCCACAAAACTAGTCTCAACAAATTCAAAAAGGTCAGAGTCATACCATGTATCTTTTCCAGCCACAATGGTATAAAACTAGAATTCAACCACGAGAAAAAACTTGGAAACAACACAAATACATAGAGGTTAAATAACACTCTACTAAACAATGAATGGGTCAACCAAGAAATCCAAAAGGAAATAAAAAATATGCAGGGAGGATGGCCAACAGATACATGAAAAGATGCTCAACATCAGTCATCATCAGCAAATCAAAATTACAATGAGCTATCACCTGTCAGAATGGCTAAAATCAACAACACAAGAAACAAGTGTTGATGAGGTTGTGGAGAAAAAGGAAACTCCTCGCACTATTGGTAGGAATGCAAACTGGTGTGGCCATTGTGAAAAATACTATGGAGTTTCCTCAAAAAATTAAAATAGAATCACCCTATGATTCAGTTATTCCACTATTGGGTATTTACCCAAAGAATATAAAACACTACTTCCTAGGAATGCAAGCTGGTGCAGCAACTCTGGAAAACAGTATGGAGGTTCCTCAAAAAATTAAAAATAGAACTACTCTCCGACCCAGCAGTTGCACTAGTAGGTATTTATCCAAGGGATACAGGTATGCTGTTTCGAAGTGATGTATGCCCACCAATGTTTATAGCAGCCCTATCAACAATAGCCAAAGTATGGAAAGAGCCCAAATGTCCATCGATGGATGAATAAAGAAGATGTGGTATATGTATATACACACACACACACAATGGAGTATTACTAGGCAATCAAAAAGAATGAAATCTTGCCATTTGCAACTATGTGGATGGAACTGGAGGGTATTATGCTAAGGGAAATTAGTCAGAGAAAGACAAAAATCATAGGACTTCACTCATATGAGAACTGTAAGAGACAAAACAGATGTACATAAGGGAAGGGAAACAAAAATAATATAAAAACAGGGAGGGGGCCAAAACGTAAAAGACTTTTAAATATGGAGAATAAACAGAGGGTTACTGGAGGGGTTGTGGGAGGGGGGATGGGCTAAGTGGGTAAGGGGCACTAAGGAATCTACTCCTGAAATCATTGTTGCACTATATGCTAATTTGGATGTAAATTTTAAAAAAAAAGAAATTAGAGAAGTAAATATGAAGCACACAAGTAATGGTTTTTTAATGATTAGTTGCATTGTGGACTCTGAAGCCATATGGATGAAATTTCATCCTTGATTACATTAAAATCCATTGGCCTCTCTGGGGGCGCCTGGGTGGCTCGGTCGGTTGAGCGTCCGACTTCGGCTCAGGTCATGATCTCGTGGTCCGTGAGTTCGAGCCCCGCGTCGGGCTCTGGGCTGATGGCTCGGAGCCTGGAGCCTGCTTCCGATTCTGTCTCCCTCTCTCTCTGACCCTCCCCCGTTCATGCTCTGTCTCTCTCTGTCTCAAAAATAAATAAATGTTAAAAAAAAAAAAATTTAAAAAAAATAAAAAAAATAAAATAAAATAAAATAAAAATAAAAAAAAAATAATAAAATCCATTGGCCTCTCTTAAAAAGAAAAAAAGGAAAACACTACTTCCAAAAGATATATGTAACTCTTTGTTTACTGCAGCATTATTTACAATAGCCAAAATATGGAAGCAACCCAAGTGTCCATACACAGACAAATGGATAAAAGCTGGTATATACAGGCAATGGAACATTAGTCATAAAAAAGAATGAAGGCTTGCCATTTGCAGCAACATGAATGGATCTAGAGGATATAATGCCAAATGACATGTCATTCAGGGAAGAACAAATACCATATGCTTTTAGTCACATGTGGAATTTAAGAAACAAAACAAGCAATCAAAGAAAAAAGAGACAAACCAAAAAACAGACTCTTAGCTATAAAGAACAAACAGTGGTTACCAGAGGGGAGGTGGGTGGAGGGATGGGTAAATAGGTGAAGGAGACTAAGAGTAAATTTATCATCATGAGCACTGAGTAATGTATAGAATTGTTGAATCACTATATCGTACTTGAAGTGAGTATAACACTCTATTTAAATTATACTGGAATTAAAAAAAATAATTCATTTTATTGTTTAGTTGACATAGAAATCTAATACTATGAAGAAATGCTTAGTAACTAAAATTAAATTAAAAATTTGGTGTATAATATAGAACCACATAACCATTTTAATAGTAACCTTATAGAATTAGATTTATCCTCTGAACTGAAATTTTCAGTGTATTTTCTTCAACGTCATATGAAGAATCACCTATATTTTAATAGAAAATAATCAAGAAACAGAGAAAATTGTATCAAGATTATAATAGCTTCTAATAGTGTTTGCATTAAAAATGATCAAAATATCTTTGGTTTTAATTGTTGCCTGATATAATTAGTTTGGTCTAAGACAAAACATGAACCTTATAGAAAACTTAAAGATTTCATTTCACTTATCTTTATTAGTACATACTTTTATTTTTAAAAATTTTTTAAATGTTTATTTATTTTTGAGAGACAGAGAGACAGAGTGAGAGCAGGGGAGAGGCAGAGAGGGAGGGAGACACAAAATTTGAAGGAGGCTCCCAGCTGTCAGCACAGACCCCGACATGGGGTTCAAACTCATGAACCGTGAGATCATGACCTGAGCCTCAATCAGACACTTAACTGATTGAGCCATCCAGATGTATTATTACACACTTTTAAATCTCTGGTTTTTACTGGTGATGCATTACAAAAAGTTGACGCACATTCTAATCACCTTTTCACCCCTGAGGAAAAGATTCCTCACCCTAAATAATAGGAGATAGCCAAACACAGGACACCAATACCATGTCCTTTTAAATCAATTTAAATATTATTTTGATAATGGTTTGGATCAAAAATACGATTACCTAGTTATCATTATTTGTTGAATAGCTAATCCTTTCGACATAAGGGCACATTCATTCCTTTTAAGATTTTTTTATTTGGTTATATTTACCACGCTGTATGTTTTAGGGCAACCCCATTATTTTGATTACCCTAGATTTACAATATATCACTGTTGTTCTATCTTCATTACTCTATAATAAAAAATGATCTTTTGTTTATATATTTCCAGATGAATTCAGCATAATTTTTACAAAATTTCCCCTCAAAAATTATCAAAATTCTATTAAACTGGATTGTTTTCCAAAAAATTAGCATGTTAACTATATTCAGTATCCTTGCCAGGAAATGTGCTGCCCTTCTCCATTATTAGCATCTTTGGTGGGGTGTGTGTGTGTGTGTGTGTGTGTGTGTGTCTGATGCAATCCTATTTTATGCTTGTTGAGACTCTATTGAACTATAAAACATATTTTAAAACATTTTCATATTAACTCCCTCAGTGGTTACATAGCTTTTTAATCATAGAATTTCTTGACATAACAAAGTCTATGGCTCACCTGCTCAGACACATGTGCTTATGCAAAATTGTTGAGATATACTATACCATTTACAGACACATTATGTCCCGCTGCCCTCCAGGTATGTATACCAAAATTCTTACCAATTTTTTCTAGCTTATGAATGTGCTTATGTTTATTTTATACTTAACTGAATTTTTTAAATTCATTCTAAAAAAATTGATGCATTCAAATGGTATCAAGTACAAGTGTGATAATTGTTATCTCCTGCTTTCTTCTAATAACCATACTTTATACATAACACTGGTCAGAACTTGCAAAATGTTTTATTGTGAAATCTGGAAAATAGAAACTTGTACATGACTTTTTATCAGTCCAGACTCCTTGGATGTGATGAATTATTTATAAAATGACGAGAACAAAACAACTATATTTGTGCTTTAAACAAAGGATGGGTAGTCACATGCCAAAAACACTTTAAATAACATTTACTCTAGTGCAGATGAATTTGACTGAGGATAAGCTGAATGAACACATAGCCACCTAAAACTGCACTTATGATTTACATGGAAAATATAGAAGGGACCTTAACAAAATTTGAATAATATATCTCTAAACTTCATAAAATGAGGTAGTAGCAGTCTTGGAATGGATGGAGACCTTGACTCTTTCAATAGTAACCAGGATAATGCAAACTAAGGATTGAGGTACATATGATTACCATGCTGTCAAAAATAAAATAAAAACATACCACGCCGGTGCTGATGAATACACAGAGAAGTATACAATAGTCACTGAAATTAGGAATGTAAATTTTTGATACGGATGGATGTTAATTTACATTATATTAAAAATATTTTCTTGTCCTGGTTCTATCATTCTAGTATCACTCTTGCAAAACAGTAAATTCTTCACTCACACAACTAACAGATCCAAAACCTATTGGAGTTGCAACAGGCCTCAAGACCTGCTCCAGGGCATGAATGGCTAGATAATTTAATACAATAGTGCATCCTGTTTCCATGATCAGCAACTTTAGATTATCCCACGCTAGCCTACTATTCTCTTTGTTAAATTAGCCATCTTACATTACCTAAGCATTATTGTCCTCACATTCAACTTTATTTTTTCCAGTCTCATCTTTAAGCAGTTGATGTTACTTCTAATCTCACGAGGAAAACAATGAAATTGCAATATCTATTTAGCTTACCCACAATCCTATTATTTTATATAGCTCCTGTGTCTCACTTCAAATTTCCTTAGCTTTTCCTGATGCACTTTTCAGTTCCCAGATCCCATCCATGATGTCTCCATCTCATCATGTCTCCTTAGGCTCCTCTTGGTTGTGAGTTTCTCAGATTGCTCTTTTTGATGACCTTGGCAGTTTGGAGGAGTATAGGCCAGGGGTACATGGAATGCCCCTCAACTGAGATTTGGCTCATGTTTTTTCTTGTGACAAGAGTAGGGTTATGGGTTTGAGGGGAGGAAGATCACTAAGTCAGAATGTCATTTTCATCGCATCAAGGAGGTCTACTACCAGATGACTTGCAAAGCCGATGCTAATTTTGAACCCCAGGCTGAGGTGGTGTGTATCAGTTTCTTCACTGTGAATTGACTCCATTTGTTTTACTCCCATCCCATGCTGTGCTCCTTGGAGGAAAGTCATGATGCACAGCCCACTCTTAATAAGCACGAGTTACTCTCCTCAATTGCTTTTCCTAGTATCAAGCAGATCGTTTAAGTCTGCTCGAACACATTTAAGTTTCTTCCAATTACGTGTTGTATGTTTACATGTATGCGTACACACAAATACACACACGCTAAATCTCCCTTTAGCCATTTCTTTCTCTCCTTTTCTACTCAAACTTCTTGAAAGTTTTGCTGAGGTTCCTTCCTTTGAACACGTGCAGAGGTAGTCATCCTCAATGAAAAGATGTGTGAAACAAATTTTTAAATATTACTATTAGCTACTGTAAGTAAGACATCCCCCAAGTAGAAAATTTTTGAAGATGCTGGTCATCTCTCATCAGCAAACTGGCAAAATCTCATTAAGAATACTGACCTTAGGGGCACCTGGGTGGCTCAGTCAGCTGAGCGCCAGACTTTGGCTCAGGTCATGATCTCACAGTTCTTGGGTTTGAGCCCCACATCAGGCTCTGTGCTGACAGCTTGGAGCCTGGAGCCTGCTTCAGATTCTGTGTCTCCTTCTCTCTCTGCCCCTTCTCGGCTCATTCATTCTCTCTCTCTCTCTCTCTCAAAAATCAATAAATGTTAAAAAACAGTAAAAAAAAAAAAAAGAATACTGACCTCAAATAATTTCTCCCATGCAAAAGAGGCTTCTGTAAAGGACCAGCCCATAACATATGGTAGAGACATAGGGAAAGGCAATTATATCAGAAACTTCCTGAGAGAATGCCAGCATGTACTACTCAAGTATTTCTAATACTCATATATATACACTTGAATGGAATAATTACAATCCTGCAAAGACTAATTGCCAAATAAATTACAAAATGTGGGTGCACTATAATTATGAAAGGAAAGGAGAGAATTTGCACACCAGAGTGGAGGTGAATGGACTTGAAGAAAACTGTGGAATTAGTCATTCTTATTATCTCTTACTTTTGAAAATATTGTCCTAGGTTTATCTTGTTCTCCTTCTAGGATTAAAACTATGTACAATTCTTTAGGCCTCACTTGCAAACTGCTTTTAGTTTACCTATGTGCATGGCTCAGGGATCGGCTAGTTTAATTAAGGACACTTTGTTACTTTTACCAGAAGGGTAAATTTAGAAATTTCGATTTCTTTTCCTCACCCTCACCTCTTTTTCTTACTTTCCTTCTCCTACTTTTCCTCTTATATTCTCCTTTTCCTCTTCATTCTTTGCTTCACAAAATATTGTCCTTAAATTTACAGGGATTTTTTTTTTGTCATTTATTTAGGATATACATGTATTTGTGGCAGGACATCCTTCTTAATGTGCAATTTGCTGCAATACATAAAAGTGAAATCCTTGTGCCCAGTAAGAAAAAATAAAGCCATCACTTCTAGAAAACACTGGTTCTAAAACATGTTTTGTAACAAAGTTTCCATCCATAGAAATTCAATAATTAATTCATAATAAATTTGTTCTTTCCTAACTCATAGTTATTCTTACTTAGCTTTTATGGATCATTGTTTTTATCTCTTTGCATTGAATTTTTTTCAGCATTTGTTTTCAGAAGGCTTTTTAATGTTGATTCTCTGTCAATAGCTCACTTGTACTTCTGGTGTTTTATTTCTCTGATAAACAGAAAAATCTTTAAATATTTTTTCAACCTTTACATGCAGAACTGTATAGCTCAACCTGATTTGTAATGTTATACATTTGTTGAAATCATTTAACATTGTTTCCAAAGTCTCACTTTGTATATTTTTGACAATACATTTGGACATTTTCCTTCCTGTAGCTGACCACAATCATTGGAGACCTGACTGCTAGAGAATATCATTTTTGATAGTACTAAGATATTATACAGGAAATGTGGGTTAAAGCAATATTTCTGACAGTGAACTGTGATTATCTGTGGATTGTCTGGTTGAGAGCATGAAATAGATTTTCTAAGCTTTTTCTATTACAGTACATAAGACCCTGACTTTCATCTTAGATAACTGAAGTAAAGAATTGCTACAGATCACATTACTCAAAAGAAAAAAAAAATATTTTCCTCGTTGAGGTCGAAATATTATTAAAGTCACCTAGACAAGTACCTACGATTGTTTTTCTGCTTCTCCCAAGAGACTAAGCAATGTAAATACAATTTTTTAATACTTTCTTTTGGGGGGCGGGTGGGGTAGAGCCCATGCACAGGTGCCAGAAGTGGACAGAAAGAGCCAGAGCGAATCTCAAGCAGGCTCCCTGCCCAGCCCAGCATGGAGCCTGACAGACAGGGATGGGGGTGGGGCCTCCATCTCACCTCGGTGAGGTCATGACCTGATGCTTAACTGAGCCATGCAAGGTGCCCCTAAGACATTCTTAATTCTAATGTATCATACATCTAAATCTCAGGGGGGTTTTGTCTATAAAACATAAGATAGGTTCACCAATTACACATGTGAAGAATACTTCTATGAAAGTCACAACTCAAACATTTTATTGGAAAATAAAAATGTAGCTCTGTGAATATGTTTTTCTCCACTACACTAAAAATATTGGCACAATGGCAGATTTCATATTTCTAAAACCACTGCAAATTTTTATTTTACCATTATAGAATAAAGGTCTTAATTTGGAAATACAATTTCAAGGACTTAGTGATGCATTTGCATTTGTCAGATAGCATGAATGAAAGCTTATTTAGAAATCCTCTATAAAATGTCTTTAATCAAATAACTCTGATCAGAATTGAAATCATAGATTTCCAACACACTTAAAATATATATGTGTGCATATATACACAAATATATATGCTAATTATACATTACTATATGCTTATTATACCTATATTAGTAATTATGATGCCATTCAACCAAGGCTATGGAGAAAATTAGTAGCATAATATGAAAATATGCCCTTACTTGTAAATCTTTATGTGTATCTTAAAATTTTAATTTCACATTATTAAAATCTACACGTGTTCAATCTTAAACAATGAGATCTTTTTAATATATAGTATTTCCCCTTATATATTTTTGAATTAATCATTCAGCATTTATGTTATTGTGCTTATAAAACCTGTCATTAGTTATGGATAAAATAAGTCCTACTCCCAAATTTAGGATCTTTTGGGGGAGACTGAGCACACACCTTTAGAAGCTAACACCTATTTAAGGAATAGCATATAAACAAGGTATATAATTTTCTTTCAAATTAAATACCTTGATAGTGACTCAATTCCATGATAATGAGTTTCCTTGTTATGTGGGTAAATTTAGTTAATCGAGGTAAATTTAGTTCTAAAATTTGTAATTCAAAGCTGCTTAGGAGGAGACATCATTCATTTTGTACTTGTTTTTAAGGGCATGTCTTAGTCACCTATGGTCTCAGTTATATGCACCAAACCACTCCAAAACTCAGTAACTTAAAACCAGGTGGCTTCCAAGATTGCATGTGATCTGAGTGGCTCTGACTTAGGTGGCATTTCCTCTCGGATGCAGGCTTCTAGTTTGGGTTCATGTATTTCCACAGTCCTGGGAGCAGCTGCTAATTAAAACAGGTTTTTCTCTTTATAGGTCACACTACTACATGCTGATAAGCAGAAGCATGCAAAAACTCTTAATGCCTCGGCCAAATTGACCAAGTGCCACATTGTCAATATCTCATTGACAAATTGGAGATATGACAAAGTGGAGAAGTGCTGTGTCCAGCAGACTAGGAGGCAATTCACATGGATGTATATATCCTGGCACTGGTTTTGTTTCAATTAACCACTGTCAGTAAGAAATGGATTATTCAAGTGGAAAGCATAGTGTCTAAGAGAAAATAGTTTCTGGAGTGTTTCCTTTTAGAAAATCAGATCTTTTGAAGTGCCACCCAGTAGACTTGGTTGTTTACTATTTGGTTTGTTTCTCTGAAAAGTGGCTCTTTGTTTGATATTAACATATATATCATCTAGAGATAAATATAAGGATGGAGGAAATGAAAAAATAAAAACCAAAGAGCAAAATTGTTTCATAGGCTCTCCAGGGAACAATCAAAAATTATTTTGCATTAGTTAAGCATTTTCCATAACCATTTTCTGATTTTGTGCATACTCTTCATAAGAAGAAATTTCTTGGGGCGGCTGGCTGGCTCAGTCAGTTAAGTGTCCAACTCTTGGCTTCTGCTCAGGTCGTGATCTCACAGTTCATGACTTCGAGCCACACATCGGGCTCTGCGCTGACAGTGCAGAGCCTGTTTGGGATTTCTCTCTCCCTCCCTCTCTCTCAAAATATAAACAAATGTTTAAATAATATAAGGAGAAGTTTCTTTACACTCAGGTAGAGTAGTCTTACGATGACAAACTCATTGCAATTTCAGAAAGATTTAATCTGCTTGAAAATATCTGACTAAAATATATAGGACACCAAAAGGTTCACTTAAGTAGCAATTACCCAACACTGGGGATTTGAGAGGGCCTTTCTTCTGGAATGTTGTACAGCCAAGAAACTTAGGGTGATTACCATCCAGTAGGTCGGTGAAGTTTCTTGGTATGTAGAAAACTTCCACAGTGAGTTAACTGATATTGGTATACATACTGATCACCTACGTTAATGCTATACTGCTGTTGACCTATACTCAATCTGAACTACGTTAGAAATGTCATCTTTCTGAGGCTTTAGTTTTAAAAAAGAAGGAGAAGCACAGAGTGTACTACGTGGCTTATGATCAATCACAGGTTTCGTGTATGTGGAAGTGGTTTTTTAAAAAGTGAAAAACTGCTCCCTTGTATGCAATTTTTAATTTTTCCCCCCAGGATCATTAGCCAACACACTGGCACAGGTAAATTCTGGCATTGGAAAGCCTATTATCAGAACTTCACTTCCGTGAAAATCAATGTAGATCACAATCAGCTCATGCAAGTGAGACTGCACAGAAAGTTATCCACGAGGGTGCAGTTTACATGCTGAAAAGAACAGACTTCAACTGATGTCATAATTGTCTAGGCTTTCAAAAGCAGAATTAAAAATGGCAGCTCAAGTGACAGATGTGTCATTTTGATCATTGGCTGGTAACGTCAAATTTTCTCGTGAAGGGGTAAAATCATTCTTCTGTAAAATTAAACAATAGACGTTCTAAAGATGAATGAGCAATGTAAGATTAGAACACAGGTATAGTAACTTGAACTATTTCATTCAATCCTATGTTTAAAGTCTACTGCATGCCCTACACTTCTAGTGCAAAAGACAGAGCATGATAATCCATAATAACTTGCGCATAAGTGTAAAGAATATAAAATTTGAAATTGCATTTTTAGTGAATTTAAGGTTGTTTCTAGTATCTGGCTATACTGCCTCAAATATTTAACTAATGGCACTTAAATAAATTCTACATTGCACGTATTGTCCCTGGCTTCCTTATTTTTTCTTATAAACCATTTGCTTAATTTTTAAAGCTCTCTCTTTAAAGCATTTTACTTTACCAGTTAATACGTACATCCTAGGAGTAAAATAATACTAGCTATGCACATTTAAAAAATAGTTTGGAGGAAAGGAAAAAGTTATTTGGTGAAGACAACAAAAGGAAATTTTTATTAGGAAAATATCATCCAGCCAATTTTAATATTTCAATTGCATTGTTTTAACTAATTAAAAAAAAATAAAATTCCCAATATTGAAATACTAGCTTTTTATTTATTAATTTGTAAATAGCACATTTTCTGATGTTTTATAGTTAGCAACTGATCTGCATTATATTTTAAAATGCACTGTCATGGTATAAAAGTGTATCGCTTTGATCTAAAAAACAAAAAAGAGAAAAATATCTTTCCTCACCATCAAAGAATATTTTCCTTTTTATAATGCCAAATCAGGATTTCACAAACCTGGCCATATTGACATTTGGGTTTGGATAATTATTTGTATATATATATATAATTATATTGTCTATATATAATTATATATATAGTCTATATATAGATAATATAATTTTATATAATTTATATTGTCTCTATATATTATATGTCCCTCTCTATATTATAATTATATGTATTATTTATATATATAATATACATACATATTATATATATATAAAATATAGTGTTTAATAGCATGCCTGACTTTCATTGCTAGATGCCAGTAGAACCCACACAAACCCCACAGCCATGATAATCAAAAATGTCTCCAGACAAAACACAATATTCCACAGGGATATACAATTGTCCCAAGTTGATACTTTGGCTAAATGACATTTCATTTAAGAGACAGTCAAAAAGGATATATTAGGAAGAATTTTCCTAAGTAAATTAAACTGCGTATTAAGTGGCTATTAAAATAGATTTTATATTTAGTAACTGAGAAATATTTATTGAATCTGCACTTGGAATATTTATACCCTGTGTGTGACCTATGAATTCTAAGAAAATTATCCAGACATCAGAATTAGCTTAATATTAACTGCTAAGTATTTTTAAAGAGTTAACAGGTCATGTGTATAGGCAGGTAAATATGTTAGATCTGTGTTATATATATTTGGCCAACCTCCTATTTTAGTTGTATGATTTTTTCATGAAAAGAAAAAATAAGTATTCTTATATTTGAAAAATATTAACATTTATATGCAATTTGTAAATATGAATGACAATATTTCATACTAAAGTTTAGGCATATGTCATTTGCAGATAAAGTAATTCCAAATGCATTTACCATATGGTGGTAAGAACTTATAATAAATACACAATGGACTGATGTTTATACATTTCAAAATAAAAGAAACTTTTGTTTTATATCCTTTATAAAATTCCTACCTGCAAGATAATTTGGATGGCCAATACTTGATGAATGATGTTCATCTGTTTGTTTAAGCAAGATAGCTTTTGAATGACCTCATTGTGCACATCACTAAACCTACAGCACACAGTTATTTGCTGAGTAAACTTTTGGCAAAGTCTTCTTCAAAGATGAATGTGTGCCAAGTTTGAGTACCAAATCATAAGGCAAAGCCACTAAACATTATAACAAGTACATGTCTTTGAGTTAACATGACGATTGGAGGAAAGTAGAATTAAGAGGAAGATTGTGAGAGCAGAATCATGTTTTTTTTGTTTTGTTTTTGTTTTTGTTTTTTCCTGGAAGCATCTCCTTATAAGTTGGGATTTTGATTCTGATATTAGCTTTCCTACTGTCCATATAGTCTTCTAAATTTTGCCATATTGCCATTATCATATTTAAGTTACCCTGGGATTAATAAAGTATTAGAAAAGAGATTCCTCGCAGTTATTAAAATAAGGCCTTGGAAAGGAATATTATGTCATCATTGGGAGAGAACTCCAAAATTTATATGTATGTGTATGTGCGTGTGTACATATATATCAATTATTTTAAGAAATAGGGAGCTCATTACTAAGGAAAATATAAAACATATATAAAGAAATAATTTCTCACTGGGTAGCATCTAGCTATAGCTAGAAGATAAACCATCGGAAATTATATGATAATTAAACTTCCTTCCCTTTTACTTACGAAAAAAAATAAGCTATCTTATTGGTTTTCCACTTTGGGTTCATTACAAGATGATTGCTTAACTAGTCACTTCACTTTCACTAAATATATCAAAAGTATTTAGCTGAGAGATATGAAAAAGTATCCAGTGTGGCAAAAATAATTCTCCAGTCTGATCCCTCACTTTATGTTTTTTTGGGAAATCCTTATCTAAGGAAGTTACTTGACTTAAAAACTATGGTTAGCGAATGTCTGGGATAGAAATCCAGTGTCTTTAACTACAGACTCATTGTTCTCCGTAATAGCACACTTTAGGAATCTGAAATAGCAGCCAGAGGACAAGACAATGAGTAAAGATAAATTTCATTACCCTCAAAATCAGACATTAAGAATAATTTATACGTATGAGATTTATAGGCAAGTGAATATATTGACTACCAATTCAGGCTAGTCACTATAATAAAACAATGAAAGTGACATAGTCTATGTGTGGGCAAGGGATATATGGGAAATCTCTTTACCTTCCCCTCAATTTTGCTGTGAACTTAAAACTGCTCTAAAAAATTGTTTTAATTTAAGGGAAAAGTGATGGTCATTCCCCTGAAAATTATAAAACAAGTAAAATAAAAGTAACTAGAATTAGAGGCAAATGTGAGGTAAGTAGCCTGATATCGCTACGAAGTACAAGCTATACAATTGCAGAAAAAGAATATAATCATGTCCAACAGAGCAGAAAAAAACTAATGCCCTGGCCTAAAAACGTTAGGGAGGATTTACAAATGTGAAATGGTAGATATGCAAGAGGAGAATTCAGTGGAGGAAAAACTATTGAAACACAGCTCTATTCTTTAATTATTCATTGGCCATAGGAATTTATTAATGATGAAGTATCAGGTGCCACTAACTCTACAGAGGGCCTAGAACAGGATGGAACCTAACCCTAGTATTTTAAAGTAACAATAGCTACAATTCTATGGGACCCTACCTTGGAGCAGACACAGTTCAAAGTTTATCGATATGTAATAAACCACCCACCAACAGAACATTATTATTTTTCATGATTTCTGTGAGTTGATTAGGTCGAGCTGGGTGGTTCTTCTGCTCCATGTGGTGTCCGCTGTGATGACAATCATCCGTACGCTCTGTTTAACTGCCAACACCCAAGATCACTTTCTCCTATGGTGAACAGTTGGTGTTGGCTGAAAACTCACTTGGAGCTGTAGAGCAGAGCACTTTGGTTCCCCTTCACCAGCCTTCCTACTTGTGGTTTGAACTTCCAATAGCAGCACCAAGACTATGTACTAAGAAGAAATAACCCAAGCATGTAAAAGTGGAAGATCTCTTGTTTTCTTTTTAACGATTTTATTTTTAGGTTATCTCTACATCCAACATGGGGTTCAAACTCATTACCCTGAGATCAAGAGTAGCATGCTCTACTGACTGAGCTAGCCAGGTGCCCGCAAAATCGAAGGTCTCTTAAAGCCCAGGTTCAAAAGTAACACAGCATCACTTTTGCCACATTCTCTGAGTCAAGGTAATTTCAGGAATTTCAGCAGAATCTTGGAGAAAATACATTGCACCTTTTGATTTAAGAAGAGGCAGAAGATTTATAGTCATATGTAACACATCAATCTTATATTAATTCAATCTGTATTTAGAAATCTGTTAAATACTCAAGATACTTGAAGCACAGAGAGAGATTAATACATAAATTTCCCAATCATGACAACAAAGAATCGGCAGAACAAAGTATTTAAACAAAAGATAATCTGGCACAGAGAATAATAACTGGCATCGATATTATACTGAACACCAAGAATACAAATTATTTTATTTCCTAATGAACAAAAATCAGTTTGGTGTTTTCTGGCATATTGAATTTCTTTCTCTACTTAATTAGGATTCTAGCCAACAGGAGTCCCAACAACTCAATTTTATTGTTTTAGACGTTGTCATGTTTACATGTCCCCAAACTTCATATTATTAGAGTGGTGACTTTTCACTGATGAATTGAGTATTTACAGTTCTCTAAATGCTGAAATTCCATTACATTGATAAAAAAAATCCATTGCAAAATTCTAAAAAAAAAAAATTCAGTTTTGAAACACTGTCACTTTCTTTACATAAACTGAAAAATATCCAGGATTTGTGAAGAATGCAGAAGCTTTTAGGAATTAAATGATCAATTTCAGGATATTTTGATGTGCATCAGAATAAAAATATAACACAAAATAATACTTGTTTGCATTACAGTTACTTTTATAGTTACATTAAAAGTTTATATATTCACTTTCCCACATTCAGCTCAAACCATTTAAGTCCTTTTTCTCCATTACTTTATGTATGATCTCTGTATGAAGTTTTATCCAGTTTTCACTATTATGATTAAGAGGTCTATCTGGTATGTGCAGTAGGATCCTAGGCATAAGCCTATTGGAGCCCTAGATGGTATTTTACTGTTTATTTGCCACTAACATGTAAGGTCATGTAAGGTCCACATGAGTAGGGACTGGATCTTCCTTATTATTTTATCCCAGAGAAGTTTTCTTTAGCTGTAGATTTAAGTCTTTTTCTCATGTTACATCTTCAGCAGACACATTCATTTTCTCGGCTTATTCTGTTCTCTTTTCTCAGTACCTGTAATCTTTTCTCATATCATCTATTTTTTCATTTCACTGCATATTCTTAAAGGATCTCTCAAGTTATCCTTTGTATTATTGATCCAATTATCTGCTTTGTAGATTGTAAACTTGAATCTCTAGTGAATTTTCTTAATTTGCAATGTATATTCTCTCATTTTTTCCCGTTTACTTTAGAATAAAAATCTCCCATTTTTTCTAATTTTTCTCAAAATGAGTCTGTTTCCCTCATGTTTGCCTTATCTCATCATGTACTAATTTCACATGGTTTAGAATCTTCCTAAAAATTAAGTTACTTGTATAACTAAAATTATTAAACTGCACTTTTATGTACTGGAGATATATTTGTTTTTTATTTATTTCTTTTTGAGGGGAGGGTGCAAGTGGGGGAGGGGCAGAAGGCTAGGAGAAAGAGAATCCTAAGCAGGCTCCCACTGTGTGAGATCATGACCTGAGCAGAAATCAAGAGTCAGACACAACCAAATGAGCCACCCAGTTTTCACTATTGAAAAACAGTGCCCCTGTACTAGAGATATATTTGTGAGCCCTGTATTTTGTGTTTTATCCCCAAATGAGATGAGCTTCATACAGATTATTTTTTTTAATAATTGAAAAGAGGATGCATCTCTTCATTTTAAGAGAGAATACGTTTCAGTTCTTTTTAGAAATAGCATATGCATTTCAATTAATATTTACATGTATGTAGATTCAGCTCAACATCTAAAAAGTAAACATATTCTTTTTTTTTTTTTTAATTTTTTTTAACGTTTATTTTTGAGACAGAGACAGAGCATGAACGGGGGAGGGTCACAGAGAGAGGGAGACACAGAATCTGAAACAGGCTCCAGGCTCTGAGCTGTCGGCACAGAGCCCGACGCGGGGCTCGAACTCACGGACCGCGAGATCGTGACCTGAGCCGAAGTCAGATGCTTAACCGACCAAGCCACCCAGGCGTCCCAAAAGTAAACATATTCTTAAGTGAGCTTGTGTACTCTAGCTTTCTGTCTTTTCCTTCCCTCTTTCCCTCCCTCCCATTTCTGTCTTCTCTTCTATCCTCTCTTTTCTTCCTTTCTTACAAAATTGTGTTACAATTACAACTGCAGAGCTCCAAGATCAAGGTGGCACGTGAGTATATTGTGAGCATGCAGTATGTTCTGCATTCACAAAGTATTAGGAATAGTCAAAATCTCTGGTTAACATTGGTTTGTAAAGAAAGTAGGTATCTGACTGAGAAAACTGTCTAAAAACAATAGCCAAATTATGGAAAGAGCCTAAATGTCCATCAACTGATGAATGGATAAAGAAATTGTGGTTTATATACACAATGGAGTACTACGTGGCAATGAGAAACAATGAAATATGGCCCTTTGCAGCAACGCGGATGGAACTGGAGAGTGTTGTGTTAAGTGAAATAAGTCACACAGAGAAAGACAGATACCATATGTTTTCACTCTTATATGGATCCTAAGAAACTTAACAGAAGACCATGGGGAGGGGAAGGAAAAAAAAAGTTAGAGAGGGAGGAAGCCAAACCAAAGAGACTCTTAAAAACTGAGAATAAACTGAGGGTTGATGGGGGGTGGGAGGGAGGGGAAAGTGGGTGATGGGCATTGAGGAGGGCATCTGTTGGGATGAGTACTGGGTGTTGTATGGAAACCAATTTGACAATAAATTTCATATTAAAAAATAAAATAAAAATGGAGATAAAATTCAAAAAAAATAAAAACTACAAAAGGCATAATCCATATATATGTATGTATTACTTATGTAGTCTAAATATACATGCTGAAATACACATATACAGAAAAATTCTCTATGATCCAAAAGAACTTAATATTGACTGAATTTATGTTTCAACTTTTTTACAACTTGTTCCCAGAAGCAGTATATGTAGTGTTTTGTGATAATCTCCAAAATGAGACATAGATAATTTAACTTGGGTTCCTTATGCCATTGGATAGTCAAAAACTTATTTGATTGCCTAGCTATACAATCTATCTCAATCATTTATCTCTGTGATTTGGGCCAACTACTTAAGATCCACATACTTTAGTTTTCCTTATACATAAAATTGGAAAGTCAAAAGTATCTCAGAGTTTTGTTGGTGAGGAGTCAATATGATAATTCATATACTTGAATTGTGTCTGGCTCATCTGTAATTGTTCGGTAAGTAAATGATGAGGATGATTATGAGCTATGTTTAAATTCCTTGCAGTTTAACTTCTGGCTCCTCATTAGTGCATACCTTTTGTTCTTATTCATATTAATGTTCTGGCATATTCATTTGAGTTATGTATTAGTTTCTGAGGGCCAGTATAACAAAGCACTGTGGACTAAATGGCTTAAGTAACTATTTTCTCACATTTCTAGAGGCTGGAAGTTGGGGATCAAGGTGTTAGCAATTTGGTTTTTTCTGAGGCCTCTCTCCTTGCCCTGCAAGATAGCTATCTTCTCCCTGTGTCTTTACATATATTGCCTCTGTATATACCTATATGCTAATTCCCTATAAGAGCACCAGTCACAGGAGACCAGGGCCCACCCTAAAGATCTCATTGTAAATTAATACCACTTTGAAGACCCTCTCTCCAAATATAATCACTGTCTGAACTACTGGGGGGTTAGAACTTCAGCATATGAATCGTTTGTGTGGGAGTAGGTGGACATAATTCAGCTAAGTTCTATTTGAAATCATTTTATATTTTTGAAAAGTACTGAATCCTTCAACCTTAAATTATGATGCTTACTGTCCTCTATTTGTTTAGCCTTATTTTTAAGGAATCAGTAAAAATCATAAGTTCTATTATTTCCCTAATGAATGTATTTGATTTTACCTCAAATATAACAAAAAAGGGGAAAGAATCAATATGTATTCAAAGCTGACATACATGAAAGTGAAAGAGAAGGCTCAGAAGGCTTATCGAAGAGTTTTATAGTTCCACCTCCTACAAAAACATGCCTGCTACTGGCTTGGTCACAAACTAATACAGTGTCTCCTATGCGAATAGTTCCATCTAGCTGTTTGCAGGTCTCTTTTAGGTGCTTATTAAGAAATAAAAAAAAATTGTAGTAAAAAAAAGTCTTTGAAAACTCAACAAATTACTAATAATTGATTATAGAGTGTTTAATTTTTAAGATTGTTATTATCCTGTAAATATTAATAATTTCAGGAGTGTTACTGTTTTTTCTTAATAAATCACATTATTCTAACAACAAATACCTCCTTAAAATCCGTTTCTATAGTGAAGTTAAAATCACTATTGTGTTATAGAGAATGGGCTTAATTTTCAGAATAATTTAGACAATCGCCATTTTTCAGTAATATAGGATCCTTTAGAACTTCTATTCCTTTCAAGAATCTTACAGAACTTGAAGATAGACCAAAAGCAAATATTCTTATCTATACTTTGCAGATAGGCCAACGAAGCTATTGAGAGTGGCAGGGGTAGCCTAAAGTAACAGAAGGAATTTTTTTAATCCTCTATTCCTTTGGAATTCAAATCCCCCCCCCCCCTTTTTTTGGCCCCTACTCCTCCCTCATACCAGCAAAACTTTTTCTTTGCCATATTGCTTCCAGACATACAACACTATGGAGGAGTATCAAAGTAGCTCAATGCAACAGCTCTAGTTCCATGAGGAATTCAAAAATCACTATGGGTTATGTTTGAACACTATCACCTGAGGGCTTAAGATATGATTTTGCCATCTCTGCACACCCCATTGCCCACCAGAACTTGCTGAATCTATCTCCATTCATAATAAAATGCTGTTTTCCAGAGACATTTGGTGTTTGAATAAGTACAGCACCGAGTATTAGTATAAACGGGATATAATCAGTTTAAGGAGATTAAGAAGGTATCAGATACACTGCTGTATTGAAGTCAACTTTATATTTTTTCTTCCAAGGTTTCATTTAAATTCCCATTAGTTAACATATCAAGTCAACTTTAAATTCCCAAAATAACGGTTTGGGGCTCCTGGGTGGCTCAGTCAGTTAAGCTGAAACTCTTGGTTTCAGCTCAGTTCAGGATCTCAGGGTTTGGGTTCATGCATTCAAGGCCCTGCTTGGGATTCTCTCTCTCTGCCCCACCCCCCACATACTCTCACGCTCTCTCAGAATAAACTTTAAAAAATTCCCAAAATGGTTCAGTGTACATGCATATGCCTGAAAATATGTATCCATGAATCTAAAGCTATATAGTAAGCAAAATAACTTATAAGGCTATTTCCTACAAATTCATCCCTCTTTGGTATGATTTTAAGTTTTTATTTAAATTTCAGTTAGTTAACATACAGTGTAATATTACATTCAGGCGTGCAATATAGTGATTCAACACTTCCATGAAACACATGGTGCTCATCACAAGTGCTCTTCTCAAGCCTCATCACCTGTTTCACCCATCCCCCACCCACCTCGCTCTGGTAACTGTTAGTTTGTTGTCTGTAGTTAGGAGTCTGTTTCTCGGTTTGCCTCCCTCTCTCTTTGGTACGAATATTAATGATGCACTAGCTGTCAGTTTCACCACAGCAAGTAATGGTTTTGTGAAGTAATGTGATTGAGAAACATTTAAAATAATTGAAGTACTGGGCAATGAAACAATAGGTGGAGATTACTAATTATTAAAATTGACCCAGTATGCTCCTTGTGATAGGTATATGCCAAAATGTCTTTGTTAATTTCTGTCAGAATCTTTTATATCCCATTCAGCAGTTAAAATAGCAACCTTCCCTGAGGAATAGGATTACCCCCAATTTCTTTCAGTAACAAGAGCCCAAAGATGTTGGATCTCATAGAAGGAATGGAAGTAGCACAATAACACATTCTATCCATTCTTGTCTCCAACCCCTTTTGGTTCACATTGCCCTATAAAGTTTTCTTTTTACTTTCAAGGTAGCTACCTATTCACATGCAATCTACCTTTGATACAGTTTTATTCTTTTGCACTGACCTTTTACTAAATTAACTCTGGGCAAAATAGGACCTGCAAAACCAATGTTACAAATATGGTAGGGGTAAGGAAAAAAATAGAACACAGATGTAAAGTATACACTGAAATGGAACAGAAGAAAAGGTATTATTTATTTCTAGGAAATAAGGATTAGAAAGCTAAAATTTGATAATCACTAGAATTTAGTAAATTTATTTAAATATTTCTGGTTGCTTGTTAAAAATATTTAAAGTTTTATATTTTAACTTTGAGGTTTGAAGGGATCATAAATATCAAATTAATCCCCACTCCCAACCTCTGTCTGATAATGTTGAGTTGAACCAAATTGTCTCATTTGCTTATGATGACTGATAGATGTAGGTCTACAATAGATTTGCTTCATAATGCATAAATTGCAAAACATTATTTTTATTTTAATCAAAACCGTCTTAGAGAGTATAAGTTTCTGCTTCAGATTCAGAAACCTGGAAAGAATTTCACAAACTACAGTGCAAAGTCAGATAATCTACACTATCATAACTTTTCTTGAACACATCTGAGAGCCGAGGTTATACAGAAACTAAGTACCTGAAATCTAAGAGACGATGACACCACCCCCTAAGGAGATATGGGACAAAAGCACTGATTTGTCTGGGACAGAGCACATGAGAAGACACAACCAACTTACAAGTAAATAACATGAAGCCTCCTACAATTTTTTAACAGATTGCAGAAAGCTGAGCACAGAGTAACATGAAAATGTGGAACCCTTTTAGCAGGAAGACCCAACTGGTATTGGTATTGTCACATCTTTACCACCAGGAGTGGCTGATCAATGCTAACAAAATTCAGGAGCTTTCTGCATGGAATCACATATCTCAATTCTTCTAGCCAAAAAAAAAAAAAAAAAAAAGTGCTGTTTCACAGATCCCTTATCACTAAAAAAAGAAACCTAGAGTCTACTAGACTCTGTGTATTACAGACAGTACAGACTCTGTGATTGATGATTTGCCAATTACAGCCTCCAGTGGAAGATAGCCTCTGCATGGAAGCACTCTTTGGAAATTTGGACTTGTGGCTTCCATGCCATAGCTACCAATTACCCTTATTTTGAAAAGCAGCTATTGGGGCACATGGGAGGCCCAGTCAGTGAAGCATCTGACTCTTGATTTCTGCTCAGGTCATGTTCTAGGAACCATGCTTGAGTGTGGAGCCTGCTTGGAATTCTCTCTCTCTCTCTCTCTCTCTCTCTCTCTCTCTGCCCGGTTCATGCTCTCTCTCCCTCTCTCTCTCAAAATAAATAAAAATTTGAAGGAAAAAAAAAGAAGAGCAGCTATTAGTTTAATATTGAACACTTAGCAAAACTGCACACTTGACCCATGGAAGACTTGGAAAACTCTTGCCTCATATTCCCATTATTGAGTGGACCAATTCAGATTCAATCACCAACAAACTGGGAAGAGCCTCCAAAATCTTCTGTTATCACAGAGAAATGGTATACTCAAGAATACTGTCACTCTGGTCTTACAGAGGAAACTTTACCTTCCGGTGTGCCACTTAAGGCAAAGCCACTGGTTCAGTGGGGCACTCAGTTCCATCAAAGCTCCACTGAATCAGCTTCTGCAAAGTTTTTCTTAAAGGCCCTTTAGCTGTGCAGACCATGCATTCTCTGAAGCAACTACTCAACTCTGATGTTGCATAAGAGCAACCACAGACAACACACAGATAAATGAGTGGCTTTATGTTCCAATAAAACTTTATTTACAAAAAGAGATAGGCAGCCCATGATCCATAGTTCAACTCCTGTACTAAACACCTGTTCTTCATTCACTGGTGTTTCAGCAAAGCAAAAACCATGTAGAGCCAAAAGTCGACATGGATAGAACTCATACTCTTAGGGTAGAGATAATGACTTAGCTTGGTATGCTGATTGGAAAACTACAAGATGGAAAATTATCGAATTATTTGGCAGTAATTTAGATAGTATAGAAGAGAGGATTAGTAAACTGCCTAAGTCAACAGAATACTTCCATTAATGCAGGAAAAGATAGAATTGCTTAAGAGACATATGAGGCTTGCTGAAAATGTCTCACATACATGCAACTAGAATCCCAAAGTATAGGAAAGACAAAATCAGCGTAATCAATAGTTGAAAAAATACTGGCTGAAAATTTGCAAAAACTGATAAAACACATTGAACCCTGTAAGCAGCTGTATGGATTCCAAACAGGATAATTAAAAGATAATCCCCACCTAGGCACATCATGAAAAATCCACCAAAAACTAAACACAAAGGTAAAATTCTTAAAGAAAAGGACGTATTATGTACAAAGTAAAAACTACAGAAGCTGACTTTTTAATAGAAACAAAAGACAGTTAGATGTCCTCTTTAAAGTACTCTATAATCCACTGTTTTCTATGTATCATGGCTCCTCCTTATGGAAGACTGTAGGCAGCCAATGAAACAATGACATGGAAAACATTCTTTCACGGGAGATTATAGCAGCAGGATCCTATATATTTTTTTGTCCATACATTGTTGTAGAGTCAAGAATCAATTCAAGTCTCCAAAACCAGCCTATTTGAATCCAAGATACTGACATTTAGCAGTGAATTTCTCTCAAAAGATAGCTGATTCTACATCTATTTGATTACAGTTAGCTCCATGAGGAGATAGTCTTGCACATAATTGAGAAATGCCTTTCCCTCCTAAATTATTTTCAGGTAACTTGAGTTTATCTAAGCTTGAGAAATACAGCCCTCACATTCTTTTCCTTGAGTAAATTTGCCCTACAGGAAAAAAAAATTAATCCACTTAATTATTTTGATCAGAATTTTGAAATCTAGCCCACCATAGGTTATTTTTGCCATCAACTCTAACTTTTAGTTATGCTTTCTTATAATAATCTTTTATCAGTTTTATTTTTGAATGATATGGAAATAGTTATATCTTACAACTCTAAAAGTCAGTGACTATCTGGTTTCTCTATATTCCCTTCGGTTTACCATTTGCGAACTCCCTAATTGTCTAATTCTTACTGAATCTCTCAATCAAGACACTTCATTACAATCTGTTTCCTAACTGGTTTGTTAAAATTACAACCTCTAAGTTACAAAATATATCATCCAAGTATTTGCAGGAAAAATTTTACCAAACATTTTACCACAGATTAATAAGTATTCACATTTTGTCATTTTTTTTCTACCCATCATTAACGGATTTCTTTCCACTAGCCTTCTATTCCCAAAGTCGGGGCTATATAAATTTTTATTTTTTATAAAGGTAACTCCGCTTCTATTTATGTCAGCCAGTTCTTGCTAGGTTACAGTGTAGTAACAAGTCGAGATGTTGCAATATAGAAGTCTTACAAAGTTTATCACTTGCTCACAATATATATTTTTTGTACATCAGCTTGTGGTTTGTTCCTATAGCCTCTATGTCCACTAGGGCCTCTCCTTCATCTATTTATACCATTTTGGGTTATTGGCTAAAGCATATTCCAGACCTGGGACATGACATCATCATCATGAGGAAAAAGAGCACAACACGATAGTTGCTAATGCCCCTTCTCAGAACTAGCCTTAGCCTTTGGAATTCACACTTATGTTCAATTGGTCAAAACAAGTGAAAGGGCCATGCTTGGTATCAACCAATTAGAGGAGGCTAAAGGCCTTTGGTCTCAATTCTGTGAGTATAATTAGTGCTTCACTCTCATGCTGTACCCCCATCTAAACATACGTGTTAAAGGCTATAAATACTTTAAGAAGTAAATATAAGAGTATAATGTAAAGCAATCCTTGGCTATAAGTTGACAAGTAATAGATGGCTTGCATCCTTTATCTTCAAACCACAAGATATATAGGAAGTTTTAGAACCAATTTATAATATTTCTATACAGGATGTTCAAATAAGACATTTTAAAGAAGAAAACATATATTACACATTAAAGAGGCTGCTTAAATAAAAGAAACCCTTAACATATTACAGATTATAATATAACATGTATCAGGACTTGCCAACAACCAATTAGCTTGCTTTCTGGAACCTGATAACTAAACTGATATTACCAGAGACTGCATGCATGTATTTTCCCATGATCTCTAGTATATAGAACTTACCCTACAGAACATAATAAAATTGGTGTATAAGCATTGAAAGCTAAGATACAGATGGAAATTCGAAGGTGATTTTCTTTATCTTGAAAGCCAATTATATTACTCCATTGCCACGTTTCTGCCTTTAAGGTTTAAGGACAATTCTTTTTTTTCTTACTTTACTATGTAAAGCAGAAAATACAAAATTATTAGAAATACATGTAAAAAAGAGAAAATTAATCTCAAATCTACTTCCGAAAATATCTAGAAAGTATCTGGAAATCAAAGCTTGGGTTTATAGGACTACTTCAGTGAAGTTATTTTCACTATGACCTTCAAATCTAATCAGTCTTTAAGTAGGGACTAGAGTGGGATCAACCTCACCAACATTAAGAACACGTTCTGACACACGTAGCCAAAACGGTCTTCCTCTTCCAGGTGACTTAAAAGTAAATGTACATCTCATTGTACCAAGGAGCAGAGTGACCACATCAGCAATGTAACAATAGTGTGGATAAATCACTCTGCTGGTAGTATACTACTAAACGTCTATATTTAGCCTATCATACATAATATAATTGCAAAACTAAATTAACTATTGATAAAATTCTAGGTTACTTTGTTGCCTTCATTCTGTAATGGTGATATTTATTTTCCAGTAAACACTGATTTTAATACTTGTCACTCGGCACTTGGCTAAACAGCCTATTTGTTGAACTTTTACGAAATCCCAACAGGATTCATTGCGTACTTATAATTGATATACATGCACAACTAGTTTCTCTCTCAGTACCCCTAACTTTATATTTGACACAAGTGTTCAGGGCAAGTCAACAACATGCTCCATCTGCCCCTTCCTCACCTAATTTTGGTTTTATCTCAGCCCTTAACACTCTTCCCTTTGTTCTTCCTGCCTTCCTTCCAGATCAGCACACTGACCTTCTTGCATTTGGCTTAATAGTCTGTGCTCCTAGAACTTTGTTCTAAATATTTCTTCTGGCTAGAATATAACTTCTGGCTAGAATATAACTAACTTCCCCAAATATTTGCTTGGCTTTGCACCTCACTTCCCTTAACCAAATCTTATTTTCTAAATGAGATTGACCCTGGCACCTAAGGAAAACCTTTGCCCCCAGAACTTTTTTTTCTTGCCCCCAGCACTTAGTTCCCCAACCCTTATCTAGTTTCCAATTTTCCAATTTTAGTTTCCAATTTTATGCTGCACTTATCGCCTGGCTTACATATATCTTACATTTTTGTTATGTTTATTGTATGCTGCCTGCTTCCCCCCCCGCCCCCCCCGCCCCATTCCAAAATAAGTTCTTCAAGGGCAGGGATCTTATATTGTTTTGTGCCTAGTGCATAGCAGTTTTTCAATAAATATTTTACAGAGGAGTGAATGAGCCATGAATTAGGGCTTTGAGTTCTAGCACATCTGAAATGGTGACTATTACTGCCCATAATTCATCCACATAATTCATCTACTCTAAAGAGCTTAATTCCCTATAAACACTTTAAAGCTGCAAGCAGAGCTCCTATGTAGATGCCAATAGCATAGATTTTATACAAATATTGATGATTAAATGCATTCTTCAACAAAAAAGGGAAAAGATCCTAACTAGAGTGAATACTCCCCCTGGGTATATATGTACTAAAATATTACAATTTCAACAAATTCATGACATGATGACAATGATTATTTTTTAATTTTCCATATCCTAAACCTTTTGGCAGCAATAAGGTTGTCATATGAACTCAACTCTTCTTTCATGTTGGGGGAGCAAAAACCAAAATGAAAACAAATTTTTTTTCCACATTGGAGTTAAATGATATGAAAAGAGTTCCTCTATAGATAACAAGCATGGTACATTGATTTATGCTAATGATAGTAATAAAGGAAAGCATGTTTTATGATATTATAAAATGACTGATAGGACTACTTATCTCCTCCATGCAGATCTATCACAACTTTTGAAATGGGAATTTTAGTTCATGGAAAAATGTGGGTCCATTCACAAACCATTCACTTTCAATAAATTTTGATGCTGCCCTAATGTCAATAAATGGTTTATTTTTGACAGAGCCAGTGAGAGATACAGTATCTGTATTTTTCTTATCACACACAGCTTCTGTGTTTCCTTAAACACTTAAAATTCCATATGGACAAGCACCGTGTCTGGTGTGTGCCTTTCTAAAACAAAGGGCCAACTGGCAAGGACTCTCATAGCGATTATAAGATAAAGCCAATTTGAAACAATAGCTTACAAATTTTTGCATCGCTTGTGTTATAACATAGAAGGTTCAGATTGTTTGTTGAAATGAACCGGCAAAGTTTTATTTAGGAAATGACACAACATACACCAGTATATTCTGCTTTTTAAACTCACGAGCTGCGTCAGTTATGCGTATTATTTAACTCCCACTTCTCCATTAAATTGGAATGATATCCACCTCATAAGACTGTCGTGGGATTTAAATGGGGTGAACCCAAGGCACCGTGCATTACATATGCAAAAAATATTGGTTGGTACTTAAAATTAATTTAGGCAACTCTATATATAAAGTTTGAAGCAATCCTTTGAGGCTCCATTATACAGATCAGAGTAGAAAACCATATATAGGGCAAACTACAGCATCAGTAGGAATTGACATTAACTCAGCCCAGTAAATTTCTCAAAATTTTTTAAATGTTTATTAATTTTTGAGAGACAGAGTGTGAGTGGGGGAGGGGCAAACAGAGGGGGAGACACAGAATCTGAAACAGGCTCCAGGCTCTGAGCTGTCAGCAAAGAGCCCCACACGGGGCTCAAACTCATGAGCCATGAGATCATGACCTGAGCCAAAGTTGGACACTTAACTGACTGAGCCACCCAAGTGGCCCAAATTGTTCTATACATAAATACAACCATGTGAGCAGACTTAGACCAATACATAGAATGTTACCAGTGCCTCCAAGGACTATTTCATGACACCACTCTAAAGATAACATCCTACACCTTAGTTTTGTCTATTTTAGAAACAACTATAACGTATGCACTTTTTGGTATCTGAATTGTTTTAATCAACATTGTTCATCATATAGGGTTTTTTGTTTGTTTTAGTCATAGTTCATTTTTGCTATAATGTATTCCATTGTATGGTTAGGTCATAATTTTTCCATTATAGTTGGATTGAAATTTGCATCATTTTTCAGTTTGGGACTATTCTGCAGTGCTACTAAGAATATCTCTTGGGGCGCCTGGTTGGCGCAGTCGGTTAAGCGTCCGACTTCAGCCAGGTCACGATCTCGCGGTCCGTGAGTTCGAGCCCCGCGTCAGGCTCTGGGCTGATGGCTCGGAGCCTGGAGCCTGTTTCCGATTCTGTGTCTCCCTCTCTCTCTGCCCCTCCCCCGTTCATGCTCTGTCTCTCTCTGTCCCAAAAATAAATAAAAAACGTTGAAAAAAAAAAATTTAAAAAAAAAAAAAAAAAAGAATATCTCTTATGCAAATGTATTAACACAGTTTTATAAGGATGTTCAAATATTCAGCTTTAATAGAGATCTGAAGAGATCTCCAAAGAGATTTGACCAAAACAAAAACTTTGAAAGTAATTCATGAGTTCCATATCCTCACCAACACTTGCCATTCTTTCTTTCTTTAAGCTATTCTGTAAACAGGCATCTTGCATCATATCATGACTTTACATTTTCCTAATGACTAATGAAGTTGAGCATTTTGTTATATTTATGTGGCTGTATCATTTCAATGCTTTTTATTCCAGACTGATTTTAGATTTACAGAATTATTGCAAAGATAGTACAGAGAATTCCCATATCTCCAATTAATAAACCAACATTGATACATTATTAGAGTTCATACTTTATTCAGATTTCTTAATTTTTTTTCTAATGTTCTTTTTGTGTTCCAGAATCCCACCAAAGATATGACATTACATTTAGTTTTTAGGTTTCTTTAGCCTTTTCTTGGCTGTGTCAGTCCTAAGACTTTTCTTGGTTTTGATGACCTTATAGTTTTAAACGTTACATCAGATGTTCTGCAGAATTCCCTTCAAATGGGATTTAATTTTTTTCTTGTAATTATACTAATGTAGTGTATTTTAGGAAGACCACAGAAATTAAGATACACTCTCATCACATCAAGGCTACATATTATTGATATGAGTTATTACCCTTGACGTTAATCTTAGTCATTTGACTTGAGGTAGTGTTCGTCAGTTTTCTCCACTGTAAAGTTCCTCTTTCATTTTTCTCCCTTACCATACCATACGATTTCGAAGAAAGTCACTATATGTAACACACAGTGGAAAAAATAGGGACTTATGATCCCTATCCTCGAGGATAGAATATCTACTTAAACTATTTGTAATTCTTCAGCCTAGGAAATTTGTCTCTTCTCCCACGTTTATTTATTCAATTACTTATTTATATTACATGGACTCATGAATAGTTAAACTCTGGGTTATAATCCAATACTACTTTGCTCAAATAGTTCCAGCTGTAATTACTGGGAACTCTTTTGGTCGGTGCCAATATCGCTCTGGCATGGCACCATTGTTTGGTGTGTGTGTGTGTGTGTGTGTGTGTGTGTGTGTGTGTGTGTGTGTGTGTGTTTGAGTACTTTCTCACTTTGTGAGGCTAAAAGATGTTTCAGGCCTATCTTGTATATTTCCTGTCCCAGTCCTGGAATTAGTGATTTATCCAAGGAGCCTTTTTAAAACTCAAGAATGGTATTTAAAAAAAATCAAGATCTGGGTGCTAAGTGTGTTTTGTTGCCACCAACTCACCAGCTTCTACTATCAGGTGACTGCAGACTCATTATCAAGTTAGCAAAGATCAGCCTTGGTTCAGACCAAAAGGGCCACCCAGACTACATGCAGTATTATAAGTAAAATTATTGTTGTTTTAAGTCATTCGATTTGGGGGTGAGTGATTATGCAGCAATAGATAACTCATGCATCCCTAATAAAATGAATTGGCTATTCCTCTTCAGTGTCTTTCCAAAATATTCTGCATGTACTTCCATCTTGGCATCAGGAACAACATAATAAAATGCTAGTTTATGGAATTACGGAATCACAAAATGGGAAGGCCACCTAGTGAGTGGGAAAAGATATTTGCAAATCATACATCTGATAAGGGGTTAATATCTAAATTCTATAAAGAACTTATATAACTCAATACCAAAAAAATGAGCAAAGGACCTAAATAGACAGTTGGCAAAGACAGCATGTAGATAGCCAATAGACGACATGAAAAGATGCACAAGATCACTAATCAGGGAAATGCAAATCAAAACCACAAAGCAATATCACCTTATACCTGTCAGAATGCCTTCAATCAAAAAGACAAGAAATAACAAGTGTTGGCAAGGACATGGAGAAAAAGGAACCTTTGAGCACTGTTGATAGGAATTCAAACTGGTGCAGCCACTGTGGAAAACAGTATGGAGATTCCTCAAAAACTAAAAATAGAAATACCTTATGATGCAATAATTCCACCACTGGATATTTACCCTCCCCAAATTCCAAAACTCTAACTTGAAAAGATAAATGCACCATATTTATTGCAGCATGATTTACAATAGCCAAGATATGGAAGCAACCTGTATCCATTGATAGATGAAGATGTGGTATATATACATAAATGTATGTATACACACATGCATGTGGGCATATGCACATGCACACACACACACACACAATGGAATATTATGCAACCATAAAAAGGATGAGATCTTGCCATTTGCCACAACACGGATGGACCCAGAGTATTATGCTAAGTGAAATAAGCCAGAGAAAGACAAATACCATCAGATTTTGCATATGTGTGGAATCAAAACAAAAAGCAAAAACATACCCATAAATACAGAGAACTAATGGTTGCCGGAGGGGAGGGGATGGGCAAAATGGATGAAGGGGAGTGGAAGGTACAGACTTTCAGTGATGCAATAAGTTACAGGGATGAAAGGTACAACATAGGGAATACAGTCAATGGTATTATAATAGTGTCGTATGGGGACACTAGCTACACTTATGGCGAGCTTAGCCTAATGTAGAGAGTTGTTGAATTACTGTTATACAACTGTAATGAAATTAACATTATAGTCAACTATACTTTAATAAATACTAATTTACATATGCTAGCATATTGTGTAGTCTGTAGGGACTGAAACTAACTTTCACCTTTGTGTTTTAATAAGCTTTACTATTTAGGTATGATAAGGCCAACAGATCAGGAGAGAAAGCCATTGGAAAGAGAGTTTATTATACTCACAGATCTCAAAACAGAGAGTATATTATAACGCCATGAGGGGCCACCCAATCACTGGGGTTGGAAATGACCTATGGGCAAGAGCCTTCATTGTGGTTTTCTCAGAAAGCAACTGGCACGGCAGGGTAAACAGGTTTAAGATGACCTACTTTGAATAATTTCCAGCAGGATCTGAAGCATAGGGCCTGTCCTTGGTGGCCTATTACCCGGCCCCAGGGTGCTTAGGGCAGATGTAGAGTGACCCTAAGTGTAAGAAACTGAGGAAGTGACTGGGGATATGGACTTAATTGGTCACTTAAGAAAGGTCTGCTATCTTCTTGCTCCACCCACTAAAATGTGTTTAAAGGGATCTTAAATTGATTTAACATGACTCACTTCTCTAATAGGCCTTTGCATGTGTTCCTTGCCTCAAGTTATGAAATAAAAGGCACTTATTTTCCACAGCTAAATTAATTCAAAGTAGACTGCAAAACCTTTTCTTGGGCTTCAAGGCCTTGTCCGTGTGGCCCTGTCATAATGTCTTTCTTTGAAATAATTAAGTCAGTAACAGAAAAACATCCACAAGTGGCATGGAGAAAATCATAATATACACAAGTTTTTTTCAAATTTGTCTTCCACTATCCTACTGCATGAGGTCTCATAAATACCAGGTTGGCCCAACCATTAGAGAAGGAAACTAACTTTATAGTCAATAGCCATCATTTTATTATTTCCTCTTTAGTGCTTGGGTCTATCCTCCAAGCAAACTCTTTTAAATCAAGTATATAAGGATTAATTATCTACTTTCTATAGACCTGAAATTGCAAGAAGCTATAGAGAGAGGAGAAAGAAGTGGAAGATACTTTCTCAAATGAGTAAGCTGAATCAGTACTTCTGATTAGTTGTAAGAACATTGTCTCTCAATGAAATAATATAGGGTGAACATAAAGCATGACATTATCAAGGGCTATGTTGTTGGTAGTGACTGTGGGACTAGAGTTCAGAGCCAAGCGTAGATCATTGTGGTTAAAAGTGACTGAGGGAAGGCAACTAAAGAAGCTAGCACATAAGAAGTACCAAGAAAGAATCTTAAGAAATGGAGTATGAGAAAGAGGAAAAAGCCTTAATAAAAGATAATGCGTACTTATTATAAATAACAGAATGGAAAGCCCTTCCCTATGTGAGACTAAAACTACTACACACAAATTTAATGACAGAAGTAGAAAAGTCACCATTTGGTAACTATCACAAAAATAATTGATTTAGGTAGGAATAAATGATGGAATCTAAAACCAGTGAATTTTGGAGAAACAAGTTATTTACACAGTCTCAAAATATCTCCTTATGAGGCACTACTTAACAAAGGCATATATACTAACATCACATTACAGACAACTGGCAGGTACCATCTAAACCAAGTGGTCAAAGTAAGCCATTATTTTTCATTGACCAGTTACTAATATTCATAAAGGGCATTTCAAATCAAGTGCACATATAATAATACTAGAGAATCTAACAAGGTAGAAAATATAATTTTCATAATTAGCCGCATAAAAATGTGGTTTCCCTGAATAATTTGCATAATAACTATTAATCTGGACTCATTCTTCTTATGTGCTATTTTAACCCAGTTGATAGACAATGACTTCTTTGTTTTTTATCTTTCAGGGAAACTGTTAGAATAATCAGTTTTCAGTGTTACTTTTCAAAATGAATTTTTATTGATTTCTCTTTCAGATTTTAAGAAGGTGAAAATACATCAGAGGAAAACTACTACTAAGTCTAATTATGTACAATTGAGCTAACTCTGCTTTGAAGCAAATTGATTTAACTCTAGTTAAATCACAGCATTGTACTACTTTCATAGAACAATACAAAATAGACAAAAATACATTCCATGAAAATTTACAATGTTCCTCAAATAAAGAAAAATACACATTTTAATTGGGATGACAGGGAGGATGATTTTGTTATATTGGTCACTGCTTTAAGGAAAAAGATTAGCATATCCACAAAGAGGAATGCATTATAGTTAACAAAAGGAGTCAGACATAATAAGAATTGCTTTAAGACATATCAGTGGAGAAAGACAGACCTAGGAAAGTCATGATGCAATTAATCAAGAAAAACAATGAAATAGATGTTGATTCCAAAATGGCTGAGAATTTTAGCTCATTTTAACTCCATATTCAATAAGAGAAATGAAAAATGAAGGCAAGGACTAAAAGACACGTAGAAAATTCAAAAGCAATGGAAACCTTACCAAACTAACATTTTTTTTAAATGTTTTTATTTTTGAGAGACAGAGTATAAGCGGGGGTGGGGGGGTGGTGGAGAGAGAAAAGGAGACACAGAATCTGAAGAAGGCTGCAGTCTCCAGGCTTCAAGCTGTCAGCACAGAGCCCAATGCGGGGCTCAAACTCATGAACTATGAGATGATGACCTGAGGTGAAGTTGGACACTTAAACAACTAAGCCACCCAGGCGCCCCTAAACTAAGTAACATTTGACAAAAAGAGTACTCTAAAAGTCGTTCATTATAACAAGGCATGGCTCATTTGAAAATAAACTTATTTATTAAAATCCCAGTACTATTTCCAATTATTTAGAAAGAGTACAGTAATGTCAAGTATAAAAGTTTAATAGAAAACTTTGAGATGTGTGAAGAAATAGCCCAAATAACTGAAACACATTTCCTTAAAGGTTCTAGCTCAATGGAAATAAGTTGATGGCAAAATAACAGGATAATTTTCAACAAGCGGTCATTCTGATCCCTTGAGTTTATTAGTGGGTATGAGGGTAAAACTTTGTCCTGTGAAGTTTATCTCAGGAGTCAGTCACCAGAATACTGTGGGAATGTAGCCAATGAAATCATCTGAAGAATTAAGAACAAAAGGAGAATCCCCTCACAAAACCCCTTAATTAGCTTTTCTCTACACTGTAACTGAAATTTGTTATGCCACTTTATACACTTAAAATTCTTGAAAATTCCACTTTTAGAATACTCTAATTTTTTTAATTTAAATTCAAATTTGTTACCATACAGTGTCGTCATGGCTTCGGGAGTACAGCCCAGTGATTCATCTCTTAAATACGACACCTAGAGCTCATCCCAAAAAGTGTCCTCCTTAATGCCCATCTCCCATTTAACCTGTCCACCCACCCACCTCCCTTCCAGAAACTCTTAGTTTGTTGTCTGTGTTTAAGAGTCTCTTATGGTTTGCCCCGGTCTGTTTTTATCTTATTTTTCCTTCCCTTCCCCTATGTTCATCTGTTGTGTTTCTCAAATTCCACATGGGAGTGAAATCATAGATGTTTCTCTTACTGACTTGTTTTGCTTAGCAGAATACCCTCTAGTTCCATCCACATTGTTGCAAATTTCTGTTCCACTCTCCCATGTGAATTGACATCTTCCAGAAATACTTTCCCGAATATTATGTAGATTTCAGAAGCTTCCTATAATTGATTATATATTATATTTTCTTACTTCAGACGGCTTTAACAAAAATAACATAGCCTGGGTCACTTCAATAAACATTCCTTTCCCTGAGTTGTACTACAGGCGGACATGTCCAAGATCAAAGCATCAGCAAATACTGTGTCTGGTGAAAGCCCAGTTGTTTGTAAACAACAGTGGCCTGCCACTGTATCCTCACATGACTGAAAAAGAGCATGCCAGTCTCATTTTAAGGACACTGATTCCATCACAGAGTCTCTTCGCTCAGAACTTCTTCTAACCCAATTTACCCCATAAGCCCCAATTCTTAAGACCATTCTATCAGGTGTTAGGGTTTCAACAACATATAAATTGTAGGGGATGGTGGGGGTTGGCGCACATACATGGAGTCCATAATAGCAATGAAAAATCCAACCAATGAACCATTTATAAAACTATTTACACTTTATCCCCAGGTTCAGGATTTGTCTATTACTCAACCATACTTGGATCAGGAATTGCATCTAATGGTAAATTTGTTAGCGTAGATAGCAGATTGTTTAAAAATAAATGTTTATTTTCTTGATGCCATATGTGATTACTTTAATGTTTAAGCCAATAAGACCACAAATAAATAGGATTGTTTTGTGGGCTGGTGGGACAGAAGATACTAGATGTTGGGAAAAGGTTTATGATTTTTCCCCCCCCCCCAAAAAAAAAAAAAAAAAACTTCAATTCTCCACTGTGAAGAATTTCAGTAAGAGAAGTTGTTAGACAAATGGGATATATTCTAGACCAAGTATGTCATGAAAATGGTAATTTATGAAGAAAGTTATTGCTTGATTCTGTGTGACTAAGTGGGAGAATTTTATATTTCCAAAATAAAACTGTAAAAAGAAAGACTAATTATTAAGCCAGTTGTGAATACTATAATTTTATTTTGTGGAATTACCTGCATGTCAGTTTGCCTTTGCAGGAAGCACTGAATTTAAATCACCATTATTGTTCATGTGACTTCTTCGGGATGCATCCCGACTCTCAAATTCATATGCTAAAACAGGACTATAGATGCAGGTAGTACTTATTTCTTGGCATTCATGTTCTTTCCTGAAGGCGACAAATTAAATTTTACAATTCTCGTTGCCTTTAGAGGAGATAATATAGAGTGGAAGGAGAAGAAAAAAACCAAAGCCTCCCACTAATCGGCTTTGGAAACCAACTGCTCCTCTTTGTCCCCTTCTTATTACAAAATAGATTCAAAATACTCATAAGTCATTGTTTTAAGAAAAACTGAGTCTTAGGTAAGATAGAATCCATTTACTTTTAATTGTGCTCTAGAGAAATGTAACGATTTATCTATACCATCAAATCTTTAAAAATCATAATTCTTGACACATTTTTACAGTCAAAATCTTGCCGGTCATCAGATCTCTAGATCTCTGATGGAGCTACTCTAACCCAAATGATATGGGTCGTTATGTTTTTAAAATTGCAAAATGATCATTGCTCATAATTTAACATAAACAATAAGGCAACAGTGAAAAAAATGTAACTTTAAACATTTCCTTACTTTTTGACACTAAAGAGAGCTTCACAATCCTCGTGTGTATCCCTTGCTCCAATTCAGCAATTTCTTCACGCAGAAGCCCTGGTTCCTTTTATTAGAGAATGGGGATGCTACATGCTAGCTGGGCACACTGCTACTGTGGGAGAATTAGTTTTAGCAGTATGAATATGTCTGGAAACAGAGATCTCTGAGACAGAGAAAAATCTCATTCTTCAGAAGTATTTATTGAGAGTCCACTCTCTCTCAGATACTGTTCTGTATCTGGGAGAGTCATCAGTAAACAAAAGAAATCTACCTTTACGAGACTGATAGTCTAGCAGCAGGTAAAAGCAAAAAATAAATGAATGATGGTAAATAAATACAAAATTGAGAAAAATAAGGGTGAAGGGTGACCACATTACAGAATGGGACATTTCAACAAAAATCGTTTAAGGGGGGGACTGAGACCTGCACACTGGCTGCAACAGCTCTCCTGGTCAGTTGATTATGAACAGCATAATCAACAGGGCAACTCTGAAGGGCAGAAGTGCTGAGGACAGACCCCCCCCCAAATTAGTTGATCTGAATATCTGAAGTTACAGCCCAAAAAAGATTTGAGTAATCTCACTCATAGTGAGAAATAAGAGAACACAACAAGTCTAAAAACACTAAGACAGAAATGAGCTTTCTGTGATGCAAGAAAAGGAAAAAGACAAGTGTAAACCCAGTTTCATCAACTAGTGGGACAGTAAAACCATATGGTCGATAGGAAGGGGAGGGCTATAAAATTGTCAAGTCTTTGAAGCCAAATTAATGAGTGTAGATTGTACTTTATCATTGATAGAACCCATTTGGGAAACAAAGGAATTACATGATCTAATTTATCATTTTTAAGAAAATCATCCCTCTTTTGCCTTTTGGCTTGGAAGAGGCAAAGGCACATTGTCCTGAATCCAGTTTATCCAACACCAGCCACCTCTACCATGCCACCTACACTTGACCCCAGTGAGACCAAAGTCACACACCTGAGGTGCACCGGTGGGGAAGTCAGTGCTATGTCTGCCCTGGCCCTGAAGATCAGCCTCCTGGATCTGTCTCCAAAAATGGTTGGTAATGACATTGCCAAGGCAACCAGTGATTGGAAAGGGCTGAGGATTATAGTGAAATCGACCATTCAGAACAGACAGGCCAGACTGAAGTGGTGGTACCTGTGCCTCTGTCCTGATTATCAAGCCCTCAAGGAACAACCAAGAGACAGAAAGAAGCAGAAAAACATTAAGCACAGTGGGAATATCACTTTTGATGAGATCGTCCTTGTTGCTCAACAGATGCGGCACTGATCATTAGCCAGAGAACTGCTTGGAACCATTAAAGAGATCCTGGGGACTGCCCAATCTGTGCACTGCGGTGTTGATGGCCACGATCCTTATGCCATCAATAGTGGTGGAGTGCAATGCCCAGCTAGTTAAGAACTACAAAGGAAAATATTCCAGTAAAGGATCATTAGACAACCAAAAATCACCCTCGAGATGTGATTTTTAACTATTTTAACTATAGGAGGGGAAAACCCCTATTCTGCTTCCATCCCTAATACTACAAGCCAACCCTGACTTCTCTTATGAACCATCACTCTATCCCGCTGCTTCCTTGTCTGCTCTCATTGGAACTCTAACAGACATCCCAAACTTATCGTGTCTACAACCAAGTTCCTGATAGGTCTTGAGGACATTTCCTTATGCAGTATCTTTAATTCATTCACTCTCTACCACCAGGTACTAACAGAGTTACTCTGGCCCTGTGAGGAGACTTGTTGGAATCCCTGAGAAGTTATGACCACAAGCTGAGCCTCCAAAAGTTTATGGCCAAAAATGAAATTACAGAGTGAATTTAGATTAGGAACCCTAAGCACCTGACAAACCTTCTGTGGGACCCTCATCTTAAGCCATAAAGAACCTCTACGTAGAATTTCCCAAAGAAAGCCAGCATCATACAAGAGAACCAGTATCCTTGTAAACAAAAGAATAGAATAAGAGTAAGCAGAAATAACAAGCAAAACGCTAGGACTTTAAGCAGGGGTATTATCAAACAATATGACAAAACCTATAAATGAGATGTAGAATGTATGAAAACTGTTTCAGTATGTTTTTCCATATAAACAAGTTGTTTGTATAAACAAAAAAGGTAAGTAGAAGTTATCCTTTTTTAATTTTTTAATATTTTTGAGAGAGAGAGAGCGTGAGTGAGAAGGGGCAGAAAGAGAAGGAGACACAGCACCCAAAGCAGGCGCCAGGCTCTGAGCTATCAGCACAGAGCTGGATGCAGGGCTCAAATCCATGAAATGTGAGATCATGACCTGAGACAAAGTCGGACGCTTAACCGATTGAGACACACAGGAGCCCCTAGAAGTTATCCTATTCTTAACAAATGGTATTTTCAACTTGATCAACAACAATGAATAATTCATTGAAAGAAAACATTGAGATACATAACAAAATAACTTAAAAGAATAAACAGTAAAACTGCCTTAACTTTCTGTCATTTCCTAAAAGGGGTAGTAACATTGATTAAATTTGCACACTAAGTAAATTATGCATGCTATAATTTCTAACACAACTGCTAAAAGCGGCAAATGCAGTATGTAATGGACAAAGTAGAAAAGGACAAAAGTGAAATACTGATCATAAATCCTAAAAATATAAATGAAAAAACACTGGACAGAATAACCGATGACATTATTTCTAAAGAAATAAATGCTCCAGAGATTATGAGAATATAAAATACCCAATTAATTGGCATTTTTACAGAGAGACCTCATAAATACAATATCAAAAGCTGAAGGCAGAGGAAGGTCCTTGTTTTGTGACCTGACATATACACAATGTAGGGAACTCTAAGAAAAATAGAAATTATCAAGGTAACAGTAGGAGCAAAAATGAATACTTGTATCGAGTAAGAAATTAAAGATTTTAAACATGTGTAAATATCACAAACATAAATGAACGGAAATAACATCATCTTTATTATTACTGTGTATAATTTATTTTCATTATATTACATTTCATTATATTACATATATTTTTTATTTTACATATAATAGCTAATTTCATTTTACTCTAGCATGGCTGTTAGGATTATTAATAGTTTCAAAATATTTCAACTTCACAACTTTTAATAGTTATTGCTGATGTATAATTTCCGCTGCCATTTCTGGCACAGTGTGTTTATTTCTAGGAGATAAACCCTTAACCCTTAGTTCATATCTTGATTCTCTTCCTCTCCTCTGAGGCCACCTAACTGTCTTTATGGAGGAAAGCTATCACATTTTAACACTAGCCAAATAAAGCTGTTGTTCCTCTATTAATATCAGACAAAAATGAACCTAAGGCAAAAAGGATTTCTAAAGGAAAAGAAATTTACTTGATAATAATCAAAAGTTCAATTCATCAACAAGCTGTAACAATTTAAAATTTGCATTCACCTAACAATATCATCTTAAAATGTATATAATCAATGTTGAGAAACCTAGAAGAAATAAAGGATAAATCTACAACCATGGCGGGAGACTTTCATTGCTAATTCAAATATGAAAAAAATCAGAAAAGTTGAGCAACATGATTATCAAAGTTAACCTAAGCTGCATAATACACATCCTTTCCCAGTTCGTACATAACATTCAAAACATGGTTCATATACCAGATCATACAGAAAAATACACATGGTCCATGAATGTACTTTATAACATTTCGAAGGTAATATCTGCCGTTTCCTTCCAACTGCTCTGTCTGTCTGTCTCTCTCTCTCTCTCTCTCTCTCACACACACACACTTTCTCATCAGACCCCAAAAAGGTGATTTTAAGAGAAAATGACAAGCTTTGAAAAAAGTGGTAGCATCTTTAAAAGTATCTGACCTGAGAAAATCAATTACATATCTATTCCTTTATTGTAATCATTATTTGTTGATGGAGCTAATCTACCTTAGAATAATTTCTATAACAAAAAATCATGTATACTCTAATGCTAAGACTTAAGACAGGAAATGGTAACAGACATCAAAGGGACCTAAAAGTCCATTATCATGCACTTCAGCTGTTCAGAATCCCAGCTGTGATCTAGTTAATCTGTGAGACCATTGCCCCAGGCGTTTATAGTATTCCTGGAAAAACTCCCCAGAACCCCACTTCAAATCTACTGCTGCCTGAAACAGCCAACTGTTTCATTTTAAAGATTCTAGTGATTTTTAAATTGCCTCTATTAGAGAGGGAGTAATTGGTAAAAATCCCTAAGGGTAGTGGCTGGGGAAAAAACTGTCACTGGTAATAGCGGGGAATTACACAAAAATGCCAATGAATTTTCTGATTGATGGAACTGAGGTAAAACTCAAGTTTAATATATAAGGATGCCGATAACTGGATGAAAAGGGACCAAAGCACAAGCACTCGCACACATGCATACATGTACATCAAGGGGCAGGGGGAACATTCAAAAGCAATTTCTCTTTTTAAACTGTAAGTCACATGTTAGATTAAATCAGTTTTGGCCATCAAGATCCCAACATCTACTTGGAAAAAGTTGTTTTCCAATTTCTTTTCCCCTATAAATACTACTTTTTCACAAATTAAAATACACTTACTTTCAACACTAAAGAAGGTAAAGAGTGTTCAAGAAATCAGGCCAAGAATACGGACATTATCAAAAGCAAAGAATAAAAACTTTGGGATGACTGGGATGCCTCAACAAAAATAGCATACATCCTAAACACTGTAACAACCTTCATTCCTCCAATAGTACACGCATACACGCACTTACACACTAAGTTTGAGCACAACACTCCCTTTTGGCGTACCTTTAGTGTTCTGCTTCAAGTACCCAGTAGCACAGTGATAGAACCATTTAAGACCCATGATATATTTTACTTTCGTTGACTGCTTCCCCTTGTTTTGTATCTTGTAGTTTAAAATACAATTATACCAAAATATTAGGGTAGTATATTGACATTTCATTTCTTGACTACAAACAGAACCTAAAAGAGTAAATAAATTAGTTTCTGCCAAGATTCCATTAGTAATACTGACATTAACAAAGTAAATATATCTTCATTCCTAACATATAGCACACTTGCAAATAATATCTTTACATTGAATTTTGTTTCTCTGTAGTGAAAATAAAAATTGGCAGATTAGCAGTGTTAGGCTGCTTTCTGACTCACAGATTCAACTATGACCCTTCTAAAATCACTTCATTGTCTGCCTCTTCTATGTGAGGTTCATCGTCAATAACTCCAACTGGCCCAGTCTGAAGTCTAGCACTACTAAGGAGAAAATCATAAAATGACAAATGTCATTCATCAGCTTGATAGTTCCTACTCAACTAGAGTTTCTGAAGAAAGGTAATTCCAAAAACTTTCTGTAAATGGACACCTTTTCTTAGGTAAAAACAATAGAGCAGACCCTTTGGAATTTTAGGACCACATTTTTTATGTAAACCCATATCACATTTTCTTATTCTTTATTTTTATCTTTTTTTTTTTTTAATTTTTTTTTTCAATTTTTTTTCAACGTTTTTTATTTATTTTTGGGACAGAGAGAGACAGAGCATGAACGGGGGAAGGGCAGAGAGAGAGGGAGACACAGAATCGGAAACAGACTCCAGGCTCCGAGCCATCAGCCCAGAGCCTGACACGGGGCTCGAACTCACAGACCGCGAGATCGTGACCTGGCTGAAGTCGGACGCTTAACCGACTGCGCCACCCAGGCGCCCCTTTATCTTCTTCTTTTATCCTTTTCGCTGAAAGTTTATGAGGACAAATATACCCACCAGGCATCCCCTTCTATCAGCCTTTTACTATTCAGTGAGCTAACTTGTCACTTCTCAGATGCCTGGGTACCAGGCGGAGAGCCAAAAACCCTGCGTGACCGGCAAGCTTCCATGATTGTGTTGATGTCCTGTGATACCTCTCTAGCTGTTGTCACCTTGAATCCATCTATTTCTAGTAAACAGAAGAACCGTGCTGGTAAATGTCTGTTTGTTTGTTTTCCCCCAAAGTCTTTCCTCTAAGTTCAGTAATACTGGAAGTGTTCTATATCTCTACAAAATACATACGGACTAATATATACAAAAGAGAATGAACAGCAACCACATTAAAATAGATCTCACCAAAATTTTTGAAAAACATTAAAAAATGCAGTATATCTGTGTTTAAAAACTTTAAAAAATGCAGTATATCTGTGTTTAAAAAAAAAAAACTAAACTGATATCTAGTGCTAAAAATGAGGAATTTCCCATGGGTGGTGCGTTAGGACTACAAGAAAGCAAGAAGTAGCCTATGAGAAGAATATATTTTTTTCTTGATCTGGGCACTGATTCAAGTAAATACCATTAGAAAGTAAGTTAATTTTTTGCAATTAATTTCAAAGTAGAGAGTAGCTAAAGAAATATTCAGCATGCAATTAGGTACTTTGAGTACTGAATTTTTTTGTCACTGGGATGCCCTTTATTAAATATGTAATTTAACACTTATTTTTTAGCAAAAAGTATTTTGCACAAGTTTCCAAAATCTTAAGGGCCAAATAACTAACTTAGGTATAGTGGTAACTAGTTTCAGCATCTTAATTTTGTACAAAGATGATGTGTTTGGGGGCTAATGGGAAGGCTTTAGTACATGATAAAGTACACAAGTCAGGAAATGTCAAACAAAGAAAAGTAATCATGTTTCCTTTGTAGTGATTTGTAGTCGAGAGACTACTACTTGCCAAAACCTCTCAGTTTTCATTTCTTCAGTTGTCCCAATGATTTCTATTCAGTAGTTGAATAGTCAGGTTCTTAATAGGAAAATTATAAACAGAGGATTTTATGTTTGAAAAGAAACAAGAGTAAATTACTAGGTTATATCAATTACAATTAATTCCCGATTTATAATAGAAGAACTAGAATAGAGGCCATGGTTTTTATAAGTAATGGATAAGAACAATTTTTGTGTATTTAGCTACATTTTTCCCATTATAAAAAATGCCAAGGAAAGTGTTTTTAATGCTATTTAACACACTGTAATAGGGATGCATTTAACATCAATTTTCTGTTCTTTATCATAGATGTCATTTCAAAAGTTTATGACAGATTATTTCTCATACATAAAAAAGTAAATGATGATTTACTCTTAGTGGAGAGCCAGTAGAAGATTTTTTTTTTTTAAAGAGACATTACTGCAGAAATGATGGAGTCTTAAAGGCAACATATACTTGGTCTTTCTCTCCTAGGAAATAGAACTTTTCAATGTTATTTGCTCAAGCCAGTGCTAGTGAACATAGCTCTTTATTTCTCTACTCCTTAAGAAAATGAAATCACTGAATATGAAAGTACACTGCTTGAATCTTCAACAGAACCTGTCCTGTGCTCTATTTTATAGGATCACTCAGCTTTGACTCTCTATGCCAGAGCTTTCCCCCAGAAACTGTGATATCTCTCTGCTCCACCAACTGGGGCCCCTCTCTAGGTTTCCCACAGAATATGAAATATTCTGCTTCCAGAACTTGACTTTATAAGAGACAACATGTAGTAAGCAACATTCACTATCTGTTCAAGAAACCCCACATCAGGGATCTTGTCTCTGGAATACGATGTAAGGATTTTCATGGACCCTCTCCCCAGTGAAACAACTATACTTAGTGAAAATTATAAAAATACCCAACCATTTGAAGTCTCAAAAATTGTCAGGGCATACAATGAATGGAAACACATTTAAGAAAATCTACTAAATCTTGGTAAGAACAGCAAAGGACCCACCCATCTCCGCCCATGTTCACCATGATGGGAGCTCTACTCCAAACCGATTCATGTTCCTTGAGCAGTTCTGGATTTCAACTTCCATAACTCATTTTTATAACTCATTACACAAAAGTAAAAGGATATTTTATAATCTGGGATTATAGACAATGGTCTTATTTTAAAATTGATTCAGGTTGTCTGCTCACTCATCAGAAATCTTGTTTGGAGGAAAGCTCTATTTGATTGGTACCTACTATGAGCTAGAGAAAAAGAACAATCATATCACAAGAAATCCCATTGCCAAGAGACCTGGAGATTGAAATAAAGAATATAAGAAGTACACAATTACACAACCATATGCACCCGTTGTATTTGAGCAAATGAAAAATTACTGGAATGTAAATCATAAGTTCCATTCATTCATCAACTATAGAATGAGAAGATCCATGAAACTCAAAGATCTAAAAGAACATTTGCCAATATACATCCAATAGTAAGTAAAATGTCTATCTAAGAGACTATGCAATATTAGCATTGATGGCTTTGTCTGAAAACTGCATTATCTAACCAAATTGTATACTTCTAAGAAGAAGTAGACTTCACTGTGACAATAAGAAATTTATCAAAGATAAAGTGATTTCTATTCTACATGCAGTTTTAAATACATAATATTCAAGATTTTTAACCTCTGTTTCCACCCCTCAGTATACACTGTGCATAGAGATAGGCATTCCCGTGTCAGGGACAATTTTCTACTACAGAAGGAATAATTAGCTGTACTTGTTATTGGTCTTGAAAAAATTCAGTTTGGGTTACAATACCTCTGTATTGTATGTCAAAACAAGACCCGTTGTCAAAACAATCATGTGTTAAAACATATCACAGATAAATTAATACAACCTATAACTATGAAGATAAAACAAGATAAAATTTGTGTTAAATCAATAAAACAGGATACAGCAGGGCAAGTATTTTTCTATGAGACCTCATTACTGCTCTGACAATTGACTTGTTTTTGGAGTTTCTTTAATGTATTCTATCACACAGCATTGGGTCCACACATTTTTTTTTTGTCTCTGGAATTTTAACACTAATGACTAAAGTCATTTAAAAATCAAATTATTTCCTCAATGCCTTGGAAAAGTGTGAGATTGAGGTGTCTTCTCAAACACACACAAGAAAAAAAATAAATCAGGACAAATATTATTGATTCCCTAAATTATTAACTGAATAATTCCTAAGTTTGGAATGAAATCAAGAGCCATAGTTGTGGGATCAGAAGAACTGCAACGTAATAGATTCTAAAAACACATTATTTGGGAGATGACTTAAATGCAAAGTTAAATGAAATTTAAATGAAAATGCTAGGATGAACTATTTACATGGATTGAGTGTGAATTACCAATTGCCAGGCTTTTCCCCTTATTCTTCTTCTAAATCACCATTCCTTTCTGCTAATGAACAAATTAATTTCCCATTTTGTAGCCTTCTTATCTGCAACATTAAAGCCTATCAATTCTCACTTATCCCTACAGCACCCACGTATAAAGGGACCAAAGTCACTTTTATTTCATCTCGCCTGTTGTAAATATAAACCCTTGCTTCACAAGCAACCTAGACATTGCTATCTTTTGCAGACACTATAAAATCCACCTTCTCAGCAGCTTGCAGAATCAGAAAAGAAATATCATGTGACACATCGCATGTTTGCAGGAAGATGATGTTCAATTATAATAAACGTAAAATCCACTGCCAAAGAGACTGGCTACAGGCAGGAAACTATGACTTGAGGGAACACTGTCTCGGAATCAAAGTTTAACAAGTTATAAACATAGGAAGTTAGGAGAGAACAAAAAGACATTTTGACTTCAGGTTTTAAAATGCTGTCAGGATACTCAGTTCTTGTTATATTTCTACAGTAAGGAATCACTTGCCCCGGTTTCTATAAATACTTTATGAATAGTATTTAACATAAATTGCTTATAAACAACCCCTCTCTTTTATATAATTAAATGATGAGTAATCCTTCTGGTAGAGGTAATGCGTGCATACAAATTGCAAACCGGTTAAACTTTGAAGGGGCATATATTTTATGTTTATGATTTAGTAACAAAGGCTAGTTCATGTCTGGTGAATTGCTTTCCTTCAATATATTTTAACTTCTAATAGTTCCTAAGGAAATGAGTAGAGGACAGGATGGGAAATAGAAATCTTGATTTAAGAACAAAATTTCAATCCAGGCATGAAGTACTAAGGCACTGGTTACAATACACGTATAAAATAATCATTGTTTTTCAGTAACTCCAAAGCACAGCATAGTTCTAGGATAAAAATTCATCATGTATCATAGGATCTTAAGATAAAATATTTGTGTACTATTTGTTTCCTAAATGAGTTTTTCACTTTTCACATTGAATTCTTATTATATTATTAACATATCTAAAAACATAATAGTTGGTAAACTTGATCTCAGCTATTTTATAGTGAAAGGACTGTTGAAGGAAATTATACGGAGAATGCCTTCTGCATAGTTTTACATAGGTTCTATAATTAATGTTAGCTATAAAAGTATAATATAAATTGAAATTTTGAATTTCCTGGTATGATCCTTTTTATTGCTGTAGGAGAAAAAAATTAAATTGGGGACCCTGGGATAGACCAACTATTATGTGGAATACAGCATATTCCTTTAGATAGGAACCAGAAATTAGACTGTTCCAACATTTTAAGGAATGTAGATTTCCCTAATATAATCCTTGAAGCTTATAATTTCTCTTAAAATTAAATCTTATTTACAAAAACAGTTCCATCTTTGTTTAAAGACCTATAAAAATTCTTTATATCCCGCACACATGTGTGTACTTGCTGTAAAGAGGAGAAACGTTATATCACTTATTACGTTGTTTTCACGATCTTAAATTCTTCCTTGTATAACTGGTGCTAAATAAGTGACTTATTGTGTCTACCATCATTTCACACCCAGATATATAATATGCATAGGATACAGGAGCTCACTCAGCTAACACTGGACTACTGACCAGTGGACTCCATGATATTTCTTAAATACAGCAGACGTGCTTCCGCTGAGCTCTTGTAACTTGCTTGCCCATTCTTGGAATGCTCTCCACAATGTATCTTGCTTTTTCACTTTTATTTTTGATGATTATCTTTGGATGAAATGTCACCTAATCAGTGATACTTTCCCTGATTACTGTATTAAACATTTCAGCACAACTTGTCCGTCCCTTCATTTTATTCCCCTTTCTCTGCTTCATCTTTCTCCATAGCACTTCCATCACAGGGTTAATTTCAGGTTTATTTTTCATTTACCGTCTGTCTTCCTTCTACTGGGACACTAGTGTGTAAGCTTCATGAAGTCAAAGTTTGTTTTTGTTTTTGTTTTTTCCAGATAAAATACAGATCTTCCTCAACTTACAATGGAGTTACATCTGGATAGGTCCATCATAAGTTAAAAATATTGTAGGGGTTCCTGGATGGCTCAGTCAGTTAAGTCTCCAAACTTCAGCTCAGGTCATGATCTCTCAGTGAGTGAGTTTGAGCTCTGCATCAGGCTCTGTGCTGACAGCTCAGAGCCTGGAGCCTGCTTCAGATTCTGCGTCTCCCCCTCTCTCTCTGCACCTCCCCCGCTCACACTCTGTCTCTTTCTCCCTCTCTCAAAAATAAACATTAAAAAATATTGTAAATTGATAATGCATTTAATATACGTTACCTACCGAACAGCATAGCTTTGCCTAGCCTAGTTTAAATGAGCTCAAGACAGTTATATCAGCCTACAGTTGCTCAAGATCATCTAACACAAAACCTATTTTATAATGTGTTGGATACCTCATGTAATTTATTGAATACTGTATTGAAAGTGAAAACCAGGATGTCATAAGAGTAGCTGTTGTTTACCCTTGTGATTGCAGGGCTGAAGAGGTGCTGCAGCTCACTGCCACTGCCCACCATCATGAGTATGGAACCACGCATTGCTAACCTGGGAAAAGGTCAAAATTCAAAGCATAGGTTCTGCTGAATGTGTATTACTTTCACATCATCATAAAGTCAAAATGTTGTAAGTCAAATAATCATTAACCAGGGACCATCTGTATCTTTGGAGCTAACACTACACTTTGGCACATTCCTTAACTATGTTTCAATGAATTGTCATCTTATGCAATCAATATTATTTTATAAACTCAGTTGATAGTGAAGAACCACTAGAACTCTCCCAATAGTCCCTTACATTTGATGCAAATCTTTGTTTATGCTTTAGCACTTTTAAGTCATTTACTCCTTATCCCAATTCCAACCTCCTTCCTCATCACTGTATTTCAACAGTGACATTTTCCATTGGGCTCTTTTCCATGTGTTGTGTAATGCCTCACCTGCAATACTTTGCAATTATTTCTATCGTGTTTTCCTTCAATGATGCCCTTTTCAACATCAGAAAGTTCATACTCCATTGTTGCCACAGAGAATTTGCTGCTTTCTTCCTGACATTTCAGCTATATATCAACGTTTTTACTAATTTTCATTTGCACCTCTTTTTGTAATTGTACATAGTTTAAGTGTGGGAAGATAAAGTGATAACACAGTTCAAGCAAAATCGTCTGGAAGCAGTAATTTGAATTTACATTCCCATTTGATCATATGTCTATCACACTAGAGAATGTTGTATCATTGAATGAAAATTTGAGAAACCAATCAATTTGGTTTGTAAGGAGCCAGTCTAGAAAGCTCCGAGTGTATTTATTTCTTAATGTTTAAATGTATTGTGTGCAAGATCAAGCTGAGCAAAACTCAATGAATTCATTGATCCTTTCCAATTCCTTTCTCTCCCATTACATGTGGATCAATAAACCCTTTTCCCACTTTAACTCTGAAATCCCCTCAAAAGAGCAGCATATAATTTTTGGAGTAGTTTCAATCAGGTCTTATAGACCTTTAGAATTCTTCAATTTTATTTTCCTTGGCTTCTGGAGTATGGGCATAAGTTTGAAGGACATTGAGAAAGACTGACAAGATGGACCCCTTTCCATTGTATTATCTATACTACTTTAGAAATACAATTATTCTGATGCCAGGGTCTTTTTGACTCTTTTTCCCTCTTATTTACATCTTTGTAATTACTTGTCAAAATGTATTAAGAGAGGACCATGAGTCTACAGATTTGCTGAAAGAGCCATATACCAGCAGCTTTCTCTCCTATACTATCAAACAATAGCCTTTAGCTTTGTGGAGCCTAACTCCAATGTTACCATATATCCCAGATACTTCTAGGCAAATTACTCTCACACGTACAAAAAGCAGTAATTCACTTTGTACCATATTTTCTAAAATCACTTTTCATGCTATTTTAACCTTCCAACAATTTTTGAATAAGAATCACTCCAACTCTCAGGGATTTCTCTTATAACTAAAAGAATTAAGACTATGGTTATTTGTTTACCACCCTTGTAAATATTTCAAGGACTTCATGAATGTAAAGCAATATGCTTTAGGCTGTGGGAATATAATTATTATATAGGATCCGTGTTTACAAAGAACTTATGACATCGCCAGGAAGGTAATTTAAAAAGGAAAAAGGCAACAATTAGAGGTGGAGCATGTAGATGTCCAATACCTGATACTATTAAGTGCTTTAGGAGTTCATCAGGAGGTATCACTAAATAACTGGGTAATTTGAAATATTTTTAAATAACTTTTGAGTTACACAAGAGGCCAAGCAAAGTGAGAAGAACATCCACTCAAGAGGGGTTGGCCCTGTATAAGCGTAAAAGCCACGGTAGAAGAATGGTTCTTGAAGACTTACACTGAAATAGGCAGAACGGAATGACACGGACATTACAGGAGGAAGGGGAAAGCCCAGTAAAAATGTTATTCATAGGGAGGTCACAGCATAAGAGAGACTACTCTAGCCAGAATTTCTATTGATATACCTTGGGAGATAAAATTGGAAAGATACTAAACCATTTCTAGATTCTCGATTCAGCTCTTTTACACATCTGCAGTCTCCCTAAAACACAAATTAAGCCATGTGTGACAACTGCTTCTAAGTCCATGCTTAGAGTACTTCTCTCAAAATGGTATTCATGGCCTTCTATGAAACACTCAAGGAGGACATCAGTGTGAAGGGGCAGCCAGGCAACAATATCAAAGCCCATCAGGGTGAGTAAGACATCCACGTCAAGGAATGGGCTTGGGTGTAAGCTCTTGGGTAAGGTGAGGAGAGTGTCCAGATAGGAGAGGCAGCCCAGCAGAGGGTGTTAGAGCCCATGGGGTTAGAAGAGCAATCGTATGTGAAGTGGGGTTGGTAGCAGAGATTGGTTACATGGATAAGAATTCAAATACATTAAGACAAATAGAAAATTCTCATTGTGAGAAAAGGGAGCTACAATAATTAAAATACAGAAACAAATGAAATACTTGCCATCGGTGGGAATTCATGGTTTTCCATCAATATAGATATAAATACAGATGTAAAGGATAGATGTGTATAATATATGAACATATTCTCTAGCTGTCTGCTAACAGGACCTGGTAGCTATTATACCAAATATGTAGATATTGGTTTCTAAATATTATTTTCAACTTCTTTCCATTTCTGAAGAAATGGCTGATTCCATGACTGTGCAGCATAAGATATAGAAGATGAGCTTGCATCTTGTTTGGTCAGAAAGCAAGGAAGTACCTAAAAACTGATGGATGTGCCAAAAGTTCTTGGGATCTAGGCTTCCCCTGGCCAAATATGGGACAATTTCATAGTCAATATAAACAGTGGTAGGATATTATTATCTACTGAATAAAATAGGAAACCAAATATCTCCAATATAGTTAAAATATTGGTAAGGAATACTTATACAGCTTCAAATACTGAATAACAAAGGGAAAATTAATACCTTGACAGGGGAGAGCCTGATCCATAACATCTTAAATGATCAAAGTGGACATCACCAGTAACGGAGCAAGTCAAAATTATGTTCCACCTGATCAGAAGCAAAAAAAAAAATCACACGGAATCTGATATTCCTGTTAAGGATGTGGAAATTGAATCTAATTTTAAGGAATATCAGTAAACCAAAATTGAAAGACATTTCATAAAATATCAGGCCTATAATCTTCAGAAGTATGAAAGTCATGAGAATCCAGAAAACACTGAATAATTGTTCAAGAAAGAAGGAGCCTAAAGATGCATACATGGCAAGTAAAGGCAACACAGCATTCTGAACTAGATCCTTCCCTTATAAAAAATGCTTTTGGAGAATCTGGGAAAACTTCAAATGGGATGTGAGCATCATTCTACAGATGGTAATTATGTACCATTGTTAATTTTCTTACTTTCATGCTCTGCACTGTGATTATGTAGGAGAATGTCCTTTTGTGTATGGAGTGCATGCTAATGTACTTAGGGGTGACAGGGTATCATATGGGAACATGACTGTAAGATGGTTCAGATAAAACAAGTCTGAACTGCATTTGCAAATTTTCTATAAATTTAATGTTTCCAAAAAAATTTGGAGAGCATTACATTATAAAAGAAAAAAAAAGGAATACAGTTTTCAATTTGAAGGCTCCACATATGGGAAGCATAGTTTAAAAAACCAAATACCTCAGGATTTTGGATGCAAATTAAAAATTTCCTTGTGCAATGATAAAACCTCTCCATTTCTGGGACTAAAGATTTTAATAGTTGGCACAAGAATCAGACAGGATGGGAACAAAAAGCAATAGCTGGGAAGAAATGGGGCACAAAAAAGCAGGAAACTAAAGACACTTCTCCTCCTTCAGGACACAGCCAAAAGTTGAGTCCCAGGACAACAGGCGTTATCATATCTAGTGATATATCTGAATAGAATAATTTAACCATTAGGCCTGAAGGAGTGTTTGGGTTTTTAAATTTGCACATTTACTTAAAAAATATGTGCTGCACTTTTGTCTCTACACCTTTATAGTTTGGGCGCTACATAAATAGAATTTTTATTGTTGAATTAGAATTAGTTACAATTGTTCCTTTGGCTAGTTGTGAATTGCTTTGACTAGACAAATGAATAATCAAGTTAACCTTTCCTGATTGTTTTACAGAAGTCTAATAGGATTAGATGTATAGGAGAGTTTACATCTTATTTTGGTTTATTATAGGAAGGAAGGGGGAGTTTGATTAGGAAACTATGTGCAAGTCGTTAACATCAATACTTTTTTTTGATAGACTTGAAAGAATTATGTTTCACAAAATATATGAAGAAGTCAGATGATGAATGTTATTTTCTTATTGGCTGTTCACAAATGTAAAGCCCACCAACTTATTGACTTAAATCAAGTTCCAATTGGTCTTATCATTGTATTTACCAAGCTGTCATGGCTCTGTGTGAAGGAAATCTGGAAAATACCATGATAACCAATACATGGAAAAACTAAAGTTCAAGAAGTTTAACGATCCTTTTATGTCTCAGTAGCCACACTGCCAATACAGTTCAGTCGTCTGAGTTTAAGTAATTGATTCTCTGTTGCATGTAACATGACATTTCTCTCTATCCCCCAGAAGCTTTTCCATTGACATGCAAAAATCCATTCATTTTATTTATTGAGTAGTTACAGTAAGCAAAATGCTCTGTGATGGACTACAATAATATAAAATCCATAAGACGGATCATAACTCTAAATACCTTAAGAGAAAAACAAAGCAGGTTGTGAATTTATGCTGAGCAGATTATTTTCAGATGATAGACTTACAGTAGTCATATGGCATAGTAGTTGGATCTTAAAGACTAGATAGGATGTTAACATGTAGAGTTATCCTAAGGGTGGAAATAAGATTAAGGAAATTGGGGGTAAAAACGGTCAGCCACATGAGGGAACAATTTTGTTCTTCAGTTTGGTTGGTAGGGTACATGATAGACCAGTAGAAACTATGTCCATAAAATTATATCCTGGTCAGAGGCTGGAGGGTGTTACAACTAAATGAGAGTGTTTGAAATTAGGCTTAAGACTTTGGGAACCTATTGGTGTGACACAACTTATGTCCTATCTCAGAAAGATTACTTGGGCAGCTATAAAAATACTTCAGGAAGATGTAATAGACCAAATAGATCACTTCAATCATATCCCAACTGTTCTAAGTGTGAGATACGAGGCTAAATTAAGTTATAAACATTTTGGATAAACAGGACGAGCCAACTAAAACCTATCACAAAGATAGGATAGACAGGAATTGGCAAATGCTTGGATGTGGAACACAAATGTGAGAGACAGGTCAAGATTTTATAGTCTTTGGACTTGAATGACTAGGAGAATGGTGATATCATTAAAGGAAATTGGGTTTATTTAAAGTTTGTTTTCTTATTTTAACAGACACACGTGCGCGCGCACACACGCACACACACACACACACACACACACACACACACACAATGTGTGCACAAGTCAGGGAAGGGGCAGAGAGGAAAGAGAATCCCAAGCAGGCTCTGTGATGTCAGGGCCTGAACTGGGGGTGGGTTGGGGTGGGGGGTAAGTGAGGGCCTAGATCTCACAAACAATGAGATCATAACCTGCACAGAAATCAAGAGTCAGATGCTTAATCGACTGAGCCACCCAGGTGCCCCAGGAAATTGGATTTAAAGCAGAAGCGTATTGGGAGGGAAGATGGTGAATTTTGAATATTACTGATCTGCTAGTCCCTAGAATATGTTGCTCTGTCTTTACACAGCAATGACTTTGTATAGCAACCTTCCCCACTCCAAATATGGAAAGGGAAGAGTTTCATGCAGATTTCCCATAAGAAATGGGTTGCCCTGAACCAACCAGAAATTCTCATTAGGTAAAACTCATGACCAGAATTGATAAGATGACCAGCTGCAACTCAGACATTCCCATCGGAGGACTGGGGAAGCAACTGAAAAAAGGTATATTTTTTATAGTTTATAAGATACTGTAATGTATAAGGTTTTAGATATTATACAAAAATGTTTTAGAAAAAATTATAACTTATTTGGGTTTAAACATTTTCTACCACCAGTAAGTTATGGATTTTCATAATGGAGGTTTAGAACAAATTTTTTTATATTGCCCATGATCTTTAATATAAAGGTCAGTGTACATTCTGCCTTTGGATTATACTTATATGTGGATCCTTAACTGGAAAATACATGGATACATGTTAGTATTTTAGCATCCAATTAAAGAATACTCTATCAACCCACCAAATGAAAAATTGAATCATTTCATTCTTCATTCTCAAGGCTGTGTTTTCTCAGACATTGCTGTTCAGTTTTACTCTTAACTGCTAATTTACATCACACTTTCAAACAATGCTAAGAAAATATTCAACTTTTTCTAAACTCCAGATGTTTTATTTATAGTCATTTAAAAATATATGAACATATCAGAATAGAACAAACATGTGTTCACTATCTTCTTGTAACAGAAAGGTTTACAAAAAAGTATGCACGTATTTTTTTTTCTATCCTACTACATGTATACACAATACATCACTGAACATTTTATCCTATAGAAAATTAAGCATTTAAATGTAGCTTTTTCAAATGCTAGGTCTGCCAACTGTTAGCTCTGTGGCCTTGGGAATGTTATCCCAATCTCTTTGCATTTGATTTTTCTAATTCAAAAAATAAAGATAAAAATAGTAACTCTTTCACAGAGTTGTAAGAATCCGATAAGATGACAGTCACCTGGGTGGCTCAGTCTGTTGAACGTCTGAGTTTGGCTCAGGTCATGATCTCACTGCTTGGCTGGGGAGTTCAAGCCCTGTGTCAGGCTCTGTGCTGACAGCTCAGAGCCTGGAGCCTGCTTCAGATTCAGATTCTCAGGCTCTTTCTGCCCCTCCCCCTCACATTCTCTCAAAAATAAATAAAAACATTAAAAATAGAATTAGATTAGATGTGATTTGTACATTGGTATGAGATTCATGGCAAGTACACAATTAATGTCAATGACCAGATCTGGTTCTGTTCTTATTATCACATGTTATGTGAGTGCCTCATGTCTGAGTATCTCTCTAGATTAGCCCTATTTCCCCCAACATCCAGAGGATATTATGACCTAAATCTTAAATAATTCTCAAATGTGTCTTTTCCTTCCTCATCAATGTTGCTGGTACCTTTGAGTAGGCTATAATCTCCAACAGGTGCTATGGAAATAGACTTCTAACTCTAGCTTGCGATTTTCTAAACCTGACATGCAGTTTTAGGTCTCCATACCCATGTCCTAGAAGCATACAGAGACACCATCATTTCAATACCACTCAACAGCCATTTGTTGATTCTGCCCAATTCATAGAAATGCAAAAATGGAAAGACATAGTTTAATGGTCTTGTACATAAAATGTTAGAATTTTCAGAGAAAACTCCAGAAATTCTTCTTGAAATAAAAGGTATCTTTGTGAAATTCTGACATTAGTGTTTTCATTCAAAAACAATTCCAAATATTTTCAGAATCAAAATGTTGGAATAAAATACTTCCACTGACTGAAATCACAATATCAAAACCACCTAAGGAAATAACCACACCCTTATCTTTATTTGATGCAGTAGACACTTTTCCACTGGGCAAACTTCAGTTTATTCACCAACAGTCAACTTTAATAGCACTTTCTCTATAGTTCTTTTCTGCTAACCTCATATTTGACCATGCCTTTTTGTCCCAGCCTCAATTTACCATAATTGTATTAATTGTAATTAAGTTTTACATGTTTTAAGTAGAGATAATAACTCATATTTTCTCATTTTGAATACTTGGCATAGTATAGACATTTGAGAAAATGAGAAATGAATCGAAAAACTTACTAATTGTAGAAAAGATCTTTTCCCACAGAAGGATCAGAGAAGGAAGATTTTAACTCCTGACCGTTTATATGTATTAGGAAACTTCAGAAACTAAATCATAAACCATAGAAATTAGAAAAAAAATTCTACTCATTCTGTTTTCAGGAGGGATTCTGTTGATGCTCATTTGTGGATTCTGCTTTTCTGAATTAGCCTTCTCACTGAAACTTATTTGTAACCCCAAAATCAATACTCTCAACACTTTATCACTTACGGACATGCACATCATCAGAACAGTGAAAAATTTGGGGAACTGGTGTGCAAATTCTCAGCTGGGTAGAAAAAGACAGTGCTCCGCCCTCTCGTTTCAAGTCTCTTAATGTAAACAAGCTTCCTTTCACAGTCTATTTAGTGCCACATTTTTGTAAGGATTTTTTTTAACGGCTTCACTGTTTAAAAAGGTCCCTATGCATAGTGCTAAAGTGCTGTCTAGCATTCCTAAGGACAAGAAGGTCATGACGTGCCTCACAGAGAAAATGTGTATGTTAGCTTTGTTCACACTTGAGTGCTATTGGCATCAATGTTGATGGATCAACAATACATGTGTGTATACATATATGCCTAATACATATATAATACAGATACCTAAATATATAATTATGTGTATACATATTACATATATATTAAATAAGGCATCAAAATACATGAAGCCAGTTATATACTAATCATTCAATGAAAATAAAGTAACCAGAGGCTCACAGGAAATGAACTCTTTCTCCTAGAAATGATAGCTCAGTGTTCACTAAATTCAATGTTCATGGTGACTTTATAGCACTGAAAACCGTGATAATTGACTATAATTTGGTATGGAAGCCCAAGGTTTAAAGAAAAGGAAAGGAGAAAAAGCATTACCATAACTAAATAATCTCCACCTATAGCTTGACCCTTCTAGTTTTGATGGATAAGGAATGGTACACTTCCTCTAGGTTGAACAAATATAAAAACATAGTTTTAACTCGGGAGGAAACAAAACAATCAAGTCCTTTTGGCTGGAGGGGGGCGGTCCAATGTTAGAACCAATCTCCATGCTTTTCAGTCCTAAAATGATGTGAATGTTTGGCCCTTCCTATTGAGACAAATAGAGTCATTTATAAAAGATGCTTTCAGACTGGGTTCACCTTCTCATGTCTACTCCTTATGGAAAGAAGAAAAAAATGTTACAAATGATTTTACAATAGCTTTGCTGGATAGAAATGGCAGGGCTTGGAGGTAAGAAGATTTGTTGATGGCTGGAAGAGCCCAAGTGTTTTTGCTCACTCTTACAGACAACGGAGCCTGTATAGGAGATATGCAGAGGGAGGTATATGGAGATGGAGAATGAGAGGTAGGAGGTTGATAGGAAGCAAAGAAAGGAAAATAAATGATACATGATTTAATGTATGTACAGATTCAAGATTATAGATATTTCCATCAGATATAGATCTCATTTCTGAATATATCAGGAAGTAGATCTTGTTTAAGGGAAATGATATCTTTTGTTTGGGCATGTAAAAACATGTTTACATACATATGTATTTGAGGCATTATTAAATACAAAAAACGCACAGATCTTAAGTATTCATTTGGTAAGCTTTGACAATTGGCTATATTCATGTAACCACTAAAACACACATGCACACACACACACACACACACACACACTTCTGGACTTTCCAATCCCACATGTACGGAGCTTGGAAGTTGCCAACCTGTCTTAACAAGTAAAAAGCTGAACAGACTGAAAATCATCTTTTTAGTTCCATCAGAAAAGGGAAGACACAGGGCACCACTACTCCTAAAATTAGAGGGGCAGAATCCTATAGGTTACTAGAGGAGAGACTCATGAACAGAAACCACCACAGGAACCAGTGCTGGAAATGAACACTTGAACTATCAATGATAAACTGCTAGAGGCCCAGTGTGGACAATTCTGAGAGTTAAAAACTTCAGAAGGGTGCTCACTTCGGCAGCACGTATACTAAAAATTGGAACGATACAGAGAAGATTAGCATGGCCCCTGAGCAAGGATGACACGCAAAAACTTCAGAAGGACCTAGTCTGAGGGGGAGCCACAAAAATGCTCTAAAATTTATCTCCAGGAACTTGATGAAGTTTCCACAGTAAATTTCAGGTAAAGTCATCTCACATTTATAGCAGGGAGAAGGAAAGAGAGCCATTTTGAAATACACTATTCTATTCTTTTGAAAAAGCCTGACCTCAGGGGAAACTAGTTAACCAGAACGTAACCTGCTGGGGTATTATCGGAACCTAACTCACCTGGGGAAGAGAAATATCCAACTCCAGCTGGCTTTAGCCTACCAAGTGGTGTAAAGAGAAATAATTCCCCCACTCAACCCAGCCATCCTCTCCAACTTGGGTAGGGGTTACTGGAGAAACACGTGTGAAGTGCATAGTCCAGAGGCAAGGGTCACTAAAAGATGGAGACCAAACCACAGTATTGTAGCTTCCTTTACCCACCACGCCCGCCTTACCACATTACTAAGGGCCTATTTGCAGCAATTCCTTTGAGCCTGTATGTAATATTTTCTTGATAGCCAGGAACAAAGTATAGCAAAAAGGCAAAAAAAAAAAAAAAAAAAAAAAAAAAAAACAACCCACAACTAAACAAAACATATTTTGAAAAGACAGAGCAAGCACCAGAACCAGATATGGCAGAGTTGGAACTATCAGACTGGGAATTTCAACAATTATGATTAATATGCTAAGAGCTCTAATGGGTAAATTAGCATGCAAGAATAGATGGATAATATAAGTAGAGAGCTGGAAATCCTAAGAAAGAACTAAAAAGAAATGCTAGATATCAAAAACACTGTAAGCAAATGAAGAATGCCTTTAATGGGCAAATTAGTAAATTGGAAACAACCAAGGAAAGCATCTCCGACCTAGAGGATTTATCAACAGAAAACTCAAAAGCCAAAAGGCAATGAAAAACTACTGAAAAAACAAGACTTAATTCCCAAGAACTGTGGACAACTACAATTGTGTAACCTGTGTGTAATGGGAATATTAGAAGGAGGAAAGAGAAAGAAGAAATATATAAGTAAATCAGTAATGATTAAGAATTTCCACAAGTTAATGTCAGACACCAAACCACAGATCTAGGAATCTCTGAGAACCCTAAGGGCATAAAAAGAAGAAAAAGGAGAGACCCTGGAATAAAAAGAACCTGGAGTCTGCCTTATGGGTGGTCTCTCAGGTCTTCTTTTACCCTGTACCTTGTTTCAGGGAAAAGGACCTTGTGCTTAGGTGAAGCCTCACATGCCTCCTGGGAGATCTTTCTCAGCTCTCCTTTCTTGATCTCTTTTGAAAATGTACTTCTATTTTTTGGAACAGCTTGAGAAGGATAGGTATTATCTCTGCTTTAAATGTCTGGTAGAATTCCCCAGGGAAGCCATCTGGTCCTGGACTCTTATTTGTTGGGAGATCTTTGATAACTGATTCAATTTCTTTGCTGGTTATGGGTCTGTTCAAGTTTTCTATTTCCTCCTGATTGAGTTTTGGAAGTGTGTGGGTGCTTAGGAATTTGTCCATTTCTTCCAGGTTGTCCAGTTTGTTGGCATACAATCTTTCATAGTATTCCCTGATAATTGCTTGTATTTCTGAGGGATTGGTTGTAATAATTCCATTTTCATTCATGATTTTATCTATTTGGGTCCCTCCCTTTTCTTTTAGAGAAGGCTGGCTAGAAGTTTATCAATTTGTTTATTTTTTCCAAAAACCAACTCTTGGTTTCATTGATCTGCTCTACAGGTTTTTTAGATTCTATATTGTTTATTTCTGCTCTGATCTTTATTATTTCTCTTCTGCTGGGTTTGGGGTGTCTTAACTGTTCTGCTTCTATTTCCTTTAGGTGTGCTGTTAGATTTTGTATTTGGGATTTTTCTTGTTTCTTGAAGATAGGCCTGGATTGCAATGTATTTTCCTCTCAGGACTGCCTTCGCTGCATCCCAAAGCATTTGGATTGTTGTATTTTCATCTTCATTTGTTTCCAAATATTTTTAAATTTCTTCTCTAATTGCCTGGTTGACCCATTTATTCTTTAGTAGGGTGTTCTTTAACCTCCATGCTTTTGGAGGTTTTCCAGACTTTTTCCTGTGGTTGATTTCAAGCTTCATAGCATTGTGGTCTGAAAGTGTGCATAGTATGATCTCAATTCTTGTATACTTATGAAGGGTTGTTTTGTGACCCAGTATGTAATCTATCTTGGAGAATGTTCCATGTGCACTCGAGAAGAAAGTATATTCTGTTGCTTTGGGATGCAGAGTTCTAAATATATCTGTCAAGTCCATCTGATCCAATGTATCATTAAGGGCCCTGGTTTCTTTATTGATCCTGTGTCTAGATGATCTATCCATTTTTGTAAGTGAAGTATTAATGTCCCCTGCAATTACCACATTCTTATCAGTAAGGTTGCTTATGTTTGTGATTGTTATATATATTTGGGGGCTCCCGTATTCGGCACATAGACATGCAATTTTACAATTGTTAGCTCGTCCTGATGGATAGACCCTGTAATTATTATATAATTCCCTTTCTTCATCTCTTGTTACAGCCTTTAATTTAAAATCTAGTTTGTCTGCTATAAGTATGGCTACTCCAGCTTTCTTTTGACTTCCAGTAGCATGATAGTTCTCCACCCCTCACTTTCAATCTGAAGGTGTTCTCAGGTGTAAAATGAGTCTCTTTTTGATAGCAAATAGATGGGTCTTGTTTTTTTTTATCCATTCTGATACCCTATGTCTTTTGGTTGGAGCATTTAGTCCATTTATATTTGGTGTTATTATAGAAAGATATGGGTGTAGAGTCATTGTGATGTCTGTAGGTTTCATGCTTGTAATGATGTCTCTGGTACTTTGTGATCCTTGCAACATTTCACTCACAGAATGAAGCTGTTCCAAAAAATAGAAAGGGAAGGAAAACTTCCAGACTCATTCTATGAAGCCAGTATTACTTTGATTCCTAAACCAGACAGAGACCCAGTAAAAAAAAAAAAAAAAAAAAGAACTACAGGCCAATATCCCTGATGAATATGGATGCAAAAATTCTCAATAAGATACTAGAAAATTGAATTCAACAGCATATAAAAAGAATTATTTACCATGAGCAAATAGGATTCATTCCTGGGATGCAGGGCTGGTTCAACATTCGCAAATCAATCAACGTGATACATCACATTAATAAAAGAAAAGATAAGAACCATATGATCCTGTCAATCAATGCAGAAAACTCATTTGACAAAATTCAGCACCCTTTCTTAATAAAAACCCTTGAGAAAGTCGGGATAGAAGGAACATACTTAAACATCATAAAAACCATTTGTGAAAAGCCCACAGCTAATATCATCCTCAATGGGGAAAAACTGAGAGCGTTCCCCCTGAGATCAGGAACATGACAGGGATGTGTCCACTCTCACCGCTGTTGTTTAACATAGTGTTGGAAGTTCTAGCATCAACAACCAGACAAAAAAAAAGGAAATCAAAGACATCAAAATTAGCAAAGAGGAAGTCAAGCTTTCACTTTTTGCAGATGACGTGATATTATACATGGAAAACCCAACAGACTCCACCGAAAGTTTGCTAGAACTGATAAATGAATTCAGCAAAGTTGCAGGATACAAAATTAATGTATAGAAATCAGTTGCAGTCTTACATGCTAATAATGAAGCAACAGAAAGCCAAATAAAGAAACTGATCCTCTTCACAATTGCAACAAGAATCATAAAATACTTAGGTATAAACCTAACCAAAGATGTAAAAGATCTGTATGCTCAAAACTATAGAAAGCTTATGAAGAAAATTGAAGAAGGTACAAAGAAATGGAAAAACATTCCATGCTCATGGATTGGAAGCATAAATACTGTTAAAATGTCAATACTACCCAAAGCTATCTACATATTCAATGCAATCCCAATCAAGATTGCACCAGCATTCTTCTCGAAGCTAGAATAAGCAATCCTAAAATTTGTATGGGACCACAAAAGACCCCGAATAGCCAATGTAATTTTGAAGAAGACCAAAGTGGGAGGCATCACAATCCCAGACTTTAGCCTCTACTACAAACCTGTAATCATCAAGACAGCATGGCATTGGCACAAAAACAGACACATAGACCAATGGAATAGAATAGAAACCCCAGAACGAGACCCACAAAAGTATGCCCAACTAATCTTTGACAAAGCAGGAAAGAATCTCCAATGGAAAACAGTCTCTTTAACAAATGGTGCTGGGAGAGCTGGACAGCAACATGCAAGAGAATGAAACTAGACCTTTCTTACACCATTCTCAAAAATAAACTCAAAATGGATAAAGGACCTGAATGTGAGACAGGAAACCATCAAAACCCTAGAGGAGAAAGCAGGAAAAAACCTCTCTGACCTCAGTCGCAGCAAGTTCTTACTTGGCACATCTCCAAAGGCAAGGGAATTAAAAGCAAAAATGAACTATGGAGACCTCATCAAGAAAAAAAGCTCCTGCACTGCAAAGGAAACAATCAACAAAACTAAAAGGCAACCAACGGAATGGGAAAAGGTGTTTACAAATGACATATTGGACAAAGGGCTAGTATCCAAAATCTATGAAGAATTCACCAAACTCCACACCTGAAAAATAAATAATCCAGTGAAGAAATGGGCAGAAACATGAATAGACACTTTTCTAAAGAAGACATTCAGATGGCCAACAGACACATGAAAAGATGCTCAACGTCGCTCCTCATCAGGGAAATACAAATCAAACCACACTGAGATACCACCTCACGCTCGTCAGAGTGGCTAAAATGAACAAATCAGGAGACTATAGATGCTGGAGAGGATGTGGAGAAACGGGAACCCTCCTGCACTGCTGGTGGGAATGCAAACTGGTGCAGCCACTCTGGAAAACAGTGTGGAGGTTCCTCAAAAAATTAAAAATAGACCTACCCTATGACCCAACAATAACACTGCTAGAAATTTACCCAAGGGATACAGAAGTGCTGATGCACAGGGGCACTTGTACCCCAATGTTTATAGCAGCACTTTCAACAATAGCCAAGTTATGGAAAGAGCCTAAATGTCCATCAACTGATGAATGGAAAAGAAATTGTGGTTTATATACACAATGGAATACTACGTGGCAATGAGAAAGAAAGATATCTAGCCATTTGTAGCAATGTGGATGGAACTGGAGAGTGTTATGCTAAGCGAAATAAGCCATACAGAGAAATACAGATACCATATGTTTTCACTCCTATGTGGATCCTGAGAAACTTAACAGAAGACTGGGATGAGCACTGGGTGTTGTATGGAAACCAATTTGACAATAAACTTCATATTTAAAAAAAATGAAAATGTACTTCTACTCAAATTTTTATAAATACCCATGAGTAAGTGTTGTTAAGAGATTGCAGACTAGTTCTCTTGCAGGAGCTCCTCTGATTCCCAATCTGGGACATAAACTCATAGGAGACTGTTAGAAGTTTTTTTTTGTTTGTTTTTTAATGTTAGCTGGTTTCTGCTCCCCCTTTGCCCCTTTTCTACTGGAACTAATGGATCCCTTTTCCTTTTGCAGTTCTAGTAGGGCTAACCACCTTGTCTTTATGAAAGATTTACCACTTTCTAGAGTTTAACTCATATAGGAATCTTGTGTCTTCCTCTGATAGGGTTTTTAAAATTGTGTTGTAGTTTTTCAACCTTTTGCTGCCTGATTGTTAGGATGGGACAGAGGGTCACATAAAGTTTCCATTTTCAAATTTATAATTAAATGGAGTTTGGGGCACCTGGGTGGCTCAGTCAGTTGAGTGCCCTACCTTTTTTTTTTTTTTTTGTCATGATCTTACAATTCATGAGTTCGAGCCCCATATTGGGCTCTGTGCTGACAGCTTAGAGCCTGGAGCCTGCTTCAGATTCTGTGTCTCCCCCTCTCTCTCTCTGCCCCTCCGCTGCTCACTCTCACCCTCTCTCTCTAAAAAAAAAAATAAACATTAAAAAATTTTTTTAGTAAAATGAAATGGAGTTAAAATTTTAAGCCTCAAAATATTTATTCTTTTAGAATACATTATGAAATAGCCTTTAAACACTTTGAACGGAGGTCTTGCAAGTACCATACCCTTACTTCGTATCATTTCCTAAGGCTCTACTCTCATAGTTGTCATTATCTGGTATTTATTTTTCCATTGCTGTGGATCAGGGTTCTGCTTCTTGGTCCCAGCTCCCTCAGCTGCATACTTTGGACTGCCAACTTGAAACTGGAATCATGACAGATGTAACCTCTAGGGTTTTCCTCAGCTTGCTAATTTCTAGTGTGTTTGTCACATGCAAGACTAATGTCTGCTCCTTGAACATTAACTCAGGTTCAGAACCTTGTTGTGAAAGCTTGCAATTGACTCTGCATCTTGTATCAGACAAAAATAGTGTCCATAGGGCACTACAGGGCCAAGACTGGAGATCATAGTGACAATTTCTTCCTGTTCCATGTAAGAATGACCTCTAGCTGTAAGCAATGGGGCATAGGTAATGGAGAAATAATTGAATCTCAGAACCTATTCTCATTTACCAACAGCCAACAACACAGATGTTTCATTATTTGGAAGCATTCACTAGAGACTCTGAGGTAGCATTCTGCTTTGTCCTACACATTTGGTTGTACCAGGAGGCTCTAATTTCCAGGTTTCTACATGAGTGGGGAGGAGACGCATGCCTCTCCCATTAATACATCTTCTTCTGCTGGATGACAACTTATGATATTACATTGCACAGCACTGCTGGAAATCCTACCTACCCATAATATTCAGAGTCTGGTAGATAACAGAGATGGTGACCCACTACAACACATGCTGACTCATTTATACCGAGTTATTCTGGCATTTTTGAAGCTATACCAACACTGTGGAGACACCATCCTGTGAAGAACTCTAAGGAACCTATAATGTCCTGACAAAATCTGAATATTCTAGCATTCTGCATTGGTTGATCATATATTTATGGTACATCTATGGTTAGCGTTTGATCCTTAACTTCTTGAGACTATGGCTACTTGGTGTCCTAACATGCTCAGGATTATGCACATCCCTGAAGCTGGTAGTACATATTCATTGCCCATTGATACCTAGAGGAGCAACTTACCCCTCAATTTAATAACATTTATCATAGAACCTCATTCCACAATGATAACACTCTATATAGATTCTCACTCTAAAATGCTCAATCCACTGGAGACCTCCTCTGCCCTTACCTTATGCTGAATTATAACACAGTCACAGAGGAATGTACTATATGTTAATTAAACTTTAGGATCAGAGTACTCCCCCAAACTTAAGGTAGTGATCAACTTGCAGACAATATTCTGATCCCAGTTCCTGATCTCACTTTATGTACTTTGATTCAAAAAGATCTTGCAGATAGAGGCAGTGATGAGACAATCTGTGTTAAACTGCACAGAAAGAAACATATTAACTCAGTGATGCCTAATAGCGCATGTGTGTACCTTTGCTTTACACTTGGATTTTCCTGGTTTTCAGCCCATAGCCAATCATGTCCTAAAGATATATGATAACCACTATACTTAATTTCTAAGGTTTCCTGATGGCTCCTATATCATTGGCCATTCCTATTCCAAGAATTTTGAAAAATTGTGATATGCATGGGAAGTAACTTAAGACATGGAAGCAGGGAGATTGTAACAATTTTTCACATATGTTCAGCGCTCTTAGTTCTTGTCAAATATTACCTTCTCCCCTAAACAAGAGGATAAGGCAAACTGCAGACAAACAATGGATTCTCTCTTCTCCATCTTGCCATGTTATTTACATTGTTAACCAGTGTCCCAAATCAGCTCTTTGAAGCATACTTCTTTGTAAAGTTAGGTCTCAACTGTAGCCTGAAACATATTATGCAGGGATATGATGAAATATACCTGGTAGTATTTAGTAGCACCATTATCTTCCAACTGGGTTATATGCCAACTCAATGTAACCAAGCCTGCTTTCATTGCACTTGGAAGTTATTTTTCAGAGGCCTCTTTGTCCCTCAAGCAAATATTTCATTTATAAGCCCAACCATATACTGATTCCAGCTAAGGCTGGGCCTATTGCACGTTTATTATAAACTCCTTCATCTAATAATTTTTTATGCAACTATTTTATCTTACTCACTTGAGAATAAGAGCCTTAAGGGACATCTTCATTCATTGTTGTATATCAAGTTTAGAGGCAATTTGTTATACATGGTAAGTAGTAATAAAGAGAAAAAAAATGAGCAGAAAGCAGGGCTCCTGGGTGGCTCAGTTGGTTGAGTGGCTGACTTCAGCTCAGGTCATGATCTCGTGGTTTGAAGGCTTATGAGTTCAAGTCCTGCATCAGGCTCGGTGCTGACAGCTCAGAGCCTAGAGCCTGCTTCGGATTCTGTGTCTCCCTCTCTGTCTGCCTCTCCCATGCTCATGCTTGGTGACTTTCAAAAATAAACATTCAAAGTTTTTTGGTTTTTTTTAAATGAGCAGGAAGGAAAGAGAAAGCAGAAAATAAGGAAAAGGGGGTAGGGTAGGAGACAGAAGCAAAAGTCTAAAAGCTTCCAAAAGTTCCATCATGAGAATTAAGACTTAATAAAACAACCTAACAAAACTTACAACATAGTCAAGCAAATAATGGAACATTTATAACAAAGTAAAAACTTTCCACTTGTGAAACTAAATGTCATTGCAAGAAGAAAGCAATAGAGCTTAGGAATTAAGGCAACTGAGAAATCTTTAAAGAGAGAATCAATGAGACCAAAAAATGCCATGGTCTGTCAGATTCATATCATCCACTGAGAGATAAGTGAACAAAATCCTGACTCCCAATTCCTTATTTCATCGGTCTGTTAACATTTAATAATTTAAACCGTAAAGCAAAATACTGTTTTATCTAACGGTTATTAAAGATAAAGTAAGACAAATAGGAGTACATATAGGGGCATCATATGCATCAACATTTCTTAACTCTTTGTATCATTTATAAAACTGATTCCTTTAGTATATAGATATGAAGCAAAATCAACTATTAAAACACCACATCCAAAATTCTGTTTTCCTGGGACACATTTTATCACTTTGGCAACATAAATGGTTAGGGGGTATCCTGTCCATCACAGTCCTATTCTTTTATATGGATGATATGCTTAGCAAACATGCTTCCCAGCTCTTTAGACCAGTCATTACATTTTTATTAAAATGCAGATTCTCTCTCCCTATTCCATACATAGTGAATAAAAATCTCTGGTAGTGAGGGCAGGGAATCCTTACTAAAATGATTTCCAAATGATTTGAAGGCGGATACCCTGGCTCTTGCCTTCAGACTGACATTTAGAATCACTCTTCAGAGTTCCCTATTGCCTATGTCAGGCACTATCCAAGAAGACTATTGCTTGGATCTCACTTCTAATGCATTTAGGCATCATACCTGTCTGCCCTGTTTCCAGTTCCCAGTGTGTTCACATTTTGGCTGGGTCCACCAATGCCCAAACTCCATACTTATCCATCTCCATTTTTAATGTGGTAACCAGAGAGTTCTTTTGAACTATCTGAAATATGTGAGGACCTAAGTTCTTCATTTCAAGTATCCCAAATGCATAAAATAACAAATCTGAGGTCTAAGGATATCTTTGAGAGACTAATAGTGAGTTGATTTGCCACAACTGATGCTCCAAACGTACTTTCTCCTGTAGTTAAGCCTTCGTAGATGAGCTTTAACTCCAACATACTGCCGGCCTAGAAGCTGGTGCTCAGACTGTACTGAACTCCTAGATAGTGGAATCAGTATGGCCAGAATAGAGAGAGAAAACCCAAAACATGTTCATATTACCCTTTTTCAACCTGCTTGCAGTACTGTGTGAGATGTTTTCCTCTCTTAGAAGCTATTCCCTAGAATATGTGCATCCAGCAGTCCAAACAGGTTGGCATAATTAGAAAAGGAGGAAAGTATAAAATATACAGTTTATACTGTATATACAGATACACAGTTTTATAATTATTACATGCCAAAATAATGAGAATTATCACAATGAACCATTGCCGCGTTTGGTCTTCTGGCCAAAATTTTAAGGCACATTTTGAAGAGGACTAAACTTCATAGCCTTCTGTTAAATAAGTGCAAAACTCAAAGCTTAGTGTCATCTGTCTCAGAGAGGAAAGCTAGTGCAAATCCATAAGAAAGTATTAATTGAAAACCAGCATTGCCATTGTATTAACAGGAAAATGTCATTAATGTATTCAAATCTTTAGCACTTAGAAAGGCCAGATAGAAGACAAATCAAAATATGAGATCAATATAGAAAACAAGTTTTTTTTTTCCTTTTTAAACTGGAAGTCTCAAGATACTTCAAGAACTACCACAATGTTATTTAGAAGTAGGATCCATAGGTGTAAGAGCTGAGTATATCAAGTATGGAATATTGTAAGATAAGAGAATGAAAGATGCTGTAAAACATGAGACTGAACAGAAGGAGACACATCCTATTTTTCAGGTAAAATCTTCTAGGTGATCTATAAATACAATTGTTTGGTCAAGCAAGTGTTTTTTTTTTGTTTGTTTGTTTGTTTTAATTTCTTCTTAAGTTTATTTTTGAGAGAAAGAGCATGAGTGGGGAAGGGGCAGAGAGAGGGGGAGTCAGAATTTGAAGCAGCTCCAGGCTCTGAGCTGTCAGCATAGAGCCCGACAGGGGGCTCGAACTCACAGACCGCGAGATCATGACCTGAGCTGAAGTCAGATGCTTAATGGACTGAGCCACCCAGGCGCCCCACAGCAAGTGTTTTAAAGAAATGGCAGTTAGTGTGGCAAGAACTGGAGTTAGTATTCTGTCATTTGAATAGTAGATGAAAACGTAAGAAGATAGCCTGTATATACATGATTGCATAAACTGCTTCCTTTTTTGCTACTGAACATGAAGATGTCACATAACCAGATGGAACACCGTTGTAAGGATTCAATGTGACTTTTAAATTAGAAGTATACTTGTATGCAGCACAATTAGAGAATAGAATATGAAAATATATCAACATATTGGGTAGAACCCAATTATTTGGAACTTTGAGAATATATTTGGAAGAAGTAACTGAACTGCTAAAGCATATACTCCAAAATCACAGCAGTGAATGCAATACAGTTTGCCACACTCACCAACAACGCAATTCATGTGATAGCAGATGCCCTCACACACCACGATTAAGAGACCCAAGCTCCCCATCTTACATCATCACCCTCCATTAGGACGATGAAGTCTACTGCTCAAGCAAAAAATTGGGGAAGACCATATTAGAGGTGGTTTTGGAGGGCTAGTCCTAGAAGAAGAGTACGTTACCTTTACCCAAATTCCATGGACGTACCTAACTAATGGAAACAGAATGATATTCTAGAACTGTGATCAGGAAGAAAAAACAATTTGGGACAATTATGTCTGATCTTTGAAATAGAGTTATTAATTTTTTATATTATTATTAAGCATTTTATGGGATAATGAATTTTATAACAAGTTATACATTGGAAACCACATTAACCAAGTATAATACTATATATACACACATATACACATATACATATACACATATACATATACACATATACATATACACATATACATATACACATATACATATATATGTACACACATATATGTACATATATATACATATATAATTTAGTTCCAATATGTAATTTGCACACAAGGTCTACATCAATGGTTTGCAAAGAATATGTTTTCCTTGAAATATTCCATTGCCAGTAATTCTTACTCTTTATATGCATGAAAGAGTAACAAATGTGATTCTAAGAAGCCAATAAAATATAGTGTCTTAATGGCATGCAAGAGTTCTGCAATGGGTTTTTGGGTTAGGAAAAAGGATTTGCCTTTTTGTAGTTAACATAATTCTTTTTAAACATAGAAATCTGTTTTAAGAGATATGATGGGACTAGAGACCATGTTATAATAAATCTAAAGCAGATTTCATAAATAAGTTACCCAACGTCTCAGTTTTCTGCAATTGATTAGAATAGGATATTTAGCATATTAATAGTAGCTAACAATTGGTTTCTGTGATAAAATTCAGAAGGGATCTTTTTGAATAATGTTTTAAAAATTCTTACCATCGGATTTTCTTTTTGTCTAATCCAAACACATAAAAAAGAGCAGAGTACTGTTACAGGTCTTACTTAAATATGGACAGTTGGAAATCTTAAAGTTTGGAACGTCAGAGGCATTAAGAGAAAGCCATAAGATACCAGGAATTCGGGGAAAATATAAAATGAGTAATTACCATATGGATAATATTGCTTTTTGTACCCATGTTTTGTGGTTTTATTCTGGTTATCAAAGGAAAGGTGTTTTTGCTACTGTTAATATTTTGTGTGACATTGAATAAAGGAATCCATGAGGGAGCCAGGCCCATGTGTGGGTTCCCAGGCTTAGTGACTGGGAAAATGACCTTCCTTCTCTGAGCCTCATTTTCCTCATATACAAAATGCTATATACATCATTACGTTCACAGGTTGAGCATAAAAGAAGGTTGAGTAGAAGAAGACGTAAATGGATGAACAACTACCTGGAATCAAGTCAGAATCATTGGGTAAAGAGTCTTACCACTTAGGAACATATCCATGACGTTGTTTCTTTCAAATGAAATAAACTCCACCCTACTTATTTTACAAGCATAAAATTAAATTATGAATATGAAGGGATTTATGAAGGTAGGAATGCTAACAACTCTAACGTGTTATTAGCAGCAAAACATCACTGTATTTCCTCAGATGAAATCTAAGGCGACCGCAAGTGGGGTTCTCGCACAAACCCAGGTATGTAACGCAGTGAGGTGCTGGTTGGTATTCTTTATGAAATACTCTGTCCCCGAACAGAATTCCTATACCATATTGAATGCTACTTGCCACCAGCCACCTTAGTTCGGCAGAGGGTTAACCAAATTTTAATTCCTGCTTATTTCACAACATAAAGAAAGGTTGTTTTAGAGATCAGATGACTTTTAGCTAGAGTAAGTGCAGCAGCAAAGCAATGAATGTTGTCTGGGAAATAAAGAAATGCGAGAGGTAATCAATTTCTTCCAATCTTCATTTTGCTCACCCACTTGATTTGAAAACACATATTGCTTCTCCCAAAATTAACAGTTAAGGCATCTCTTACAACTCTACAAGCATTATAGTATACACTCAATTTTGAGTATATTGAAAACCCTGTCATAAAAGATCTTCTGAGGCATCTATATTTAAAATAACAGCATTTTCTAGTTAAGCCAGCAAACGTAAACATAGAAATAAAGAAATTTCTGGAGAATTAGCTCTCTGGTATAAGCTATGGTTAACTATGTGCATATTTATTCATTTATTTTACACAATATGCTCATTTGTTTCTAAAGTAGACAGTCCGGTTTCAGTGTTCATCATAAGCTCAATTTGGTTTTACTTCCTTACTGTGCTTTCTTGGCATCTGCTTTTATGGAAATATAGCTGGTCATTACCACAGCTTTGCATGCCTTACGACTGAGTTGTTTTTCATGCAAAACAGACATTTGTGAAATAATTACAGATGGGAAAGTATGCCCCATGGAGTTTTTTCTTCATTACAAAATTATCCTGTTCTGATCATTTTTACATTCACTTCATTATAAGGGGAGAACACAGGGAAAGTAAAATATTTCCGTTATGATAGCAATCTTCAGAGTATTTTTCTTACCAAGTGGGAAGTGATGGATTATATATAAAATGAAGGATTTTGTAAAGATTTAATAAATTATTTCCACTCCCCCTTTTCACCACCCTCTCCATTCTCTGAAGAATAACTTCCCCTGATAAGGTTCCAGATGTTATAGTCACTGTGGACATGTGAGCTGAAATCCATAAGAGGAAGATTTGCCACAGAGCACTGTTTAGTCATCACTGTATCCAGCTTTCCCTTCCATCTTTCAGTAGGATAACCTGGAGCTGAATATTCCTTATATGTTATTCAGATCCTTTCTCCCCACTTCTTACCCCTGCCATGTGCCCCAGAAAATTGATGCGTATGGGTTGTATCAGCTGGAATCCCTTGCCTTCTCATTCCCAGTCTGGTGGGAGTGAATATTTCTAATGACTGAAATTTTAAAATTCAATTATCAGTGTTCTTACAATATATTCCTCAAATGTTGGTCTTCCTTCTATCTTATTTATATTTTCACTGTTTATATGAATCTTCCTCAAAAAATACATTTAAAAACATAAGACATGGGAAATTCATATCCCTGTGAACTCATCTCCTATTTAGAGTCTGGATGATCAAATATAGATGTTAAGTTTAAAAAACAAACAAACTTTGACTTGGAAGACTTTGGCTATGTCTCCTCTATTCAGCTAATTTGCTGTGTAACTTGGACAGAATACCTTCTATCTGAGTCTCCTTTTCATCATGCATATGTGTGTGAAACTCCTTTCCAATGCTAATAGGCTATCATTCTAGAACTCCAATCTCAATCCTCTTGTGCTTCTATTTCCACAGAAACACAAAATGAGTAGGGGCCTGTATTGTTCAGGAAATAGATGGCATGTTCAACAAAGACAATCTGACAACTTACTGAAGGGACTACATACAACAGATTAGCAAAGGAAACCAAGAAAGGATGTTGGTCTCCTGAAGGCAATTCCAGTTTGAAGACCTTGCCTCCATTTTGTTTGAGTTGGTAAAGAGAAAGAATTACCAGAAACTGAGAAATAAAAGCTTTAGGAGAGGATTGCCCAACAGGAGCTATGGACTTCAGTAGAAGGGCACAAATATTGCCAACTGAAGCCTAGCAGTGATAGAGACAGGGCATACATCCTTGACTTCTCTCTTCTCTGAAATCACCTGTTATTGCTTTTCAAAGCTTTACCTAAATGGACAAAAAATGGAAATATGAAACACTGTGATATTATCATTCTAATGGGATAACTCAATTGCTAAATGCCATTCGATCCAAATTCCACAAGTATCTGTCATAAATAGACAAATACCTAGAATTTCACTATGAGTACACAGAAAACATCTCTGCCATGGAATGTAAATCAAGAGATTATTTGAAAAAAAAGGTGTCAGTTTATTTTCTATTCAAAGGGGTGCACAGTAAAATAACCAACATCTATGGCAGTAATGAATAACATCAGGCCACGAGCCTCAGAAAAGCTCCATTCCTTTGAATCTGGCTTTTGGTATAATTTCAAACACAGCCTACATGCACATATACATCAAAAAAGATTAATGGGAAAAATACACAAATCAGTCAGTCCATCAGTATGAAACTGCTAGCAGAGATGATAATGAAACGTGAGGAAAGAATAACCTGGCACATTTCTTCTAACAAAATGAGGACCACTGTAATGGTCATTGTCAAGAATTGGCTGAGTGGATGCAGCCCTCACATGGATTAGGCTGGCCTTCAGGATCCAGGATGCCCTTGAGCATCAGGTACTGGTCCAGAAACCAGTAAGAGTGATGGCAATAGACCCAACTGATGTTTTCCCCACATCACATGGTTTGACCTTTACTTCTCAGCACAGAAAAAACAACAGAAAACTATGAAAAATAGTTAAGATTACAGGAGATTTAGGTTCATCTTCTTTATCTTGGTATTTCCAGTACCTATCAGGGTGCCATTAAATGCTGATACTTATAGTGAAGTTATTAAATGTTAGATTGTATTGAAGTAAAAAAAATTTTAATGTTTATTCATTTTTGAGAGACAGAGAAGGGAAGGGGCAGAGAGAGGGAGACACAGAATCTGAAACAGGCTCCAGGCTCTGAGCTGTCAGCACAGAGCCCGACTCGGGGCTCGAACTCAGAAACTGCAAGATCCTGACCTGAACCGAAGTCGGACGCTCAACCGGCTGAGCCACCCAGGTGCCCTAAGACTGCATTGAATTAACTAGAGCCCCTTCACTGCCAGGAATCCGTTGTACAAACTTGATCAAGTTGTTTTGACTCTGAACTTCAGTTTCAACATCTGAAGATTGGGAATTGTAATAGTACTGCCTTCTGGGTTTTCCCCCCTCTGAGAATGAAAGATAATGCACATGAATATACTTTTTGAATTTTAACAGATTAAAGACTGAATGCTTGTGTTCGTGTGGCTATTTTAACAGGTTATGGGTTAAAAAGGAATACTAATTTCATCATTGGCATTCTTCTGCTTCATCTATGGTTAGATTTATATAAAAATTGTTAGGTTTTATTTTCTTCAAGAGATTCAATAATAATTTCAATAAAAATGACTTGCAAACAATTTTTAACACACATGGCCTTATTAAAAGAAGATTGCTCATCATTTTTCCAACATAGATGAGAGTTCCATACTAAGGACACAAACAAAGCTATGAAATCTGGCATTTCAGGACTTGTGTAAACAGAAGATGTTGTCCACAAGGGAGGTCCTACTGGCATGAGAAACCACTGAACCTTACCAGTGAGAAAATGGCTAAACCCATTTATTCCTAAACAAGCTCTGAGTGTCTGTGACATCCAGTCTGGGACAAGGACAAGAAGGAAGTGGTTTATATAGCACAAAAGAGTGCAGTCCTAGCAGCTCAAGGGGCTTCTAAGATAAAGTACATAATAAATGAGAAATTTCTAGAGGTGCTGTAAGCAAATTTATCCCTGTGAGAGAATGAGGTCCTTTCTCTTCCCCTCTGGAAAAGGTTGTAGCATCTTTTGAAACAAGATCAGTGTTAGTGATGATAGAAATAGCTCTGTCAATTGACAAAGAGAAAAGTAGCTACAGAGGAGAAATGGAGGCAGAGGGGACAGAAAAATCAACTGAGTACTGCTCGGTACTGTTGAGGCAAGAAAATGGTAGGGGTTACTTGAAATACATGTGATTCTACATTCCCAACAGATATCAATCTTTGGGGTGTGGGAACAAGAAGTGAGAATTCTCCATCATAGGTTATTCATAAACCACTTATAGAATTCTTCATGTTCTTTACTCTTTATGATAATAAGATGCTTCTTCTTTAAAATATTTTAAGTAGCATTTACAAAAATTTTAGCCTTATAGCAAATATTCACAAACTGGAAGACACTAGCAAACATTGGCTAGTTTTCAAATAATATTTAGATCTCCTATCAAGGTTAAAAGTACTATTTCGAAAATGTGTTACTTCTTGAAACACTGTTAAAAGATTTGTATAAAGTATACAATGCATGTAGACTTACTAATATCTATTAGCAGAAATGAGTCCCCAAGGGCAGAAGACAGGAACACTATGAACATATAACACAGAAGCAGCTATGATCAAAACTCTTTGTTGGAGCCGTCACCGATTCTCTCTGAAGCATCTCTGTGCTTGTTTTCAGAAATGTCAGTTTTAACCTTTGACTCTGAACATTAGCATTTCCTGTTCTTGCTTTCAACTGGACATCAGTTGTTTCCTTCAAACAGGAATATCTCTACATTGATTGTCAGGCTTTAATTCTTTCAAGAGAATTATAACACTTTTACATCTCATGTTCCCAATTTCTCAACTTATTTTTAAAACTTTGGATGCAGGAGTGCCTGGGTGGCTCAGTCAGTTAAGCATCCAGCTCTTGGTTTGAGCTCAGGTCACAACGTCACAGTTTCTAAGGATTGAGCCCCGCATCCGGATCCAGGCTGTCGGTGTAGAGCCTGCTTGAGATTCTCTCTCTCCCCCTTGTTCTGCCCTCCCTCCACTCCCCCATGTGCTCTCACTCTCTTTCAAAATAAAACTTGAAATAAAATTTTGGATGCAGAAAAACTAACTTCTGGAGAATCACTGAGAAAACGTATCTCTCTGCATGGAAATCCTACGCAAGACAAATGGTCTTCTCCATGTCAATACATGGCATGAGAAACAGGCAGTATCTAAACTGTCATCTGAGCATAAGCTCTTGATTTTTCTATTTCCCATACTCTCCCACCCAGTCTTCCCAATCTAACTTTTTTTTTAAATTTTTTTTAACGTTTATTTATTTTTGAGACAGAGAGAGACAGAGCATGAATGGGGGAGGGTCAGAGAGAGAGAGGGAGACACAGAATCTGAAACAGGCTCCAGGCTCCGAGCTGTCAGCACAGAGCCCGACGCGGGGCCCGAACTCGTGAACCGCGAGATCATGACCTGAGCCGAAGTCGGCCGCTTAACCGACTGAGCCGCCCAGGCGCCCCTTCCCAATCTAACTTTAAATATATCCTTAATAACTCATCTCTCCAGCTACCAGCCCACCACTACACCTCTCATCACCATGACCCAATAGTCTGAGGTGGCTTTCTTGCTTCCTTTTCTGACTCCCAAAAATTAATTCACCAGAGTAGACAGGTCAAAATTTTAAAGTTGAATTCTTAACCAACTGAGCCACTCAGGTGCCCCCGGGTCATATATTTAAAATGAGTTATAGGGCGCCTTGGTGGCTCAGTCAGTTAAGTGTATGACTTTGGCTCACGTCATGATCTCACAGTTTGTGAGTCGAGCCCTGTGTCAGGCTCTGTGCTGACAGCTCAGAGCTTAGAGCCTGCTTCAGATTCTTTGTCTCCCTCTCTCTCTCTGCCCCTCTCCCACTCGCTCTCTTGCTCTCTCTCTAAAATAAACATTAAATTAAAATAAAATGAGATTCAGTTTGCTCATTTCGAATATGACAATACTGCTTTTCCTCAGAGTTGCTGTAAAATTACATAGGACTAGTTCATGAAAATACTTACACAAACCAGTATGGAAATGGAAGATATTAAAGCCATAGAGAATTTTAAGAAGCTATAAACATGGCACAGATACATTAAAAATGTATGCTAAAATCTAGAAAAACTAATCACATACCTATTTTTTTTTAACTCTTACTTTTTCTTTTAAGGGGTAAAATATGAGTTGCCAAAGTTATTCTCCCTAATTTAGAGTTTGAGGTTTTAGGAAACAGAAGGAAAAGCAAGAAAATTACTTTCCATTGAGTACTTAAAAGGTGATCCAAAATCATGCTAAGATTTTCACATATTAAAAAACAAAGATTTTCACATATTATTCATCACTGACGTGGTATTGTCACTTCAATGTATAAATAATTTGGCCCCAGGAACATTAGGTCTGTAGATCACCAAACCAGGTGCCTTTCCTACTGCATCACTTTGCCCTCATCCGTGGCTGGGAAAATGGGCTAATGCAGAAACCAGCGGTTTTGTTGGAGGTTACATTTTCAGATGCCAGTTCTGCTGATACCTTTTTCAGAGAATTCCACCCCCAGCACCTGCTAAGAGGTTTTCAGATCACAAGACTCCATGTCACTTCAGCACCCCTCCTCACGTATGTACACCTGACCTAAGAAAAATCTTCTGTGGTCTGGCTTAAAAAAATGAGTCAATCAGATGGCTTTATTGGGAACTTGAATTAAAAACCAGAAGCAAGCATCAGTTATCTAGGGATTTTGAAACAGATAGTTTATGAGGTCATATCTGGGGAAAAAACAGAAAATTTATGAAACAGTCAGGAGGGAGATTGGTGCCCTAACAAGCCAAAGTTACCCACAAGCTGAGACTATTAAAGAATAGAAATAATAAATTAAGGAAAAAGACAAAAAAGCAAGGGGCATACATGATGAGATCAGGGAGATCATGCAGCTCCTAAGAAATGAAAAGTGAACCTTTGATTTCCTACTACTTAGTTTCAATCCCTATAAGACTATGTCGCTTATCTTTGGATACAATTGCCTGCTATCTTTATAAGAAAATATATTTCCCCTTCTTTTTTGTGGAGCTAGTTGCAGTCTTTGTTACTAAAATGACCATAACTAGAACAGATTATGTTGCCCGAAAAAAACCTGTGCATGTGTGTGTGTGCGCGTGTGTGTAGAAAGTCTGTTTCACCTCAAGGTAGGAGTTTATTTTTAGATAACTTTTATCTGCTACCTCAGTTGGAGAAAGGAGTATAAATCTTGCTTTTAGGAAGTCTTGCTTTTAGGAAAGAAAGCAGTTCAAAAATAGAATACAAAATGATATAAATCATCATTTGTTACCTTCTCCCAGTCTCAGTCCTGTAACCTGAAAACTCAGCTGTACATGATGAAAACTACATCCATCACATAGCCACAATTTCTGAAGAAATTTAGTGTTTCAGGAACAAGCAATTAATACAAACAATAGCAAATGAGGATTCCTTAAACGGCTTAAAGATGGCCATCACAGCATTCAATTAATGTAAAATTTTATTGCAACTATTAGTGTTTCACTGACTTAAGCTAAGCATTTTTATTCAAAATGAAAGCCGCACAAACAAATGTGCATTTGTAACTTACAGCCCTGATAGTTGAAGTAATAAAAACACACAGACAAGGCAAACATGAGCTATGGTTGATATTTAACAGAAGGACACTGTAGCAGACGAACCCAGAAAAAGTCTGCTAATTATATGCCAGGACTCTAAAGGAATAAGATTAATGTCCTCATATGACTTAATAAACCCAATTTAATTACGTTATAGTCACACTACTCTAACCTCAGACCGAGTTGTAAAGTGCCGGTATTCTGGTTTTAATAAAAAGTAAAGGTAGGTTTTCTGAGTGTCTGAATGTTTTTAGGCGTGGATATATAGATGGCAGTTGGGTTTCTGGACAGGATCAGAAGGAATAAAGTACGCAATGTAAATTTAAGTGTTCAAGGAGGAGGGGCAACAGTTGTGAAGCATTAGCTCAGCCCCCACACAGGGAGGGGGAAAGTCATCTCTACAGGTTGTTCTTCAAGACAATCAAGAGTTACCCATTTGCTGAGAGCAGAACTGTTTTCTTGTTAGGACTTTCTGTAAATACAAAAAGGGCTGTTTTCCCACCAACCATTTACTCTGGCAGTTCTGTGGCTCCTCTGCTCCGCTGTCACTTATTGTTCCATTAATTTCTTCTTAAACATTGATGATATCCTGCAGGTGACCATCCAGAGGCCTCTGTCAAGACTAATACTAATCCCTCCTACAGTCCATACTCTTTGGCTGATGGTCGCCTGAAGCAAACGCGGAAGCACTGGACTCTGTCCTCTCTGCTGTCACAGTCAGGATTGCCTCTCCATTGGCCACCAGATCCCCTGTACAGGATTCTATCTCTTGCCAGAGGGAAGCATTTTCATTATTTGGTGATGTGAAAAGGAATGGGTCAGCCCCTGGGAGCTTCTTCCGAGAATAATCTACCTGACTAGCTTCCCCCCCCCCCCCCCATCTCGTGTGACAACATTCTCTCAGGAGATCCATTGCCTTGTTTTTCATTTTGACTTTTTCATGGAACTCCAAATCCATTAAATTTATCTGCATGTGATGATGCTGTCTCATGGGGAAGTTCCAGGTTCTTGCCCATGGGGCTGTCAGATTCCATACAAATAATGGACCATATGATAAAGAGATTCCCAAGAATACCATGATTGTTAAGGATTCTGCCTGCCTATAGTAAGTGAAAGACATGTGGAGGGGCACCTGGGTGGCTCAGTCAGTTAAGCATCCGACTTCAGCTCGGGTCATGGTCTCATGGTTTGTGAGTTCAAGCCCTGCACTGGGCTCTGTGCTGACAGCTCAGAGCCTGGAGAGGGCTCTAGATTCTGTGTCTCCCTCTCTCCCTGCCCTACCCGTGCTTGCGTTCTCTGTCTCTCAAAAATGAATAAACGTTAAAAAAATTTTTAAAAATATATGTGGAGATGAATGTTGCTTAATTTCACATAATGCCCTGAGTATCAACTTTTCAAGCCAGCAAGAGACTAGAATTTAGGTAGAAATTTCCGAGTAGAAATTCTGATTATACAGCACATTGGTAATGTCATATCTCTATGTAAAATATTGCTGGTTTCAGGGCACCTGGGTGACTCAGTAGGTTGAGCATCTTACTTTGGCTCAGGTCATAATCTCATGGTTCAGGAGTTCGAGACCCGCATCAGGCTTGCTGCTGTCAGCATGGAACCCATTTTAGATCCTCTGTCCCCCTCTGTCTGCCCCTCCCCAACTTGTGCTCACTTTCTTTCAAAAAAAAAGAAAAAAGAAAAAGATAAGCATTTTAAAAAATTGTTAGTTGTCTTTATAAAAAGATTTTTTTAAAAATATTGCTGGTTCTTTCCCACTGGAGTTGATAAAATGCAGAGTGGAATATAAGAAAGGTCAAGAAAGAACTGTTTTGGAGAGCACTAGGTTATTGAGAAGTAAACACAGGAGTTAGAAAAAAAATCAAGGAGAGGGAAGTTAAGAAGAAATCTATCTACAGCTTTCTTAGAATATGTGTTTATGCTGATGAGAATTTTTGGCTCTGGTAGTGAACCTGGGTATGTAGGAGCTTAGCAAATACTTATACTTAGTAATTTATGCAAAAAAAAATGTCCTTTTTATGATTTGGATGTTGGCATTAACCACTTGTGTGTGTTTAAGAACTATCAAGGAATAGTAACTAAGTTTAAAAGTAAAGTAGTCTTTTCTAGTGTACAAAATACAGTGAGACATAAATATTTAACACTGGAATCTTGAATCGGTAATTTAAGATGTCCTTCATTTTCCTAAAATACTGCCTTTGACAGACCTTATAAAAATGTACTCCTTTTCTTCTCTCCTAAAATCTTCCCCTCTCAAGTTCTTTTTCATCATTATTGCCATCACCAGTTTCACCAATTTCATGTATCCATGTTATATTTGATTGCCCTTCCTTTAGTAACATACCAAGTCATAGTTAGAATTCAAAAATTGTCTTACATTTATTTTTCTTTATCCCTGCCCTCGTTTTAATTGTAACTCATTATTTCAAATTTAGTGTGTCTATACCATATGCTGATTCCTCTTCCTGGTACACTGTATCACAGGCTGGTGTTGCCTACAACATAGAATATGATCCTTTACATTCAGCAGATCCTCCAAAAACCTTAGCTGTCCTTAACACCTCCATTCCTTTCTTTTCTCCTGCAAATGTAGATTCTTACAGGTTAGTATTTTTTAATTTATTTTTGAGAGACAGAGAGAGAGAGAGAGAGAGAGAGAGAGAGAGAGAGAGAGAGAGAGAGAGACGGGGGGGGGCAGGGTACGAGCGGGGGAGGGGCAGAGAGAGAGGGAGACAGAATCGGAAGCAGGCTACAGGCTCTGAGCTGTCAGCACAGAACCGGATGTGGGGCTTGAAACGTGAGATCATGACCTGAGCTGAAGTCAGCAGCTTACCCAACTGAGCCACCCAGGTGCCCCATTGCAAATGTAGATTCTGTACGTTATTGCCAGACTGACCGTATTGTTATCATAGCACTCCTTACTACACAACTTTCAGTAGCTTCCTCTTGCCTACAGAGGTCAGTCTAAATTTCTCTGCTCAACCTTTCAGACTTGCCCAAGTCAGATCCTACCATACCAACTGGAATTCATTTTCCACAACTTCCCAGCAAAAATTGTTTTTAGCCAAGTCTGTCCTAACAATCCTTTTAAAATGGCAGGCTTATGCCAGATGCCGTTCTTCTATTTTGCCAAGAAGAGTTTTCTCTCCAAGTCTATCACGTAAAACAAAATCCAGTTTTCCAAGTATAACAACTCCAATTTTGCTCTTTTAGGCATCACACTTAATCATATGCTACTTCATGATAGTTTTTATCATTTGCTTCCCCAGTAAGAAAGTTTCCCCAAGGCAGGATTAGGCCATGTACTTTAAGTGTTACAGAGCCTTATAGCTGGAAACAACCCTGAAAGACCAACTATGGTCAATCCCTCCATTTTGAAACTGGTAAATCTCAGCTACATTTGTAGTGAGCATAATATATAGAATTTGTTGAATCACGATGCTATACCTAGAATTAATGTAACATTGTGTCAACTATGCTTTGATAAAAAAATAAAACTGATAGGGGCACCTGGGTGGCTCAGTCGGTTAAGCATCCGACTTCGGCTCAGGTCATGATCTCACGGTTCATGAGTTCGAGCCCCGTGCCTGGCTCTGTGCTGACAGCTCGGAGCCTGGAGCCTGCTTCCGATTCTGTGTCTCCCTCTCTCTCTGCTCCTCCCCTGCTCACACGCTGTCTCTCTCTCAAAAATAAAGATTACAAAAAATTTTAAAAAATAAAAAAATAAAACTCATAAGTCTGCAGTTCAATGTAGTTGACTTAAAAAGGCTTATAGAGCCTTCAGCAACAGACTTGTTGATAACATCCAATTTAGTCTCTGTACATATGTACAGCATGTATTCTCCACTCCATGTGCAAAGAAATATATGTACATATAAGTATGTGTAAGAATACATGCCCTATATGTAAGCTAATGTGTGTATCATACCTCCCAACCAACTACTCACAAAATGACAAGGAGTGAATGCAAGCCTTCATGCCCTTGGAATTTATTTCTCAACAATACTAACAAAATAACGTAGTCTAATTACATACCACCTTCCCTAACACCATCAGTTTATGCTCACTAGATACATGCCCAATGTTTTATATGTTTCATCTCATTTTACGTTCATCTCCTTTACAGATAAAAAGTCTGAAACTCAAAAATAACTTGATTTGCATTTAACGGATTCTCTGTAGATAGAAAAAGATATTTTCCCAATGAAATAGCCTGAAAGGAGACCAATTTCAAAGATTCCAGCTGTGACAGAAAATAAAAACAAATTAAGGTGACAGTGTATAGCTTATTTATAAATATCAACTGTTTTCTAAGGAGAATAAGAACTCAAGTATCTTTCCAGAGTAAGAGGATGTGCATATAGAATCAGATTTTAAAAGGGGAGAGAAAGCTATGAAGCAAAGGAATTAAGAGATGGTTGAAAAGCAAGAATGTAAAACAAAAATGAAGATTTTTGGAATGAAATGCTAGACACTGTGTTGTAATGGCCGTTCCTTCCTGAGTCAATCTCCCAAAGTCTCTAATAAATCTTATAAAACATTAAATTTTGAAAATACAACAAAAGTGCCAATACATTGGTTCAAGGGGAGTAAAGAGGAAAAGACCTGGGGTCTTAGACATCTGTATGTTACTCTGAAATAGCACAATCCTGAGCCACCTTTCATGATTAAGTATTTAATGCTTTTAGGACAAAACCTTAGTCTAATTAAAATGATTTACAAAATTTAAATATCTTAAAGATTTTAAGGAATATCCTATATATACACAACAAGGATATTTCGATGATTAAAGAAAATTTTTTCATTTGGCTAAAAATAGGAATAAAACTAACATTTTCTGAATAAAACTGAACTGTTCTAAGGTAAAAACTGAGTTTAGCAGTGTTTTCATAGACTTTGATAAGTCATCAGATGTTACATTAGTTGATGAGCACAATTTAGATGTAGCAGAAACATTTAAAAATGTTAATTACAGATGGAAACCTTCGGCTCAGTTAATTGCAATATATTTCTTACCCAATATGTACAAAACATAAAACTACCTATTGATTCCAATTTTTCACAGGTTTGATGATTAATAGTTCTGTGTGGTTTTTGTATAATTGGAATGAAATGGAAAGCCTTGGCATAATCCTTACCTCTTTCCAAATACCAGAATTGCTCACAGTAATCTTTTCTTTAGAAAATATCATACATGCTTACTATTTCAACTTATTAGTGCTTGAAATCTCAGACAAACCAATGCCATAAAATGTCCTGTTCTGTAAAATAGTCTTACTTCAATTTAGTCAATTATTTGAAAAAATTAGATAAAATTCAAATCTTCAAGAACTTAAAGTTATAAACCCAATGTATTAGGTTTTAGTTGCTGCTTTCACCATTGCCACAAATTTAGGGATTTGAAATAACTCAAATTTGCTCTCTTCAAAGTTCTGGAGGTCAGAAATCCCAAATGGGTCTTGCTAGACTAAAATCAAGATGTTGAAGGACTGTGATCCTTGGAAGGCTCTGTGGAGCAGAGAATCTGTTCCCTGCCTTTTTTTCCCCTAACTTCTAGAGTCGGCCTGCATTCCTGGATATGCAGCCCTTTCTACCATCTTCAAATCTTTCCAACTCTTCTGCCTCCCTCATCCACTTACAAGGAAACTGTGTTCATATTGGGCCCAATAAAATAATCTGGGATAATTTCAGCATAAATTGATCAGCAGCCCTGATTCTACCTGCAACCTTAATGTCCCTTTGCCATATAGGCTAACATATTTATGGATTCTAGGGATTAAGACATGGATATCTTTGGGGACTACCCCCCAGCTACTAAGAAAACTGAAGTTGTTTCATTTTATGATCTGTATGATTTTCAAGCATTTGTGGTTCATTTTTTGATTAATATCTTACCATAAATTCCACCCCTTGAGTCCTATAGGACAAGTTTTATGTTTGAACAGAATTAATCTATCCTTGTGTTAAAAATTCTCCAGTATCGGGATGCCTGGGTGGGTCAGTCAGTGGAGCGTCCGACTTTGGCTCAGATCATGATCTCACAGTCCAGGAGTTCCAGCCCCACATTGGGGTTGCTGCTGTCAGTACAGAGCCCACTTTGGACCCTCTGTCCTTCTCTCTCTATCCCTCCCACACTCACGTTCACACTCTCAAAAATAAATATTAAAAAAATTCCCCAGGATTACTCAAAATTAGGGAGATACCATATGATGTACCCAATTGTAAATGCATTGTTTGTACTGCCCACTTTGTGAAGATTGGCTAGTATTTAACTATAGATTTCCATGACAAATACATGCCTAGAAATGGAGGTTTTTTTCTACCTCCCCACCAACACTCTTGGCTATACAAATTATGCTGTAAATGTCAGAATCTGCTTTCTACAATTCAGTTTTAAAAGTTTCTCCTCCAACATACTGAAATTTAACAACCACTGAGTCGAACAATAAATCTAAGCCTTATAGGCAAAAGTAGCTTTCAAAATAATCGAATTTTAGGAATGACTGAATAAAACACCACTATATTGTAGAAAGTTTTTATGATATTTGTTGTAATACTGTATTTCATATTTGGCATTTACAACTTACAACTAGAAGAACAAATTTATTTTAAGTTTCAGTCCACATTGAATTTATATAGTTCAATTATGCTTAAAATCGGACATTACTGTCTAAGCATGTATCTTTATATAAGATTTAGAAGGAATGTAATTTGGAGTGAATTACTGTTATAGAATAACTTTGAAATAAATATCTTTGAGTCTAATATTCTGAATGTTCTATAAATGGCCATTGGGGAGTGACTGGTTAAAAGTATTTTTGTGAACACTGATTTACCTGAGGGGGGTGTACAGGGTTCTAAAGGGATCACAAACCTTTCCCTGGGCTTTTCTACTTTGGTCCTATAGTAAGATATTATATGACCTAACTAAACTTTAGGAGGTCTCTCTAGTAGATGAAGATGCCTAAATTAGAGGATGCTAATAGTAGTTGATAATTTCTAGTACTTTATAGACCTGGAAATATATGGACTTACACTCAGATGTGGATTCAAACCCCAAACTTCCATTAATTACACATGGGGCTTCATATCTGCATTTTCTCATCCATGATTACATTTGGCCCATAACATTGGGTTAAACTGTGCAGGTTAATTTTTATGCAAATTTGATACAGCCAATGTGTTCTTATTTTCTTAAGATTTTCTCTTTGTAAGAATATGGTATATAATACATGTAATATGCGAAATAGATGTTCATCAACTGTTACCAGCATGGTCAACTCTATCAAAACTGATCCATCTAAGATTCCTTGAGGATTAACTATAAATATGGGTGCTTGGCATGCACACATGTATTTTACTTGATTTAATGAATGATAGCAATTTTTGAAATAAATTTCACTGCTATATTCTGTTGGTCTGTGAAAACTGGTAACAAACAGTAACCTGTATGAATAAAGAGTATATCTGGACTTTCAAATAGAGTAACTATTCCTGAACTACTCTTCCCATCATAAACAAATGGGGGGGAGGTGGAGAACCATACTAACCTGCTTGGAATTTATTATCAATGAATTACTGATTTTTTTTATTATTTAAAAGTTGCTATCCATTATCTTTCAAATATTTTCCCCCCTCTTCTCTATATCCCTTCTTCTGAGTTCCTAATTACTTACTTGCTTAATATTAGGCCAAGAAGCATGAAGAATAAGAGTTGATTTTAAAAATTAACCCTCAGAATAAAGTCTAAAATAAAATAACGATTCACTTTAATATTAATGAATTTTAACATAGCATTTCAATTGAGGGTTTACATCTGATTTCTTTTTTCTGTGACTTTAGTTTATATAATCCCTATAGATTTTTGTGTCTGATCTCCTGATCAAGTTCAAGTGAATTATTTCAAATATTGCATATATCTCAGTTCCCATTTTATTCTTCGGGGTTTTACATCAATAATCTATTGCATCATTATCTATAGAAACATTTTACATCCTTCCTCCACAATTCCAATGTCTGAGTCATTTGTTTTCTCAGTTTTTATCCCTCTTGACTATGGATTTTCCTGCTTATGTAATTTGTTGTATTTTGGACATCAAAAGACTCTTGTACAGATTCTGAATTTTTGTTTTCCTCTGAATATTCAATGTTGTCTAGTAGGCAGTTAGGCTACTAGTGTTTCACTTGATCAAGTGGAGACTTCACGTTTTGCTAGGGTGTATTTGTTTTGGTTTTACATTTAGTTCCGGGAAAAGTTTTTCTAGGGTATGGCTATTATTTGTAAAATGGAATCCTTCTAGGATTTTGCTAGAAGCCTGCAATGTTGAAATATTCCCTCTAAATTTGACAACATTAACTCAAACATCTGTATCCCCAGAACTTGGAAGTTTTACTCCATTCCTTAGCCTTCTAGATGTTTTTTTCTGTTTCCCTTGGAGCTGTGCTCCCATTTTATTCAAGTCTTGTATCACTGCCAGTATGTACAAAAAAGCCTACAGCAGCTATACCACCACAAAAAACCTGGAACTAAGATGGTTACCAATAGATGAACACGCTATGGTACATCCACATGACATAATTATTCAGTAAAAAATGAGCAATCTAGCTATGAAAATACAGGGAAGAATCTTAAGTGAATATTGCTATGTGGAAGAAATTATAAAGGCTGAATACTGGAGGATTCTAGTTATATGGAATTCTAGAAAAGGCAAAACTCAAGTTATGGTAAGAAGATCAGTGGTGTATGAGAGTTTGTCAGGGTAAGGTGGGAGAGGATTTAGTAGGTGAAGTACTGTGTAGGGTGGTGAAGCTATTTTGTATGAGAGTTAATGAAGCATATAACACAATGCATAGGTCACAATCCATAGCACTTTACTGCACAGAGAATGAATCTTAAGAGATGAAAACTTAAAAATCATTTAGGAGGTCAGGGGATCCCAAGACAGAAGGAAGAATGTAATAAAAAAAAAAAAATCAAACTATGTTACAAATTCATGAAAAGACTTCATTGAAGAGGGTAGGGGAAAATGGCCCAGCTTACGTAGTGTTGGAAATGAAGTATATAATGCTAGATGAAAGCAATTCAATATAAGTAACATACTCTAGTTGATAAAGTTGTTTCCTCCCAGGGTATGGATAAGCAATTGATGATATTGAACATGTATAATAATGCATACATTATTCAGCATATACCTATTATATACTGAATAAGTGAAGTTCAGTAGATGGCAGGGGCCAGATTTCTCACTGTTGGAGAAGATTACAGATAAGCAAGAAAGAGGAGTCTACAATGATCCATGTAGTAATGGATCAGAGTTGGAGACCTCATATGAACTCATGTTTGGTATAATAGAGGATTACATATAGAAAACTTACAGATATGTGTATATATGTTCATGTACATAACTACTTAATTATCTAAGGGAGCCTATAAGCAACTACATCCCTGTACCAATGAACACATTTACCATAGAATTATTGGTTTCTATTATTATTCTCAAGTTTTAAAAACCAGGGTTCTTTGGAAAAGTCCATAGACTATAAGAGGAGCTTGGGGCATTTTCCAGTGCCAGAGAATAAGAAAATGCTAAAACAAAACACAAAATAAAGATACATGATAAGCATATGTCAAATACCCAGAAGGCAATTCAAAGAGTTTCTTATTGGAACCATTTGAGTGGACAGGATTATACTTCTAAGTATAAAATTCATGAGTCTATTCAATCATCTATCATTATGAACAAATGGAGAGAACAGACAAATCCGCAAAAAATTCCAGATAACATACATGTAGTATCCCTTCTTCAAATTGAAATAGAACTCTTGACTCCTTTTGTATGAACTGCATATATTTCCTTTGAAGAGTACAATATGGACAGGGAAGGAAGATTTAAGTTTACAGTAGATAAACCTGGCATACCTCAAACCCGGTGATTAAGGTTAACAATAAGTCATGTACCCTTAATATGATGGATACAAATGACACTATCTCTGAGGTCTTCCTCCCCCAAATCCAGAACATTAGTATAATCATGAGGGAATCAGAAAAACTAAAGTGAGTAACATTCTATAAAACAATTGGCCAGTAATCTTCAAAACTGAAGGTCATTAAAAAAAAAAAAAAAAAAAAAAAAAAGTCTTGGAAACTGTCAGAATGCAAAGGTGCCAAAGGAGCCATGACTATTAATTGTAATGTGTTATACTCTAGATGGGATCCTAGAACTAAAAAAAAAAAAAAAAAAAAAAAAAAAATTAGGGAAAAAGTAAAAAATTCTGAACATTAACTAAAACATAGGTTTTCTCAGTTTACTAATTATAACAAATATACCATTCTAATATAATATGTTAATCGGAGAAACTGAATATGGGTGTGGAGGAGCATTCTGTATTATAACTTTCATAGAAATCTAGAAGTGTTCCAAAAAAAAAAAAAAAATCTTTGTAGATTTATACTTTTTTTAAATACATTATTTTTAGTATTAAATATCCATCTAGTTGCCCAAATATAGAACAACCTTAATGCTTTACCCTTCTTATATTATTAGTATTTGTATATGTAGATTTAAAAGGAATATTGTTACATTTTTATTAGATGTTCCTCACCTGCACTATGCAACAAAAAGACCTCTCTGGGAACCATGCTGAACAAAAGGAAAAGCAAGAAAATTTATGTTCGGTATTCCTGAAAAATAATGCTTTATTATACATGAATCTATTACAGTCATGCTAACAGAAAAAGAAAAATGTTTGCAAGGTGATTTCCCCTTATGCAAATAATGCCTCTGCTCACATACTCCAAATGACTGTCTTTGATATTGGCAGGATAAGGCACAAATATGCGGTATTTAGATGCACTCACCTTTCTGGGACTTGAGTCCATAGGTGAGGAAAAGCACAGGTTTCCCTTGGGCTTAAATGGTATTCATCATGAAAGTGGATGTTATGAGTTGTATGGTGCTTCCACGGAATGCTAGACCTGATGACAGAAGTGATTTTTTTTTAACATGTTTCAAGTTCTTTTTTTTTTAATTTGTAATATGGAGGATCCCCTTAAGCAGTGCTATTCAAAATCTGTTTTATGCCTTAATTCCAGTGCATAAACTTTTGTCAACTAGATATTAAGAAGTATGGAAATGGAGAATAAGCACATGGAAAAGTTTACTGCACTTTGAAATTGATGTATTTTATAAAAATATTTATCCACAAAATACTAGAAATAGGACTTTAATCCTTTATAACAAATGGTGAGGAACACTTCTCTCAAACATAGGGCCTAGGGTAGGGGGACCCCCTTTCCCCAAGTCTAAATGAGATGCTCAAGGCAGGTGGGGGCAGGGGAAAGAAAGAAGTACCACAGATCAAGAAAGATCATATTTGACTTTTCCATGATCTTTAAGATGGGGTCAACTTCTACTCTCAAAAGAGCTTAAGATTTTAGACTTCTCTTTACTTTCCCATGAGCCTTTAGTTAACTAACATTATGACCACATTCACAAAACTCTTAATCAACTGTGGGAAATATACAGGGAACTAGACACATTTCATCCTGTAAACTTTAAGAAGGAAAATACAACGTAGAACTGTGTGATTACAAGATTAGTCATACTTATTTTTCATGGATTGAGTTTTGGATTACTGCATAAGGATAATGATGATGCCTGAAGAAATGTACTGATGTCTTTTCATACATCATGAATTGGAACTATAAAGAAAAACATTGATTTTTTTTTTTTTTTTTTTTTAAGGTAAGTGATGTGTTAGGAATTTTGTTTTCTTACTTTGGAGAAGTTATCTGTTTTTTTTAACCCACAGGTAAATTTCTGTCCTACTACAAACATCAGTTTTAGTTTTGAAATGTGCACGATGACCTATATTAACTCAATTTGTCTTTTCATATATATTATATATATATATATATATTATATTTATATATAAAAATCCCAGTTTGTGATTCCATGTTATTGCCCTGCAAGTGTGAGGGTAGCTACTCACCATCTCTGCCTGTGGATTACTACCTCTGTGATATGGAGAAATGCAGACCTCCTAGGCTGTCACATTTACTTTTCTCATGCCTAATTATGTCCAGGATAAGGTGTGTGGTCTGTGTCTTAGTTTGGGTTGCCTCAAAAAACATTCCATAGCCTGAGTGGCTTGGGCAACAAACATTTATTTCCTTATGCTCCTGAAGACTAGCAAATTTAAGATCAAGGTGCTGAGAGATCTAGAGTCTGGTGAAAGCCTACTTTCTGGTTGGTAGATGGGCATTGTGCTGTGTCCTCACAGAAGGAGGAGAGAAAAGGGGTGGGGGGGGGAGGGTGTGAAAGCAAGCACTCCTGTCTCTTCTTACAAGGGCACAAAGCCCATTATGAGGGCTCCATCCTCATAACGTAGTTACCGCTGAAAGGCCTCCACTTCCAGATATCACACACGTTGTTGATTAGACCTTGACATATGAATTTTGAAGGAACGCATTCAGTTCATAGAATTCTTTCTTTGGCCAAACAAAATTCATGTACTCCTCACAAATAGAATACATTCTTTCCACCCTCATAGCTCCCCAAAGTCTTAACTTTTGCAGCATCAACTCCTAAAGTCTTAAGTTCAACAACTCATCTAAATATCATCTGAATCACATAAGGGTGAAACTCAAGATAGGATTCATCACAAGGCAAAAAAAAAAAAAGAAAAAAAAAAAAAAGAAAAAAATCTTCTCCAGCTGTGAACCTTTGAAACCAGAGAAGTTATGTGCTTTCAAAATATGATGATGAGACAAGTAGAGAATAGACTTTCTTATTCCAAAAGGAAAAAAAAAGAAAAATGAAGAATGAGGTGATAGGATCTGAACAGGCAAACTCCATGAGACCTTAAGGCTTTACAACAATCTTCTCTGGCTCATTTCTCTGCTTTTTGGATCCACTGAGGTAACCATGTCACTCCCATAGGTCAGCAGGGTACTATGCAATCCCTGCTTCCCTGCATGGACACTGCCCATGTTGAGACAGGGGTTGTGCTCTTGAGGCTCCAATGGGTTGCCTGCCCCTACTACTTCCGTTGGAAGTCTAGACAGTAATCCCAGTGATATCTGAATCACCTTTGGGGTTCTTCCTTTTTCTTAAAGGAAAGCTCACATCCACAGCCTGCCTTCATTCCATCTTGTTTTTAGTTTCCTTTACCCACAACTGACTGCATTTCTGCTGGTATTCTGGATTCTGTTTAGATTGCTGATTAAATCAGTGATAGACACCCACACTGATCTCCTTATCAAAAGGTCTTTCTAGTACATCCTTCATGTTTTCTTCCAAATATGCTTCTACATTTTTTGTGATATGGATTGAGAATTTTCCAAGGCTTTAAGTTATGGTTCATTTTTACCTAATTCCATATTCAGTTAATTTATCTTCTTGCATTTTACTACAAGTAGTCAGGAGGACCCAAGCCTCAAACCTTTTCTTAGCAACCACATCCACTAAATATGTAGTTTCAGTGTTCACAAGCTCAGCTTTCTATAAAACACAAAGACACGAATACCATTCAGCCAAGTTCTTTGCCACTTTATAACAAGGATTGCCTTTTCTCCATTGTCCAATAACATGTTCCTTAATTCTGAGAGCGCATCAGAATGGCCTTTCTCTATTTCTCCAATGTTCTGTATGTGATAATTTAGGTGTTCTAGAAGATGGACGCCTTTTATACAGCTATCCTCTTTCTGATCCCTTACCAGAATCATCTTTAAAATTCCCTTAGTGGTTTTGTCTAGCATGTACCTCAAAACTCTTCTAGCTTCTAATTATGACCCAGTTCCAAAGATGCTTCCACAATTTTAGATATTTGTTATAGCAGCATCCCACTTCTTGGTACTAATTCTTGACTTCCCGCACAGGCTACTATAACAAACGCCATAGGTTAGGTGGCTTAAGTATTTCTCACAGATCTAGAGGCTGGGAAGTCCAAGATCAAGGTGCTGGCAGGAGGAGCAGAGAAGCAGCAAGCCCTTTTGGGCTCTTCTTCTAAGGGTATTAACCCCATCAGGAGGGGTCCACCCTCAAACCTAATTACCTCCCGTATCCTTACTTCCCAATACCAATGCCCTGGAAATTGTGTTTTAATGTATGCATTTTGTGGGAACACAAACATTCAATCTCTAGTAGTCCGTATACAAAAACAGGGCTAAATATTATTTTAGGCTACGTTCAAAGCAGCTGAACTAATTGACTACATCTGGTGATGAAGTAATAAAATACACAATCCAAATCCCTTAACAAAGAGAAAGTTCTTATACTCATGCATATTTTAAGATAATTTTGCTCATTTTTTTCTGTGCTTTTTTATAGTAAGCTTTATGAGTGGTAAAGATTTGTCCATAGAGCTCTTACTAGAAATGATTATAACTTGAAGTCTAAATGCTGATAGCATCACTTAGTTTGATGATCACCATCCTTAGAATGGACAGAAATCAAAATTCAAAGGAAAACTGGCTAATAGGATATTCCATTAGGATTCTTGGCCATCTTGTGAAGGAATTAGGGATAATGTCAACCAAGAAATAGCTATACATAAGATTGGATATAGGTTTCATATCACTTCTTCCCTTGCCCTTTTTCTTCTTCATGGTGAGACCAGCTCCAGGACCCATTCACTTGTTTTATCATTCAGACCCTGGGACCAAAGTAGGAATTTTTTTTTATTTGGGAAAGACTTATGCTGTAATATGTTTATGCTTTAACCTGCTTTTTTACATATAGGAATGGGAAGGGGAATTAAAGTTGTCAAGAGTTAACTTTTATTATAACCGTAAGATGCAGATCTTCCTACAACAGTTAACTATGCCATTTCTTCCTAGGCTATCGGAACTATTCAGTCATTCAGAATAGGATTACAGAAGGATTAAGCAGTCATCCCTTACTAATGTTGCCAGTGGTGACCATGGAGATAAACCCTGTAGTGGTGAACGTATTAAAGCATTTTTAGGGGAAGCATGAGGTGGTTTACCCTAGAAAATACCAGGGAAAGAGTGGGAGGAATGGAACTAGAGACACAGCTACAGAAAGTCTTGCAAGCTGTTTTGTTGTCAAATGGGGCAACTCAAGTAAAGGAATTTGGAATTAATGCAGGTTTGTTAGATCGTTCTAACAAAAGACGAGCATATATTTGGTCTCATACACTAAAGGTGAAGTATTTTCTGGTCAGGTTTATAAAGTTGTTGATTACCAACTTAAAAGCTCAGCTGAAATCATTCTGGACACCATATCACATGTAAGTTGTTTAATTTATTCATCCATTCCTTTATTTCTTCATTTGAAGGGCAAGGATGAAGGTAGCTTTTGCTCTATACCCTGTTTCTAGTCCCCAGTATCATTAGCTGTTCCCAAATATAGTGTCAAAGTCCTCTTTTGCTCTTGTCAACCAAGAGAGACCAAAAATGTTAAGAATTGAAATATTATTACCTCTTCTGTCACCAATGACGTTGGAACCTAGTTTCTCTGAACTTCAGGTTAAAGAGAAGCCTGAGCTAAGAAACCTATCGAAAGATACCTGAAGAATGAAGTTAAAGAGTTTGCAAAAACAGAGGAAAGGACCAGAGCTTGATAGCCAAGTTAAGCTTTCAAAGTGAGCTCTTGGAGGAATACAATGGAGAGTGGGAAGAGACCTATGCACAGGGGACTTTTCTTTCCCTGTTTTTCCATCCTATGCAGATGAACAGAAGAACAGAATGAGTCAGTAGAATTTGTATTTTATGAGAGGTTTGGTCAACGGAATGGGTGTTTTCCAGAATACTTTTTCACTTATTCAGAAGCCTGATTCTCATCTAATTTTCACTGAAACATTTCATGAAACATAGACGACATGGTCTCCACTTTCCCAGAGGATCTATAATTCAGTCAGGACTAACAACAAACAATGAAGCGATATTTCTATCATTTGTTGTTGTAGTTATAAAAGTAAAAGGCCCAACCTCAGCTGTTCAAAAATACCTAAGTGCTGAAGGGAATTGTTAGAGGGGTGGCAGCAGCTGAGTTGGGCTTGGTCTGGGAAGGCTCCGTGTTGCTAATTCCCTGAATGATTCATCCTTTCCTTGTAACAACCTTGAGTTTCCTGCCTCCTGTTTGAAATTTAGCCCTTAGCGTCTTTGTTCCTTTTAAAAAATATATACATTAAATGTGGGGAGAAAATGTAACAACTTTCTAGTTGTTAGAGACCTTTAGAACAATTTCGAAATATGGAGGGAAAACTTGTCTAAATTTTTTAGATGTTTCCATGATATGGTCTTATTTTCCTGATTCACTGGCGATTTACTGATTACCCTTTTCACACTATTTCTCTTTAAAATTGGATAGGGCCTATTTGACGGTCAGTGATACAGGATGGGAAGTAAGTACATTGGGAAGGGTGAGGAATAAGTAGGGTAGCTTGTGTACCAGATCCACAGTTTGCGTGTTGCTATAGCAACACCAATGGCAGAGCCCTGAGCATGCCTATGAGAGAAGGCCTGAGGGCCTCGGGAACAGTGAGAAATTAGAACTGCAAAAGAGAAAAAGGAGCAATGGAAAATACAATAGAAGGTTGTACCGCAGGGTAGTAACAAGGAGGTTGCTCCCAGTTTTATCCAAGTCTGCCCCTAAAAGGACTAAGATGTACCATCCATCAGTATAGCGATTCAACAAAAATACTAACTCCACTCTGTGTGCTAGACACCATGCAAAAATATATAACTTTACCATGTTTTTCTTTCAAAGTACTAATAACTTAGTCAAGAAATATATTTATATAACAATATCAAGTTATCAATTTGCGATCACTGCTTAACAGTCTTAACAGAAAGTTAAGTTGCTTTCCTGTAGATGTTCAACTAATTGTTTTCCCTACTGGTATTAGCTTATCCAACCTACTTTGTTAGCACATTCATTAATGCACAGATTTATTTCCATTTATTGAGGTCATCTATGTACCAGCTAGTAGAGATTCAACAGTGAACAAGATAGATAGTCTCTAGATTATCTTACATAGTTACCACCTAATCCCATCATTCATTTACAATAAGGTAGACGAGACATTTAAAAAATGGTCACACAAATAAGTAACAAATACCACCTACAACGCTGTTGTCTTTGTTCTTTATGTGACCATCAATATTTACCCCAAGATAATGGTGGCAGCAGCATGTGTGTGTGTGTGCGCATGCATGTGTGTGTAGGCTAGGTGGGACTTGAATACGATGTGTAGAAGAGAGAGCCTCCCCCCTCAAAAAACATTGGTGGGAAATTGGGAGGTATTGCATGCCAACCCAGTACTTCCCGAGTGTCTTGAAATTTGCCTCAGGCATTTTTTTTTTTTTTTTTACTATCCCCCAATGAGATCATTTTGAACTTTTTTTTTTTTTTTTTTTTTGAGAGAGAGAGAGAGAGAGAGAGAGAGAGAGGGAGGGGGGGGAGGGGCAGAGAGAGAGGGAGACACAGGATCTGAAGCAGGCTCCACAGGCTCTGAGCTGTCAGCACAGAGCCCGACACGGGGCTCGAACTCAGGAACCTGGAGATCACGACCTGAGCTGAAGTCAGACGCTTAGCTGGCTGAGCCACCCAGGTGCCCCCCAATGAGATCATTTTGATAGGACTTCATCTCCAAGTCAAATTTACTTAAGTATTCACTTCTGTATTCACTTTTCAATCAGTATGCATTGAGTGCCTGCTCTGTACAACTGTCAACTTCTTCTAGGTTTATGGAGAAAGAATAAGCAGTGCGGACTGAGCCTTCTCACTCTGGAACTCACATTGTTGTTGTAGGGGGAAGGCCAGGCAGGCATTAAGTTACTATTATTTACAGAAACTGTGGTAAGGGACACAAATGAAGATACAGAGGGCCAATGGATTACAACAGAGAAAACTGACCTTGCTTGGAAAGAGGGCTAACAAAAGTGTTTGAGAAAGGAACACTTAAGTAGAGATCACAATGTAGCTAAGTGAAGAGCTAGGAAACAAAGACTCAAGCTTTGGGGTAGAAAGGAACAAGTGACGTGAACAGACACTGTCTACTATAAATTCAGACAGAACAAAAGTCACTTTTTATTTCCCTTTAAAGCAAACTAAAAGGGATTCTAATCATACAAGATGATGGGGGAATTTCTGTCCTTATTCTGGCTTCCAGCTACATTGGTCACAACCATGTGATAGCCCAGATCTTCACCTGAAGAGACTTTTCAGGAAAGCCTTTCTGGTGATCAGTTCACAATCATCAAAAGATCACAAATGTAGTCTAGTTTTGGGACTTTTAAGCCCAGCTTGGTCTACTGTTCCTGTGCAATCTTGGGCATGGGAAAGAGTTCATGGAGAGGATCCCTTGCTGAGGTTGCAGTTTCCCTAGATGGATCAGATCTTCCCTGGGACCTTATGGGGAAGCCAACCAAGGAACACTTCTATTAATACAGCTCCTAACAGTCATCAATTTCTCACCCTTAAGGGGGATTGCTCTCCTTACCTTGCATAAGCCACTCAAACCACTCAAGCCATTCAAGAACTAAAGTATAACCTCTCAAATTATAATGTTGCACATAGCATGTTTAAATATATCAGAAATATGCCACAGTGGCCAAACAGCAAAGAAAAGCTCTTTAAAGAATAAAATCATAATGCCTTTTTAAAGTTTTTTAATGTTTCTTTTTGAGAGAGACAGAACACAGAAGGGGAGGGACAGAGAGAGGAGACACAGAATCTGAAGCAGGTTCCAGGCTCTGAGCTGGCAGCACAGAGCCCGACGCAGGGCTAGAACTCATGAGCCTCGAGATCATGACCTAAGCTGAAGAAGATCGCTTAACTGACTGAGCCACCCAGGCACCCCAAATCATACATGCTCGAGATAACCTAAAAAATAAATAAATCAATGAAAATAACCAATGTCTATGGTCTTACGAAGTCATGTTAATGATATTGGTATCTGTTAACATTTATGTACATTTCATTGTTAATGTAGTGACAATTTATGATACAAATACATACATAGGTGTGTTTAACTTGATCTTCTGAAGTTAGGGTAACAGGTTGTATAGATTATATTAATAGTTCTATATTGAATTTTTCCAAATGAATTGAAAAGATTCTAGTTAGCAGGCCATCCAACCTTTAGAACTGTGTAATAGCCATACAAAAACATAAAGGTTAAATCTGTTGTTGTGAGATGCTTCACGCTGTTCACTTTCCAGAGTGTACCGTTCGGTCTTCCATCAGCTACTGGTCATGGAGTAAAGGAAGAAGGAAAGCTCTAAATTAGTCACACTGTTGTTTTTAATCAACATGAAAGTTCAAAATTCTGAATATTGCGTAGGCAACTGAGAAATAAAAAGAACAAAAGTCCTTAAGACTTTTCAAAAACTATCGACTTAATCATGACCAAGGGACATGAGAGGAAAGTGGCATAGAGAACATGGTAAATCAAACCCAGGACTTAATGCAAAAGACCTGAGCTAGCAGTGACAGGTCTTGTTCAGAAATATTTTAATTTCACACAGATATACACCAGGGCTTATCTGACAGAGAAACAAGAGGATGTTCTAAGAAAGGAGAGAAAGATTTGAGGCATTAGAGAAGTAAATAGTTTAAATTTGAAACTATGTGGCCCGGCTCTGATGCAGGTGAATCAGAGATGCAGTCACTGAGCAATGAAGGCATTATGGGATGTTGGATAGAAGAATTATGTTAATGTTCATGAGAGGGAGAGCCAGCCAGGGAGACAGAATCTTGACATTCATGAGGCTTAGTCACCTAGGTAAGATCTGTTGGACTAGTAAATGTTGGCACAAACTAGTGTCCACTTAGTGTATACACACACACACACACACACACACACACACACCCCAGGTATTTTAGTTCTATTTCTGTTTTATGGTAGGCACAAAGACCTGAGGTTTGGGCAGGGAACCATGAACAGACTGGTTGTTAACAAAATGTTACTAACTGTAGGGGTGCCTGGGTGGCTCAGTCGGTTGAGCATCAGACTTCGGCTCAGCTCATGATCTCACTGTTCAGGGGCTCAAGTCCCACTTTGGGCTCCTTGCTGACAGCTCAGAGCCTGGGTCCTGCTTCGGATTCTGTGTGTGTCTCTCTCTACACCTCCCATGCTCTCACTCTGTCTCTCTCAAAGATAAACAAACATTAAAGTGTTACTAACTGTAATGTGATAGTTTTGTTCCAAATGCTATCTTTGTGATAAAGGGATCCCTGAATTATTTGTTATGTTCATTAAATTGAATAAAATTTTTGTCATGTTTTGATTAATCTTTTCTTAAGTATTTTTCAGGGTTAAGGAGTTCAAGCATAGTTCTACTCTCCAAATTTCCTTTAACAAAGTTTAATTTATAATGATATCTAACACCAAAAAGGAAAGGTTTCTTCACATGATAAATGAAAGTTGTGGGGACAATGCTATGCTCACATGAGGCATATCTCTATATGAAATTAGATTCTATTGTCTGAAAATGTGAAGACATTTTCAAAAGGAGCACTTGAAAAAGGAGGAGCACTAGACTGAAAGAGGGGCTTGAAAGAGAAAGGAGGGAAAAATATACAGGGATGAGGGGCAACAGAAACTTCTTTTATAGCACTGCCTTGGTGTCCCCTACCACAGTACAAGAGAATGACTTAACAAAGACCGGACCTCTCAGTTCATATTCCTCCCTTGAGATCTATTTGTCACTATAATGGACACTCTCCTAAATCTCCAGGCTATTCCGACACACAGTTTTGACTGACAAAGAAGTAACTCAGGAAATCATAACCACCTTCCTGTATCATCTTATAGAGGGTAGGAAAGAATAGGATCATGCTAGAGAAGCATTGACCACCAACTGCTTTGCAGGATCAAGACTGGGTATCCACAATGCTGGAAAGTTCCATGAATCTGCAGCAGCCGCAGCAGCCACAGCAGTCCAGAAAATATCCCTACCCATTCCTGTTGCAAGATTTAATTCCCTGGTTAGCCAACAGAGAAAATAATAGAAACAATGAGTGTCAATTAAGTTTTCTAGAAGTGCCCTATCACTTTAGCCTCTTTCCCCAATTTTTTTTAGTCATTTTTCCCACTTTATACAAAAAAAAAAAAAATTAGAATCTTTAATATCTCCAAGTGAACGTTTTGGTGAAAAGCCAATCTTAACATTCAAAAAGCTTATTGAACAAAGAGGTTCCATGATTCAAGCTATGTATATACCTCCGTTATCCAGATTTAACAAGAGACCAGGTGATTTTTGCCCATATTAGAGGAGCATTAGTTTCTTATTTTTTGTATTTTGAGAGAGCATGAGCAGGGGAGGGTCAAAGAGACATGGAGAGAAAGAATCATGACCGGAGATTGGGGGAAAAAAAAAAAAAAAAAAAAAAAAATCAAGGATCAGACACTTAACCCCTTGAGTCACCCAGGTACCCCTAGAGGAACATTGGTTAAGCCAAATATACCATGGAAGTTGTGTACTTAGTAAAAGAGATGTGATTCAGCCTATGAGTAAACAGTCTCTAGTTCTGAGTAAAAGATATTCCAAAAGTCAACATTCACGTATCAATGACTTGGTATTGACGGTTTATCATAGAATACTATATAAAATGGTTACCTTCCAAAGAGATGCTATGTAACTACGTCAAACTAAAATATAACTGACCATATACATATGGTACAAATGTTACAACACCAATTCAGGATGTTACAACTCCTGTAATGTATGTACTGCAATAGTGTATTTATATACTCCTTTTGTCACCATCACCACACCTGTAATTACAGTGGAAAATCGCTATAACAAAATAACCAATGCCTCAAACTTGTCCTAGAATTGTATTTTGTGAGCTAAATGAAATGGAAGGGTATGCAGTTGGCTAAGCATGAATTCCAGAGGTCTGTCTTTAAGATTTACTACTGTAAGTGTTAATCCAGGGAGGGATTCTAGATCTTGTGGATGACTAGGACTTCTAGGATAGGAGTGTAGACTTTAGAAATCCTCTGGTTAATCAGCACCCGTTCTATTGATCAGATAGCATGTAGGAACTCGACTGGAGAATGGGAAATCAAGATATTTACTATCAGCCTTTTTTTTTATTTAGCCTTTTCTCCTTTTCAAGTTGGGGTTGCTATTATTTCCCCCCATAGTCTTATCATCCCACAAAATCTTCTCATCTCTTGTCTTGAGAAGATCACTATTGATTTTTATGTTTGAGAGCATATTCCTTTCTGCCTTTTTATTAAGAATCTTAGATATAAATATACATGAGGAATTCTGATATGCTATATACTTCACTTATTTGGGACGCAAGCTATAATGCATTTGTGTTCTATGGTAGGTCACGATGGGGAGGATTCACTGCTAAAGAAAAAGTGATAAAACCTAAAGAAGGAACATGAACCGCATCCCTAGGACTCAAGTTAGGAAGAGGAGGTAACAAGGGAGCTGGCTTGCAAGGGAAGGAAAATGCCCTGAAGAAATTAAAAAAAAAAAATTGTTCACTTCGTAATAGAGAACACAAGCAGGGGAAAGAGAAATTTAAGCAGGCTCCCTGCTCAGCACAGAGTCCGACATGGGGTTTGATCCCAAGACCCTGGGATCATGACCTGAGCTGAAATCACGAGTCCAACTGACTGAGTCACCTAGGGTTTTAAGTTCATACTTTAAGATCATACTTTAAGAGCAGGGGAAAAGGAGACATATCTATAGTAACCATATTTTATACCAACACTCCACTAGTCCAGGTGATTTTTCCAACATAATAAAGTACCAGATAGAAGAAAAAAAACAAAACTAAACTAAAAGTACTGTTTAGGAAGTTTGGGAGAGAAAGACACTAGATTCTATATAAGTTATCACTGAAATTCTTAATATGCATAACAAAAAAAAATGAGTTTTGGTAATTATTAAAAATACAAACCTACAAAAAAATGTGGCCCAAAATAAGGACTAATACCAGTCAGGAGAAATGGACCCGGGGATGATTTAGCATTTAGAGTTAGCAATAAAGAACATTTAAAGGAGCAATTAGAAATGTCCAAGACAAGAAGTAAAGATGGCTACAATAAGTGGACAAGTGAAGAGACTATTTTGAAAATGGAATTTCTAGATTTTAGTAAATATCTGAAGGTAGAAACAAACTGGGGTTATTTAACTGTAGATTAGACCTTTATTAGGAGAAAGTCAGTAACACTGAAGGCTGATTAACAGATCACCCATTCTAAAAAAAGTAGAAAAAACAACTTAAAAAATTAAGATAGCCCCCGAGAGGTATGGAACATATTAAACAATTTAACATAGTACATGAAACTTCAATAGGAGGAGAGCTATAAGGAACAGAATATAAGACAGTAATGACCAAAATAAAACAGAGAAGTTTTAACTTCTTAAACCTCAAGGTTGATACAAAGAAAACTACACATAGGTGCAAACTGATTAAAAAAGAAAACTTAATAGCCAAAGGGGGAAAAACCCCAATCAACCCAGAATTCTAAAACCTCAAACATTCTGAGAAGACAAATACTTTGATAAATTAAGACTGATAAAGCTATAGTAATTGAGGCATAGTACAGGAAGATTAAATACATAAAATCTAACAAATCTAGGAATAAACCAACATATATGGTCAATCTTCCACAATATTGCCAAGTTGTTGAAGCAATAGTCTTTAGCAAGTATTTCTGGAGTATTTGAGTATCCACACATTAAAGTGTATGAAGTCCTCTTACGTAGCACCATATAAAAAATTATGTTGAAATTGATCAGAAACCTACAGGTGTTAAAACCATAGACATCAATAAAGCAGATTTTTCAATCTTGTTTTAGGCAAAAATGTACTAGATACACAAGCACTAACCTTGAATTAAAATCTGACTTCAAAACTTAACCACTCTGGTCTTCAACAGAGATTATTACAAAAATGAAGAGATAGGCCAGAGAACAGAATATTTGTAATACACATAGATGTTTAGTGACTTGTATCCAGAAATCTTTTTATAAATCAACAATTCAATTTTTTTAAACGCAAATCATTTAGAAAGTCACCAAGTTATACCGATGGTCAATAAGAACTACAAACAAGCATTCCTACACAATATTAGTCATCAGGGAAAGGCAAGTTAGGCCACTGAGTGAAGACACTGCTGGAATGCTAAAATTTAAAAGATAGTCAATTAAAAGATAAACAGTATGGGCAGGAAATTGTAGGTGTTTTGATGGAAATGCAAAATGGTATTACTTCTTTGGAAATCATTTGTTTTGTATAAAGTTAAGCATATTACCATAAGGTTTAGCTATCCCTTCAGGTCTTTAACCAAGGGAAATAAAACCTAGATCTACACAAAGACCTGTACATGGACGTTTATAACAACTTTATAATAGCCTAGAAGAAAAAACAACCCAACATGTCCAAAACATAGATAGGTTAAGTAGAATAGTGAGAAGAGATTCATCTGGTCACCGACGGAGGGTGGATAGGATTTACAGCAAAAAAGCAAGAGGAAATTCTTTGCCAGTTGAAATGCTCTTTGTCCTCTTGATTGGCATGATGGTTACATGACAGAAATAGTCACAATTCATTGAACTAGATTTTTTAATGAGTAAATTTTACTATGTAAATTACACCTCAGTAAGCCCAATTTAAAAAGGGGTCCCTCAGCTCATCAATGAGCATTTGATTAAAGTAAGTTAAGAGACTTAGCTGAAGATTTGAGGCTTTACCTTTCTTTAAATAATTGGGCGATAACTTAGAAAAATTTAACACTACCAAGCTCCATGTGAATAAACTAAAATCAGTAAGCAGGAGATGCAAGAAGACAGATTTTATCTGTATATATGGAAAAATGGTCACCAAAACCAAAATAGCTTATTCTAGGAACTGGTGAATGCTCTACCACTAAGAATCTGGAGCTTTGTTCATTTGAGAGGATGCAGAGGGGTTCGTCGCATTGTTTGGCTGGCTTTTGTTAAAGATTCTAAGGGTCACTCATTTTAGGCTATAAATCTTCAGGACAGGCATAAAAGATACAGTGTTTTCCCTTTTGTGAGGGACAAAAATAAGTTTTAGTTCCATTTTATATTTTTTAGAGTCTATAAGTTGATACCAAATTAACTGAAGACGAAGTCATTTTTCCTGTAGCCTATATAAAAATAAATTCTAATGTCCCACATTCCTTAACTGAGTGACCAAACATCTGCATTTTCATACATTGGATTATATGTAACTGTTGTGTAGATGGTGGATTATACCCTGTAGAAGAATTATTTGTATATCTGGAATGTGGTTGGTTCCCTTCTCCGACAGATTAACGTATTTCAATACTAAATATTTAGTTGTATATGTTCTTTTGCCTCTTAAATTTTGACAAAAGATCGCCTAGACACTGCACTTTTGCCAAGATTAAAACAACAACTTATTTTTCTCCAATCTGCAAGACAATAAACTGTTTGCCTAGAAAATTATGAGTTTTTTATTAGTAAACATCTGCCACATGGCACTGATTAGAATAGAAATACAAAATTGATTAGAAATCTGCCTTAAAAGGTTTTCCATAAAAAGATTCATAAGGTCTAAAAGGAAATAAGCTGATAAAGAAACTCTGCTGACATAGTATTTAACTGAAAATACATGAATATATTCATGAGAAAAATAGGCTATTTAAGTTTCTATCAACACTTCAAAGTTTCAAATTAGGAGTATGCTAATTTTTAAAACACAGGTCACGTAGCTGCAAAACAAAAAGACAAAATAAAAAAAAAACAACAAAAACAAAAACCCTCCCATGTTTAGATACCTCGAACAGCATGGTATCAGGGAAACTGCAATCAAGAAGCTCAGTTTGACTTCTTGATAGAGAAGAAGAGCTAGAAAATGAAGGGGCAGGGAAACAAAGTTCATAAGACAGAAAATCAAAATACAGCACCCTTTGAAGACTCAGAAAGTTAAAGAGGCAAATGGTCATGTCTAAAAAAGAAATGAACTAACAAAGACCAATGGATTGAACTTGCAGCAAGGGCTGCTTGTTCTAAAGATAAATAGGCATGGAGGGGAGGGAAGAGGAGACAGGGTGAAGTCCACAGATGAAGGATAGTGCCTGCAGAGGTAACATGTTTGTTACTGAAGTAGTTCACAGCACTATAGAAACCAAAAGTGTATTAAATCATTTAATAGCTTGCCATGAATTATGGAAGAAGACCCATTATTGCAGTATGTTGTTATACAAAACTGCACATTCCAGAAGAGGTATCCAGTCATCTCCAACCTTCCTCAGGGATTTTTCAATTTAGAATTCGCTCATGTGAACTAAATATGAAGTGCCTGAGAAATGACAAATCTTCTATTCTTCAAAACAGTGCAATAAAACAGCCAATCAGATGTATTGATTAATCACTGGATCTATTAGGTATAACAACAAAAGAACTTGGGATAGATCCAAATTTAGAGGACAAACGCGGCCTCCACCATCAAAAAAAGGAATAGCCTTGAAGAATTAAAAGTAATTGCTGAATTACATAAAAAAAAAAGTTGGTTTTTCAAAACTTTTCCGAGTTCATTTGAGAGAAAGAATGAACACAAGCAGGGGGCAGGGAGGGTGGCAGAGACAGACCGACAGAGAGACAGACCGACAGAGAGACAGACCGACAGAGAGACAGACCGACAGAGAGACAGACCGACAGAGAGACAGACCGACAGAGAGACAGACCGACAGAGAGACAGACCGACAGAGAGACAATATCAATCCTAAGTAGGATCTGCATGGCCAGCTCAGTGCCCAACACGGGCTGGATCTCACAACTGACTGGGAGATCATGACCTGAGCCAAAAATCAAGTGTCAGATATTTAACTGACTGAGCCACTCAGGTGCCCCAAACTAATCTATTTTTTAGATTTAAGGCATATATAACAGGACTATATTTAATTTTTTCACTAAGCATTGATATAGGAATATGTTGACTAGTAATGAATAGCAATTTATACAAAGGAAATAGAAACTGATTATATATTATGTATTAGTATCATTAGAAATGAGGATTTGCCTGAAACAACACCATACCCTAGATTCAGGGTTTTGAATTTAGATTTTGGGCTTAAAAAACAAAAGAAACTCCTATGCTTTATGGACTTGGCACCAAGAATAGCATATCAAATTTTGATAAATTTTTTATTTACACACTAGAAACTAATTAAAGTGTGTTTTTAAAATGTGAAATAGTTCTGTGTTGATCACACGGAAAGGGTTAATCATGAAGATTAAACAGGACTCATCACTTTTTAAAATAAATCAGTAAATCAACGATTAAGCAGTAATAAGTTTCTAATGGTTACTAGACAACGAAAGAAATACCAAGAAAAATGCTATTCATATGATCAAAACCTTAGGTGGTAGGTGACCACCATAACTTATTCAGGATTTTTAGATTTTATAACACAGATAAGAATTTGAAGTATATTATTCAGAGAAGTTTTAGGCTTAGAGAAGTTTTGCTTCTAAAATCAAAATAGCTAGTATATATTTACTTAATAAGATTGTGACTTGTTACCAATGTTCGCTGAGATTTGCACTAAACATATCTGTTCTGCTATTTGCCCTTTTGTAGAAAAAAAGCTCATCTGGTAGATGAGGTTTTTCCACCGAATTGACTAGCTTTTGCATAAAGTCATTTACATTTATAAAGTCAGACAAAGGTTTCTATGTACAACCCTACCATTGGTTTATTATGCTTCAGAACATGTTAAACAAAGCCATTAAGCCTAAGAAATTGGACCCTAATAATTCTATTTTTCATAATTCTTAAGCATATGTATAGACTGTTGCAAAAAGGAGCAAATATAACTTGGATGATTTCTGCTTTCCAGGTGTATATTATTTGATGCACACATTTTTCCTTCACATATACACATACGCACATTGTGTGTGTTTTAAGGAAACCCACAACTAAGCAATTTTGAGATATTGGGATGGTTTTAAATTATCCTAGAGCAATATGTGTACTTATAATTTACTCAGGTTGGATGTTAATCTCAAAAATAGGTTTAATGATGGGCATGGCTCCTTACAAGTTTTAGTAGCCACATTAGATTGAGATTAGTGATCTTTTATTTAAAACCAATCAAGTAAAGTTCCTCATTAAACTCTCCCCAACAGGGTTTTTCTTCTCTTTTCCTCCAGCTCACTGAAGTGCTAGGATTCATTTTAGATATATCAATAATAGATCAATGTTCTTCTCTATAGAACTATAGAGAAGTATACAGCTATAAGTAACTTTAAATTTGTAGAGTACATATCATGTATCTACAATTTTAGATCTCATTTTTTTTTTAGAACGAAGATTGTCAGTTTTTCTTCAACATTTCCAAAGGCTCAATTTTCCAGGTGCATATAGATGTCTAGAAGTTTATCTCTAAGATTTTCAGGACTCAGGACCAGATTCCTAAATGTATCTTTGAGGTAAAGATAAACAACTTTTTTTTTTTTTTAAACACCATTCATTTCAGTGGTAGTATCCTATCATAACACCAGAAAGCAGATCTTTGTTCTTGCTAGAAGTTTAATAAATTATAAAAAATTCAAAAGCCATTATTTCAGTCTGATTTTTGCCTTTCCCCCCCCCCCCCCCTCCCCGAGAAACGTTTCCTCCTTGTGGTTTCATGTGTGGTATTTACCTGCCTAGAGTAGGGATGCCCACTAGAGTTGTTTGAGTAGAAAGAGGATTTTGCTGCCCTCCCCTAGGGTAAAGTAACAGGAATGAACTCACGGTAACATTCCTCCTCCACCTGGAAAAACAGCAGCAACACAAGCTCAAATAGAGCGCATGAACAGTTACCGCTTGATTAATGAAATTGAATTTATTATTTAAAACATTTCCATAAAGAAAACCCCAGGCCCAAATGATTTTAATGGTAAATTCTACGTTCCAAGAAGTAATACTAATTCTATACAAACACTTCCAGGTAATTGAAGAGGAAAGATTTTCTAATCCATTCATTACTTCGGGAATTTTAAGAAACTATAAATTTCTTCATTAACATAGATGCAATTTTTACTGTAGTTGACAATGTTACTAGTTTCAGGTGTATGACATAGTGATTCCACAAGTCTATACGTTACCCTATGCTCACCACAAATGTAGTAGCTACTGTATCTGCCACCATACAATGCTATTGGCCTACCATGAACTGGGGCGCCTGGGTGGCTCAGTCGGTTGGGTGACCAACTTCGGCTCTGGTCATGAGCTCACGGCTTGTGAGTTTGAGCTCCACATCTGTGCTGTCAGCACAGAGCCTGGAGCCTGCTTCAAATTCTGTGTCTCTGTCTCTCTCTGCCCCTCCCCTGCTCACGCTTGCTCTCGCTCTCTCTCAAAAGTAAAAATTTAAAAAAAAAGAAACATACCACAAACTATATTCCCTATACTGTAATTTTACTCCCATGACTGATTCACCCATAACTGGGAGCTTGGATCGCTCACTTTCCTTCACTCATTTTGCCCATTCTCCATCCCTTCCCTCTGGCAGCTGTTAGTTGTTCTGTCTATGGGTCTGTTTCTACTTTTCGCTTTCATTTATTCATGTTTTGGTTTTTTTTTTAGACTCCATATATATATGAAATCATATGGTATTTGTCTTTCTCAGTCTAATTTCACTTAGCATAACACCTATAGGTCCAACCATGCTGTCAACACCAAGTTTTTTAAGGTATAATTGAAGTACAACATCATTAGCTTCAAGTGTACGACACAGTGATTTGACGATACATGCAGGGATGTTAAAATATTGGCCTATCAGATACTTCATGACCCTATTGGGTTTATCCCAGGAATGCAAGTCTGGTTTAATATTTGAAAAAATACTCAAAGTCACCACATAATTTAGAAGAAAAAAAATCACATGATCCTCTCAATACACATAGAAAAATATTTATTCCTCATAAGACAAAAACAAGTCTGTCATCAAGAAACACAAGGATACTTCCCGAAACTAATGAAGGGCACTTAAAAAAATAATAAAGCACAGCTAACCTCACAATTGTGAAAGTTGAATATTTTCCCCCAACATTAGGAGCAAGACAAGGAAATCTGTTACTGTTTATCATCAACATTGTACTGCATTTGTAACCAGTTCAGAACAAAATCAAACAAACAAGACTGAAAAGTAAACTTCTCTTGATTCACAAAGAACACGATTACCTTACCTATGTGAAAAATCTGACGGAATCTACCAAAAGAGCTACCAGAAGTGATGTGAGTTTATGCAGCTTGCAATATTTCAGATTCATAAGGTAAACGTATTCGTACAGGCAGAGACAAAAGGAACCCAAGAAAAGCCTGCTCACCCTAGCCAAAGGATCAGGGAAAGACAGGCCTGGAAGCAAACCTTTGTGACAATACATGCCCACCTCCAGCCAAAGACTAAAGGAAAAATGGCTCCTTCCTCAGCCGAGAGTTAAGTGTAAATCTACCAACCAGCTAGTGAGCAGCTTAGGGGGTGGTAGGACCAGGCTGCCAGCTCGCAGCTTTGCAAACTCAGGAGTTCCTGAGTGAAATTTCAAACTGGCCCCCAAACCCCAACAGCTAAGAAAAGGGGGGACCTCTCCAGACTAAGTGGTGGATTTAATAAGCAGTAGGACTAGACTTACCATGCTTGTCTTCGGCAACCAGCAACCGGAAAATAAAAAGATTTCCATCCACACCCCACCCTCAGCCCAGTACCTTCTGAGTTTATGTAGAGGTACTAATTGGGTTCAGTCATGTATCTTTCCAGATGGTCTCACTGATATGTTAATCTCTCAAAGCTGTGTCACTGAAGTAGCTCCCAGTAGGGGAAGAGTGGGCAAATCATATATTCAGGACAGGTAATGGGGATAAGAAGCCTTTGATTGCTAGGGTCCGACTTGCAGGTCAATAGGAGGTCATGTCCTCTAGATGACCTCCTCCAACAAGGGGAGTCTATAACCATTAAAAAAAATAATAATGTAAATCCACAGTGATTGTGTAGGGCTCAGGGTGAAAGGGGCAATAGGTTGCAAAGGCAAATGGGAAACTTTTCCAGGTGTGGGTGATGAATGTTCTTTCTCTTGATTGTGGTAGTGATTACACAGCCGTATACAGTTATCAAAACTCATCAATAGGTATATTTAAAATAAGTACATTTTCCACTCCAATAAAGTTGATTTATAGTAACGTCACTTAAATGTGGGACATTTCATAGTAAGCAGTGGAGAAATGTTAAATTTTTTTTCTTTAAAAAATCACACTACATTAAGTAGGAAGTTTTAGTTTGTATTTAGCAAACTACAACATTTCTCAGTAAAGATTGTGTTTTGATTTTGCATATTTTTGACAAAATTATATGATGTCATGGCATAGTATTCTTTACCTCATGTTTTATTTGAATATTAAAAAAACAATTTTGCCAAAATGTAAAGTTTTTCATTAAATTTTCTACAAAGCTCTCAAAATAACTGAAAATTCTCTTTAACATACTCTTTTATAATCCTTATAGATTTTTCTCTTCTATAGGTGTTAACAGATATAACACGTTGGATCTTGACAATGGCTTTGTTTTAAAAAATATGATACCCTAACATGATCTTCGACCTAACCAAATCTTTCAATTTCCCCCAAATTTGAAGTAATGTTTTAAATGCTATTTCTATTGTACTATAAGCGGATTAAGAGGTGGACAATGAAGTTGATATGGCTAGCAGGAATAAAAGTTAATTTTAAGCAGCACTTTAGTGTGGTCAGTTCATTAGCAAATGCTTTCACATTTGATGACACTCTCTTTCCTAGCTCTGGGGATACGAATTCTGCAGAAACCAGATTTCTATGCGTGAGAACTCAGTGTTGAGGGACCACTTTCTAGCAGGAGTCAGAACACAGGTTCCGTCACTAACAATGTTCACTACATGCCCTCAAATCAATATTACAAACCTGGTCTCACTGTTCTGTTCTCGCAGATACAGAGGTATACTTGAAATTTCTTTCCTGTGTGGAAAAACAACAACAAAAACAAACTATATGATAAGAAGTTACCATGAGTATGAACTCTTCTTCATTTAAATTGAATAGTATGCTTCCCCAGAAATAACCATTTTTTCCCATCCCCTTTAAACAATGAGAAAGTCTGCCTTGGATTCACCTGCACTGGCCTCCTTTATACTCTAGACTTTCTTCAGTACCTACAAAATATTTAAATTGTCAACCAATTGATAAAATGATATTCATAACAACTGATACATAGGCCTGCACTAATGCAATACTAGATATAATAATCAGCACATATTAGCAAAATTGACTGTAAGCCTGAATTAAGGAAACCCACTGCAGAGCCACTAGCCAATGCCTCATGCAGGGCATATTTTAAAGCTCAAGTCATAGGCACAAATCTACTTTTCAAAAAAATAAAATTACAGTTCCATTTGAATTGTGATGAATATAAACAAAGCAAACTCACAAATAAATTGGTATTCATCCAGGACATCTGCTAAACAAATAATAAACATGCAACTTTACTAAGAATTTAGTCATCACATTATTACATATAGACTCTGGATACAAACTCATAATAATGAGAAAGGAAGCTTGTTAGAATTATATTCCCAAAAAAAGCCTGGAATTTGGAAAGCTTTTGCAAGCTATATAAGCTATATTGAGATAAAGAAATGAGGCTGATATTCAGGCTTGATTTCAGTTCCTAACATAAATATTTTCAAAATACTTTTCTCATATATTACAAAAGAAAACAAAAAGGTAGGTACAGAGGAGGAAGTTAGGAAACATGTTTAATTCAGAAGATCAGATAAAAATTCCTCTTTCACCCAGGAAGCATTTAGCGATCCCCATCCTGATGAATGCTCTATTTCCTATTGAGGAAAGAAGCTCAGTTAAAAAATGAAATACCATTTAGTTTAATATATACCATGAGCATCTTGGTCAGGAAGGAGGTTATATATTTTACTTCAAATAAGAAGGGCTTCCAGGTTCCTGACTAGAGGCAGAATACAGAAGCAGAATTGTGGCCATACCGCCTTATGACAAATTTCATTAGTATGCAAAGAATTATTCTGTCAGCCTTTTTAGGTAGACATTTAATTGGATTTGTCCTAAAAAACCTTAAGTGACAGGAAGACAGCTGCATACTTACCTTGAAAATGACATTCTACGTTTTCCCTGTAAGCTGAACTGCTGCAGCTGTCTGATAATTTTCACTCTTTTAAGGAAATTATTTGTAAGAACTAGACAAGTGATCAGCTTTGGGCCCATACTGACTTTTACAGGATTTTGGAAAGGCTGGGCAAAAGAATAAAGGGGAATTTATATCAGTGCTGAAAATTGGTCATGCACTTGTGATTTTTGCTGGTCTGCTTGGACTTCATCATACCGTTAATATCTCTTTTTCTAGAAAAGAAAAAAATGAGTTAAATTTTGAAGTGTAAATATTTTAGACAAAGGGATAGATTTGGTCTGCCATGTGGTAATTTAAAATTAGCACACTATATTTGTGACATTCTTTTCCTTTCCACTAATGGTTACTTTTCATTCAAATCTATGAATTACTCTGGAGGCACTGGAATATTCACTTGTCCTTGGTTATTTCTGCACAGTCTATAATTTTAGAGGAAATGCATTGATATCTGGAAATCTATTGCTGGAGAGATAGATAGTAACAGCGAAATGAAGACATATATTTTTTTAAATTACATTGGTAAATGAAAAATTTATTATTTGTTAAGTCTTTTTGGTGCAGAAAGTTCCAATGTTAAGCCCAAGAGTTTTATTCAAGACATTTAAAATATGGAATGATATTTAAAGTATGGAATGATTAAATAAATCCTGAGCTCTGGTAGACTTGGAGAGGGTTTAGGGAACTGGTGGTATTGACTGCCTAGGAAGCTTGTAACATGTGGGGACAATTATTCAGAAGAAACCTATGGTAGGTTGAAACAGAAAAGACATAGTAGAGGTGAAGGTCAAAATTTACTAAAAAGGCAGATGAAACACAGGAGGAGAAAAATACGTGTTGATGTAACGATTTTTACAATACAAGAGAAGACTGTCTCTAAAGCTCTTTAGATCCAAGAGATCGGAACATAGGCAAGGAGGTACCCAACACTGTCTACCAAACGATTTACTGGAGTAGCTCGTTAGTGACTGCTGTGACTGCTTTATTCGTCTCATCAGTCTTGAGCCAGGACAATGCTTTTGTTGCAGGGTTGCCTGACTATATTCAGTGTATTCCAAGACTAGCAACACAACATCCCAGGGATAGCTTTGCAACTCAATGTTTTAAACACATCCTTATTAACAATCAGTTATGCTTCTGCACCCTCCTATCTGAATTCAAAGCAGCTTAAACAAGAGGAAGGAGAGCTGCCTCAATGAATCTACCATGTGATGAGAAGGGACTTGGGCAATTTCAGAAAAGCAACATCATGGGATAAAGCCAAAGCTGAGTTGGGCATTCTCACTCAGTTTCCTGTATGTCTTCTCAGTTCAATCAGCCATTCTTAAATTAAGAATCACTCTTCCTTAGGGAAGAATCAAGGCTGGAGGGTGCGGCGCGAGGGGTGAGCACAGATGTATTCCTCCCGTATTTTCCCTCACAGGAGATGCATTTAGGTGCTCCTTCCCCCAACGCTCCCCAGCATCTTGTTTTTTTAACCCACCAGGATTAACAACTAATCCTGTAGTCAACCAAAGGGAGGCTGGTCAGCATTACATAAGGAAAGTAAGATTTTTGCCTTCAAGAAGCTGTGCTTTCCTATCTCCAATTACATACCTCCATTGTGAATGCTCCCAGTATCACTGACAGGCAGCTCAGCTTTTATCCTTAAGCCTCAAAGCTCTGAAAGGCATTCCGGGCAAAAATATTCACACCCTAGTCTAATTCTTATATCAAATATATCCAGCCATGTGTTCTGAGATGGCTCATGAGTATTATGCAGTGAATCCAAATGCCAATAGAAAATTACTCCAATAGTTAAATGTCAGCATTATTAAAATATGCTAAATTTGAACAATATTTATTCCCTCACATTATCAGATTCCAGTTGAAATTAAAGGCCATAAATCTGATAACTTCCTTCTTTAAATTAAATTATAAAGAAATCAAGGCTAAAATTCTTAAGTCTAAAGATATTAAAATCTAAAAAATCATATTGCTAATATTTTTATTATGCTCAGTCTTAGCCAGATGAATCTCATTATTGGGATTCCTTCACCAACTGCAATCTAGGCTATGATCCAGTGGAATTGGGATAGTCAACCACAGAAACTGAATTATTTTAACAAAAATCCTCTTAATCTAAGGGTGTGGACTTGGCTTAGTCAAATGCCTCAAATTTTCCACCTAGTATTTCAGTGCTCAAACTAGTATTTGTGATTTTTTTCTCAAAGTTTCTAAATAACAAAATATATGTCTGGATTTTAAGAGTGCATCCCAAGTACAGAAATAGGACTCAGACATCAGACAAGTGATCATATGTGAACACTAATACTAATAAAAGTTACATGAGCATACAGTTTAATATGAAGTCCAATGGGCTTCTATTATCTCCCTCTTATATTGAATTTAAGAAACACTGAACCAAGGAACCCACCTGAACACATGGGAAATAGAGAATATAGGCTTGCTGGTCTAGGGAACCAAAAAACAGGGCAGAGCCGAGCAAAACATGTTTAGTATTTTTCTACCAACCCTACTGCTTGGATCAATGAATCCTATCTTGAGGAGGTTTCCTTTCATACTTTTTACTTTCCCATGAGAGAAGCGGAGCTTCACTTCCCTCTATGGAAATTTGAGGGTGGAAATTGTTATTTCCTCATTACAATTAGATATACTGGAAAATTGCTAACTAAAAGAAAGGCGCATGACATTAATACTAGACATGATTTAAGGACATACTTTTTAAGGGCAAAGTACTTTGTCTTGATAAAGGATCAGGTGCCTTGGGGCACCTGGGTGGCTCAGTCAGTTAGCTACTGACTTGGGCTCAGGTCATGATCCCGCGGCTCCTGAATTCCAGTCCCGCATCTTGCTCTGTACTGACAGCTGGGAGACTGGAGCCTGCTTTGGATTCTGTATCTCCCTTTCTCTGCCTCTCTCTCTCTCTCTCTTTCTCTCTCTCTCAAAACTAAATAAACATTAAAAAATTATTAAAGTCTCTGGTTTCTTGGGGTGTCTGGGTGGCTCAGTCAGTTAAGCATCCAAGTCTTGATTTCCCCTCAGGTCATGATCTCATGGTCTTCATGGGATCCAGCCCCGTGTCGGGCTCCACGCTGGGCATGGAACCTCTCCCTCTCCCTCTATCCCTACCTCACATGTGTGCATGCTCTCTTTGTCAAAAACAAACAAACAAATAAATACAATACAATACAATACAATACAATACAATACAATACAATACAATGAATGTATAACTGTTGAGTTACATATATGTAGAGTTCTCCTTCTTAGCATCATTTTCCTTTTTGGGGAAGCAGAACTTCTCTCTTTTGGCTCAAATGGGCCTAACCCCACCTGCCAGTCTTCTTTGGGCTCAGGGCATGATGGAGACCTACTCTCATTACCTTGAACATCAGAAGCAGTTCAACAATGAGACAGAAAACTACATAAGGATAGTCAAAATCCTTTCTCTGATTTTCTTGCTTGGATGTTTAGAAATAATATCTGTTTCCAATAGGAAATATCTAGTAAGATGAGCCACAGAGTGATAGTCAATATCATGCTCTCAACATGGAGGCTTGTCCCAGAGATACATTAGACCGACTTGATGACACATTTCAATACCTGATACAGTTATAGCTAAAATCAGAAATAGTCAGAATTTTCAGTCACATCGTTCAGTAAATTCATCTTTTGTTTAAATAAATTTATACTGAGTTTCAGTCTTTGTTAAAACTCTTAAAGATATCTTTTCTTTTTAAAATTTTTAATGTTTATTTATTTTGAGAGAGAGAGAGAGAGTAGAGGGGAGAGACAGAGAGAAGGAGAGAGGTTCTGTGCTGCAGCACAGAGCCCGACAGGGGGATTGACCCAAGAACCACAAAATCATGACTTGAACTGAAATTAAGAGTCAGATGCTTAACCAACTGAGTCACCCAGGTGCCCCTGAGTTTCATTCTTGTATAATAACAAATCAGAGCTGAGGCAAAAATTCTTTTGTACTGAAAGAATACCTAGTGAGATTTAGCCAAGATCTACATTCAAAGTCGCTTATCACAGCAATTATGGAAAACAAACTGCTGAATTTTATTTTCATAAGCTAGTACAAAGGAAAATTATGGGTTTTATATAGAACAATCATCAAATTACATAGTTAAGTGGAAAAAAGATAGTACAAACACACACACATATTATAACTAGTTTTGTGTAAATTAAAAGACTTTATTTCAAAATATAAATATATACATATATGTTAGCATATATGTAAAGTTCTGGAATTACAAATACAATTCTTAGTAACAGTTACACTTGAGCAGAGGGAATAGAGATTGAGAAAGAGGGAAATTTGCTAATAATTGTATCACTTTTCTTACCTTGGATTGTTTCATCATGCACATAGATTAATCTTAAAAAATGTAAATAGAGATTACCTTTCAGTGAGCCATCTTTATTCCTTTTTTATAATTCTGGTTTGAAATTACTAATGAATGTTATATATTTTTTAAATGTTTATGAAGCTGAAGGTAGCATGGAGCTCTGAAGGATAATATATCTAATCTTCTCAGTAAAATAATAGCTTCTTGAAGAGAAGGATCATAATTTCTTTTTCTTTTTTTCTTGATGGAAGCATATAATAAGTTCTGCCTGACCCTGAGTTGATTGGATACAGAATGAGCCATGTGGTTTGGTGAAATGTATTAGGTGACAAGTTCTTCCATTTTCTCTCTTAGAAAAATTGTTAGCTTTTTTGAAGACATGATCATTTCATATAATTATCTGAAAAAAGTACAAAATTGAAAATGATATAATCATCTGATCTGTTGTTTGGTCAACTTCACACAGAAAAATGAATTTAAAAGCAGCAGGAATAATGTGATTTTGCAAATGTCAGAGACTTTTCCTCTTATAGTTGTCTTCCAGTGAGTGAGTTTCTTAGGCTTTAGGACAAATTTCAGGGTTCATCCAACCTTGAACATTCAGGACATTTTCATTTTCTCTTAAAGTAAGCACTGGTATGCTGCTTAAATAGCTGGCATTCACACATGAATGTAGGGGTCATATCTTCAGTGGAAAATCTCAAATTCTGCTATATTGCTACATCTGTAGTTAATGAATAATGTAAACGAAAATTTCAAAATTTTCTACTTATCACTTGTATTTTTATATCTACTCTTTTATGTATGAATACTTATGCCAGCTTATGATTTTTGTGTCACTGTTAGTGAAAATGAAAGGTAATTGTAGTATTGTTATAAAATATACGATAGTAACATTTTAGATGATCCTCCAATATTTAGAGTTCAAACAATGTTCTTTATGTCCCCAAAGCTTTTTGTTAAAGTTCAGTTTTTCCTTAAGAGTATAACTGATTTCTAATTTAATAGCAATGTTGGCTCAATGATTTATTTTTACAATGTATTTTAAGTATAATAATACATTAAATGATATGTGTATAATAAACACAACTTGAAACGTGATCTACTTTGTCCTATAGCATCCAGGCATGTGAATATTAAAAAATACAGGATTTAGACTTATCTCAAGGATGATATCTAGTCTCTCTCTTAGTGGTTTGATGTCAGAATTATATCAACCTAATGGTGACCCTTATATACAACAAAAGTTACTATATTTGGATTCATCCTCCCAAAACATGAAGAAAAATAGTCTCGAAAAACCCCACCTGTTTTATATTGTAAGGCAGTATCCTTTATTTGTCTTCTTTAAATTAGTCCCTATTGATTTGAACTCTCTCATTGAATCTATTGTGCTGAAATGCTGCTGCAAACTACAATCATCCCTTACTGGTTTTAAAGAAAACCCTGAATATAAGTGACTAATGTTACGCAAATAGATACTTCAATGCATTTAAAGGTCAGTTCCTTTTAATTTTAAAACACGAGATCTTAGGAGTAATACTTCTAAGGCAGGTTTGCCATGCTGGTGTAACTGGATGGATGGATGGTTTTCAGGTATCTAAGATTGGGCTGTTTTTCCCAGGAGTACATACTGACAAATGTCCAAGTGATTTCAGGCAAAGCTACTATTTTGTAAAGCAGCTTTGAAACAAAGGAAATGTCATGGGACTATGGAACACAAATTGCTTGGACAAAGAGTCAAATGGGCTTTCCTTGTCCCATGATTTATAACATCAAAGACTGCAATTAGTATCGAATTAAAAATTAGTATATGTAGATACTGATGCTCTCTGAATAATTACAGCATTAAGAACCCGAATTCACATTATAAATTGTAATGTTTAAATATATTTGCACAGGCTTTATCTTAATTGTATCTTACTGTAAACAAAATATTGAAATTCTATCTTACTATATTTCCTTATAATCGTCTTCATTTTTTAACCTTTTTAATTTTAACAAGTCTTAATGACAGAACGAGTACATTGCACTCTATTAATCACGTTAATTTCTATGTGGATTTAACCTGTCTACATTTTGTAATGATCTCTTAGCCCAAGGATTGACTATCTATGTCTACCAGAGCAAAACTGGAAACCCAGGTTGACCAAACCTAAAATAAGATCAGTGCCCTTAATTCACACTGCTTAAATTAAGAGGCTTGCCACTCAGTACTGTTCGTTGGCTAGAATATGGTAGTGCTTAGAGAGAAAGTTACAAGTGCCAAAGACAGTACTTCAAACACCTTTATATAAACTAACATGTGTTTAGGAAAGGGGACTCCTAAATAATTTAAGAAAAATAATGACAAATGAAACTAAATCAGACTTTAATGTTCTTTTAAAATAATAACAAGATACAATTCAAAACCACATTTGATTTTGGTAAATTGGTAAGTTGAAAACTCCTTGTCAAAACCATTTCATTTCATTTCATTTCATCATGATTAAGTGTAGTCTTTAATCCCCTTCCCCTATTTCCCCCACCCCCCACCCCTCTCCTCTGGTAACCATCAGTTTGTTCTCTATAGTTAAGGCCTCTTTCTTGGTTTCTCTCTCTCTCTCTCTCTCTCATTTTCCTTTGCTTTTCAGCTTTGTTTCTTAAATTCCACATATGAGTGAGACCACATGGTGTTTGTCTTTCTCTGACTGACTTATCTTGCTTGGCATTATACTTTCTAGCTCTATACATGCTGTTGCAAATGGACATTCTTTTTATGGCTGAATAATATTCCACTGTGTGTCTGTGTCTGTGTGTGTGTGTGTGTGTATATATATGACACATATTCTGTATCCATTAATCTATCAATGGACTCTTTGGCTGCTTCCATAATTTGGCTATTGTAAATAATGCTCCTATAAACATAGGGGTGCATGTATTTCTTCAAATTAGTGTTTTTGTATTTAAAAAAACGTTTTTTGATGTTTATTTATTTTAGAGAGAGAGACACACAGACAGAGACAGAGAGAGAGGGAGACACAGAATCCGAAGCAGGCTCCAGGCTCTGAGCTGTCAGCACAGAGCCTGATGTGGGGCTTGAACCCACGAACTGTGAGATCATGACCAGAGCTGAAGTCAGATGCTCAACTGACTGAGCCACCCAGGGGACCCAGTGTTTTTGTATTTTTTTGGTAAATACCCAGTAGTGCTATTCCTGGATCATGGTGTAGTTCTATATTTAATTTTTTGAGGAACCTCCATACTGTTTTCCACAGTGGCTGCACCAATTTACATTCCCACCAACAGTGCAAGAGGGTTCCTTTTTCTCCACATCCTCGCCAACACTTGTTGTTTCTTGTTGATTTTAGCCATTCTGACAAGTGTGAGGTGATATCTCATTGTGGTTTTGGTTTACATTTCCTTGATGATGACTGATGTTGAGCATTTTTTTCATGTCTGTTGGACATCTGTATGTGTTCTTTGGAGAAACCTCTGTTCATGTCTTTTGCCTATTTTTTTAATTGGACTATTTGTTTTTTGAATATTAAGTTGTATCAGTTCTTTACATATTTTGGATACTAACCCTTTATTGGATATGTCATTTGCAAATATATTCTCCCATTTGGTAGTTTGCCTTTTATTTTTGTTGGTTGTTTCCTTTGCTGTGCAAAAGCTTTTTATTTTGATGTAGTCCCTATAGTTTATTTTTGCTTTTATTTCACTTTATAAGGAGACATATCTAGAAAAATGTTGCTACAGCTGATGTTAGATTAGTTACTTCCTGTGCTCTCTTTTAGGGTCTTTATGGTTTCAGGTCTCACATTTAGGTCTTTAATCCATTTGAGTTTATTTTTGTGTATGGTATTACAAAGTGGTTCATTTTCATTCTTTTGCATGTGGCTGTCCAGTTTTCCATATACCATTTGTTGAAGAGACTTTTCCCTGTTGTATATTCATTCTGCCTTTGCTGAAGTTTAATTCACTATTTATTTATTTTTTTTAAAAAAAAATTTTTTTTTTTTAACGTTCATTTATTTTTGAGACAGAGAGAGACAGAGCATGAACGGGGGAGGGTCAGAGAGAGAGGGAGACACAGAATCTGAAACAGGCTCCAGGCTCCGAGCAGTCAGCCCAGAGCCCGACGCGGGGCTCGAACTCACGGACCGTGAGATCGTGACCTGAGCCGAAGTCGGGCGCTTAACCGACTGAGCCACCCAGGCGTCCCTTTAATTCACTATTTAATTGTGGGTTTGTTTCTGGGTTTTCTATTCTATTCTACTGATATATGTGTCTATTTTTATGCCAGTACCATACTGTTTTAATTACTACTGCTTTGTAATATACCTTGAAACCTAGAATTGTGATACCTCCAGTTTTGTTTTTCTTTTTCAAGACTGCTTTGGGTATTTGGGGTCTTTTGTGGTTCTCTACAAATTTTAGGATAATTGTTCTAGTTCTGTGAGAAATTCTCTTAGTATTTAGATAGGAACTGCATTAAGTGCACAGATTGCTTTGGGTAGTATAGACATTTTAACAATGTTTAACAATTACATGCTCTGACCAATGAGCATGTAATTTCTTTCCATTTCTTTGTATCACCTTGAATTTCTTTCATCAGTGCTTTATAGTTTTCAGAATACAAGTCTTTCACCTCTTTGGTTAAGTTTATTCCTAGATATTTTATTGTTTTTGATGCAATTGTAAATGGGATTGTTTTCTTAATTTTGCTTCCTACTGCTTCATTATTAGTGCATAGGAATGCAACAGATTGCTATACATTGATTTTGTCTCCTGCAACTTTATTGAATTCATTTATCAGTTCTAGTAGATTTTTGATGGAGTCTTTAGGGTTTGCTATATATAGTATCATGTCATTTTTATATATAGTATCATGTCACCTGCATATAGTGAGAGCTTTATTTATTCCTCACCAATCTGGATGTCTTTTATTTCTTCATGTTTTCTAACTACTATGGTTAGGCCTTCCAGTACTCTGTTGAATAAAAGTGGTGACAGTGGACATCCTTGTCTTATTCCTGATCTCAAGGTAAAATCTCTATTTTTCACCATTGAGTATGAGGTTGACTATAAGTTTTTCATATAAGGCCTTTATTATGTTGAGATATGTTCCCTCTAGACCTACTTTGTTGGTTTTTTTTAATCATAATTCAATGTTGTACTTTGTCAAATGCTTTTTCTGCATCTATTGACATGACCATAGAGTTTTTATCCTTTTATTGATGTGATGTGTCACGTTGATTGTTTTGTAAATATTGAACCACTGTTGCATCCTGCGAATAAATCTTACTTGATCTTGGTGTATGATTTTTAAAAGTAAATTGTTGGATTCAGTTTGCTAATATTTTGTTGACTTTTGCATCAATATTCCTGAAAGATATTGGCCTTTGGTTCTCTTTTTTGTGGTGTTTTTATCTGGTTTTTACCATGATATCATGGTATCATGGTGATACTGACCTCATAATGAATTTGGAGGTTTTCTTTCCTCTTGTATTTTTTTGGAATAGTTTGAGAAGAATGGGCATCAATTCTTCTTTAAATGTTTGGTAGAATTTGCCTCTGAAGCTCTCTGGTCCAGGACTTTTTTTTTTATTACTGATTCCATTTCATTGTCAGTAATCGGTCTGTTCAATTCTTCTATTTCTTTCTGCTTTAGTTTTGGTACTTTATATGTTTCTAGGAATTTATCCATTTTTTCTAGTTGTCCAGTTTGTTGACATATAGATTTTCATAATATTGTTACTATTGTTTGTGTTTTTGCGGTGTTGGTTGTTATTTCTCCTCTTTCATTAGCAATTTTATTTGGGTCCTCTTTTTTTTTTTTTTTAATGAGTCTTTTGTTGATCTTTTCAAAGAAACAGCTCCGAATTTCATTAATCTATTCTATGGTTATTTATTTATTTTTTTTTAGTTTTTGTATCATTTATTTCTGCTTGAATCTTTATTATCTACTTCCTTTTGCTGGTTTGGGTTCTCTTTGTTCTTTTTTTAGCTCTTTTAGGTGTAAAGTCAGATCTTATATTTGGTATTTTTCTTGCTTCTTGAGATACACCAGTATTGCTATAAAGTTCCCTCTTTAAAAAAACTTTTGTTGTATCCTAAGATTTTGCAGTTGTGTTTTCATTTTCATTTGTTGCATGTAATTTTTTATTTCTTCTTTGATTTCTAGATAAGAGCCATTCATTGTTTAATAGCAGGTTATTTAACCTCCATGTATTTGTGCTCTTTCCAGATTTTTTCTTATGGTTCATTTCTAGTTTCACAGTATTGTGGTCAATGCATGGTGTGACTTCACATCTCTTTTTATCGATCAAATTTTAATGTTCTTTTAAAACAATAACAAGACACAATTCAAAACATTTGACTTTTGCAAATCGGTAAGTTGGAACCTCATTGTCAAAACCATTTTAAAAGACATCCCCAAGTTAACATTTATAGTACTGAAAGCAAATTTTAAAAGTGTCAGAGATTGAAGAATATGGTATTTATAAATGCATTTACATGTTTACATATGTATTATATGTATGTAGATGGACTTATATGTATTTATATATACACACATACAGATACATGTATAAAGTGATATACTATGCATATGTTTATATGAATAAACATAGAAGGCTATATATATATATATATATATATATACATATATATACACACACACACATATATATATGCATGCATTACAAACATATAAAATAAAGTATTCAGGTATCTATGTATATTATAGGTACAATTATTCGTATGTTACTCCTAGAGCAAAAATCTAGGAGAAGAAATGCCAAAAGGACATTGGGCTTGAGGAATGATAAAGTGGCACTATCTATTTTTGTTTCATATACATTTGAATTTTAAGGAAACTTTGCAAAAACAATGTCTTTGTGGATTATTTATTATATAGAGAAAAATCTTAAGAAGAGTGAAAATCATGCCACATCTTTGTAGTAGCTCATTCTGTGTTGGTATTCTGGAATTCTGAATCATGTTAGCTGTAGTTTTCCAGTTACAACATTTATTCTTTAAATATATCTTTTGGAATAACTCTGTCACAAAATTTTGTTATGAATTTAAATTTTTTTATAAAATACAGAATGACTAATAATTTTGCAAGGTATTTCCACATACTAATGGGTATGCATAGGTTTCCTTTTGCTCAGAAAATGTACACTGGTTCAATTATTTATATTCAGTGCTATGCACACACTCTTCAATTATTCCCAGAGCCACTAAGCTAAGAGAATATAAACAAACATTTGCCTGAAGCAAACACATGCAGATTTTCTCTACAGACAAGATTTCCTGAAAATAGAGAACAAAGAGTAAAAAGAAGAGAGATTCTAATGTAAAATATTATTAGCATCACTTCTTAATTTCCAGTAAGCCTGTCCTAATTTCCTTCTGATTATGGGCCAGTATTGGCCAGTATTTCCTTTGTTAGCTAATGTGGCAATTTTAAATATTTCCACATTGTAAATGCATTTCTTTTTTTTTTTAACTCAATGGATAAAAGGAAAATGTTGTTTGCAATTCTTATTCCAATGTATATTATCAAAAGGAAATGCACAATGGTAATGATATTCTTTCAAGGTTCTGGCTTAATATTTTCCTGAGTTTTACAACTAATTTACTTTTTCCTTTGCTTTCCATCATATTTTCTACTGACAAAAGTTATAAATTTCAAATAGGGTCTTAATATCTATTATTAGATTTATTAGGTTTATGCAATTATAAACCAGTTTCTTAAGGACATAAAAGGAATTCAACATGCTCTGATTACAGAGAACACTGGAATAAATGAAACCTTTTTTAAATGTATTTTTTTTACCAAACTATTAACAATAATAAAAATAATCATCAAGATTAAGGCTATATGTTTTACTATTTAAAAGTGTTGTTTTACAGATAATATATATTCTGAACAACTAGCTAATAGCCAAAATCCCAGAAAAGGTATTGCTTGCAATTTTCTTACCAAGGTATCTTAAGTTTAAATATAAAAATGTTTATGACTTTCAGTATGCATAGATTAGACCTAGATGATAGTTTGCAACTATTTAATGGGAATATGTACCAAGAATAAAGTGACAGAAATGCAGAATCAAAAGGCAATGCAATATTCAGGTTAAAAATTAAGATACCTAACAAACCAGAAATTAAGCGAACAAAAAATGGTGACAGAAGTCACATAATGGCATACATTTATACTACATGATGAACATGAACTGATCTGTTTTTTTTCAAGTCAGAAGGTGTGCAACAATTATTTCTGAGATTTAAAATAAATCTCTAATCTGACACATTTTGTCAGATGCAAGTGATAGGATCCTAGTATAGCCAATAGGCTATAGAATGTTATGTAACTAAGCAATTTAACTCAGTATTTACCCCTTTTTCTAAGTTTATAAGACAATATTTAAATGGCAAGGGCTATGATAAAAGTCCAAGTTCACTTTGGAGGTGATATTTATAAAACTATGAAGAATGGTTTAATAAAAAGTCATAAGTGAATTAGTTCAGTCCACTTAAAATAGTATACATCAGTGACACCCAACTAATGATAAATTCTTAGATACATTCAACTGAAAACACTGCTAAATAGACTTATTCTTAAGCTTGTTTTTCATCTAGATATGTTTTTCCTTTAGTTTCCTATTGATTCTCCCACTAATTCCAAGGGTCACTTTACCTGTAGAAGGAAAAGTTGACAACCACGTCAAAAAGAATGTGGTGACTAGGCAATATATTTATTTAACCTTTATGGAAATGGTAAATTACATATGAGTGCATATGAGTGTACATGTGTTTATATACACACTTTGTTTTGGAAAATGATATTTGGTAATAATATACACTTACTTCATAGCCATAATATTGAATTTAGCTTTATGTGTAATATGAAAGAGTAAGAAAAATGACTTTTAAGATTCAAAAAATGTAAATTACCAACCTGATGATAGAAACTTTTTCCCTTAAATTAAAACAAAATAAAGAGGATATGAATGAATGGACCACAACAAATGGTAAGAATACTTAAATGATTATTCCTTGGGGCGCCTGGGTAGCTCAGTTGGTTAAGCGTCCAACTCTCGATTTTGGCTCAGGTCATGATCTTGTGGTTGTGGGATTGAGCCCTGCATCGGGCTCTGTGTTGACAACGTGGAGCCTGCCTGGGATTCTCTCTCTTTCCCTCTCTCTCTGCCACTCCCTCACTTTCCCTCTCTCTCAAAATAAATAAACCTTTAAAAAATGATTATTCCTTTATACTTCAAAACAATGTTTCCAAAAATTATATTTTGGAAAAATTACTGTAGTCTATTATAACACCAAAGACGGTTCCAAATAAAAAGGTGTCCAATTTTTTTGTCATTGGGGAAATTCAAGTTACAACTAGATACCACTAAATGACCACTATAGAGCCAGAAGTTTAAAAAAGAAGGAAAAAAGAGGGATGTGTAGCAGAAAGAATTTTTTTAACCTTGCTGTTGAAAGTACAAATTTGTACAACTACTTGGGAAAATCTTTGGCCTTACCTAACTATAACTTAATGTTCTTATAATTATGAATCAGCAAAACCACCTCTCGTCAAGTAACCAACAGAAATGCTGCTTACATTCAATAAAGACATACGCTCTCTTCATAGAGTAATAGTCAAATGTCCCTAAACTGGAAAACAACCTAAGTGCCTGTGAATCAAGAATGGATACATAAGTAGTAATATAGTAATGCAATGAGGTAATGTAACTAGAGTTAAACAACTACAAACAAAACTTTTACAAATCTTACAAATACACTATTGAGCAAACGTTTCCAGACATAGATTAGTAATACTGTATAATCTTATTTCAATGATGTTCAAAAAGAAGTGAAACTTCACTGCATCAGGATGCTTGTTATTGCTGCAGTGGGAAGACAATGACTGGAAATGGGTACAAAGGTGATTTCTTAGTAAGATTATTAATCTGCATGCTGGGCTATATTTAAGATATACAGTCATATATATGTTACACTTCAATCTCAAAAGGCTTAATGGAAAAAAATACAGCGGTGCTTCAAACAATTAGAAGTAAAAAAGAAAGTATTGCCCTTATTTCCTAGTCATTTAAATAGTTATGATTTAAAACTGACATGACCAACCTATCAGTGATGCCAAAAGCCAGAGATACGAGGTCTTTTATCAACTACAGTGAGTATTTTTGCAATACATTTACCAGCCCAAAGGACCACCAATCTTGTGGTTCTTCAGGACTCATCAGTATTAGCCCCAGGGAACCCAAACTGGAGACCTGAAGTTTGCTTTCATCATCATGTCTGGGCTTCCTCAAGCAAGTCCATCCACAGGGAAAATTTCCTGAGCTAGACTGAAATAATTCTCTCATCCTACTCATGATCACAACTGCCTACTCTTCCACCAACACCTATAAACTATTTTTAGTTAAAATGATAAGGGGCTTGGAGAATTTGAAATGGTGAGGTTGGAAATCACAGAAAATACTAATCCTACTAAACATATGTAAAATCACTTCAGTTTCAAAATTTGTGTTTCAATGCTGGGCCATATAGTGAGTATATGGTAACTGAATGTCTATTGATTCTACATTGGTTTGTAACTAAGTTTTCTCCTTAACAATTCCTTTCTTTCTTTCTTTAACATAGCAGCTGTTTCTTTTCACTAAGTTTTAAAAATTTTTGCAATGTTTTAACATTGTGGTTAATATGCACACTAGCAAGTAATAGAATCTGGTAACTTATAGCTATATGCTTATTTGTTTATTGTGATTTGCCATCTGAATCTATGAATTTCCATCTGTGTTATACAATTTCTCACAAAGGGCCCAAGAACTGAAGAACTATGAAATAATTTCAATTTCCAAACAAGTCAACAATCACTTACACAAGATTCTGGTAAGACAAAAGAAAGTTACACAGGGAACTGAATCTCCACATATATTTCAACAAATATTCTGACTATGAAGAATTTACTACAAATCTTTTGGGCTCCCATTGAGCTCAGATTTCAGGAAACATTTTGAATATGAAACTTGTCACAAAATAAATATTTTTTCATGTTTTCTCCTCATAAACACTATAGTTACATTGACTTGATTCCTAGATATTTCTAATAGTTTATGTTTTTAAGTTTGTTTGTTCATTTATGTATTTATTTATTTATAGTAAACAGGGGAGGGGCAGAGAGAGAAAGAGAGAGAGAATCACAAGCAGGTTGAGCACTGTCAGCACAGAACCCCAGCACAGGGCTTAATCTCACAAACCATGAGATCATGATCCGAGCAGAAAACAAGAGTCAATCTCTTAGGGGACTGAGCCACCCAGGAATCCCTATCTTATCACTTTAAGCATTTGTTGTTGTTATCATGTAGTGAGAAAATACAGGCAACCTCAAAAACAAGAAAAGAAATTGTGTCCTCTGAGTTATACTGTCTAAAGAAGAAGTAAGTTTATGAGAGTCGGTGAGAGTGGTGAATAGGGAAGGGATCAGGGTTCACAAGATTCTCAATAGCAAGAGGTCTCTCAGGTCCTGGGCTGGCCACCCTACCATTAAGAGCCAAACATGTACGTATATAAATCTAAATACTTTCCATGAAGGAAAAGTATTTGCCAATCAATATGGAGTAGAACAAATTATTCACTCACATCCCTGAGTCAGTAATCTGTGTAAAACAAAAAAGAATATTATTATGGTTTAAAATTTCCTTTACTTTCTCTCTCTTTCATGAGATAGTGGTCCTTATGCATCTTAGTGAACAGAACCACGAGCTACAGAAGCGGACAGAAAACAAATGTTACAGGTTCTCTGATTAGGGAAAGATTTCTAAGGAATGTAGCAATCAGAAAATATTTCAGATGGAGTCTGAGCAAGAAGAGTAGTACACAGTAGAACAAACACCTGCCGTTCAGTATCGAATCATAGGTTTTGAAAGCTCCTTCTGTTTTGGTGTCTGTCAGTTGTTAGAGCTGGTGGGTAATTCCTTAATTTTTCTGAAATGCAGTTCTGTATGAGAAGTGCTCAGCTTTTCCCCTTAAATAAAGGAATAAAGGCACTGTGTTTTTATTTTGTTTTGTTTTTTAATTAGAGAATTCGATTATAATGTTACGTTATAATTTCTGAAACATTGCATTTTCACATATTTGGGTATATTTTGTGGCACAAATTAGAATGTAAGAGTGTAAGGTTAGAGACACTCTTAAGAAAATTTTATATCTTTGAATCCAGGGTCCAACAGAGCCAAATATCTTGCCTCAACACCATTCAAGGTCACTACACTAAGGAAGAGCGAAGGGACAGAGAGCTAATTTTGCTCCTTTTAGGACAATATTTTGATCTGCTTGCCAAAAAAAAATCTACTAATAAATCACCTCTATTATCCTTATACAAATATCATACAAAACTTGCAACTTGTTTTACCTCTCACACCTGATCTTGATCTTTTCTTTCTTCTCTTATTTTCTAAGTTCAACTTTGATGCAAATACGATTATCTAATATAATTTTCACATGCAGTTTTCTGAATAGTTTCTCTGATTCTATTACCTAAGACTTCTCGTCTTCTTTTTTTGCTGTTTTGGATGAAACAGTGCTTAGGATTATAGTTGATCTTATAAAGATCAAAAAGGAGACACAAATCTATATTTTTATTGTTCTCATTTTGAATGAAACATGAAGAGCCTAAGGACACAAATAAGGGAAAGTCATGGCAAATGAGAAAAAAATGTCTAATACTGAATGCAAACAAAATTTAATTTGCATTAATTGTACATCTTTGGTTCAGAGGATGTGAAATGTCATAGCTGTGGTCTCGTTTAAGGAGAACATTAAGCTTTAAAAAACACATAGGGCGATTGACACTGGAAGACACTTGTTTTTATCTTTAAGTCTAATTACACTTTTATAGGATTTAAACTATCATTTAGTTATCTTCTTTATGCAATGTCTCATAAGAACTAATTGAGGCCAAGCATAGTAGAATTGACATTTATTTTCATTTTATCACTATTATTATTGCTATCATTATCTTCCTGTGGTAAGACATTGGCTCTTTGCATCCTTTAGAGGACACAGATTTAAATAGCCAGCTGAATGGGAAGAGATTAAGTCTCCTTTTAAGCCCTTGCTGGTGAATTGTATATGACTGCTTATGGGAATGATTAGATTCAGGTTATCAAAGTTTGGAATTCCAGTTAAATTAATTACGACTTTAATGTTTACAACACACATTTTAGGAAACACCGGTTTAAAAAATTTAACTTAAAATGGTGAGCTTCACATTGGTATGTTTACCATTATGACAATTTTGCTCACTACAAGAAAAAGTGGAACCTGGATTTGCTCAATCAGATTCTTGCAGAGTAATAACAACCACAGTCGGGCACCTGGGTGGCTCAGGAAGTTAAACACCGGATTCTGGGTTTCACTCTGGTCATGATCTTGTGGTTCCTGGTTCTGTGGTTTGAATCTTCAAGACTCTGTGCTGACAGGGCAGAGCCTGCTTGGAATTCTCTCTCCCTCTCTCTCTGTCCCTCCTGTGTGTGCTCTCTCTGTCTCGCAAAATAAATAAACTTTAAAAAATTAAAAATATAATGATAATAACTACCACAGCAACAAATTACTATAACAGACTGTATCAGGCACTAATCTAAGCATTTTACTTAAAATATTTCATTTTTACCACTATTAAGGTTTTCAGCATACAAGTAAGGAATACATGTTTCAAAGAGTTTTAAAAGCTTGTCAGTACACACCCAGTTAATAAGTGTGCTGTTCTCATTCAAAACTAATTATTTATTTCCCCCAAATTTGTGAACCAGTGCCATTGTTACCCATATTTTCCAGATGTGGATAACTATGTTTAGAGAGTGAAGGGATTTTCTCAAGACTAACATGGATATCAAACTGCAGAACTAATGATGAACTCAAAATAATACATCAAAATAGAAAATCAGGGGCACGTGGGTGGCTCATTTGGTTAAGTGATCGACTCAATTTCAGCTCAGGTCATGATCTCACAGTTAGTGAGTTCAAGCCCCGCATCGGGCTCTGCACTGATGGCACAAAGCCTGTTTGGGATTCTGTCTCTCCTTCTCTCTGCCCCTCACCTGCTTGTGCGCTCTCGTTCTCTCTCAAAATAAATAAATAAACTTTTAAAAAATAGAGAATCAAAGAAATAAACATCATTGAACTAACAGTCATGGAATAAAAGTCTAAAACATCAACATGATTTGCTATATGCATTAACTATATTAACATGTTCACTGGCTTATACTTTAATAATTAAGTAACTAAAAACTTATTAATTCAGTTTTTAAAAGTCATATATTGCTCCGTTGGTTAGCAGCAGCCCTACGATATCTTGGTGATCATGCCAAATATCTTTTTTGCTTGTTATTCTTTGAGTTAGTGATCAACTAAAGTAACTGGATTGACAGAGCTTGAAATGAAATGATACTGAATGTCCTGTATTGAAATATCCTGTATTGAAAGCATTTTCCCTGTGAAAACCCTCTGAACCTGCAGAATTCAGAATCCTGACTTTACACAACACAAATGCATCCTAGTGAGCCTCTGGGCAAGATAGTAAATAGAGCCATTCCTACTTACTCTCCCGAGAGTAAGAACTCTCCCGAGTTCTCATATCCAAGTGGTCCACAGGTTACATAGAATAAACAAAACAACGTTTGTTTACTTAGAGTATACGCTCATCATGGAGGATGAATCCTATCTTTACAGAGTTTGTTCAACAAGCTGGCATCTCATGGGGCCATTTCATTATTCTTTTTTTTTTTTTTTTAATTTTTTTTTTTCAACGTTTTTTATTTATTTTTGGGACAGAGAGAGACAGAGCATGGACAGGGGAGGGGCAGAGAGAGAGGGAGACACAGAATCGGAAACAGGCTCCAGGCTCCGAGCCATCAGCCCAGAGCCTGACGCGGGGCTCGAACTCACGGACCGTGAGATCGTGACCTGGCTGAAGTCGGACGCCTAACCGACTGCGCCACCCAGGCGCCCCCCATTTCATTATTCTAACCAACTGTCAGCTTTTGAGTGGTGCAGCATGGAATAGGTCCAGTTGATCTCATGGGCATGTTTGCATGACTGTGTCTCCCTCTCCTTTTATGTAAAGTGTCTCTATCGCTTGGTCCAGTATAATATAGCAAAGGCAAAACCATGAGGACAGAAAACATTTCAGTGGTTGACAGAGTTTCAAAGAGGAGGGAAGGGGGTAGAGGTTTTGCTACAAAGTGACAATATGAGGGGGTTTCTTTGGAATGATGGCGCTCTTCTATATCTTGATTATGGTGGAGGTAACACGATTCTACACATTTGTCAAAACACATACACACACACACACAAATACGCACAAAGAGTTAATTTTACTATACGTATGTAAATTAGAAATTCAATTTTGTAAATGAATAAGTAATAAAAATTTTAGGACTTTTAATCATTCTCCTTTGTAAGGAGATAACTTCCTCCTACCCCCCAAATCATGAGACAGCTCACTTCCTTAATGCTGATTACTGCATCTGTTTAAATAAATAGAATTTTGAGCTATTAATAATATCAGCTTAGAGAATGTCAACACTTAAATCTCTTTTCTATTCAGCATTTTTTAAATTGGTGGATCATCAGTGAATAAAGCAAACTATTCATTCTGCTCTATAATGATCCTCTTTTAATTACTTCGACTGTTTTCTACATGGCACTATTTCCTAAAATCTAAAAGATCACCAATATTTTTTGAACTTGAGACATTAAAAAAGGAGAATTATCTTTATAGCTCAGCTTTTACTCCTTTATTTTCATGCTTTCTTCTCAGAAATCTCTTAATACCTAGCCAATCTTCTACTTCTAATTAACCAATTATCACTACTTGTTCTTAAGGTAACTTTATGTTCTGCTAAAACTGCTAAATGTCTTTATTGACTGTCTCTGTTCCTATTTTTAAACTTTTTTTTAACTCTTTATAAACTTTGAGGCAGGAAAGAGAGACTGTATACCTTCCTCTCAAATCACTGTCATCGGTCACAGCTCTTGAATTCTGACCTGCCCAGTATCTCCTATCAGCTTCTGGGGTTGGATAATATGAAAATTAAAAGATGCTAAAGAAAAAAGGCAAAGAAAAAGAAAAGATACAGGGAAAATAACATGCAGTACATATTCAATAGAGTGCATCCATGTTCAAGTGAAGTCACGTAAGAAAGAATCAGGGATTGATTTCACTTTGACATCTGTTGCCTGAATTACAGATCTCTCTAAGGAATTTCATTTAAAATTCACTTTATCCTTATTATTCTCTAAACAATGCCTAGAGAAGGTGTTTTTCCAGATATTGGTTCTACCAAAACAAACTGCTTATTTGTAAAATAAACATACTGCATATGATACCCTGTGCAAGTGAACATCAAATACCAAGACTCGTACACACAAGTGAAAAGCAGAGGATTTGGAGGATTTGGTTTGTTTTCTGACCTTCTCTGGTTTGAGGAGCACAGCTATAAATAGTTTCTCAGTCTTTTTTTTTTTTTTTTTCATTGAAATTTAGCAGAAAGTTACTGAAATAGTAACCTCAGCTGTGGTCTTCAGACCCATTCTACCAATGGCCCAAACTAAACAGGCACTTTGACCACTTGATGTTGGGAGAAAAGAAGGGGAGGGAGAGAAGAGTCACAGGAGCAAAAAGAGGAAAGAAAAAAGACTGAAAAGCACTGCAGTGTGGTCTATCTACACTGATAAAGAAATGAGCATGGACTGAAATGATTATGAGTGATATTTATTTTCCTAAAACTTCATATTTTTAAAATTATATTCACATTAATTATTTTACTTGATGCTTCGGGATTCTTCTAAAGCAAACAGACCAAGTAAAATTTCTGGCTTTTGTCTGATAAAACTGAGTCTCAGAGGAATCTCTCCACTTGGTTGGGCATCACTACTGGAATCCGTGTCCAATCTTCCAAGCTCAGATCTCTTTTCACAATACTCAGCAGCCTATAAACAAACACAAACCAGAAGTCCTTATCATTTTCTATCCATATTTCAGTTGCTTCTCATTTCCCTCTTTATTCCTAAAAGAACACCAATGTTCTTATTAATAGCCGCAAGTCTGGGGAGAGGGAATCCCTTAAAGATCCATTTGTTACACTGCTAGTCTCTGATTTCAAAGGCCAAAGAATAATACCTACCATTACATGGTCTCTTCCTCTCTTCATTCTTATTATTATCCATCTCAAGTCTTTATTGTTAAAATGCCTGATACTTATTTTTATATCTTATCACATTCAGCAATTCTTTGTAGAATAAGGTATGATTATTCTTGATATTTTTCCTGAGCCTTATTGCTAAAGTATTGACTCTTTTCTGATGATGTAATGAGAGCTTCGTGGAATAAGACAATAATGATAAAATGCCTGAACTCCCCACTATGTCAGAAGCATCAGCCCCAATTTTAAGATCAGTCATTACAGCTCATCATGAGTGATTTCTATGCAGTTATTATTCTATTTGTTTAGTTTTATGAGACCCTTTGTTGAGGACTGTGTAATCTTCATTTCTGGATGTCATGTTGGACCTTTATGTGAGATAATGAAAAAGAAGTTCTGCTACCTGGATCAATGAAAATGCAAAAAGTTTCCATTACATCATTCTTCTGAGGAAATATTATTATTGATTACTGTGTAATCTATCTTCAGAGAGCATTAAAAATGATGAATTGTTTTGCTTTGCTTATACCCCAGAAGTCTTGACATTACCAGTTCTAACTTGCAGAATTTGCTACTTAGTAATGTAATTTGCGTCAACAATTTTGAGCAAAACACACTCCACACACACACACACACACACACACACACACACAAATATATCCTTCTCATGACGTACCTGGATTTAGTTAGTCTTACTAAAGATACTGCGAAACATAGCATGTATATAACTTTTCTGTAACAGATACTATTACCAAACCAGGATATGTTTGTATGCAAAGTGACCTTTCCATAATTCAAAGACCAGTTCAAGTACTGAATGGTTTAAACCTTTCTCTGAATCCCTAGCTTCAGTTAGTGGCTCTCCGGTTTTTTTCTCATAGCTCTTTGTATATATTTTTACCTGGATATTATATATATATGTAATATGTCTATCTACCTATCAATGAATCTGTCTACAGATATGCATATGCATATATTATACATTTGAAAAAATCAGATTATATTCTGATTTTCATTTTTTAGCTAATAATAAAATTTGTCAAAAGCACTTACTATTTCTTAGACTTCTCCTACATTCATAACATCCATTTTAAAGTTGAATGTATTCCAACTGTGAAGAACAGAAAAAACTAGAATACATAAATTTCTATTTAAAGGTCTAATGATGTATCTGAAAAATATACTATATAGGAGACACTTCCATACCACATGAAATAAATAAAAGCACATGAGGAATAAAAATTCAAAAATTTTTGTAGTAAATATAGTTAATATTTTAGAAAGTCTTCTTTCCAATTTTGATTCAAGTTTTATCCATGTGTTAAATATATTTACACACTGATCTCAATACAATAATGCATGTTGATTAATCTTTGTGATCCTTTCAGAATCCTGCCTGCCATCAGATACCTATAGACATCAATGACACTCCTTTTTAATAATAGAAGAATAGCATCTTATGGAATAATTTACTTTCTTACTATCATGAAGCCCAAATGCACTTTTTTATAAATCATTTCTTAAGTCTTTTTTAAAATTCTTCTTCCTGGAATATAAATGCCTTTCTCAACAGATGTAATTTATATTGTAAGATACCAAAATGAAAACCTCTAAAATAACTATGTCTAGATATACATTGTATATTATTTATATTGTACATTGTATATTATGTACATTACTTAATGTCACAACTTTAGTTAACCACTATGATTCTGTAAATCATGTTTCTAATGTGTGACTTTTAATACTAAAAGTTGAAATGAAGTTATAGGTGCATCATGAGATGTAGTAAAATTGCATTAAGGGGATCAAAATCATTTTCTAACTGTGATTTTGCTAACAAATGAACAAAAAAGTCTCCCAAATCTCCCCATGGTAAAGTTATATGTAATGCCAAAACAAATATGTCATCTCATGACAGGTTCATAAGAAAGCCAGGATACAAGTTTGTTTTAAAACTTTAAAAAATATATATTCCCATGGGGAGCCTGGGTGACTCAGTCGGTTGAGCATCCGATTTCCGGCCAGGTCATGATCTCGCAGCTTGTGAGTTCTGGGTTCTGTGCTGACAGCTCAGATCCTGGAGCCTGCTTCAGATTCTGTGTCTCCCTCTCTCTCTTCCCCTCCCCTGCTTGCACTCTGTCTCTCAAAAAATGAATAAACGCTAAAAAAAAATTAAATATATATATATATATATATATATATATATATATATTCCCTAAAGAATGTTATTTTTAAGTAATTATTTCCAGGTTAAAATACACTAATGCCCAAATCCATAAAATGCAACATACTCTGAATTTAATAAACTATTTAATTAACAATTCAATCTAACAGGATAGTTTGCTTTGTCAAGAACCGTGTACTTAAGCAGGAGTTACTTGCCCTCTATCAGGTGCCCTTTTGCCCCAAATACAGCCACGTGGTTTGGGAATTGGAGGGTACATAGTTGGATACCTTTTTTCCCCTGTAGGGGACTAAATGTGGAACAAAATAAATTGATATCTGACACTTCCTTAAACTTGTCTGATCCAGTATCAGTCTGATATAAAAGGGAATGAAGGATAATAGTAGTTCCCGAGAGAAAACTTAACCATATGGAAAATAGGTCTCCTCAGGTAATCAAATTCAACTTTAGAGTCTGGGATATAGAAATCAAGCGTTGATTCCGCACAGCATGCAGCTAATGCAGAAAGAGCCTTCCCCACTAACAAGAATACAAATCCCCATCTGAGTATTAGTCCCACAATGAGGACTTGAGGAAGGTTAATTATAAAAAGCTAAATCACAAGGGACATCTCTGCTACCCTCACTGAGCATTATACCAAAAAGAGTATCATTCCTCATAGCAAAAGGAGCCATTTTGATCTGCATAAATAGGCGCATAGAAGTGAGCGTAATGAGTGAACCGCGGATTTGCAGGGGTAATGGTTTGTCTTCATCTGTTCTGAGAAGGAAGCCAGAAAGATGAAGGAAAATGAAACCAGTCACTGTTTCGAGTCTTATCTAATCAGGACCTCTGATTTCCTGGAAGGCTATCTCAGGTGAACACAGGAAGGACTCATTCAATGACAGGTAGAGGTAACCCTGGAGACCCACAGAATTATTTTTGGAATAAACCTTTAGAAGAGGACCAAATTCCACACTAATTTAATAGGTAGAGTTTTACAGATATTTCTTTGATAATAATTAGTATTAGTAATCCTAGCAGTTAGGGCTAATTCTGTGCCAGGCATTCTTTTGAATCCTTTACATTAATGTGCCTTTCAACCTTCAAAATCAGTCCATTTAATAGATGGAAAATTGGGGTCCTGAGATATTAAGTAAGGTGCCTAAGCATACACATTCAGTAACAGGCAGAATCACTGTCAGAACTCAAGAAACTGGATTCTTTTTTTTTTTTTTAATTTTTTTTTTTTAACGTTTATTTATTTTTGAGACAGAGAGAGACAGAGCATGAACAGGGGAGGGTCAGAGAGAGGGAGACACAGAATCCGAAACAGGATCCAGGATCTGAGCTGTCAGCACAGAGCCGGACGCCGGGCTTGAACTCACGGACCGCGAGATAATGACCTGAGCCAAAGTCGGTCGCTTAACGACTGAGCCACCCAGGCGCCCCAAGAAACTGAATTCTAAAACTTTACTTTTAAAACCAGTGCCCTGATAATAGATATTAAAGGAAATGGTCACTTACCAGGAGATAAGGTTAACAGTATCCGGGATATCTGCGTTTCAACTGAACCCCTCTTAAATACTTGAGCTTGTTTGAAGATTATTTAATTTATAACACACAATTTCTTATATCTTCCCTACTAGAAGTTTAGTCATTTTTACCAATGGAGCTTGAAAAACAAATCTCTTTTTTGATAAATAATCATCTTGCTTTCAGCATCTAAAACTTATTACCAGAAATACCTTCTGCCAGACAGACAAATAGTATTATTTCTTATCCCGATGCCATAGGGTATGATAGGCATTTTGATTGTTATTATTTTTTATTGTGTTTATTTCTGGAATTTTCTGCATCTTTGAGGTTACTATCCTTGTCATTAGCTGGAAGCTACAATATGAATTTTGCATTCAAATTTCTGTGTTTTTCCTTTGCATGCAAATATAATACTGCTTTCAAATGATAATATAATCTATTCACATTCTTACTGGAAGAACTCAAATATTAACACTTTGTTCTCTTTGAAGATGGTGATCTGAGTTTTACACAGAAAACATTTCAATTGAATTGTTGGTTTGAGAGGAAATATTTTACATTTTGATGAAGGATACTTGAATGCTTTTGTCAGATTAATGAGGCATAGCTGTATTTGTTTTTCAGAGCTTTATTTTGATACATGAACACATAGCTTTATTTTTATTAATGGATAAATTATTTTTAAGAATAAAAGAATTTCTAAATTTCAGGTTTATATTTAAGATGGGTATAAACATGATTATATTGTTCCAACACATCCACTATCACTGTCTTTAAAAAGGATTTGGATTTATTTTTTTTAAGTTTCTTTGTATTTTATTTATTTTGAGAGAGAGAGAGAGGGAGAGAGAGAGAGAGAGGGAAAGGGCATGTGCACGGGACAGGGGCAGAGAGAGGGAGAGAGAGAATCCAAGAGGTTCCACATGGTCAGTGCAGAGCCCGGTGTGGTGCTTGATCTGACAAACCATAAGATCATGACCCGAGCTGATATCAAGAGTCAGATGCTTAACTGACTGAGCCACCAAAGTGCCCCAGGGAAGATTTGGATTTAAAAGTTGTGCTATTCCTTTTAATACTCCTAAAATTTCAGAGTATGAGTGATTATATAAAGAACATCTATAAAAAGCTAAAAAATAGCATTGAATATAAAACAAAAACTTATGTTCACAGGATATTAATGAAAGGAAATTTGGCAATTTGTAAGAGATTTAAAACAACTTTTTCTACAGTAGATGCAATCAATTACTACTGTAACAAAGAAAATTCACTCAACCATGTTTAAGAGAATTGAACACAATCCTTATAAACCCACTGCCTCTGCATTAACAAACCAGCTGAAAGATTAACAAATTCACTGCCTGTTTGGAGATATTTAAAATATCCCAAGTTAATGGTTTAGGAATTACAAGGGAGTTTTTAAAAACAAAATCTTGTGAAAACTTCAATTACGGGAGCTTCTGAAGTCTGAAACCTGCATATGAATAAGATCTGTCTGATATTTTCCACTGGTCTTCAAGATTGGATAAGAGGGGAACACGTAGCATTGAATCACACACCATCTCTTATATGATGTATTTTAGGATAGTCAAGAAAGGAACATCACTTTTGTTTATATTCCCCTTTGTATTTCCTACAGTTTTACTTCTCATCCTTAAAAAGTATTTACTAATGACAGTCTGACTTTGTTTCAGTAAAGGAAGACTGATATACACTAAATCTCCTGCTGGGAACAATTAGAAAATCTAGACACAAACACATACTTGGAGTCATAAAAGAAATAATAAGATTGTGAAGAATAACCAGCCAAGATCCACGGGAAGATGAAAGCCTAGAGAGGCAAATTTAGGACTTCTTGTAAGTATTTTCTGACTCAAAAGCAAGATGCAGAAAAGCTGAAAGGCTAAAAAACACTTTTAACAGTCCTTCTGTGCCAGAGGACAGAAACTGGAGTTCAGAGATGGTAACCAGGGGGACCCATCTTAATTTGAGATAAGTATGATCAATAAGTACACAAAACTCACAAGAACTGAGGCTCAGATTTAAATCTACTCAATCCTTGAAATTTGATTAAGTTGATCCTGGATTGCTAGCATCTCTAAATTGCCTTCCAGAAACAAATAGGTATTATTTTGAGAGAGAATGACTTCATATGAGACCTGACTATTTCTACAAACAAGTTTGCTGATACAGGTGTAGCACACAATCTTAAAAAAAAAAAAAAGGCAATATACCTGAGGAGAGAAGATAATACTACACCATGCCAACTGAGAGAATCAACAGACAAATAAAAACTCATGAGTGAGGTATAATATATAGAAAATATAATAGAAGATACCTTCTTAAATTTGGATTTTAGGTAAACATTAAATATCCCATACAATTTTTGGGTCATACTTATGCTAAAATAGTATTCATTGTTGACCAGTTGATGTGTATCTGAAATTCAAATTCCACTAGGCATTCTGTATTTTATCTGGCTACCCTACCCATAGAGAACTCAAATACTTCCCAGAAATAATCAAATAATTAAAATAGTTAAGCTAACAAATGATCAAGGAGTTAAATATAGGCAAGAGAGAAAAGACCCCATAAAGACACCAGTTACAGGTTTTAGCAGCATTTGCTGGTAGGACAAGCAATGATCAGGCAGACAAGGTACCCTGTTCCTGCAGATGCCTCTGAATAGCACAGGGACATCACTTGGTTCAAACAATCCTTCCCTTCCCCACAAGAACCCAAGAAGATTCACTCTTCACATATCTTGATCCCATCTCTTAAATATGCTGAACTTTTACTTAAAATGAAGAAGTCATCCCGGGGTCCTTGTAAAACAACTCTGTGATTCATTTTAGAGTACACTGAATATGGAAAGTAAAATGTAACCATTTAAGACAGAAGAGGGAGAGATCTGGATAGATGGAAGTTTCTTTATTCCTCATCAGGGTGGGAACCTGGGAGGCAGACCAATCAGCCATAGAGGTAATTTCATCTCCCAGGTACAGTTTTTAAAATTAGCGTCAACTCTACTCTTATTTCTCATAATCTTTTCTCTTTATCCATTTTTTGTAATTCATCTCTGTAAAGATATCTTCTCCTCCTCTACATTTTCGTAATGTAGAAGAAAAAAAAATATGTGAAGCTAATCTGTGTGTGAAGCTGTCAATGCTACCATGCCTATCCCTAAATACTTGTGTGATTAGCTGTCTACTCCTTTTCCATTTTTATTCTTTCTTCCTTTTATCAGAATTGATATCTAAAGTTAAGACTTATACTAAAGTCAGCTTTAAAGTATTTCAAATAATTTCCTTCAAATTAATATGTTAACATACTCTTCTGGCTGAGATTCCTGACATTTCCTATGAAAGGCACTACTCAGAAAATTTCCTTTATCTTGGTTTACCTGAATAGTTTCTATTCCTCTGTCCTATAGAATGTAGAGGGAAAATTAATTAAAAATTGAATTCAGGAGAAGTTATACTATTCTAAGCACCATATTTCACAGATAGTGTAAGACATTATTTACAAAACCTTGACAAGAAACTACAAATAGGATTATAAGTAGAAGAAAAGACCACTATTTATCCTGCATATTTTCCCTTTAAAGTAGCTTGTTCTTTGTGTATCTTCCATTGACAACAATAGAAACCTTAAACATTTGAAGAGATAGTCAGAAAATCAATGAAATCTCAGTAGGAATCAAATTATAAAAACCACATAAATGTAATATATAAATATATAATATATACATATAATGTATAAGAGGAAATTTTCTTATAGCATCCTTTAGTAATTTTTACTCAACTGTGTATCTCAACCAGTTATTATTTATTAATCTAACAATTTGCTTACTATTTCCACCACTCAGAGGGAGATAAGGAAAACACTTCTATTTAATAATAAATTATAATAAGATATTGCATTTGCTCAATTATGAATATATTAATGAATACATCTTTACAGCTTACAAGTCCCCTTTACCCTGACAATTTCTTAGGAACTGGAAAAACGTATATGGTAACTGACATTTCACAGATGAGAAGACTAAAGCCAAAAGAGTTAAAGTTACCAGCTCAAGATCAGACCCTAATTCAGAAGTGGAGGCAGGATTAAGACAGAAAGTTTGGAAGTAAGCACAATGTTCTTTTTGGTACAGTATTCTTCTAACTCTTCTGAAAAGTTCATATTTTATGAGATTGTAGTTCTCTGCTAGGATCTCATCAGAGCATTTGGTATATTTTATATTGGTCTTATTTTTTAACATGGAAAGATAAGAAAATTAGAACATGCCTTATTTATTGACAGCTTTCAATATTCCAGCATTGTTTTAAATGCTATACCTACTTTAACTCCTTTAATCATCCCAAAATGCTATGAAGTGCATGCTACCCTGGGACTTAAGCAGTTTCAGGGCCAATAAGCAGAGTGCGGACCAGACACCCATGCAGACTTAATTTGGTCGCAACATCGTGGTGCTGCTTAGAATAGTATAACTTTTACTTCATTCAGATTTACTTAATTCTCCCTCTCAGTTCTATAGGAGACAGGAATAGAAAATACTGAGGTAGTTCTAGGATAAAGGAAATTTTCTTTCTAAGCAGGGCCTCTGAATTCATTCGAGCTGATTTGCTCCCTGCCTCTAGTTGCCACAGACAGGGTCCATTTCTGTGACAAACACCGGTGGATCAAGGAAAACATTTGGTCCATTTCTAACCAAAGCCTTTTTTTTTTTTTTTTTCCAGGTCTCAGACACATTCTGTAAAGTTCAAACGGCCACTATTTTCCAAAAGAACACAGAACACTGGAGAGGAAATTGCCCGAGCTGATCAACATGTCCATTTTCCTTGGTCACTGCCTAAATACGCAAGACCCTGTAATACGTTGTCAATATCACAAGGCCCTGAGTTTCCTTGTCTTTAACCCAGAGCTCAGTACTTTGGCTATCTACAAAAATCTGAACACCACGGCCTCTCAGATTCCTACATCCTTATAAAGGGACTCCCGTCCCCCACACATGGTCATGTCCTCAGCATTTGCTATTTCACACTACTCCTGAAACTGGGTTTTCCTTAGCATACCATTTCCTATGTACCCATGTGCATGAAACCGTTTACAGTCTTCACATAGAAATATATATATATACATATATATATATATGTATATATATATGTGTATATATATATATATATATAATCTCCACATGTTTATTAAAAAAATTGACTCTGGGATAGAGTCAATTTGTTTTTAATAAAAATTTCCACTCCTTTAAAGTTAAGTACTTAAGACATTTCAAGAAATACAATAGGTAATATTTTTTACTAAGCACTTACCACATGACCAAACTCTAAGCATTTTGCATGTATTTGAACAGTAAATCCTCAAAATACCTATGAGAAAGGATTATTTGACTCAAGGTTAACAGATATTATATATCTTAAGTCACACAGCTAGGAAGTGATATTTTAACCCTGATTACTAACATCTGTGCTATACTGCTTCACTGTATTTGCTGTCTTAAAAATACTTAAAAAAATCTTTTTGTCATTCAATAATTACCTTTTCTTATTCCTGTCAAGTATTATTTGATTCTTTTCTTTTCTCTTCCTTCAGTTATATTCTATCATGCATTGCTTGAGTTTTTAATGAGGAAGAATCCTCTTCATTCTTTGTCATTCATTCCTAAAAGGGTCCAGATCCTAATTCTAATTCATAGTGGGGTTTCCCTCTCCCCCCGCCCTCCACCCCGTCCTGTACTAACAACAAGCAATTCTTTGGGACACCAGCTGGATGTCTTACAGTTTGACTCAATTCTGACACTACCTAGAGAGAGCGTCAGATGCCATAGGTTACGAGTTCAGTCCTACAAGATCGCCCCCTCAAAAGCCTCAGACACCAGTCAACAAGACCAGGTTATTACCTGCTCCTGACCAACTGGCTTCAGATTGGAAGTCCCAAAGACTCTCCCTAACACAGGCTGCCCACTGAAGCCCAGGTTTTTACCTGTACTTCTAACTTACTGGCTATAAATCGAACGGTCCCAAGACTTCCTCCTTGGGTTCAATTAATTTGCTAGAGTAGCCTACAGAATTCAGAGGAACATTTTACTTACTAGATTACCAGTTTATGTTAAATATATAACTCAGGAACAGTCAGACGGAAGAGACACATAGGGCAAGCTTTAGGGAAAGGAGAAGGAGCTTCCATGCCCTCTCCAGGTGCGCCACTCTCCTAGCTCCTTGGCAGGTTCACCAAGCTGGAAGCTGTCCTTCTGTGTTTTTATGGAGGCTTCATTACATAGTTTAGATTGATTAAGGCACTGGTCATTGGTGACTGATTCAACCTCCAACCTTTCTCCCCTCCCCAGAGGTAGTGGGGGTAGGACTGAAAGTTCCAACCCTCCAATCAAAGGGTTGAGTGTCCTGGCAACCAGCTGCCATCCTTAGGTGAGGTCCAAAAGTCACTTTAACATAACAAAAGACATCTATGTCTCTCCTCAGGAAATTCCAAGGATTTTAGGACAAAAACCAAAACAAATATGTATTTCTTATTATAAATTATAATTTCACAATTCCTTTAAGGAGACATTCAAGCCGAATTTGAGTAAGAACAATGTTGTTACAATTGCTAGTTTCTTTTTGCTAGATCTTTTATACTTTTCCTATGAGGGAAATGAGCTGTAGATGAGAAGTCTGATGGATCATAAACTCTACTTTTAAAAACTTATTAAATAAGATCCTTAAAGAAGGAAAAGATTTCCAGGGTCCTTTTGTAATAAATCTCCATTTTCTGACTGCAGTAAATGTGATATGGCTGCTCACTAGGTCATGTGCATTAACTGATTTTTAAATCAAATCCACAGGGCATGTCATGACTCAATATGACTGTAATAATTGCTGCACTTGAGCTATTGAACCTACTTTTAAAACCAAAGATAATTTTTAATACATACATGTTTAAGTTCTGTCCTTCTCTCTACAAGCTAAATAATTTTGGGGAAGTCATTAGTACTGTCTACATAAGCAATGACTTTGTAGCCAGGCTACAGAAATGTATGCTGTTATGTGAACACCCTGGAAAATTATTTTTGAAGAAATAACTATTGGAAATATGCACATAAACTTAGGAAAAGCACCTAGCAGGAAAGAACACTTGTAATTTTTCTATTAGAATTTTAATATAAAATATTAAGCACGTGCCACCAAATCCATGTGCCAACAATGTTTGACAGCAGGAAGTATGACTATTTTTTAAAGGCACAAGACATGAAGCGAGTATCACAGGACCTCACATAGCTTCCATGACGACCCCTTGGTCTGTATTCTTTTTGCTATGTGCTTTTGCATTATGACTTTCTGCCTAAACACGTGCAATTCCCACTAGCAACAAACCTTAGCTGAAAATCAAAGAAAGCCTTGAATAAGCATTCATATATCATACAAATTATTGAAAGAAACTTTGAAATTGACACTGTAGACCTCAGGTTTCTGGATGTATTTGACATCTGGTTTAGTAAGAAAATTAGACTACCATGTAACACTACTTATAAGATACTTTTTTGATTAACTGATATGCTACAGGGTTGATCTTTTTTGTTCCTTTTGTTGTTTATTTTTCTTTTTGGTTATAATTTTTGAAAGATTAAACTTTTTTCCAATTTTAAAGATGTTTTCAGTATCATTAGTATGAAATTATGATAGCTATGTTATATTTAAAGTCTGTTCACACAGATTTATCTAGTCACTCCCATCCACATGATAATTACTCTTTTGAGAAACAATTATGTACCAGGAGCATGATCCTAGATTCAGAAAATATAACCATAAACAAAATAGACAATCCACAGCTTATATTTTAATGAAGGGAGATAGATAATAAATAAAACAACAAACAGGAAAATAAAAAAAAAATACCATATGATTATAAATGCTATGCAGAAAATAAAAATGGGTGATGTGCTAAACAGTAACTGAATGGCAACTATAAACTGGACTGTCAGAGATGACCTCTCTGAGGAAATGTGGCAAACACCCTTTGTTGCCGATCTCATGGTCATTCCCCTGGCACTTCTTCTTTCTTGAAAGAGTATTTATTGTAGTCCTCTATTCACTCTTGTATATAGTGTTCAGAAAGCAATGTAACTTTGAAAAGAAAATAAAGAGAATGAACAGAAAAACTGCACAAGTGCTTTGATATCCCTGGACTTCGTTAGCTAGCATTGTAATAGTCCTCCTTCCAGAATTTTTTTTTTTAATGTTTATTTATTTATCTTGAGAGACAGAGAGAGAAAGCAAGCAAACTTGAGCAGGGCAGGGGCAGAGATAGAGGAAGAGAGCGAGAATCCCAAGCAGGCTCCAAGCTCAGCAGGGAGCCTGACATGAGGCTCACGACTATGAGATCATAACCTGAGTCAAAATCAAGAGTTGGATGTTTAACTGACTGAGTCACCCAAGCACCCCATTCTTCCAGAATTTTTGTAGGTGAAATAATTAAACCCATTATAAAATTACCCTTAAGTGCATCTCTCATTTATTGTAATATACACATATTAACAGATACAAAAGAAGCATTTAAGTTGAGGCAGGAATGACAAAGAGTTCAGCTATCTGAGAGTTTGAAAGCAGTATATTTCAGATGGAGAAAAGAACTGGTCCAAAGAATATGTGGCTGGAATAACCCTTCTGTTAAAGAACATAGTATGTCTGAGGCTAGATGGGAAGGATGACAGGAAACAAAGAGGAGGTTAGAGATGTATCAGGATCAAATTGTGTGGGGCTTTGCTAGTCAGATAAGGTGTCTGGCTTCATCCTAAAAGTATGGGAGCCGTTAGTTTTCTAATCTAGGGATGACATTACCTAGATTAACATTTTAAAGAAATCACACTGGTTCCTATGGATGGAAAGTGGAAAGGCAAAAGTAACACATGGTGATCTATTAACAGAGATTTGCAGAGATCTAGATAATGGTAGAGATATGGATAACAGCAGTGGTGACTAGCACAAGTGAATAGATTTGATATCTATTTTGCTAGATCTGTAACACCTAATAATGGATCCGATATATGAGTAAAAGAAAGAAAGGAATAAAGGATGACTATTTACTTCTTTTGTTGGCTTTTCAACTGAGATGGGCTCAAAAGTTTAGATAAAAGAAGAGTATATAAATATTGCATAAAAATATATATCTAGCATGAAAGTAATTAAACCTCTCCTGATAGAATTAAAACATTTGCACATATAAAAATCTATTATTAAATATCTACTACAAATTAGATTTTGTATCATGATTAGGGATTAAAAATATGTATTCACGAACTTGAGAGATAATTATGTAAATAACTACCTTGAAGTGTAATAAGTGTTCTAAAAGAATTATATGTATAACTATACATATAATTATGTATAATAATTATACAATATATAATATTGTACATAATACAATATACAATAAAAACTAACATAGAAAATGTAAAATTCTAGGTATCTTTTACTCAACAATTAGATTGAAAAATTCTTTAGAGTAGGATATGTCTCTTTTACTTCTTTGTTGTTCCCATAGTACCAAGAAAAGTACAAGGCATTCAATGATAGTCCATAATATTCAAGGAAGTTTAGAAGTTCAGATCTGTACAGTTAACCAACGTGCAATTTCCAGTAGAGACATAAAGGGAAATTCTGAGTGATAATTCCTTTGCAGAAGATTCTTTGGTCTTTTGCAAAGACCAAAAAAACATCTAGAGAAGAATGGCCTCTTTTTCAAGGGACAATCACACAATACAGTAGGTACAGTCAGACACAAGTCCTCCATCTATAAAATAAGGTAAATATCTAATTGTCAAAGACTAAGAAGGCCAAATTAAGGTCTATTTAGGTTTTACACATCTGAGTTAACATTTTCCTTAAATAGTTCTATAATCTAGTTTAACTATGTAAATGGGTTAAAGTAAAGCTGTTTAAGACAGTGCCTCTACATCCCACTGAGAGCAGAATCACCAGCGCAGCTGTCCTTCAAAACAAGATTGCAGCCAAGTATGCAAATCCTCTGTGTGCTGAGGGAGGACATGCAAGTGACCTCATCCTCGGGCCAACTGGCAATTGCCATGTTGGTGAATTCACTATTTTTTTTTATTTTGGTGAAAAAGAAGATAAGAATATTTTTGTTTAACAAGATTCTGTGTGTGGGTGTGCGTGTGCATGTGTGTCTGTGGGTGTGTGTGTGTAATTGTTTCCTGATGTTCGTGGGAAAAGGCCTAAAGTTAATCAGCTCTGCCCTCATTACTGCAGTCAGTGGAAATCATTACAGTTGGCTGCAGGGGACACAAGGATAATTTGTCCATCCAAAAAAAGAAATTAAATGTTACAAAAACAAAAATCATCACATTATAGCATGATGGTATGAAGAAACTAGCCTTCTTAAATTACATACAAACCTTTTAGGTCTAAACAAGATATGAACCAACTAACATATTCCTAAATTAAATTATAACTTTTCTTGATTTTCCCAAATTCAGGTTTGTTGCTTTGTTAAGAACGATGCCATTTGTTGTGACCTTAAATTTGTGGCTGTAATATTCTCCATATGCCTTTCTTCCTTTTGTCTTAACATTTAAACTCACCCCTCCATACTTCACTTTATATAAAAGACATTTACAAAACAGATACTCTTTGCAGGACTTTTAGACAAGCTCAAAATGCCTGAAGCACGGAACTCCATTTGGTAGATATACAATAGGATGTTTTAATTTCTAACCTGAAGCTGCTCACCCAAAGATTTAAAATGCCATGGGGATCAATCTATTGTCGAAATGTGCTTTTCAGACAGACCCATTTAAGAATGACCCTGATAAATAAATACAAAGATTTTTGTTGGGTCAATCATGATAAAGCAAATTGCTCTCTTTGCATTGGACCCAATTCTGGTTAAGAATCAGCATTAACCAAACCCCAGTTTTCTTCTACTTAAAAAATGTTCTTCTCCTACTTAAATACAACATTGTCTGATAATTATAACATCATGCTCTTAAGGAATACATTTCTTTCAAATTCATAACTCCTCTCATAGAATAATGTGAATGTAACCGAATAGATATATTCTGAGATGCTATTACGATAAATAAATTAGGCAGGAACCATAAGTATGAATATCAAAATCATACATGATTTTGTCTAAATTGTCATACATGAATCTTGGGTGAGTCATATTTTACTGTGTTTGGGGCTAAGTCTTGGTTCTGCACCTATCTGGTGTGATGATTTCAGCAAGCCAAGTTCTCTCTCACTTTTAGTTTTCTCATTTTTATTTTCTTTCTTCTTTTTTCTCCTTCCTTCTCTCCCTCATTCTCTCACTTCCTCCATCTCTCCCTACACATTCGAGTGTAGATAGGTGGACAGTGAAATAGACAGCATATCTCATATCATGCTGTGAAGACAAAATATAGCAGGGAAATATTCCTGGGAAGAAACGGCTGCTATTTTTATACAGGGTGATTAAGGAAGTCATGACTTAGTAAAAGGTGATGATTGAGACAACCTGAAGGAGACAAGGAACCAACCTTATCAGGCTATCTGGCAAAAGGTCATTCCAGGAAGAGGGAAGAGTATGAAAATCTTCAAAGTTAGAGGAAGTGTTGATGTGTTCAATAAAGAGAAAGTCTGCGAAGCTAGAGTGGAATGAGGCGGGTGAAAGTATGAGCTGAAGATGTCAAAAAGTTAAAGGGATATAGAATCAGGTGGTGTGAAATCATATACATAGCACTGTAGGCTGCTGTGATAACTTTAGGCTATCCAACTGAATTAAAACCCATAGAAAGATTTTACAAAGAGAATAGACATGCTTTAAGTGGATCACTCTGGCCTCTACAGTGAGAACACCCTGTACGGGAGCAGGACCAAATAATGTGAAAAATGATGGTGGTCTAGGTGAAGGCAGCAGCAGTGGAGGTGATAGGAACTGGATGCATTATATTTTTGTTTTTAAAGTATTTATTTTTTAATTCATAGACTTTACTTTTGGAGCAATTTTATATTTTAAGAAATCGAACAGAAAATATAGTCAGAAATACCATAGCTACTACCACCTAGACCTTTACTTCTACAGCTGTATGAAGTAAAAATCAAGAAAGTCCAACAAGTTGCCATATAAAATCAGGTGCACCTGCCATCATATGTGACCAAAGATCCAGTCATTGTGCATGCAGCTGCTATCGCAATGCCTTAGTACTGACTCCAAATAGGATTCAAGATTGCAGCCCACGTGAGAAATACTACCCTCAAGTGATTCTGGGTTATAAATATTTAAGTTACCATCCTCCAGAGCAGTGGATTGGATTATGGGTAAGTCAATCTTTGCTTGCCACCTTAAGTCAGAAGAATGGTATGGCTTCAGACACTACCCATATTTTTTTAATTTTTAATTTAATTTAATTTAATTTTTTTGAGAGTTAGAGAGCTAGAGTGCAAGCAGAGGGGGTGCAGGGAGAGAAGGAGACACAGAATCTGAAGCAGGCTCTAGGCTCTGAGCTGTCAGTACAGAGCTCAAAGTGGGGCTTGAACTCACAAACCGTGAGATCAAGACCTGAGCTGAGTCAGAGGCTTAACTAACTGAGCCACCCAGGCACTCTTGATAGTACTCATATTTTTAAAGTAGATGTCATGAGATCATGAGATTAATGACTAATATAAGGTAGAATAAGACATATCAAATGATTATTTAAAATTATTTTCTTATTTATGTGTTCTGAAGTTTCCTAGGTTGTGATTATAAAGTACATCGGTGTATATACTAAATCTGAGTTTTCTATTTCTATGCATTTATCAGCTCACACAAAAGCCCTTCCTTCTGCAACACTTTCCTCAATATTTCTGGAAGCTTTTTCAGAGTAAAGAGAAAGCTTCTGTCACCCATTGATTCCATTTTCCACAAGCTGCCCTTCTGCCACTGCCTTCCTCCTCCTGCAAAATACAGATTCCTGAACCCCAACCCAAGGGAACATTTAATATTCCTATGCTCCAAGGACACAACAGGCTTTTTAGAAGTGGGAAGACTGGCTCTATCCCAAATGCTTTACATTCCAATTTTGATCAGTTTTAACATCATTTCTGGAAACATTAAAGCAAGACATTTTTAGTTTAGTGTGTTTCTTCTCAGGAACACATATCTGTGTTCAGATGGACTCCATTCTAGGACAATGATGTTTGGGCTCAGTTAATGAATTCAGCTTATTTTATTTGAAACTTCTATCTTATAAAGAATTCCCTCCAGATATACCTGAAACTCCTGCTCCAAGCTGGCATGTATCACCTTCTACCTGCGGTCCCCACTACTCTACCAGCCATAGTAACATATGCCTACATCACAAATATAGACACAGATAGGATCTTACCAGCTGTCTCCTTAGATCCCATGTAAGTAGATCCTTTGGAAGGAGAGGGTTACCAAATGTGTTCTAATCTAGATGCTGACTCAGAAGTTTTCCAATTATCTAAACTGGTTTTAGCCACATCATTCCAATTGTTTCTGCCCTACACAGAAGCATTACAGATGCAGACCACAATTTATCCATTAACACATTTTATAATGTAAATTTAAATAATTAGTATTTACTGAGCATCTTGTATATATCTAGCACAGATTTCTATTATTTCCATTCAAAGCTCTCTCCTTAGGGGCACCTGGGTGGCTCAGTCATTAAGTATCTGACCAGGTTTCAGTTCAGGTCATGATCTCATGGTTCATGAGTTTGAGCCCCACATCAGGGATTCTCTGGGGATTGGGATTCTCTCTCTCCCTCTATTTCTGCCCCCCCCCCCCCCAGAATAAATGAATAAACTTAAAAAAAAAATCTCTCTCTCTAAATGTTCTGTAGTGCATCATTTTTCTTCCCATATCCCTTTTCCTGGTTCACTTCCTGTTTGAGACTTATCTAGATACACACGAATAAAAACAATAGTTATTGGTCAGATTTTATTAGTAAAAGAGAGTAAGTTTATAATGCATGTGGAGAAGAAAAGGGAGATTGTTAGAATCTTGTTCAGCTAAAGGGAAAAAAATAATAAGGAATAAATTGGTTTCCCAATCTATTTAATGATAGAATATTTGGAAGTTATACACAAAGACCTGCATTATATTTGTTTTTAAAGTAAATGACTGTTTGGCCTCTAGTTACAAATACACAAAAGTGGCTTTAAACATTAAAAAAAAAATTTAAAAAAAAGGGGGGGCACCTGGGTGGCTCAGTCGGTTGAGCGTCCGACTTCGGCTCAGGTCATGATCTCACAGCTCTTGAGTTCGAGCCCCGCGTCAGGCTCTGTGCTGACAGCTCAGAGCCTGGATCCTGCTTCAGATTCTGTGTCTCCCTCTCTCTCAACCCCTAACCCACTCACATTCCGTCTCTGTCTCTCTCAAAAATAAATAAACTTAAAAAATATTTTTTTAAATATACAAAAGTGGCTTAATTTATTTCCTCAAGGTTCTCCAAAATCATGTATTATTTACTCCCTTTCTGTATTATTTTCTGGTGATTGACAAATTTGAAATTAGCCTTGTTGAAGGTCTATCAAGTTGTGGGTAACAAGTTATTCATGAGAAAAAAAGCTGAGGACTTTTTTTGGCTGTTTAAAAAAATTTTTTTTAACGTTTATTTATTTTTGAGACACAGAGAGACAGAGCATGAACGGGGGAGGGTCAGAGAGAGGGAGACACAGAATCTGAAACAGGCTCCAGGCTCTGAGCTGTCAGCACAGAGCCTGACGCGAGGCTTGAACTCACTGACTGCGAGATCATGACCTGAGCCAAAGTCGGCAGCTTAACCGACTGAGACACCCAGGAGCCCCTGGCTATTTGTTTTAAATACCTTCTGGCAATTATGATGCAGTAGGTCTGGGGTAGGATCCAAGTGTTGATGTTTCTTAAATTTCCTTGGGGAATGACAATGCATGTACCCTCCACCCAGAGATCTATTGGTTTCCAGCAAATTAAAGGGGAGGGGAGAATAAAAGCATCCAGGATCTTCTCAACTTATACAGTTAATGTACATTCTCTTACTATATTATAAAAACAAAACAGAAACAGAAATACCCCACGACTTTTACCGGACTGAGAAGAGGAAGTACTCCACAAGTATTTTCTCAAATGAACATTCAATTCCTACCTAATTACTGGTTTTCAATAATAGGTATTGACATCCCTATCTTTGTTTTTTTTTTTTAACTTTACAATAGTTGAGTGTTTTTTTTAATACCCTTCATTCCAGCTGTTTTTGAAGATCACATGAAAAGCCAAATGAAGCAATCTATCTTAGGATGGGCACAGTCTTCAAAGACAAGCTGTATCCCTGGAACAGGAAAAAAGTTCAAGTATTTCCTGATATCTTTGTCCTTAGCTGTTTTAAGTATTAATTATAGTTGAAATGTTCTCCTTGGGTATTTGACAATGGAATTTATTCAGTATTAAAAGTAAATGAGCCATCAAGCCATGAAAAGACACAAAGGAAACTTAAATGCATATTTCTAAGTAAAAGAAACCAGTCTGAAAGGCTAAATACTACATGATTCCAACTTATGACATTCTGGGAAAGTAAAAACTGTGGAGACAGTAAAAAGATCTGTGGTTGCCAGGGATTGAGGGAGGGAGAAGGATAAATAGGCAGAACACAGAGAATTTTTAGGGCAGTCAGAATGCTTTGTATGATACTGATGAGGGAGTATAAGTCAAGCTGACACCCCACAAACCACCCTCCCAGGTGGGATATGTGCATATGCTTCAGGCATTCCTGGCTGCCCAAGAACAAAAGAAAGGGCAGAAAACAAATGGTTAAACTGATAGTCTCCAGCAGTTTACAAATATCTCATCAATAGCCTAATCTCCAGGAACTCCCTACTATCTTAATGATAATGCTTTTCGAGGGGGTGGGGGGCACCCTTAGCTTGACAATAGCTAGGCCTCCAGTAATCTATAAATCCTCTTTAGCATATGGAAATCCCTTTAGGAAACTTCCTCTTGACTTTACCTCCCCCAACTCCACAGTCACTCTGCATAATCCCAGTGCAGCTCTTCCTGCCCACAGGTCCTGTTCCCAGGCTTAAAAAGGCTTTAAAAAAAATCACCTTTTTGCACTAAAGATGTCTTTTAAGAATTCTTTCTTGGTGGTTGGCTCTGAATCCCACTGTCACCCCAAAACCCCATCAATACTATAATGATAGATATATGTCATAATCAATTTGTCAAAATCCATAAAATTACAATACCAAGAATGAGCCATAACGTAAACTATGAACTTTGGGTGCTTGTGATGTGCCAATGTAGGTTTATCAATTGTAACAAATGTGCCACTCTGGTGGGAGATGTTGATAATAAGGGGGCTATGCATGTGTGGGGGCAGAGGGTATGTGGGAAATCTCTGTACCTTCTTCTAAATTTTGCCTTGAATATGAAACCTCTCTAAATGAAATACAGCCCTTAAAAAGGAAAGGGAAGCAAGATCCAAGATGGGGATCACTGCATAATAGAAGACTCTGGCACACAGCTCAATAACTGTGTCATCAAAAGAGTTATATCCAGAAAGTAGGTTTAATGAGCTATAATTGTACCAACCAGAAAGTGACAATAAAGATATTTGGAAGTCTGAAACTAAGTTGAGGAAGAAACAGGAAAATGAATTACCTCACATACTTTGCTTTTCTGAGATAGATGCCTTTCTTATTTCTTGGATGAATATGCTAATATAGCAGAAGTGTGTGTATTCTTTTCCAACAATGATCATCAGGTTATACAATGATGATCCATTTGCCTAATTTAATGGATACTTCTCTGTCTTCGTCTTCAATTAGCATTTTAAATGTTTTCCATTCCATCTGTCCTGAAACTTGTTTTCTTCTTTGGCTTCTCTAACATTTGTCTCTTGTGGATGTCCTCTATTTGCCTGACTACTTCTGAGTTTCTGTAACAAAATCCTTCTTTATCATCTGGTCTTTAGATATTGTTGCTCCTTAGAGTTTTACCCCCAGCAATTTTTACCTCCACTCCACTTTATGTAAACGCATTACTTCAAATGGTAATAGAACTCAAATCCCTGTGTCCAACCAAGACCTCTTTTTCAAGTTTTCTTTTAAAACAACAAACCAATGTCTCAGAGTTACTTTGAATTCAAACCTTTCTAAAACAATATCAATTCTTCCACTTCAAGTTGACTCAAATATGACTATCATATTTGTCACTTATTCAACATTGAATTAAATGGGCAAAACTAGAAAATTGTAAGTCCTTATTATTTTTTTTCTTTTCTATACCTCTTCTACAATTAATTTACTGAAAATCTTAATATTTCTTTATTAAAGTATTTCTTATATATGGACCAACATTTCCTTTTTTACATCTTGTGACATCATTTATTTGCAAACTATTGCAGTTACTTAACTGCTTTTTCTGCCTCCAGTTTCAGACCCTTACATCCATAATCCACAACACTGCTAAATTAGTTTCCTGGAAATGCCAAAACAAAGTCCACAAGTTGGGTAGCATAACCTACAGAAGCTTATATTGTCTAATAATTCTAAAGGCTGGAAATGCAAAAATCAAAGTGTTAGAGGTCTGTGAGGGAGAATCTGTTCCATGCCTCTGTTTCTAGTAGTCTCAGGCATTTCTTGGCTTCTAGACGTTCTCTCTGTACCTTCACATAGCCTCCCCCCCCAACCCCCCATGTAAACATATGTTTCTGTCTAAATTCCCTCCTTTGATAAGGATACCAGTTATACTGGATTAGGGTGTACTCTAATGATTTCATTTTAACTCAATCATCTGCAAAGACCCTATTTCCAAATAAGTTCACATTTATAGATACTCAATGTTTTTGGAGGAACACAATTCATTCTACAACAGCTGACAAAAGGTATCATTATAAAAGAAGTCACAGCATATCCATCCTTTGCTTAGTTCTTCATGACTATTTCATAAAGTCTACTTTTTGGAGATAGAATGAAGGCTTTTTCCATTCTATTCCCAATCTATCTTTTTCACCTCATCTTCTGTTAATGCCTCTCAATGACTCCTTGCTCTAGACGGTATATGCCTAATGCTTTGACTCTTCTAGGTTTTGATGACACTCTACCTGAAATATTTTTCTCTGCCTGTTGAAATTTTACTTAATTTTCACAACCTAAACTCAAATGAAGTATTCTCTAAAGAGCCTCACTTGATTCTCCCAGTCCCAATAAATCATCTGCTGTTCTGTCCGCCCATGGCATTTATTTATTTATTTATTTATTTATTTATTTATTTATTTATTGAAACTTCTTAAAATGTAAGATTTTCGAAGCCTAACTTCTTGACTTATCTTATGAGTCTTTTTTTTCCTCATTTTTAAATGTATTCTATTGTATTCCTTTTAACAGATCAAAATGGCATATGAATAGTAGTCAAGAATATTTGATTTTTTAATGGATCTATGTTCAAAAGTAGATAGCTCTGGACTTCCTCAAACATTTAAACCTTATAGAATTTCAGTGCTATTGATGAAAATAAAAAAAAGCTAAATAGAGCAGTCTCTTTGTTGAAATTATGCATTTGACTGATGTTGGATACCTATTGAATATGTCATGGCAGAATTCACATCATCCCGCCAAATGTGAGAATTGAATGCATCGTGTAAAATCTCCAAGGGGAGAACATAAAAAAGACTAAATAGAAAGTACTCAGCTTTTGGAAATTCTATGATATGAGCTTGAAGGAGAATTAGATAAAAAAATGAGAAGTCAAAAGAAAGGATGCAGCTGGCATAGGATGCAAATTTGATAATTGTTGATTCACATCTTAGTTCTAGATTGTAGAATGTACACACCACAAAACTGGAAATATAGGCTAATATATTTATAGAGGTAGCTAAAAAACTCGTTTGCATAGCAAATGTTCTGATCGGTTTCAGTAAAAAATACACACCCAGGTTTTGTTTGGTTTGGTTTTCCTAAGGAAAGTTGTTTTTTCAACTATCTGCCTTAGAAACTGAAGCAACATCAAGGAGACCATTCTCCTCAGAATCTTGGCCTATTTTTTCATTTTATCTACTTTAGTTCTCACGTTAAATCATAACATTTAGCTGAACTTTTATGTTCACACTTAACATGAGAACCTAAGATGCACATTTAATGGGAATGAAATTCTTAAATCATACTACTTTATTATGCATGATTTAAGAGTTTCATTCCAATTAAGTGTATGTATAAAGCTATAATTATTGCCAGTCTGCCTTTCTATTTATAATTTACCCCTCCTCAAAAGGCTTAATGAGCTTATTGGATAATTTTGGGAGATAAAATCTAAATCATGCAGCTTCTTTATTTCACTTGAAATTCTAAATGCAATGTTTCACCTTCGGCATTTGGTAACATAATGGATAACACACTTAATCCATCTTCCCCTGATGATAATTCTGGCCTTTACTTAAAAGATATCATAATTTAAGTGCTATAAATCTAACCAGTAGATGATAATTTTGTTTTTCCCTGGGATTACGGCAAGGCAGCATGAGAGTAACTGATGAGTTTCTATCGCCATCTGCCAAGAGCAGAAGAGCATCCCTCTATGGCTCTCTTCTTAATGGGAAAATGAGCACATTTATGTACATATCTGGCTAATTTGGGGCCAAATACATCTCTTAAGAATCTTTGCTTCCTTTTACAGTGTTAATTCTGAGGCAATTACCATATGACAGGTGGAAAGTGCAAGTGAAGCCACAGCTGCAATCCCTTAAATGATGCCTATAAACAATTGGAAATAACCGAGGATATTTCCATGATCTTACAAGAAGGGGATGTCAGCAAGTCATTGCTGCTCTGTCCCAAAGGGAATGCCATGAAGGCAGCAGCAAGTGATGTTTTACATGATGCCAAACTACAAAATACAATGTGGTCTTGTTTGCTGTTCCCAGTGACCTGTCCCTGTGGAATCCTCATTTGCTTTTTTTGGGATTGTGTTCGGCATTTTTATTTCTGAAATATGTCACCTTCTCCACTACGCATAGAATCTCATGATTCAGTATATTTTAAAAAGGAAAACGTTCAAAAATTTAGAGAGGTATACAATTTGAAAATAAAAAATACATGTTATATTTAAAATATCTTTATGATCTCATGAGAATAGATGCCACTTAAAATTTTGAATCATACTAAAATTATATATAGGTATGTAAATTATTAAACACGTTTCATAGAGTTGTAAGTATCTTGTTTATGACAAAGAAAAATATCTTATAAATTTGAAGAATGGAGAATCCTAAGATATTTGTTTATACATGTATGTGATTACAAACTTTTTTTTTTGGAATTGGAAAATCTGTTTTATAAAGTCTTTAATATCTTGTTAAGGCAAAAAAAAATATTTTGTTAAGTCATTCAAGAACCCCTGAACTTTTTGAATGTTTCACAATCATTATCGATATGAACAATAGTTGAAATTTCTGCAAGGATCTAAAAATTAGTGTAGTAACATGCCCATTTATGATCTTTTGCTTGATGCTACTTGTTAGCCATCAATAATCCTCATTCAATACATTAATAAGATGCTAAACTTCTGCCCTGATTGTTTCTTTGTCATGATTGCAGCTATAGACAAGATGAATTGGGAAACTGGGAGTTGGGGATCGGCCCTAAAGGTCGATCCTGAAAACCTGCTCATTTCAGGTCATTTTATGAAACAAAGCACATACTCTCATGATTCAACAGTCTTGCCCTGAGGAATCAGTAATGGAAGGAACATTTTTTCCTTTCTTGTTTGAAAAGATTCTAGCTTCCTTTTTCCAAAATGCTCTTAATTTGCTTACCCAACGGAATCACTTTGCAATAGTAGAAGAGAAGAATTAACAGTGGCTTTGTTAGTTTTCCTCTAGCCTTTCCTTTCTTCTAGCCTCTAGATTTTGACTCTTGGTAACTCAAATAATTGTTAGTAGCTTATGTACACTAAAAACAAGATGAGGACTATGTATCAGAGCATTCATCTATTATCAATATCAGCAACTCAAGTCAAGAAGGGCTAGTCACACCAGTCATAGGTACATGAGTGGGGGGTTTGTGACCAGCTGCATAAAAGTTAAGGCATTCCAGGGAGGATGGTTTTCTTCAAGTAAAGTAGTTTATACACTCTGAGCGAAGCCTATTGCGAATCATGCATTTGATTGTCAGCTCATATTCCAAACCACTGCTGCTAGGGGATGCTGCTGGTGGCAAACAATACTTTAAGATATGGCTTTTTATTTTAAAAAGAATTCATCCACTTTACAAAAACTGTTCACTGTTATATACGTGTTAGTAATTAAAGATACAAAGATAAAGAACATAATCCTTGCCCTCAAAATTATTTCTAGTGAACAGATAAGGAAATTCGGTGCAGCGTAATAAATGTTAATAATAGAAACAGGCACAGGATATTTGGTGGTTATGTGTTCAGGAGTTTACATATATCAGAGTAGGGAAGAGAGATGTGGTCAAACATTGCTCCCCCAAAGAAATACACTAGTTCACAGTGTTCAAGAAACAGGATCCATCTAAGAGTAGCATGAAAGTAGCTCTACTTGTGTGAGGATTAGATTGTTCAAAACACACAGACACACATGCTTTGTTCAAAGAACTGCAATTTAGGATTGAGGAATTTTTAAAAAGAAGAATTAGGGGCTGTAGGCAGCAACTATATTTTTCGCATGTTAAAAAAATTGGGCATTACCATGTAACCAACTGACAGATATTAAATCACTTTAATTAGGTAATAACAATACCATATTTGGAGAAGCTAGGGAAAGAGAAAGTCACCTTCCTTATGAGAAAAGCATAATCAGGAACACCACTGCAAAACTGCATAAAATAATTATTTCAAAATAAATAGCTTTTTATTAGATTTAAACTAAGCTATTTTACTAGTTTAATGTTTAATCCTATATGTTTGTGCAAGAAAATAATGATGGAATTTTTAGAGTATATAAGGATAAAATGCATATTTTTATTTCTCAGAAATAATACTTTACAACTTCTGTCTATAAATATACAGCTTTTACTTTTTTTTGTACTCATACTTTGCAGGATATTCATAACTTGAGAGGCACAGAAACAAAAAAGGTTGGTGATGCTCTGTTGTTTTGGAGACTTTATTTTCACTCCTTTTACAAGAGATACAGCTCAGGTGTAAACACAAAGTTGAGAATTAAAAGTTGAAAAAATATATAACATGTGGACAATAATCAAAGTTTGCTTGGTTCTGCTGGTATCAGACACAATTGACTTTAATAATAAGCATTGTTAGAGATAAAATGAGGCATTTAAAAATAATGAAAGTATTCACTCACCAGGAATATATACCAATTCTAAATTTGTAGGCATAATGTTAATTACCAGAACTAAAAAAAGAGAGGTGCAGCTCTCAATGTGTCAATGTGTTTATTTTTTATAAAATGAAAAGATGAAATACCTGCAACCTATAGAAAAATTGGAAGAAATGATTATGAAACGTGATCTACTTAGCTAATACAGAACAACTCAATAACTTAAGAATATATACTATTTTCAGGTCACCTGGGTGGCTCAGTTGGTTAACCCTCCGACCTTGGCTCAGGTCATGATTTCACGGCTCATGAGTTCGAGTTCCACGTTAGGCTCTATGCTGACAGCTAGGAGTCTGAAGCCTGCTTCTAACTCTGTGTGTGTCTCTCTCTCTCTGCCCCTCCCCTGCTCATACTCTGTCTCTCTCTCTTAAAATAAATAAACATTAAAAAATTAAAAATAAAGAATACATGCTATTTTCAAATCCATGTGGGATATTGCCAAAGGTAACCATGTACCATGTCATAATTCTGATATCAACAAATTTCAAAGGATTGAAATTAAGCCAAGTCAATAATAAAAATGTATCTAAACAACTCATCAGATATTTAGGAATTAATCAATGCACTTCTAAATAACTCATGGGTCAAAAAAGAAACCACAAATAAATTTAGAAAACATTTTAACTGAATAATAACTAGAAGTATGAGGGGCACCTGGGGGGCTCAGTCGGTTAAGCATCCAACTTCGGCTCCAGGTCATGATCTTGCCATTCGTTGAGTTCAAGTCCCACATCGGGCTCTCTGCTGACAGCCTTGAGCCTGGATGGAGCCTGCTTCAGATTCTGTGTCTCCCTCTCTCTCTACCCCTCACTTGTTCACACTCTGTCTCTCTCTCTCTCTCAAAAATAAACATTTAAAATTTTTTCAAAAATAATAATTAGAAGTATGATAGAACAGAAATGTAAGTATCACAAATTATTGATAATTTAAATCCGAGATTGTTGGGACACATGGGTGTCTCAGTTGGTTAAGCATCTGACTTTGGCTCAGGTCATGATATCATGGTTTGTGAGTTTGAGCCCTGCATTGAGCCCTGCATCAGCCCAGAGTCTGCTTCAGATCCTCTGTCCTCCTCTCTCTCTGCTGGGCTCTCTTTCCCTCTCTCTTTCAAAAATAAATAAACTTAAAAAAAAAAAAGAATTGTGGAGGGGAAATTTACTCTTTAACAATAATCCAAGATTGTATAATAGGAGAATACATCATGATTAAGTCGTGTTTATTTCAGGTATGTATTGGTTTTAACAATTCAAAATTAATGCACAAGTTCACATCAATAAAAAAATAAAGGAGAAAAATCATGTAATCTTATTAGCATTCCCTAAAATTCAACATCTTTTCTTCATAAATATATGTAAAAAACTAATGATAGAGAAAAACTTCCTTAACTTATAAAAGCTTATCTTAATCTTGTAAAGACTATCTATAAAAACATGTACTGCATATATCACATTTCATCTAACTTTGAACGCCTTTTCCTGAAAGAATAAAAAGGGTATCTTCTATGACCACTTCTACTGAATAGGGAATTTGTAATCATAGCTTAAGCAGTAAGAAAAGAGAAATAAATGTATAATGATTGCAAAGTAAGAAATAAAACTTTCCTTTTTTGCAGACAACATGGAAAGTATGAGAGCACCTAGAGATAAGTATGGAAATCGGTGAGTTCAGCAAAATTACAAGATACAGGTTGATATATGAAAATTAATTATTTTCTACTACTGACATTAAAAAATGAAAAATTTAAAATATCAACTATAATGACAATCAAAAGAATCAAATAGTTATGAATAAGTCTATGGCAATTTGTGAAAGACCATCACACAGAAAGCTGTACAGCTTCTCTTCTTTTTCAGAATTTTATCTTGGCTTCTCTCATTCTTCAACTCCATGCTTAGAAATCAGAAGATACCTGACTAATTCACCTGACTCATTGTTTCTCCTATGCTTTAAAATAGATGTTTGTTTGCTTTGTGTTGAGAGTATTACCCTGTTTTTCTAACTATAATCTAAAAAAGAAATGGTCTACTGAAAGCTAGATTATTACAGTAAGAAACAGAAGTCAAAGTTTATCAAAAACCTTTCATATCAACAGAGTTGGTTCTTTTCTTTATATTCATTATAAAAAGTTATTTAATGCTTGATGTGAGAACATTCAGTAAAGTACTTTGTATTTGTCTTTTAAATAAAGACAGTTAATTGTGGAGTTCATGGATTTTTACTTGATTAAAGGTTACTAAATCATCAATTAAGTGTTTTCATATTCATGCAAATATTTGAATAATACAAACAGTAAGTTTTTATGCAAACCCTTTTTTCACCATGGTATTTCACATGATCACACCTGAAAATACAGAAAATAATAAATCTAAAACCCAATGCTTAGATTTTGAACTAAAATATAATTTGCTATTTTTCCATTATTTTTCACTGTTCTAAACATAAGACCTAGCTTTTATTTATATAACATAACAATCTATTCTAAATGTGTAGATTCTAGATTCTGACTGCTCAAATTCAAACCCTGGCTCTATCACTTACTTAAATTATTTAAAATCCTTATATCTTACTGGTAAAAAGGTCATTAAGACTAACATCTACATCACAGGTTTGTTATGGGGGTTATTTGGGTTGGGGGTTAACTGAAGTAGCACATATAATGATGTACTGACATTATTGCCGGATCACAAGTAAAACGTTGGTGAGCCAATATAAACTGATATTTTCTTTATAATTTAGAGCATCAAATATTTTTATTCTCATTACCAATATATTAAATTATACAGTAGTATTGTTTTTGAAACTGGAAATGTATTCAGAGATTTGAATGGCACCCCAAAGCAGTCTCCCAACTCAGATAATGCCCTGTCAACCACACATGTCTACTTCCTAAATTTAATGAACAAATTAGAAATTTTATAACATAAAGCCTAAGTCCCATACAAGGAGAGGCTTCTCTTGGAATGCTAACATAACTAATTGTCTTTCAATAGTAAAAGTTTCCTTTCTTTTACTGTCCTTTCCTTTTGTTCCAATCATATATACTGGATATTGTGTCAGGCAATTGGCATAGAGATATAGAGTCTAATTCTTATTGTCAAGGAAGCCACAAACTAAAGGGAGGCAAGAGTTAAAACAATTTACAGTGAAGTGTTGACTATGTAATGATAAGGAGATGTAGAGAAAAATACGAAGTGATAGTTGTGATGTTTTCTGCAATGATCACTCTATGTTCACAGGTTTTTTTAATTCCAGTTTGACCTTATTAATAAAAAATTTTTTTTTAACTAGACAGGAGGAGAAACAAGCTACGCTTGAGTAGAACAACAATGAAATGCCTATTGCTTGTCTGGAAAAGGAAATGATTAAAACATAGCATCTTTTTTAAGTAGGGAGAATGAGGCTCCCTGCGAGAGAAAATCTGCATTCTAAAATAACTGAAAATAATGAACCTTTTAAATTTATGTTTAATAAAGCAGTTTTTAGGACCGCCTTCCAAAATACTATGAGTGACTTAAAAAGAGTAAAAGTAATGGCCAGTAACCATTATTTGAAACAACATTAAAGTCTGACTAGTAACTAACGTGATTTAATGGATATGCTTAGAATTCATCTTGCTCACTTGGAATAAATTTGTGTGAATACTTCCATGGTATAATTTGCAATAATCTTGTCCTGAACAATGAACACGTGAAAAAAAAAAAAAAAAGCAACTGAAAATGTGTGGCCTGAGGAGCTCTATCACCCACTCCTTGACTTTTCCACAAGGCCTCAGCTCCTAGGTTCCCAGGAGTCCTGAACATGTCTAATATTTAGTTTTAGAGGACAAAGGAGAATTGGAAGTAAGAATAATATAAGTAAAACATACTCCGAATGAATCTTGAGTAAATCAGAAAGAACAGTTGGAAACTTAAAATACTCCATTGGATAGGCTTTAACATCCCTTTCACTCTATTTCCAGTCTGTCCTCCACTTTACTGATGGTGACAACCTTGCACAAGTCATAGCACCTCCGAATGGGATAGAGATCCAAAAGACTGCCCGGTGGGCCTGGTCTAGCCTGAGGCTAGTCTGGTTATCTGTACACTATAATGTGGGGAAAGCTCTGTATCTCCAAGGCACCCCACAGAAAGGGTACTCCCCATTTAGAGTAGTCCCAGGAAGGCCACTGTGAATCACTAAATGACATCAACACCTTTGTCATGCGTAGGAGAGACAATACCCTACTAGGTATTGAAAAAAGAAAGTCCATTCTGTTCTGAAGTTTGGAGCATCCTCCATCTTCTGCAGAGGCACCAGGTGTCCCCACAGCCCAAAGCCTTATCTATCTATTACTGAGGACCAGATAACTTAACAGCATGCAATTTTGCACACATCCCTCCTTCTGTGCAGTTAATAAAAGGTGTCTCTTCTAAATGAGGTGGAAATATGCCACATAAGAATTCCTCTACTGGCTGGGGTACCTGGATGGCTCAGTTGGTTAAGCGTCTGACTTCAGCTCAGGTCAAGATCTCACAGTTTGTGGGTTCAAGCCCCGCATTGGGCTCTGTGTGGCATTGGGCTCTGTGCTGACAGAGCCTGGAGCTTGCTTTGGATTCTGTGTATCCCCCTCTCTCTGCCCCTCCCCGGCTCATGCTCTGTCTCTCTCAAAAAAGAAAATAAATATTAAACATTTATTTTTTATTTAAAAGAAATTTTTAATCTTTATTTTATTTTTGAGACAGATAGAGACAGAGTGCAAGTTGGGGAGGAACACAGAGAGAGGGAAACATAATATCTGAAGCAGACTCCAGGTTCTGAGCTGTCAGCACAGAGCTGGACATGGGGTTTGAACTCACAAACTGCGAGTTCATGACCTGAGTCAAAGTCCAATGCTTAACTGGCTGAGACACCTAGGCGACCCAAAAAAGTTAAAGAAAAATTCCTGTATTGGCCAACAGACACATGAAAAGATGTTCAACATCACTTATCATCTGGGAAATACAAATCAAAATTACAATAAGATATCACCTCACACCTGTCAGAATGGCTAAAATCAACAACACAAGAAACAGCAGGTGTTGGCAAAGACGTAGAAAAAGGGGAATCTTCTTGCACTGTTGGTGGGAATGAAAACCGGTGCAGCCACTATGGAAAACAGTATGGAAAAAAACCAAATAGAATTATCATATGACCCAGTCATTGCACTGCTGGGTATTTACCCAAGGAATACAAAAACACTAATTCAAAAAGATATATGCACCTCTATGTTTATTTCAGTATTATTTACAATAGCCAAATTATGGAAGCAACCCAAATGTCCATTGGCAGATGGATGGATAAAGAAGGCGGGCCATATACATATTATTCTGCCGTTAAAAAAAAAGAATGAAATCTTGCCATTTGCAACAACATTTATGAATCTAGAGGCTATACCTCTAGTGAAATAAGTCAGAGAAAGACAAATATCATATGATTTCACTCATGTGTGAAATTTAAGAAAAAACAAATAAAGAAAAAAGAGACCAACAAAAAACCCAAATTATTAACTATAGAAAACAAACTGGTGGTTACCAGAAGGGAGATGGATAGGGAATGGGTGAAATAGGTGAGGGGAGTAAGAATGCACCTGTCATGATGAGCACTGAGTAATATATAGAACTGTTGAATCACTATATTGTACATCTGAAACTAATATAACACTGTATGTTAATTATACTGGAATTTAAAAATTTAAAAATAAAAGAATTCCTGTGTTTACTGATTATATCTGAATGATACAGTAGAAAACTGCTGAACATGGTTTAATATGGTACTCATTATTCAGAATTATCCATTTGTTTACATAGGCCATGTAACATGAGAAAGAATCTCCATGATACCAAGTGTAGTTATATACTTCATAGATCATAGGACACTCAGCACCTTGTTAATGCTGCCATCATGCATTTTTAAAAGTATAATTCTAGACAAATATCTTATTAAAAACAACAAATGCCTGATATTATGCAACTTGAATAACAATATGTGGAAATGAAATGATAAGACAATAAACACCCTGATACTGAAGAGAAATATCGATAGAGACCATTTTCACACAATACAATGCAAAATCTGGGCAACTTATGCTTTGTTCTCTAACACCTGCTGTTTTGTATCCTATAGGGAAGCATCTTGCAGCATATAATCTTATAGCTCTTTTATCTACTATAGATGAGATCCCAGCACAAAACTTAACATTGAGAACATGATTTGGATTTGTGATAGTTTCTGAAGGATTAAGGGAACTAGAAACCAAAAGAAATTTTACTTCTTGATTACTCATTTTGTGAATGCCAGACATTGTTGACATGGTTTATATATTATTGTTTAACCGTAAGCCAGTATTAACAAGTTTAGAAAGCTAAAATATGGACCAGATAAAAGTTTACTACTAAGAAAAGTGAAAAGACTATTCCTGCCAAGGAAACCACATTTGGTTTTTTTATTGCAAATTTGAAGCAAAAGCAGATAAAGTTTCTGTTTCTAGGATAATATTATTTAATAGGAAGACCACACACCTATCACCTTATAAGCCTTATATGCATATATATAATGCCAATTTATACTTTAATAGTCTACTGTCAGAAAAATTTCAGGGTGAATTGAACAGTAGAGCATAAAATATGATTAAATATTTGAAATGTAATACCTGTGGCTAAAATGCATTTGGAAAAAATCATAAACTAGTTTTTTTAATGCTATTTTCTTTTTCTTTTTTTATTTCTTGATTTCTTTGCTCTAATTCAAAACTCTTCACTCAGATATGTGAAGCACAGAGCTGGAAGAGTAACTCAGAGACTAAAAAAAAAAAGTGCACAGTATTGTAGACTCAATATGGGAACAGACACTCAGATGCTAAGTTGTTAACATTTCTATACAGTTGACTGGAAAAGGCTAAGGGAAGAATGTTAGCACTTTAAAATGGCATAAAATTCTTTACATATTCTGCCTCCCCTCTCTTTAGTTGTATATAACACCAACTCATTATCATATTATGCGCTAGTCAGAGCAAAATAGTCCTTTTCCTCCAGACATGCTACACATGTTTTACCTTTATATTTGTTTTGACTCTGCGCAGAATGTGGGTCTGCTTGTGTTGTTTCTTCCTTTGTTCATGGTTCAGTGTTGCATACTCATTTAAATTACCCCAGACTTTGTTTGGAGGCACTGGGTATTTACTAATGTAGCCAGTAACTGACAGGTCAGATCTTAGAAATTAGGGAAGCATATGGAGGTAACTCCAACTTTCAGCTTGCCACTTGCCCTTGGGTTACTTACCAAGTTTTTAGATGAGGAGGCAAAACACTGAGACGTACTTCAAAGAACCTCTGCTAACAAATGAAAAATCCAGCGTACTTGATATCTCTGAGAAACTCAGAAATCCTGAGTTTGGGATGGCCAAGGTATCCAAAAGTTGATGAATTAGTTCCCTAAGAAAGGGTAACACAGAGAAATAAAACAAATACTCTACAGGGGATTTTCCCTTAAGACATTTGCCAAGGGTAAGGGACTAAGGAGCCAAGTAGAAATATCTGAAATGCAGAAGAGAGATTTGGGATAATAGTTCATTGTATTGGGAACAAAAAACTTAAGATCCAGAAATCACTAAACAGGAAAGATTTTATACAAATTCCAGAATGCACGTTTGCAACTAATGGAGAGCTACAAGGCAGGAGTGAAGGTACGGGGAGGGGGAGAGAAAGAGAGACAGAGAGACACAGAGAGAAAGGAAGGAGAGAAGACAGATAAGGAGAAGGAGGGAAGAGAGGGAGTAAGGAAGAAAAGAAAAAAGGGACTCTGAAACCTGAAATCAGTAGCTCTGTCTTAAACTGGATTTGGGTGATCTGCTCCTCTGAGCCTGGCAAATGATGGTGTAAACTGTCTTTGGAGAGAAACATAAGAGACATATTGAAGTGTCTAATGTAATGTAACTAGCATCACAGACTGGAGAAGAGAAAGGGAAAGTAGAAACATTTAAAAAATTAATGGTCAAGAACTTTCCAAAACTGACAAAAGGCATCAAGCTAGAGAATAAAGACATTCTACGAAACCCAAGTAAATAAATAAGAAGACCACACCTAAACACATCATAGTGAAATTGCTGAAAACCAAAGACAGAGAAAAAATGTCTTAAAAACAGTCAAGGGCAGGAAAATAATGTGTTCTCCAAAGGTATGCAATTAAACTAGCAGCTGATAAAATAACATCTTTAAAATGCTAAAAGTCAACTATTGCCAACCTAGAGTTCTAGACCTAATATAAACTTCCGTCAATGTGAAGAAAAAACTCCTTTTTCCAAATACAAAAGTTAATAAAATGATTTATTGCCAATAGATCAATATTAACAAAACTTCAAGTGTACAATCCATTATCATTACCTATGTAACACACAATATTGTACAGCATATCTTTAGAAATTACTCATCTTGCTTAACTGAAACTTTATGCTCATTTATTATCAATTCCCCATTTTCCTTACCGCCCCCCCCCCCCCAGCTCCTACCAACCACCCACTATTACAAGAAATACTAAAATGAGTTCTTCAGGCAAAAGGATAATGAGTCTAGGGAAAAAACATGTAAATTCAGAAAAGAATAAAAACTATCACAAAAGGTAAATATTAGGGTAAATATATATATGAACACTTACCATACAAAATAATTTATCAAAGCGTTACATATATCCACATTTTTCACACTGTGATTTCATACAAAACAAAGCTGAAAAGAGCCTACATGATTAAAAAGAGGAGCAATTACTTTTATTTTTTTTTTGTAGAATCACTGGCTCTAAAAGCAACGGGTTATGTTCCTCTCTTAGAGCTACGCTGATGAACACTTGTATGGATTACAAAATGGAGCATATGGATCTATGTATGAAGATATAATGATATTTGAAAATAATGAGGCTATACAGATTTTGGAGCCACATTATACTCTAATCCAAAAGAAAATATCTTCAAGGTTACTAATAATAACTGTAACTGATAGTTATGGAAAACCCTTCATCCAAGGAGCAGGATATACTGAAGGGTTTACAAATTCTGACAGAGATCACAATACCCATCACTATAATATATACATTATTTCAGATGATATCTCTGCAACAATCTCCCCATTAAAATGTCAAAAAATAAAATATACCTTTATTTCCAAAGGCAATAATAGAGTAATTAAATAAATATACTTTCTTTTTTTATATAATTTTTTTTTACATTTATTTATTTTTGAGAGACAAGCACAAGTCGGGGAGGGGCAGAGAGAGAGGGAGGCACAGAATCCAAAGCAGGCTCCAGGCTCTGAGCTGTCAGCATACAGCCCAACGCAGGGCTCCAACTCATGAACGGTGAGATTGTGACCTGAGCAGAAGTCAGGTGCCCCAAATACATATACTTTCTCAAGGTCATAATCAGTTGGTGGCAGAACTGGGATTATGGCCAGATCTCCAGGTATTTTACATATAACACATACTGCATCACTGAAAATTGTTGGTTGCTCTGAATATTTATTTAATATGTTAGAAGACAATAAATACATTTAAATACAGGTAGAGTGTTTCCTACTTGAATATCATTATTGCAACTTACATACAGACCCCTCTTTTAACAGGGCCTTATTGATCATGAAAGAAGGAAATCCACTAAAAGTAAAATCTTATACAACACAAGACTTATCTGTCAATCTCAGAGTTGCAGTTTTCTCTATAAACAGTGCTTTGTTGGCTTATGATCATACGATACGACATTTTTGGATTTTTAGTAAATAAAAGGGCAAATATAAACTGAACTCTAGATTTGACTTCTTTGACTTCCTATAAAAATACCATTACCTTTCAATCTTACTCCTCATTTCAAAATTCTAAAATCTGTCAATTCATTTAAAAAAATAAATAAATTCACAAATAGCCCAGCAAAATAAAATGACCCCTCTAATAGTTCTGGAGCTTAGAAGATGAAGGTTATGTCTGGGCACTGCTTTTCTTCTTGAGATCAAAGCAATTTTCACTTTAATTCATTACAAAGAAGTTAGTCTGAGCCACATTTCATCATCAGGTGCTATAGCTATGAATGTGATTTCTGACAATGTGTTCATTATAGGTATAATGGAATTTGACTATAATTAAATAGTGCAGTGTTGTTAAAATTGGATTTTACTTTTCTCATTTCACAAAAATATCCTATCAATGCCTTTTTAAAAGATATATAGCAATTATTTTAAAGTTCAAAAGTGGTTTCTTTATTCTCTATTTCATAACATCTTGCTCTTATATCATGGATACACTATCTTTTGAAAATTCTCTGAGAAGCTAATTTTGTTTTTCTTTTTGTTTTCTGTCCCTCCTCCTTCTACTACTCCTCCTCTTTTAGATTTCTTCTTTTCTATTTTCTCTGTGTCTTCATGGTCAGTTTCATTTTATTTATTTATTTTTCTAACTTTCACCATTATTATCACCATATTTCATATATCAGGTAAACCTCAGTTTTCTTTTCACACAAAATAAATAAATACTTTCTTAAAAATATCTTTACAACATCTTTGAACATCTTTGAACATCTTTGAACATCATTCTAACTTTCCATTCAACGACAAAAGCAATTCAGTGGAGGAAAGATGGTGCTGGGAATCTGGAAATGTATAGGCAAAAAATGAATCTTGGCCTAAGTCTCACACCATATGCAAAAGTTAACTCAAAATGGATCATGGTTATAAAAATAAAATGCAAAACTATAAAATTTATAGAAAAAGAAAAACAGGAAAAAATGTTCAGTGTGTAGGTCCAGGCAAACAGTTCTCAAACTTAACACCAAAAGTTTGATCCATAAAGGGAAAATCTGATAAATTAGATGTCAAAAATTAAAAATATTTATTCTACTAAAAAATCTGTAAAGGGAATCAATAGATAAGCTACAGAGTGGGAGAAGATATTGGCAAACTACATATTCAACAAAGGATTAGTACCTAGAACAAAGAAAGAACTCTCAAAACCCAAAAGTAAAAATACAAGCATGTGCAAAAGACTTAGAGACATTTCATCAAAAAAGATACACAGATGGCAAGTTAGCACATGAAAATATATTCAACATGGGGCATCTGGGTGGCTCAGCTGGTTAAGCATCCAGCTTTGGCTTAGGTCATGATCTCACGGTTTGTGAGTTTGAGCCCTGTGTCAGGCTCTGTGCTGACAGCTCAGAGCCTGGAGCCTGTTTTGATTCTGTGTCTCCCTCTCTCTCTGCTCCTCCCCCACTCATGCTCTGTCTCTCTCTCTTTCTCTCAAAAATAAATAAACATTAAAAAAAAATTTTTTTTTAAGTTTTTTTAAAAAAGAAAATATATTCAACATTATCAGCCATTAGGGAAATTTAAATTAAAGCCACAATGAACTGTCATTACATACCTAACAGAATGGCTAAAATGTAAAAATATCTGTCAATACCAAATGCTGGTGAGGGTGTGATTTCTACTGATCCAGTTTCTACTGAATCACTCAAAGACTGCTGGTGGGAATATAAAATAGCACAGCAATTCTTAAAAACAATCCATCAGTTTCTTAAAATAACTAAATATGAAACTAACATGACCTAGCAATTACATTCCTAGGCACATATCCCAGAGAAATGAAAATTTACATCTACACAAAAGCCTATATATAATATGTACCTGGCTACTTTATTTGTAATAGTCAAAGAGAGGAATAATCAAGAGTCCTTTAGCAGGTGAATAGTTTAAGAAACTTGTCCGAGGAATGGGGCCAACATGGCAGAGAAGTAGGGGGAATCCATACTTGCAGCATCTCTCAAACAAAGAAGTGTAGAAGCCAAAGGACTTTGAACACCAGAGCCGGGGAGGAAAAGAGACTGAATCTACTAGGAAGAAAATGGGAAAGCTGGAAAAAAGATAGGTGGGTAACTGTGAACTGGGGGAGATAAAAAAGGCCGCGTGGGCACAGAGGGGAGGGACCCGCTTCTGCAGAAAGACAAAGGGAAGAGAAAGAGCGGCTAGGGAAGGGCAGGACCATATCTGGACAGGAGAAACTCTGTGGACTGAGACTTGGAGGGATCCAATTTTTAACTGTGGGGCTTTCTTTGGACTGGAGCTGGCTCCCTGTTCGTGCACCAGGGGAAGAGAGGAGCCAGGCCTGGGTGTAGTTTTAGGTCAGGGGCTCAGTCTGCAGCTGGAGAAAGTGGTTCCCTCCCTGGAGGGCTGCACAACAGTACAGAAATGGCTTGAGTCCGCCCCCCCCCCCCCCCCCCCCCACACACACACGCACAGTGGCTGGGCCAAGGGCACAGTCTGCAGGAGGAAAAGGCCGCTGTTTCCCTGGAGTGCTGTGGGAAAAGACAAAGGCTGCCTGCATCTGCCACCCCGGGAGCTTGCAGCAAGGGTGGGCTCAGGCCACAGCAGGAGAAGGCAGTCCTCCCTGAAGTGCTGTAGCACAGACAAAGCCAGCTGGGACCACATATCAGCGCACTGAGAGGCGCTTCCCCAGTGCCAGAGCGCACAGAGCAGGACTTTGAAACCTAGTCAAGTGCATGGTCAGGGGAGTTGGCAGAGCAAGAAGGACCACCCCATCTGCACCCGTGGCACAGTGAGGACAACTCAAACTGAGCCCACCAGGTCTGGATCCGTGGAGAAGAGACTGGGGGATCACCATTCCCCTCCCTGCCACCACCACCACCACCACGACCACCAAGGCAGGGCCTCAGGGATCATTCCTGGGCCCACAGTGGAGGTGGGTTTAGATTACGCCAAACCATGCCCCCTTGCACTGGGTAATTGCGTATCCACCAGATCGGGACAGACCCTGCAGACAGCTCCTCCTGACAAGCAATGCAGCATTGCCTGGATTAACTCTAGGTCGATTCTGGATATATAGATATATTCTCCCCTCCCGCCCCCCTCCCTTTTCTCCTCCTTATCTCTTCCCTCCCCTAGGCTGGTTACTCTGGTTATTGGTCTGTCTAAACAGACATATTTAATCCATTGTCTTGATACGTGTTCTACACCTCCTTCTTTACACTCCTTTCTGTTTCTCTGTCTGGGTAACTTTATCTTTGTTTCATTTTCCCCGCCTCCTTTTTATTTTCCTTTCTCTCTCTCTGGATTAAGCCTTTTAATCTCTCTGTCTAATCAGTGTTTATTTTTTCTTCCCCCCACCAGCCCTGCCTCCGCTCCTGTCATTTCTCTCTTTGTATGTGCTCTTCCATCAGCACTGCCTCCACCCTCTTCTTTACTTGTAGTCAGTGTTTTGGGGTTTTTTGTTTTTAGTCTTTAGGGTTTTGTTTTTGTTTGTTTGTTTGTGTTATTTGTGTGTTTGCGTGTTTTTGTCTCCTGTTTGTCTCTGTTTTCCTTTATAGGGCTACTCTAAGGAACAAATCAAAGCACACTTGGTGGAGGGTCCAAAATATTACTATGAGTAGGGTAATAAAATAACCAAAGTCACAACAACAGAGAGCAAGTAACAATCCCCGAAAAACACCTCCTGAAGGACCAGGCCCTGGACAGTGTATGACCCTCCTTTAATATAGCAGTGCTCACAGGTGCAGAGCACACAAGCTTTTAAAACTCATAAGGGACAGAAAACTAACCAAAATGACGAAATGGAAGAATTCTCAAAAGAAATTTCAGGAAGTAGCAACAGCTAATGAATTGATCAAAACCGATTTGAGCAATATAATGGAACAAGAATTTAGAATAATAGTCATAAGATTAATTGCTGGGCTTGAAAAAAGCATAGAGGACAGCAGAGAATCTATTGCTCCAGAGATCAAGGGACTAAAAAATAGTCATGATGAATTAAAAAAATGCTATAAATGAGGTGCAAAATAAAATGGCAGTGGCCACAGTGCAGATTGAGAGGGAGAGGAGAGAATAGGTGAATAAGGAGATAGAATTATGGAAAAAGAGGATGCTGAGAAAAAGAGAGATAAAAAAGTCCAGGAGTATGAGGGGAGAATCAGAGAACTAAGTGATGCAGTCAAACGGAACAATATCTGTATCATAGGAATTCCAGAAGAAGAAGAGAGAGAAACGGGCTGAAGGTGTACTTGAACAAATGATAGCTGAGAACTTCCCTGATCTGGGGAAGGAAAAAGGCATTGAAACCCTACAGGCACAGAGAACTCCCTTCAGACGTAACTTGAATCAATTTTCTGCACAACATATCATAGTGAAACTGGAAAAATATAAGGATAAAGAGAGAATTCTGAAGGCAGTTAGGGATAAATGGACCTTAACATACAGAGGTAGACACATAAGAGGACTAGCTGACAAATCTACTGAAACTTGGCAGGCCAGAAAGGAATGACAGGAAATCTTCAATGAGATGAACAGAAAAAATATGCAGCCAAGAATCCTTTACCCAGCAAGTCTGTCATTCAGAATAGAAGAAAAGATAAAGGTTTTCCCAAACAAAAACTGAAGGAATTTATCACCACTAAACCAGCCCTACAGGAGATCCTAAGGGGGACTCTTTGAGTGAAAGGTGCAAGGACCACAAAGTACCAGAGACACCACTACAAGCATGAAACCTACACATATCACAATGACTCTAAACCCATATCTTTCAATAATAACACTGAATGTAAATGGACTAAATGCTCCAACCAAAAGACATAGGGTATCAGAATGGATAAAAAAAACAAGATCCATCTATTTGCTGTCTACAAGACACTCATTTTAGACCTGAGGACACCTTCAGATCGAAAGTGAGGGGATGGAGAACTATCTATCATGATACTGGAAGTCAAAAGAAAGCTGGAGTACCATACCTATATCAGACAAACCAGACTTTAAATTAAAGGCTGTAACAAGAGATGAAGAAGGACATTATATAATAATTACAGGGTCTACCCATCAGGAAGAGCTAACAATTATAAATGTTTAGGCACCAAATTCGGAAGCCCCCCAAAATATAAAACAATCACAAACATAAGCAACCTTATTGATAAGAGTGTGGTAATTGCAGAGGACGTTAAAAACTCCACTTACAACAATGGATAGAACATCTAGACAGAGAATAAATAAAGAAACAAGGGCTCTGAGTGATATATTGGATCAGATGGACTTGACAGATATATTTAGAACTCTGCATCCCACAGCAACAGAATATACTTTCTTCTCGAGTGCACATGGAACATTCTCCAAGATAGATCACATACTGGGTCACAAAACAGCCCTTCATAAGTATACAAGAATTGAGATCATACTATGCACACTTTCAGACCACAATGCTATGAAGCTTGAAATCAACCACAGGAAAAAGTCTGGAAAACCTCCAAAAGCATGGAGGTTAAATAACATCCTACTAAAGAATGAATGGGTCAACCAGGCAATTAGAGAAGAAATTTAAAAATATTTGGAAACAAATGAAGATGAAAATACAACAATCCAAATGCTTTGGGATGCAGTGAAGGCAGTCCTGAGAGGAAAATACATTGCAATCCAGGCCTATCTCAAGAAACAAGAAAAATCCCAAATACAAAATCTAACAGCACACCTAAAGGAAATAGAAGCAGAACAGTTAAGACACACCAAACCCAGAAGAAGATAAATAATAAAGATCAGAGCAGAAATAAACAATACAGAATCTTAAAAAACTGTAGAACAGAACAAGGAAACCAAGAGTTGGTTTTTTGAAAAGATAAACAAATAGATAAACCTCTAGCCTGGGTTCTCTAAAAGAAAAGGGAGTGACCCAAATAGATAAAATCATGAATGAAAATGGAATTATTACAACCAATCCCTCAGAAATACAAGCAATTATCAGGGAATACTATGAAAGATTGTATGCCAACAAACTGGACAACCTGGAAGAAATGGACAAATTCCTAAGCACCCACACACTTCCAAAACTCAAGCAGGAAGAAATAGAACACTTGAACAGACCCATAACCAGCAAAGTAATTGAATCAGTTATCAAAGATCTCCCAACAAATAAGAGTCCAGGACCAGATGGCTTCCCTGGGGAATTCTACCAGACATTTAAAGCAGAGATAATACCTATCCTTCTCAAGATGTTCCAAAAAATAGAAACGGAAGGAAAACTTCCAGATTCATTCTATGAAGCCAGCATTACTTTGATTCCCAAACCAGACAGTGACCCAGCAAAAAAAGAGAACTATAGTCCAATATCCATGATGAATATGGATGCAAAAAATTCTCAACAAGATACTAGCAAATCGAATTCAACAGCATATAAAAAGAATTATTCACCATGATCAGGTGGGATTCATTCCTGGGCTGCAAGTCTGGTTCAATATTTGCAAATCAATCAATGTGATATATCACATTAGTAAAAGAAAAGATAAGAACCATATGATCCTGTCAATTGATGCAGAAAAAGCATTTGACAAAATTCAGCATCCTTTTTAATAAAAACCCTCGAGAAAGTCGGGATAGAAGGAACATACTTAAACATCATAAAAGCCATTTATGAAAATCCCACAGCTAATATCATCCTCAATGGGAAAAACTGAGAGCTTTCCCCCTAAGATCAGGAACACGACAGGGATGTCCACTCTCACTGCTGTTGTTTAACATAGTGTTGGAAGTTCTAGCATCAGCAATCAGACAACAAAGGAAATCAAAGGCATCAAAATTGGCAAAGATGAAGTCAAGCTTTTACTTTTTGCAGATGACATGATATCATACATGGGAAACCTGACAGACTCCACCAAAAGTCTGCTAGAACTGATACATGAATTCAGCAAAGTCACAGGATACAAAATTAATGTATAGAAATCAGTTGCAGTCTTATATGCTAATAATGAAGCAACAGAAAGCCAAATAAAGAAACTGATCCCCTTCACCACTGCACCAAGAAGCATAAAATACCTAGGAATAAACCTAACCAAAGATGTAAAAGATCTGTATGCTGAAAACTATAGAAAGCTTATGAAGGAAATCGAAGAAGATACAAAGAAATGGAAAAACATTCCGTGCTCATGGATTGGAAGACTAAATATTTTTAAAATGTCAATACTACCCAAAGCTATCTACATATTCAATGCAATCCCAATCAAAATTGCACCAGCATTCTTCTCAAAGCTAGAATAAGCAATCCTAAAATTTGTATGGAACCACAAAAGACCCCGAATAGCCAAAGTAATTTTGAAGAAGAGGACCAAAGCGGGAGGCATCATAATCCCAGACTTTAGCCTCTACCATAAAGCTGTAATCATCAAGACAGCATGGTATTGGCACAAAAACAGACACATAGACCAATGGAATAGAAAAGAGACTCCAGAATTGGACCCACAAAAGGATGGCCAATTAATCTTTGACAAAGCAGGAAAGAATATCCAATGGAAAAAAGATAGTCTCTTTAACAAATGGTACTAGGAGAACTGGACAGCAACATGCAGAAGAATGAAACTAGACCACTTTCTTATACCATTCTCAAAAATCAATTCAAAGTGGATGAAGGACCTGAATGTGAGACAGGAAACCATCAAAACCCTAGAGGAGGAAGCAGGAAAAAAACCTCGCTGACCTCAGTCGCAGCAATTTCTTACTTGACACATCCCCAAAGGCAAGGGAATTAAAAGCAAAAATGAACTATGGGGACCTCATCAAGATAAAAAGCTTCCACACTGCAAAGGAAACAATCAACAAAACTAAAAGGCAACCGGTGGAATGGGAAAAGATATTTGCAAATGACATATCAGATAAAGGGCCAGTATCTAAAATGTAGAAAGAACTCCCCAAACTTGACACCCAGAAAGCAAACAATCCAGTGAACAAATGGGCAGAAGACATGAATAGACACTTCTCTGAAGAAGACATCCAGATGGCCAACAGACACATGAAAAGATGCTCAACGTTGCTCCGTATCAGGGAAACACAAATCAAAACCACACTCAGATACTGCCTCATGCTGGTCAGAGTGGCTAAAATGAACAAATCAGGAGACTATAGATGCTGGAGAGGATGTGGAGAAATGGGAACCCTCTTGCACTGCTGGTGGGAATGCAAACTGGTGCAGTCATTCTGGAAAACAGTGTGGAGGTTCCTCAAAAAATTAAAAATAGATCTACCCTATGACCCAGCAGTAGCACTGCTAGGAATTTGCCCAAGGGATACAGGAGTGCTGATGCATAGGGGCACTTGTACACCAATGTTTATAGCAGCACTTTCAACAATAGCCAAATTATGGAAAGAGCCTAAATGTCCATCAAGTGATGAATGGATAAAGAAATTGTGGTTTATACACACAATGGAATACTACGTGGCAATGAGAAAGAATGAAATCTGGCCATTTGTAGCAACGTGGATGGAACTGGAGAGTGTTACACTAAGTGAAATAAGTCAGGCAGAAAAAGGCAGATACCATATGTTTTCACTCATATGTGGATGCTGAGAAGCTCAACAGAAGACCAAGGGGGAGGAGAAGGGGGAAAAAAAGAAGTTACAGAGAGGGAAGGAGGCAAACCATAGAGACTCTTAAATACTGAGAATAAACTGAGGGTTGATGGGGGGTGACAGGGAGGGGAATGTGGGTGATGGGCATTGAGGAGGGCACCTGTTGGGATGAGCACTGAATGTTGTATGGAAACCAATTTGACAGTAACTTTCATATTAAAAAACAAACAAACAAACTTGTTGTCCAGTCATACCATGGAACACTATTCCATAAGAAAAAGGAATGAACTGTTGATATGTGCAATAACCTGTATGAATCTCCAGAGAATTATACTGAGTGAAAAAAGCCAAACACAAAAATATTACATATTATATTATTCCATTTATATAACATTCTTTATACCAAAAATTTTAGAAATGGTGAGTTAATTAATGTTTCCCAGAGTTTAAGTATGAAAAGGGGCAAAGGTACAGGGAGGAAAGTGAGTGTGTAGCCTGAGGGATCCTTGTGGTGATTAATATGTTCTGTATATTGATCATATCAATATCATTATCCTGCTGTAAGATATTGTAACATGGTTTGCCAAATGTCATCACTGAGGCCAGTGGGCCTCAGTGGACAAGACTGGACAAAGGATACATAAGCTCTCTCTGTATTATGTCTTCCAACTGCTTATGAATCTACAATTATCTCAAAATTAAAAGTTTAATTTAAAAAAGAAAAGGCATGTAGATGAAAAGACTCCCTGAAGCCTGGAAAGATAGATGAAACAATAATTGGAGATCACACACAGGGCCAGAATAATTCGTGTTCTCATCAGCCAGTGTGTGAAAATTTGGGACTTGGATACAGTACTGAGTGTTGTATGTCAGCAGGAGACAAAATTAGCCCTAAACTAAATGCTAACAAAGCTTAAAAGCAAGACACAAAATTATCAAACTGTTCCCAAATAACTGCCTCCCAGAATAAAGCTCAAGAATATTACTAGGAATGTAAAATATCTAGCACCCAACCAGGTAAGTTCTATAGCTACAAACCAAAAATCCCCAGGCATTAAGTTTCTTCTATTTCTTCAGCTTCTTTTCTTCCCGGAATTTTTTGATATCTTTACATCTAATGACTGATGACTTCCTCTATTTTTTTCCAGTTTACTCTGGTTTTAGTGAGATCTTTCTATTCAGACTACCCTATTGAGGTGGATAGCCCCAAGGTAATACCTTCCCTGCATCATGCTGGTATAATTTTTGACATCTAAGTAACATATGCTCCACCTACCTTAACTTGTGTAAATCACAAATCTGATCAGTATAACAGATAAGAACTTTAGTAATGTATTAAATGGAGAATTAATACAGATATAAATGGCAATTAATATCAACTAATATTGCTCATAGTTATTAATTCCACATTAAGTTTGATCCATAGTTTATAACATTTACATTGTTTTTGTTCTAAGCCTAATCTCTACAGTTGTTGTAAGTTTCAAACTTGAAAGAGATATTTGCACTTTTGCGAAGTTGAACATCCTCTATATTGCTCATGGGTAGTACCCAAGGGTGAAAAATTCTTTAAAGGAGTGTAGATGTAAAGGTAAGTACAGCCTGCTTAATAATGCACTTCCTAAAGAACAATATTTTAAGTTTATCCAAAAATCAATAAGTAGATAGTAGAAAGAGATGATCAGATTTGAATTTTCAAATTACTCTGAGGAGTATACAGGATACATGTTAGCTAATTGAAGATTTCGAGCAAGAATGTTAGTGAAGCAACTATTTGCAACTGTTAAATGGTATTACCACAATATAGGATAGTGGCAGTGGGTACGAATAGAAGAAAACAGAGTAAAGGGGTTTGTAGGATGTAGAACTATAGTTTACATGAAAAGTACCTCCAACATTTCCAGCTGAGGCTATGGGGTTGTTCTACAACATAATTAAGAGAGAATCTCACTTAGTGGATTTTGAGATAGGTTTTGTAGCTGTTGATTTGAGATGCCTGTGAGACATGCAGATAGGTAGTTTCTGCATATTAATGTCTATAGCATTGGTAAACCAAAGGAAACCCTGCAGTCATATACCCATAGACTTATCATTTCTTCCTCACCTTCGTCTTTGATTTGCTTTATATTCCCTTGGTATTTGTAGAACACAATATAACATACTTTGTCTTTAGAAAATCTTGCTCCTACTCCTAGAGAACATTCTTGCTGTCTTTTTAGTAAATTTTCAGCAAAAAATGGTAACTTTCAAACATATATACGTATATATGTATATATATATACGTATATATACATATATGTATACATACGTATACATATGTATACATACGTATATATGTATATATACGTATATGTATATATACGTATATATACATATATGTATACATATACATATACATATATGTATACATATGTATGTACATATACATATGCATATACATATATACATATATATACGTATATATATACATATATATATACACCCATACACAGCTATGAATATTTATTGAGAAAAATATGGAGATAGTTCACAATTTTCCTTGCAACAAAATGATGTTGAAAAATATTGTTAAAATGTCTATACTACTCAACACAATCTACACACTTAATGCAATCCTTATCAAAATACCACCAGCATTTTTCACAGAGCTAGAACAAACAGTCCTAAAAGCAACCTTGAAAAAGAAAAGCAAAGCTGGAAGTGTCACAAATATAGACTTCAAATTATATTACAAAGCTGTAGTGATCAAAATAGTGTGGTACTGGCACAAAAATAGACACACAGATCAATAGAATAGAGTAGAATAGAAGACCCATAATTAAGCCCATAACTATATGGTCAATTAATCTTTGATAAAGGCAGAAAGAATATGCAATAGGAAAAAGATGGTCTCTTCAACAAATGGTGTTGGGAAAACTGGAAAACCACACGCAAAAGAATGAAACTGGACCACTTTCTTACACCACGCACACAAATAAATTCAAAATAGATTAAGACCTAAATGTGAGATAGAAAACCATAAAATCTTAGAGTAGAACACAGGCAGTAACCTCTCTGACATTGGCCCTAGCAACTTCTTACTAGATATGTCTCCCGAGGCAAAGGCAACAAAAGCAAAAATAAATTATTGGGACGTCATCAAAATAAAAACTTTTGCACAGCGAAGGAAACAAAAAAACTAAAAGTCAACCTATATAATGGAAGAAGAAATTTGCAAATGACACATTTGATAAAGGGTTAGTATCCAAAATATATAAAGAACCTATAAAACTCAATACCTGAAAAACAAATATCCATTTAAAAATTGGCAAAATACATGAATAGACATTTTTCCAAAGAGAACATCCAGATGGCCAACACACACGTGAAGAGACACTCAACATCACTATCATTAGGGAAATACAAATCAAAACTACAATGAGATATCACCTCACACCTGTCAGAATGGCTAAAATCAACAACACAAGAAACAGCAGGTGTTGGCAAAGATGTGGTAAAAGGGGAATCCTCTTGCACTGTTGTTGGAATGCAAACTGGTGCAGCCACTGTGGAAAACAGTACGGAAGTTCCTCAAAAAAACAAATAGAATTACCATATGATCTGAATTACCATATGATCCAGTCATTGCACTGCTGGGTATTTACCCAAGGAATACAAAAACATTAAATCAAAAAGATATATGCACCTCTATGTTTATTTCAGTATTATTTACAATAGCCAAATTATGGAAGCAACCCAAGTGTCCATCGATAGATGGATAGATAGATGAATGGATAAAGAAGGTACGCCATATATATATATATATATATATATATATATATATACACACACACACACACACACACACACACACACACACACACATATATATACATATACACATATAATGGAATATTACCCATCCATAAAAAAAAGAATGAAATCTTGCCATTTGTAATGACATGAATGGAGCTAGAAATTATTATGCTAAGTGAAGTAAGTCAGTCAGAGAAAACAAATATTAAATGATCTCACTCATATGTAGAATTTAAGAAATAAGTCAAAAGATCATAGAGAAAAAAAAGAGAAAGAGGCAAACCAAGAAACAGACTCTTAACTACAGAGAACAAACCGATGGCTACCAGACAGGAGGTTGATGAGGGGGATGGATTAATTAGAGGATGGGGATAAAGGAGTGCACTTGTGGTGATGAGCCCTGGGTGTTGTATGCAAGTGTGGAATCACTAAATTGTACATCTGAAACTAATATTATACTATATGTTACCTGATTGGAATTTAAATAAAAACTTAAAAAAATATTATTGAAAAAATAAGTTTGAATAACACCTTTCAGATTTATTCATATATTTTATTAAAATAGCAAACAGTTAAATAATGAAATTCATAAGAGTCCATGATAATTGAACACATTTTTTCCTAACTATGCTATTAGTTAAAAAGGCACTAGGGGTGCCTGAGTGGCTCAGTTGGCTAAGCATCCGACTTCAGCTCAGGTCATGATCTCACTGTTCCCGAGTTTGAGCCCCATGTCATGCTCTGCTGACAGCTCAGAACCTGGAGCCTGCCTTGGATTCTGTGTCTCCCTCTCTTTCCGCCCCTCCCCCACTCACGCTCTGTCTCTCTCTCTCAAAATTAAATAATAAATTAATAATAATAAATGAGAAACACTAAAAAAACAATTTTTGAAAAAGGTACTAGATCATACTAACGTTCAGCACATATGTCTCAATTGTGTTGATAAGAATAGCATGAAATGCTTGTTAAATGTCTTAATATCAAAAAGCATAATACAGCTTCCATTGTCACATGCTGAGTAATACTATTGTCAAGAAAAAGAGCAATGTGGAGCGATTTGGTCTTAGAGTATTTGCTCACATATAACTTTAATAGTTGGAGCACAGTGGCCAGGCAGGATCCTTTGAAGGTTTTCATCATGTATTACTATGCCAACCCCACATTTTTATTTCAGAAGCATATGTTTCCACTTTTTATTTTAAACTGGTAACTGAAGGCTTATTCTGGCTGGTTTTGAAATGGTTACAGCAAAATCTAATTTTCAAAATTTCAGTGTTAGAGTCATGGTGCTTTATGGAAAACACCAAAATGTACAGTGCAAGAAAATAATTTTCTACAATGTATATAAGTGTTATAATAGTGTAACTAAAAGAAGACACTACACAGAGCAGGAGACTTGACATTCTCCCCGCAGGAGAGGCAAACTCTCCTGGACTTTGAGTTTTCATGAAGCCTTCACACCACCAATAGAATCACCTGATGCTGGTGAGGACCATGAGATTCTACAGAAAGTTTCCTTCATCAATTTCACAAAGGTGTGTTTTTAGCCTAATGATATCTTCCCACGGTCCTGGAGATCCAGAGATGTGCCTTGTGCCTTTCTGCCCAACTGAGTCAAGGAACAGGCACCAACCACAATGGAAAAGCCAAAGGTCAATTTCTTGCGGCCCTCTCTCCAGGTACACTAACCTTCTTCAACTTAACCAGTAGGCCTGCCTGAAGACGTACTTAACCTACACTGTCCTATTTTACTGGCCAAACCATCTTAGTTTGCTGCCTTGAATCTTCTATTATTCTACCTCCAAATATTTATGTTATTTCAGAATCAATTCAAAAGTCTCCTTTCTTCTCTATGATCTCTGCATTTGATAGCTCCAAAATGAATGTCTGTAGCCAAACCCAGAGCTGCAAACTCTGCATGTCAAACTTGCCATTTAAAATTTCCTCTTGGGAGTCCCACTGTCATATATATTGTAAGTGTCCTAGAAAATAATTTTTCCATCTCTCTAAACACCAATCTTGCATGTATCAGTAGAAACAATACCATACTCACCAAACTGCTTTAAGTTTTTTTTTTTTTTTTCAACGTTTTTTTATTTATTTGTGGGACAGAGAGAGACAGAGCATGAACGGGGGAGGGACAGAGAGAGAGGGAGACACAGAATCGGAAACAGGCTCCAGGCTCTGAGCCATCAGCCCAGAGCCTGACGCGGGGCTCGAACTCACGGACCGTGAGATCGTGACCTGGCTGAAGTCGGACGCTTAACCGACTGCGCCACCCAGGCGCCCCTGCTTTAAGTTTTTAACTCAAGGAGGCTCTCTATAGTCATCTTTTCCCCTAACTATACATGTGTGATGAGTTTTTCTCCATTTGTCTACCTTATTTCTAGTGGATTCCACCAGCATCATGTATCTAGAATACGACAACAGCAATACATCTCTCCTCTTCTATTCACATGTCCCTCAGAAGTATTACCTACATGACAGCAAGGATATTTTTCTTAAAATTGTTTTACATCAATCTATTCCTCATAACCCTTTGAAAAAGTTTTCTAGGAGTACCTGGGAGGCTCAGTCAATTAAGCATCTGACTCTTGATTTTGGGTCAGGTCATGCTCTCACAGTCTGTGAGATCAAGTCCCTGTCAGGCTCTGTACCACCAGCACATTGCTTGGGATTCTCTCTCTCCCCCTCTCTCTGCCCCTCCTCTGTTCTCTCTCAAAATAAACAAATAAACTTAAAAAAATGTTTTCCAATTGTCCTTAGAAAAAATCTAACTCTTTATCATGGCTAAAGTTCTCTGGGATCTGTTTGTCCTACCTTGTCTAGTATCTTTCAACAGCAGAATGATACACTTCAAATCTAAGAAAGATCATTCCATCCTCTTATTTAAAATCCTTGTTTTTATCTTTAATTTCCTCCTCAGGACTGTACTTATATTTTATTAGGTGAAAGGATAAATCTATCTTAACTGTTGAGGGGATCAAACAAAATGAAATAAACCAATTGCTTGGTATGATGTTTGGCATAGAGTGATGATCAACACTTGCTACCAATTTTGTATATCATGTCATTATAACCTCCATGCCTTTCTTTTTTCTATAAATATAAATATATGAGTTGTTATACTTGTCCTCATAAAGATGGAAGTCAGTGGTATTGGGGATGTTTTAAATAAACAACAATCTACAAAGAGTAAATGTTATTCTAATTTATGAAAAAGTATATTAATATATGCAATATCTTATTTTCTACTGCAGAAAGTTGATACTATGAAGGAGATTTAAGGGGAAATATTTTTTGAAGAATAACATTATCAAATTAGACTAAACGAGCAACACCCATTAACAGCTTTTTCCTGGTTTCCTAAATAGAGGGGGGCTGAGCATTGGTATAAAATCAAATTAAACAAATGTTTACAAGATTTTGAATGTGTTTATATCCCATACATTAACCTTGGAGATATCCATCAGCTATCAATCAATAAAATGGATGTTGAAGTCTACACATTGATTAAAGGGAGAAAGAGAAAGTATTCTGAGAGACTATTATAGTTGAAGGTGCTTAAAAATCACTTTTCATAATTATTAAATACTTTCAGATGACTGATATCTTTTCTCTCTGTTCTCATCCTGCTATGAAACCAACTGGAATAAAGGTAAAGAAGAAACAGAAAATATATATATATCTTTATTAAAGCAGCACATATGTGTAACTCTATATGCACTGTGTGAAAAGAGCAACCACCATGTACTATGAAAAGGATGACCACAGAGGAAACAGAATCAGCAGATCTTTCAAATCAATTAGACCAGACATATCTCTAAAATAGAAGCAAAACCAAGGATTTCATGCTTGAAATTCCAAGGTCGTGCTGCATGAGCTTGCTGTGACAGATAGGATCCTTGAAACTTGTTCAGTAGTACTGAAGGACAGGGGCTGGGATGGGGGTATCTTTATAAGGAAATGCTCCAACTACTTCTGCAAAAAGCAGGTCACAGGGGTTGCAAGGTGAAGAAGAAACAGAGTAGTAAAATGCCCTTGACCTGCCCATTGCTGTCATTTGACCAGAATTGAGGGCTAAAGTCATACTAGAAAAAATTCTACACACAAACATGCAGATGCACACACACATACATATATGAACTGCCACAACTATCACAGTTTCATTGTGAACTAGAGAGATTTCCTACTCACAAAGAGCAACAGAGTCATATCCAAGAATAGAGACTGATGAGGATGCATTTTAATTAAAGTTCTAAAAATTATCCACTGACTGGTGGTTTTCAACATTAGCTACAAATTAGCATCACCAGGAATTTTATAAATAATAACACAGAGTCTCCAACTCAGACAATCAGAACCTTTGGGGGTGAAATCTAGACATCACTGTATTTTTTTTTTTTTTGTACATTTATTTATTTTTGAGAGACAGAGTGAGACAGAGCACAAGCTGGGGAGGGGCAGAGAGAGAAGGAGACAGAATCTGAAGAAGGCTCCAGGCACCAAGCAAGTGTTCAGCACAGAGCCCGACGTGGGGCTTGAACCCACAAACCACGAGATCATGACCTGAGCCAAAGTCAGTCACCTAACTGACTAAGCCACCCAGGAGCCCCGATATCCCTGTATTTTAAAAGGCCCTTCCCTCCACACCCCACTCTTGAAAATTCTAACATGAAGCCAGACTTAAATATTATTAAAGAGATACAAAAAACAAGAGGGCCAATCAAAACTAGAATTAGGATGGGAGGGAGGAGAAAATAGAAATTATTAATTATTTATGTCATCTTTATCATTCACACTAAACAGCCAACATATAGCATTATAAAAAAGTTTATAGGAGAAACCCATGGGGGAGGGGAAGGAAAAAAAAAAAAGAGGTTAGAGTGGGAGAGAGCCAAAGCATAAGAGACTCTTAAAAACTGAACAAACTGAGGGTTGATGGGGGGGTGGGAGGGAGGGGAGGGTGGGTGATGGGTATTGAGGAGGGCACCTTTTGGGATGAGCACTGGGTGTTGTATGGAAACCAATTTGACAATAAATTTCATATATTTTAAAAAAAAGTTTATAGGGCATATAAAGAAATAAATATAATCATGAGAAGAACAAAGTCCTAAGTATAAGTCCCCACCCTTGCCTAAATTGTCAGAAGGAAAACACACATACAGAAAACAAGACAAAGACAATGTAAATCAAAAACTTTAGCAAGATTTAAAGGAAGAATTAAATAATGCAAAAAGTATAAAACAAGGTGATATAATGAAGCCAAATATATCAAGCCAAGTATATACATACATATATACCACACACACACACACACCTATGCACACACATTTGTAATCAGCTGTTCAAAGGGGAAAAAATATTTGTTAAATATGAGATATAGTTATAATTGATCCAGGAAGTCTGAAAGGAAAAGGAAGGTTGAAGATATATCTGAAAAAGGAAAAGATATATCTGAAAATACGACTGAAAAGAAAATAAGAAGCATAGTCTTATATCAACAGTTTGAACCTAAGGGGTAAAAAGCTTTCCTCAAGACAGAGTAAACTGAAGTATGAAAATCTATCATAAGTATTTTTTATTTCAAATATAAAAATAAAGAGTAAACTGAATCATGAAAATCTATCATAAGTCTTTTTCTTCCAAATAGCCTGGTATCAATATTAATAAAAATTAATTTAAAACAATAAAAAACCCCTAAAAGTTAAGATAGAATCACAAGAGTTATAATGAGGAGGAGACGTTATGGTTTTAAAATCAAACAGTAGAACTTAAATATTCATAAATAAAAACTACAGGAAATGCAAGGAGAAATATACAAACACAGATTAATTAGAAGATAATTTATTTCCATCAGCACATAAAAGTCAAATAGAAAAAATAAATATAAGAGAAATCATACTGATTTTTTAGTCTATACTATAAAAATAGAAAGGAGACTTTCTTTTCTGGGGTACAAAAGAACATCTAAATCACTTGAATACAAAGATAAAGCAAAATATTTTCCGAAACAATAAAATGATCTATTCTGGTCACAGTGAAGTAAAACTAGAAATTTGTAATAAAAATGGAAACAAAACAATGGAAAAGTTTCAAATAACTTTAAAAAGATTTAAGTAAAAAAAATAAACCAAAACTAGTAATTCAGAACATCTAGAAAGTATTGATTCCAAAATATTATGTACTAGAATTGATGGATTACACTCTGGGGAGAGAAAATACAGTTTTAAATATTATAATACAAATTAAGAACAGATGCAAACTTACTGACCATTAAACCTGAAAAAAAATTTTTTAAAGTACAAAAAAAATAAATCAAGGAAAGTTGGAGGAAGAAACTGAATAACATAAAAGCTGAAATCAATGAATGAGAAAGCAGAAAATCAGAACTAACAAATAAATCAATGTTGTGGTTCCTGGAAAGTGCAAATGGGAAAAAATAAAATAGACAAACAACTAGCTAAGCTAATTCAGTGGAAATAAATAACAAAGGAGAATAGAAAAAAAATTAAATCTACAGAGTATATTAGGAAAAAAAAAATCACAAAACCATTATTTTGCTAAATACAATATAAATAAAATTTAAACCCTGGCATGGGTGAAACTGTAGGTAGAAGCTAGAATTGAGCCATGGAAGGAAAAGGCAGAGTTACAAGTCCTTGAAGGGGAATGAGAGAGACAGGAGGCTACAGGCTAAGGGAGTGATAAATAGGCTACACAATAAAAGCCTGGAGGCACAACATTCTGACCTTGTGGCTTCCAAGATCTCGGGACTGACAGAAATATAGTCATCAGTGCAGAGCAGGTACTCACCTCTTCCACCTCTGCCCCAAGACAACACCTTGACTCAGTAGAATGTATTTGCATTGTGGTTACAGTGCCCCTATGGAGAAGGGCTGCCACCAAGGATCCAGGATCCAGGTATACACCTTGCAGGGTTAAAAACTTCCCTCCCAACCTGTGGGAGGAGTCCCCCCAAAAGATTGGAAGCAGCCTTCTCAGAGACCACCACACTGTAGCTTCCAGCTCCTCCCAGCCCAGAGAGACCCAATAATATCCAATCTCAAAACAACCTAGAGGCTGGTTCCACCTTGGGGGAACCTGCCAGCTCTCAGACCTTGAGACTATTTTCACTTTAATAAACTGCTTTGTGTTTGCTACTTTCCTCTAGCTGTCTTTATTCCAACACGGATCCCCATGTAAATCTATCCTCATGTAAATCTTCTGGTGGGGAATCCAGGGACCCAAGACCTCCATTCACACAATGGAGACACTCACCCATAACGAAACTACAACATAAAAGGAATAGATGAACTTCAGTGCAATATAATTTGTTCCAGAGAATAGAGTAGAAATAAGGCAAAATCTTTCTGCAAGGGCAGCATAACATTGATAACACAATTTAATATAGAAAGTAGATTATAAATTAATTTTTGCACTATAAAAACATAACAAATATATTTATAATATGAATACCAGTAGGCTAATTTTCATAGTGAAGAGGGCTATTATGAACCTCTAAGTAAAGACTAATATGAGATGTTTGAATGATTCCAAGGAGAGAAATCACCCAGTCACAAGTTTTGCAAATTGCCATATTAATTAGATGTTGGCACATAGATATCTAAAGTGCTCATAACAATTTACCTGGAGTGTATGCAATTTAACACATTGCTCTCTATATAAATTAACACTGGTATTGCCAGACTCTTCTGGTGTATCAGTTTTGAAATGACATCTCACTGTGGTTTTCATTGTTAACTCACTGATTATTACAAAATCTTATACATTTGGTTATTTTGAGTTCCATTTAAATGAATTATCAGTTTATAACTTTGACTCGTGTTTTATTTTGCATTGCATAGGTCATTGAAAATCTCTTCTAAAAGTTTTTGCATAAAAAATAAAGTTTTTGCATAAATTCAAGTTTATACATCTTTGTGTATATAGATTTATATATTTTACTCACTGTTTAGATTCATATAACATCCATCATTGTCCTGATACAGAACTGTTCTGTCACTACAAAGAGCTCCCTCAAGGTACCCTTTAAAGTCACAACTTCCCCCTTGCCTAATCTGTTAGGGAAGCGTAGCAACAGTTGATCTGTTCTCCAATTTTCAAGTCTGTCCTTTTAAGAAACAAATAAATTACAGTATATGGTATGTAACGTTTTGAATTTGACTTCTTTTTTTTTCATAGCATAATGCACTGAGATCCATTAGAGTTGTTAAATATATCAATAGTTCCCTTTTTCTTTTCTTTTTTCTTTTTTTTTTTTGAAAGAGTGAGAGAGAGCACATGAGAGAGCATGTGCCAGATGGGGAGGGACAGAAGGAGAAAGACAATCTCAAGCAGACTCCATGTTCAGCACAAACCCCAGGGCTCAGTCTCACAACCCTGGGATCATGACCTGAATCAAAATTAAGAATCACAGGCTTAACCAACTGAGCCACTCGGGTGCCCCGTTCTTTTTCTTCCCTTTCATTCTTTTTTTCTTTCTCTTTCTTTGTTTCTTTGTTTCTTTCCTTCTTTCTTTGTTTCTTTCCTTCTTTCTTTTCTTTGTTTCTTTCCTTCTTTCTTTTCTTTCTTCTTTCTTTCTCTTTCTCTCTCTCTCTCTCTCTCTTTAAAGCTGAGCAGTATTCTATTACAAGGTGGTACCACAGTTTGTTTAACCATTTACCATTGACCATTTACCAAACCTGGGCGATTTCCAGTCCTGGGCTATTACAAATAAAGCTGCTAGCATCATTGTGTAAAGGTATGTTTTTTTAAGCTTCATTGAGGTATAACTGATATACAAAAAAACCCTGCACGTATTTAATGTTTACAATTGGATAAGTTAGGACATATACATATAGCTGTGATACTGTCACCCTAATCAAGGTAATAGACCTTGATTATCTAGTATCTCCACGGGTGTCTTTGCATCCCTTTGGAGATGTGTGTGTGTGTGTTAAACATTTAAGATCTACTCTCTTATTAAAATTTTCAGTGCACAATACTGTATTATTACTATATGCTATGCAACATATCTCTAGAACTTACTGTATAATTGTAACTTTATACTCACTGAACAACAATCTTACATCAGCAAACTTTAGGAACTGTCCTATTAGTCCAAGAATTTATCTGAATATTCTTTTATATTTTCATTTATACCAGCAGTTATAAGCTGAGGATGATTCTTCACCCCAGGAACATTTGGCAATAATATCTAGAGACATTGTTTGTTGTCATAAACAGGAGGCTGCTGGCTTCTAATTGGTGAAGATCACTGATGCTATTCAACGTTCTACAATGCTCAGGATACCACGCCACAAAAATATCTTGCCCAAAATGTCAATAGTACCCAGATGTAGACAATGCTATCATTACAAATGAGAGTTTTATTTCTTTAACTTTCCTTGTCACTTCACTTTTATTTCTTTGCCAGATGCCAGCTGCTCCAGTTCTCATGTTTGAAATGGATAGCAAAAATCAGTACCTTGTTTCTTATTTAAATTCTTTTCAATTTTTTTGAAACAACTTTATCCTTATCAAATATTTGAAAAAATAAGGCGCGCCTGGGTGGCTCAGTTGGTTAAGTGTCTGCCTCTTGATTTCAGCTCAGATCATGATCTCATGGTTCATGAGACTGAGCCCCGCATTGGGCTCTGTACTGAGCCTGGAGCCTGCTTAAGATTCTCTCCTTCCCTCTCCCTCTGCCCCTCCCCTGCTTTCTCTCTCTCTCAATTAAAAAAAAAATTTTTTTTTTTTGAGGGACATCTGGATGGCTCAGTCGGTTAAACATCGGACTTCGGCTGAGGTCATGATCTTGCGGTTTGTGAGTTTGAGTTTAGTGTGGGGCTCTGTGCTGACAGCTCAGAGCCTGGAGCCTGCTTTGGATTTTATGTCTCCCTCTCTCTCTGCCCCTTTCCTTCTCATGCTCTGTCTTTCCTATCTTAAAAATATATTAACATTAAATATTTTTAAAAAATTTTTTTCTTGCAAAATAACTGAGTTTCTTTCCTATTTCAATTTTTAAGATTTTTATCATAAATTAGAAATAACTCAAATATTCATCTGTACATTTTCTTTTTTAAAAAAATTTTTTAACATTTATTCATTTTTTGAGAGACAGAGAGAGACAGAGCATGAGTGGGGGAGGGGCAGACAGAGAGGGAGACACAGAATCCGATGCAGGCTCCAGACTCTGAACTGACAGCACAGAGCCCAAAGTGGGGCTCGAACTCATGGACCATGAGATCATGACCTGAGCCAAAGTTGGATACTTAACTGACTGAGCCACGCAGGCACCCCTATCTGTACATTTTCAATGATTATATGATTTTTCTCTAATTCATGTGCTGTATTTCATTATTGGATTTCTAATATTTAAATATTCTTGAATTTACTCAATAAACTCAATTTGTCATTCTATGTATTTTATTGCACTACTAAATTGAAATTGCTAAAATTGTTTTTAAAAATATTTTTTCATTTATTCATTTGGAAGAATGATCTGTAATGTTCTTTACCCATTTGTACATTTCTCAATTGTAATCCAGGTTATAGGCCTCATAAAATGCATTGTTTTTCTTCTTGAAGTTCATGTAACATTATTAATCCTATAATTTTTGATAAAATTGTTTCTAAAGCTTTGCACAATGTTTTGTCTGTGTGTGTATGTGTTTGTTTCATGTTACATTTCCCTTGCTGAATGATTTGTACATATCTGTTCAGGCTTTCTATTTCTTCTTGAATCAATTTAAATACGTTATGTTTTCCCAAGAAATTTTATCAAAAATTTAAAATTTAAGGCATACAGTCATTATAACATTGCAATATTTGACTTTTGTTACATTTATAGTTATATCTGCTTGTCTTTTATTAATTTCTGTCCTTATCTATTTTTGTTTTGTTTGTTTTGTTTTGTTTTACCACTTAGAGGCTTATTTTACTATTCTTTCACCAATGTATAAAAGACATTAGTGACTAAGATTATGGTTTTTGTAAGTAGTCTACTTATTTGAAACCTCACTCTGAATTTCCCAGGTTCTGTGTCCTTGTTCGTTATGTAATCTGTCAATGCCTCAGACCCCTCATTTGCAAAATGAGATTATTAATAAGATCTTCCTCAAAAAGTGGCTTGAAAATTTAAAAAGTAGAATCTTCAAATAGTTTGTTATACTATACAGTCACTATTACTTGTATAATACTTTAAAAATTTGAATGCTTAGCATTCTAACATTTAATCATTATTAGTTAATAATGATTGGTTAATAGTGATTGGTCACTTAAATGTATAAAATTTCCTTTAGGTATTAATTGATCTATGTCCACATACCTTAAGGTGTAGCATGTTTGTTTTTGCTTTTAGATTTTGTCATTTCTACTATTATTCCTTAATGGGCTCTTGTCTTATTTGGAAGTATTTGTTTCTTCTTAATATACTAATGTGATACATGTTTTTGCTCTTTTATTGTCCTTAATATATGTCTAAATTTTATTGCCTTCAAAAAATGCATTTAATATGATCTCAGATCCCTTGAAAGTTGTTCAGGTTGGTTTTATGGCCCAGTATATGCCAGTATACTCACATATCCTGTGTGTTCTTGGAAAGAATATATATTACATACCTTTGTAATGTAAGGTTCTATATAACTCCATTAAGTAAAACTTAGTTGTAGTATCCTCCCAGTATTTTATGCCCTCAGTTACCTTTTGGCTTCCTTATCTAAATTCCCTGCTATGATTGTAGCAAAATTTCTTTTTATTTCACATACATTACTGAACTATAGATTACCTGGGTTTAAAATTCTATCTTGACAGACATTTGTTGTCACCACTGTAGAGATAATTTTCCATTGTGTTCTGGCTGTTTACTAAAACATATGTGGTTTAACTGATATTCCTTTGTAAGTAGCCTGTATTTTCCTGCCTCTAGTTGGTTTCAATATTTTATCTTTGTCTTCTGAGCTCTGCTGTTTGATTACAATGTTTCTGGCTGTGGGCCTGTATTCATTTAACCTATTTGGGTTTCATTATGTTTTTTATACTGAAAATTTATATTCTCTCAGCTCTGGAACGCTTTCTGATGTTACTAGCTTTTCTCCCATCAAAGCTATTGTTTCCCTGTTTAACTCTAATTAGAAGTTTATGGACTATAGTCCATCTTCCATGAATTCAACGTTTTTATATTTTTCTGTCATATTTTCTTACTGTGTACATCCTTAGCAATTTGTTTAGATACACTTCCTGTTTACTAAGTCTCTCTATATAATTAATCTTTTGTTAAAAGATCCATTGAGAGTTTTTTTTATTTATATTATTACATTTTTAATTTCTCTTTGGTTCTTTTCAAATCTCTTGGTCTTTTAAAATATGGCATCTTTCTTTCTTTCTAGTATTTCCTATTCCCTCTTTTATTTTCTCAGATATTTTTATATTTGTTTTTTATTCTCTATTTCTTATTCTATTATTTGAAATCTTGAAAATCTCATTCTTTGTGTGTTGTTTTTCTAACTCTTGTACAATGTCACTTTTGTCCTTTTAGGGTTTGAATCTTGAATTTTGAGCTTGTATTTAACAATGTTCTACTTGTGCATATCCTTGTGTGGCCTACTGGAGTTTTTTCCACTTGACATAATTTGCATTTACTTTTCTCACACACACACAATGGGTCTCCTAACCCTTAGGCGATTATATACTACTATCTTGGCTGACAGTGTTTCAGAGAACATTGGTGGTATAAATTTAAATGCCAAATCCATGTGAAGGAAAGTCTATGGTTCTGAATTTTCAAAAGAGATGATTTTTTAATCTAGTTTTCAAAAAAACATTTCCTTGACTTATCATTTTGCTTGTGGGCAGAATATCATTGATTATGTAAACCTCTGACTGTTCTTAATATATGTGAGGACAAGTAGAATACAACTGCATTCTAATTGGTTTATTTTTTTTTCTCATAGGATGCAGGCTAGCAATTCTTCAAGTAATTTACATGTATTCTAGGTTTAAGCACATAAATAAACGAATTATAAATCATGGAAAACAGATTCCTTGCTATCAGAGAAAAGTTACAGATTAGCAAGTGTGAAAGTTCTGATGAACTCACTGTCATTGTATTCTAACGCTCTACTAGGTCTCTACTCTCTGTAGTCTGAATCTTATATCAGGATTTTTTTATTTTAAATATAATTTATTGTCAGATTGGTTTCCATACAACATCCAGTGCTCATCCCAACAGGTGCCCTCCTCAATGGTCATCGCCCACTTTCTTTTATCTGGATTTAACTAGCAATTAAAACACCCAAGTTAGCACTAGGATCTGAAATGAGGCTGAAAATTTAAGGACACTCATGAAGGGGTAACACTTTTTCCAACTTTTCCAGGGAAGCAAAATGGATCCTGAGCCCCCAAGTAGACTTAGAAAATTTTTTCATAGCTCTGATGGTGCTTTGAGGCACTCTCTGGGTCTTTAATTCCACCACAGGAGTTGTCTGAACCCTGGAAGGGACCTGTAATTTTACCAGAAGCTCAGCCAGCTCACTGGCATCCTTGTTTTCAGCAATGCCAATTTTGGGGTTCTGAAGTGAGGTAGAAAATTCTGAGATTGTTTGGATGGAGCTGACTTTTTCCCCAGTGTTTCCAGAAAGGCAAGAGCAGTTCCTGGGCTTTTGTGTGGCTCTGGCAACCCAAAGAGTCCCCTCTGGGTCTTCCAAGCCAGCGCAAGAATGTTCTGGATCCTCTGAGAGAACTTTGTAAATTTTTCTATAGGCTCAAGCTGGCTTAGAGCTTCCACCCTGTGGCTACCTTGTTAGCATATGCAAGTCCATGCTTCCAGAGGGGGACTTGAAGTATTTCAGGATTTTCAACCCACAAAGGGGACTGAGATGTACAGGGGGAGGCTGGGAGCCTTAATGTCTACAAAGGTCTTTGGGGAAAACTGCTTAAAATAGTGTTCTGTAGATTGGACACCTATGAATAGGGAAACTTTACTCAATTTTGTATAACAACCACAACAAAAGAAATTCATAAGATGTAATAATTAATAAAAAATATTACACAATAATACATCAGATATTCATTATAATTAATCATAAAAATGATTTAAAAGGCAAAATAAATACATTTTTCAGATAGCTGAAAGCTAAGAGAATTCCTAGAAGATAAACACTACAAAAAAACAATGCTTGAAGGTAGAAGAATAACTACAAATTAAAGCTTGAATCAAAAAACAAAAACAAAAAACAAATTAAAGTTTGGATCTACACAAAGGGATCAAAAGTCCTAGAAATAGCAAACGTTTGTGTAAACTAAATGCTATTTTCCTCATTTGTTTGTTACTATCTTTAAAATAAAATAGACTTTTAAAAGCAATAATAATAAACTATTATGAGTTTTAGAACATACGCAGGGTGAAAATATGTGATGACAACAGAATAAATGGATGAGTGGGAAGTAACGGAAGCAAATTGTTGTAAGGCTCTCATACTTGAATGAAATGGTACAGTATTATTTGAAAGTAGGCTGAGTTAGAAATATGTATCATCAAACAGGGCAGATGTGCTAAGATTTAGAATTTATCAAATAACCTGGAGGGCTTAGTAAATCAACATAGTTTCGGCCCAAACTCCCAGTTTCTGATTCTCCTAGGTCTGGAGTGGGGGCTGAGAATTTGATGGCACTGACAAATGATACTGATTTTAGTGGATCCAAAGACCATACATTGAGAACTTCTGCTTTAGAGAAACCTCTTTGTTTAAAAAAGCATAGCAAGACATTCATTAGAAAAAAGAAATCTTAAAAAAGGTAAAAGTATTTTTTAAAGATGTGATAGAAAACAACTAGCAAAATGGAAGATTTAAACCCAGTGTTCTTGATGTTCAAAACAGATAGAAATGATCTAAATATTCCAGTAAAAAGGTGCATATTGTCAAATTTAATAATAAGGGAACACCCAATTCTATGCTATTTATATGGAAAAATAAACATAAAGATACAGATAGGTTAAAAGGATAGAAAATTAAAGTAAACTAATATAGCTATATCAGATGAAGCAAAATTCAGAACAAACGATATACAAGTCACAAAGAATACAAACACAAGCACTGAATTATAAGAAGAAAGTCAATTCACTAAAAGGGTAGAGAAGAAAGCAGCTGGTCTAATGATTTTGTAATGCAGTGTTTTGATTGAATACCCTAAGACTAAAAACCCAAGGGATTGTATATAAAAACCCAAAACTATATTCTAGTTGGGTTTATTTTTTTCTTGTAGGGTGCAGGCTAGCAATTCTACAAATTATTCACACATATTCTAGGCTTGAACACATAAATAAATTACAAATCATGGAAACAGATTCCTTGCTGTCAGAGAAAAGTTACAGATTAGCAAGGCTGAAAGTTCAGATGCACTCAGTGGCATTATATTAAAATCGGAGATACTACTATGGCCCATCTTTATTATATAGAGACAGAGATAGAAATAGGGATGGTAGAAAGAGACAGAGATAGAGATAGATAGATGATTACTAGATAAAAGAAGATATATACATATATATGTGCAGTTTCCTGGATCTGTTCACTGAGAAGGCTAGACGCAGTGATATTCCAGTAGCTATAGATACACCCAGCCTCCATATCTTAGATTTTAAATATCATTTTTCAATAACAGAATTCAGGAACCCCTGAAGAAATGGCTGATGCTATGATGAAAGGAGATAAAATATTACATGAGCCTGGAGCATTCTGTAGACTACAGAAAGGAAGAAAATTCTGAGAGCCAATACTTTGCTATTGTTGTAATGTACACAATACTTTATTATTATTGTTTCTCAAAAGTAATAAGAAGAAGAAGGAGAAGAAGAAGAAGAAAAAGGATAGGATCAGGTCAAAAAGATGCTATATCTACCTGAAAGAGCTTTCAATGACCAAATATGGAACAATTAAAAAAATTATTTATTTATTTTGAAAGAAAGAGAGAGAGAGAAAGAGAGAATGAGCAGGGGAGGCCAGAGACAGAGAAGCGAGAAAATCCCAAGCAGGCTCTGCGCTATCAGCACAGAGACAGATGCAGGGCTTGAACCCACAAACTGAGATCATGACGTGTACTGAAATCCAGTGTTGGATGCTTAACTGACTGAGCCACCCACGCACCCCAGAAATCTGGAACAATGTAAATAATAATAATAATAACAATAATAATTATAGAATTGAATTATAAATCAAAGAATGCAATATGTGTCTATGAGCTCATACTGATGTAAACGAACAAGTGACTAAGTAAATAAGTAGGGGAGAAGGGACAACTAATGTATTCATTAGAATAATTCTAAGTCATAACAAGAGAAGAAACATTGATAGATAATCATCATTGGGACACCACAGTAATAATTGCTGCAGACAATTCATAGATAAGTTCTGCAATTAGTGATTAAAACTTTAAGGAGAAACATGATCTTTGCATAGCCTCAATTTTTCTTCCCTCAAATAGTCATTGATTACTTTGGAGGCTTTAACATATGTCCACAAATTCCCTGATTATCTTCCCACTAGGAAGTGAAGTTCAACACTTCACCTCCTGAATTGGGCTTGTCTTTGTGAATCACTTCTGGTTAATATAGGGAAGGAAAAAGTGATAAATTTATGGCAGAGAATCCTACACCTTAATCAACTGATGAAGGTTAACATGACCAATAATAAATCTTGTTGATACCATGTACTCTTGATATGAGAAGAACACATCACTGTGGTGGCATTATTTGCAAAAATGCATAACCTCAATCTATTCAGGAGAAAACATCAGACAAACCCAAAACAAAGGACATTGTACAAAACACCTGAACAATACTCTGCAAAGATGTTCAAGTCATTAAAAACAAAACAAAACAAAAAAACAAAAAAACCTGAAACACTGAACTATTGTTACAGACTGGGAGAGACCAAGGAGGCATGATGACTAAAATGCAAAGTGGTATCTCGAGATCTTGGAAAAGAAAAAGGACAGCAGAAAAACTGTAAAATGAGACTCAAATCTGTAGTTTAGTTAATACTGTTACAGCAATGTTAATCTCCCAGTTTGTTTGTTTATTTTGTAAACTGTGCTGTTATTTTGGACTTGGATAAAAAAGAGCAATATATTTTTGAAACATTTTGTTCTCTAGTTTTTTGATGTTCACCTAGAATACAGCTCAGATGCCATAAAGTATTCTGGTGGACGGGCACACACACACACCCCCCTCATCAATCTGAGTTCTTCCTGGGAAGGGTCATATCTGTACATCCCAGTTCCCTGTATGGCTAAGTACAGCTGACAGCCCAACTAATAATAAGTATGCTTTTACGAAGAAGCCAAAATGTTTTGACTAAGGAAGTCTACAACTGAGAATGGTTAACTCTAGAAGTTGTTCTCTTTTCTTTCAGGTCGTATTATACTACTATCATTCTGAAAGGCTCCAGAGCTGGTACAGTTTCTATCCCCGAATTTCCTATTTCTGTCAGGTGTTCTCAGTTACTCCACACTAAGGCTTTCCAGCTTTGGGTTGGTTTTTGACACCAAAGGATAACTAAGCCTCTGTCCTGAAGCTAAAAAGATAATTTCATAGTCTTAAAGATTTTATGAAGTCATTGTGGTCTCTATGTATTAAAGACATTTGGTACATTTACCAAAACAATGTACAAATGCACATTTGGTACATTTTTCGTGTACTCATCTATTGTAGAAACCTTCTAAGCAATCTATCTTTCTCCATTCTCTCTGGTTAGTATCTGCTTTTACTCATCTTTGTTCATCTTTGCTTATCAAATCTGATGCCCACTGTAATACCATTCTTTTGTCAGTAACACCTATTGGATCCTTTGCATTTACCGAGAGCCTTCTTCCACCTTTTTTTTTTTTTTTTCCATTGTAACAGAAAAAACCTGATACTCTTACTAGCGTATTATGTTCCTAGAAACCTTCTCAAGTGATTGACATTCATTTTTCTGCCTCTCTTCTGGACCAGGGTCAGTGGATACATAGTGTTCAGTATTTTCTTAACTACTTCAAGACCATTGTTTACCAACCCTCCGTTAAGAGCCCTTGTTATTCTCCTAATTTTACTTCTTTTTTAATATGTATTTTTGACAGAGAGAGAGAGAGAGAGAGAGAGCACAAGAGTGGGAGGGAGAATAAGCAGGGGAGGGGCAGAGAGAGAGAGGGAGACACGGAATCTGAAGCAGGCTCCAGGCTCTGAGCTGTCAGCACAGAGCCCAATGTGGGTCTGGAACTCATGAATTGCATGATTATGAGTTGGAAGCTTAACTGACTGAGCCACTCAGGTGCCCCTATTCTCCTACATTTAATAAGTATACCATGGTTATGTAAAATGTTAAAACTAGAGGAACCTGAATATAAATTATAGATAGCCACAGTGTGTATATATAAATTTACTTAAAAATAAAATTTTAAAATGTCAAGAAATGCCAAAAGAGACGCTATTAAGAAAATTAAAAGGCAAGTCATTGACCAGGACAAAGTATTTGCAAAATATATGTAGGATAAAATTTAGGACATGTAAAAATATTTTGCAACTCAAAAAGTTTTAGTAAGACATACATTCCGATAAAAATTGGGCAAAACATTTGGACAAAATTTTACCAAAGGAGATATACATATGGAAAATAAGCACATAAAAATAGTCATTAGGAAAATGCAAATTAAAACTATGAGATTACAGTGCAAACACACTACAATGGCTAAAATGAATGTGGCTGATTATACTAAATGTTGTTGACTATCTGCAGCATTTGAAGCTCTCATATACTGCTTCTAAAAATGCAAAATGTTACAGCCACTTTTTAAAACAGTTTGGCATCTTCATGTAAAGGTATGTATATGTGCACATACTATCTGACCCATCAGTTGACTCAGATTAGCTGAAAAATAAAAAGACATGTCCATATAAAGACCTGTGTTGAGATTTCCATGATAGCTTTCTTCGTCAGAAACAAATACTGGAGACAACCCAAATGTCTCAGCATTCACTGACTGGTGAATGCTAAATGAATCAACAAATGGAGTATTTCTATTTTTTTAATTTTATTTAAACCCAAGTTAGTTGACATATAGTGTAATAATGGTTTCAGGAGAATTTAGTGTTTCATCACTTACGTATAACACCCAGTGCTCATCTCAACAAGTACCCTCCTTAATGCCCATCATCCATTTAGCCCATCCCCCCACCAGCAACCCTCCAGCAACCCTGTTTGTTCTCTGTATTTAAGAGTCTATATAAAATAATACTAGTTAAACAACCTACCAGTACACACATGATATGGATGAATCTCAAAGGCATTAGGCTAAATGAACAGCTGATGCAAAAGATTTTGTAGTGAAGTCATTCCGTTCATCTGAAATTCTAGAAGAGGCAAAACCAGTGACAGAAAGCAAGTGGGTGGTTGCCCAAAGACAGTAGGTGGCAGGATGGCCAAAAGGCACAAGGGGCAGATCTTTTGGGGATGATGGAAACAGTCATGATTTCGGTGGTGATTACATGATTACATACATCTGTCGACACTCAGAAAACAGTACAATTAGGTTAGAAAATTTCATTGTGTATAAATTTAGCTCAATAAAAATGATTTCTAAAACCTGGCTACTGGCTTCTCTGCTTTTTCTCAAGAAGAGGTAAATTTTTGTCTTTTCTGAGTTAATGTATGCCATATAAATAAGACAGAAACTCCCGACTTGAGAGGATGTTTCTGACTCCTTCAAATCTGTGTAAAAGGTCCCATTAAGTATAAATGATATGAAAGCTGTTGACCTATGATCTGTCTGTGGCTTCTAGTGACAAGCTTACTTCTGCATTGAGAGGCAGTCTTAAGTCTTGACTGGAATAATGTACATACAACTCCATCTTTTGTGTTTTTGGAGAGGAGCCATTCAAGGCTGCCCTTCTGATATGAATTAAATCTGTTGGCAATGAGGATACTTCAAACCAAGAAGGGTTGTTTGGGAAAATAAAAATTTACTTGCATCAGTTTATCCATGACGTTATGAACACTGGTGTGCTTTTTTCAAAATAGAGGATCTGAAGTAGCAGTACATACTGCCTATCACTTTGGGACAGAATACAACAAACTGTAAAAATCAAGAACTCTGCTTTATTAACTTCTCTCATCAACCAAAACACTCCCTCTTTTCTGCTCCTTTACTTACCACTTGATCTTATAAACTCAGAATTAAACCTCCTTAGAGCATGTCCCTTTTCAGTTCTAATTTTCAGCTTTCATTGCTAATATTCACAGCAATGGAGGAAGGGGTTGAGTTATAAAAATACACAAGAGAAGTATCACAGTTGGGATCATACCCGAGAAAAAAATGCCTGCTGAATTTTTTAGGCTCATCCCAAAATTGAAAAACACAATTCTAATTTTCCAGAGCCATAATCCTACTGGATTCAAAAGCTAAATAGTCTAGGGGCGCCTGGGTGGCGCAGTCGGTTAAGCGTCCGACTTCAGCCAGGTCACGATCTCGCGGTCCGTGAGTTTGAGCCCCGCGTCAGGCTCTGGGCTGATGGCTCGGAGCCTGGAGCCTGTTTCCGATTCTGTGTCTCCCTCTCTCTCTGCCCCTCCCCCGTTCATGCTCTGTCTCTCTCTGTCCCAAAAATAAATAAAAAAAAAAAAAAAAAAAAAAAAAAAAAACATTGAAAAGCTAAATAGTCTAGATAAAATATTGAAACCAACTAGAGGCAGGAAAATACAGGCTACGATCAAAATGAGTCCTGAATGGACATTTTGATGAATGCCCTATTTTTTTCTAGACTGATTTTTCCCTCACCCATCTACTAAATTTAGTAGCTGCATAGTCTGAGACTGGATTAATACTCATCATAGAGAATCAGGCTTCAAAAGTAGAAGAATTTGCCATCCTTCATATTCTAAATTTTAACAGCTTCTCTTAGATTATTGAAAGACTCAAATATATTTCCACCCTCTAATGTTGGGTCAACATTTTGGCAGCAAAAAACACTTAAGTATACAGGTATGAGTTATAAATACCAAACAAAAATGAAATCGTTGCCCAGCAATTTAAATATATTTCTACTTGTCCAAAAAATAATGGTCTTTCCTTTTAACCAGACCTTTTTCTTGTATCCTTATGGCCATTTCTACATTCATTCAGAATATATTTGCTAAAAACCCAGTCATGACTCAGGTGCACGCTATTCTACAAACTTTACAATATGATGAAAGATCACAGTTCACTACTGTTTTAAAGTTGAATTTGTCAGCCATTGTTTATCTTGGAAAACAAAACATTATGAAACACTAATAGTCCTTAGCTAACATTTAATTTTACATGTCAGCTTGACAGAGCTAAGGGCTGCCCAGATCACTGGTAAAACATTATTTCTAGGTGTTTCATGGAACTTCTCAGCTGCCATCATGTGTGAGCCAATATCTCACAATAAATCTCTTTCTACATATCTATATATAACCTATTGGCTCTCTTTCTCTGGAGAACTCTAATACATCTTTAGAATAGTTGAGTTAATCAGAACCAGATGAATGAGGTCAGAATCAGCAGGATATTTTCATAGGAGTGGTGAGACAATCAACCTGTTGCCAAACAAAGGTCATCATTTCAAATGCACAGCTTTCCGTAATCCTAAAAGTTCTTTCCTAAAACAAACATTAAAAACCTCAAGGTTACAAGTTAATTGACCCTGGAAGTATTCAATTTTTAAAATAATATGGAAAAGATCTTTGTCTCTTTTTAGAAAAAAAATATTAAGGATAAAGATACAGATTAGGTATAGATTTCTCTTATTTCATGGTAACTGCCATGTAAATATTTGATAGACTTCATTATCTTTCTTTGTAAATGACAGTAATAGATAATCCATTGCTTTGCATGATCAAAAGCACTTGTGTGAACAGCTTCTTAAATAGTATCATTAAAGTTTTATCACTAAATATTAGCTTGACATTTGTGGCCTCAGGTATCAACTCTAATATTAATCAAAGTTGGAGGAAAAATATCTGGATCTTATAACACTATTTAACCCACAAAAGAACCAGGAGTTCAGAATACAGGTCAACATGCAAATATATAAAAATATTACAAAGTAATTCGTTTGGCTCAAGAGTGTTTAAAAAGATGGTGAAAGTACACAGGCTAGAGAAATTCAGTATCCATGTATTGGTGGACTCAGAAAAATCTCTACCAAAGAAATGAAATTTTATCTGGATCCAGGACACGTAAGATTTTTCATGGGAGAACAGATAGATAGAGGGTCCATTAGTTTCCTAAGACTGTGGTAACAAGATACCACAGAGTGGTGGTTTAAAACAGTAGAAACATATTCTCTTACAGTTCCTAAGACTAACAGTGCTAAATCAAGGTGTTGGTAGGGCCATGCTCCCCTCAAATCTTCTAGGGAAAGATCCTTCCTAGCCTCTTCCAGGTTCTGCTAGTTCCAGGAATTCCCTGGTTTGTGAAGCCTAACTCCAATCTCTGTCCTCCTATTCTCTTTGTTCTTTAAGAGAGAACAGTTTTTTTGGAATTGTGGAAGGGGAGGAATATTGGCCACTGATCAGAATCAACTGAAAAGAGATAACTCTAAATCAGAGGTTTGTGATGTAAGGGATAGCAATATGACTCATGACATCTTATAGAAACACAACAGATGAACATAGGGGAAGGGAAGGAAAAATAAGATAAAAACAGAGAGAGAGGCAAACCATAAGAGACTCTTAAAATACAGAGAACAAACAGGGTTGCTGAAGGGGTGTTGAGTGGAGGGATGGGCTAAATGGGTGATGGGCATTAAGGAGGGCACTTGTTGAGATGAGCACTAGGCATTATATGTAAGTGATGAATCACTAATTCTACTCCTGAAACCAATACTACACTATGTTAGCTAACTAGAATTTAAATAAATTTTTAAAAAAGAAGGGAAATACACCCCCTGAGTTGAAGAAAGTAATAAAGTGCATGTGAGCACATTAGAGAATACCACTTTGTGTAATGGCCAGATTCCTCATATTTGCCACACTCTTTTATCTCCTTCCAAGATTATTCTTGAGCAGGTATCTGCCCCTTATTGAGTCACCTCAAATCAAAATATGTACTGATCAGAAAAGAACCAGCAACAGAAAATTAACAGACAGATGAAGAATACATATTAGAATATTTATGATAAAATTTCAGATATATAGCTCTCACAACTCTATTTCTGAGCATAATGCTCTCATAATGAGAAATCAACAAGAAAATTTTGGAATGCCAGTGTGAGGTCAATAAATTAAAGAGACTTAAGCCATTACCTATGTTAACTGAAGGGGAAGAGGTGACTACTAAAAGAACAAAAACAGAATAACCCAGGATGAAGGGGTGAGAACTGTTTGAAGTATAATAATATTAAAAATTATCTTTAATTTTCTAGTCACCTTCCAAAATGAAAACATGATGTCATTTCCCAAATCAACCTGTGTTGCTAGCTATTTACTGTGCTTTGAACACTTTAAAATTTATTTGCATGGCTTTTAATGTGGTTGCAATCCACTCTTTTCTTCTTTTACCTCTACCATTTTATCTTATTTGTTGATGTTCATAGATGTGCCATGAACTTCTGTGACTTTTATATTTACTTCATTTTGATCTTTCTACCATTCTATTTAAAAGATCCTTCCTCAAATTTTTGGTATTGTTATTGTCAATCTCCTTTAAGAACCAGGTCAGATGTCACCTTCTCTGTGAATTTTCCCTTAGGAGGCAAAAATAATTATTCTTTCATTACTTTGTTTATGCTTCTATCAAAATATAGGACACACTTAGGAGCAACATTAATTAGTGGCATTTGAATAATCAATAGTTCTTTTCAACTGGAACTAGGGTTCCAGGTAGAATAGTAACAAGTTTTGGGTCAACTGTTACAGGATAAAGGGAGGAAAGGGTGGGCTTGGCAGTTGTCAGATGAGATTATATAAATTTAGTCTGTGAGGGACCCAGATATATTTGTGGTGATTCTTGGGAGAATGAGCCATTTCTACAAAACATAACCTAACGGGCATGGAAAACAAGAATAAACAGCAAAAAGGAGTAGGTTAATGACAGGGAAACTCAAAGACAGAAGTTACTCAGAACCCATGCCAACAGCCTCTGTCAGAGTTTATCTGTGGCCAAAAATGGCCCTGCTGCCATAGCACCTAGAAATTGGAAAGTTTATGAGGAGAAAACATAAAAGACAAAAGCAAAACAAGGACCCACAATGGTCCAAACATCAAATGGATTACTAAGACAAGAATTCAAACCAAGGGAAACATGAGAGAAGAGTTGTCAGAATTAAACTCACCAGGGGAATGTCAGACTCCCGGACAAGAGAGGCTTCGTACCAAACTCCATTTTTTTGTGATAGAATTTTAACTCATTCCTTAGTTCAGTGATTCTTAAACCTGTATGATTACCACCATGACTGTTGTCTCTTAAACTACAAATCCAAATTTGTACACTTCCAAAGGCTTAGAATCAATAAATCTGTACTGAAAACAAACACATTAAAAGACAGATAAGGAAAGTCAGTCTAATATTTTCAGCCTGTTTTTTTCTAGGCTGGAAACAGGGCACAATTAGGGTTAACTCATGTTTTCCCCTTTGTTTCTCTCCATTTATCTCGAGCTTTTAATTTCACCAGTGTTTCTATTGAAAAATTTTCTCATTTGTAGTATCTCACCTGAATTCTTGTTATTTTGTCCCTTGGATATCTTGCTCTAGGTGATGGGTTGTTTTATTTCTGTTTCAAGGAACAGTCCCAGGTGTCTGAAGATGTGTTTTCTTCCACTTTCCCAATAGTTCTCGCCTCAAATCCCTGTTTGTAAGCAAGCTAGTATCTTTGGTTTTATTTCACTAGCACCAAGACTCTTCTTGACTCAACAGCTTCTACCCTCACATTTTTATCAACAGATTCATCAAGAATATTTGCAATTAATACGCTTATGCTAGTTTTAATGGTATGGTTTCAAAACTATAATTAACACTTCAGTATATAATTAATACTAACATTTCAACCATATATTAGAGCTGACAAATTTCTGATTAAATGAACGAACTGAATAAGTATTCAGCAAACATTTACCTACAACATTACAGCTGAAAAATTTCTGATTAAATGAACGAACTGAATAAGTATTCAACAAACATTTATCTACAACTACTGTCTGAACCATAGTAATTAGATGAAGACTGGGGGACAATGACAAATCAATTCCAAAAGCAAATTTACAATCTCTTGAAAATGAAAAAAGAAAGCCATAATGGAGCCCTGTTTTGATTTTAATGATTATAAAATACTAGCACATATGTTAAACGCAGACCATGTATAAAGGGGTGTGTTATTATACTCAATTATATTTTAATGCAGAATAGGGCATTTTTTCCAGTAAACAGTTACATAATAAATGTTTTCAGATTTGTGGGTCATATTCTGTTGAAGCTATTCAAACCTTCCATTATAATGTGAAAGCAGCCATGAACAAAATATAAAAGAATGGGTGTGGTTGTGCTACGACAAACTTTGTTTACAAAAACCAGACAGGTGACTGAATTTGATCCCTTATATTATACTTTATTAGTGCCTGTTTTAGTGGACATGATTTGTCCATGGTATGTCACATATTGGTGCAATAAAACACTAAAAGATTTTCTTTTTTTAAAAACCCTCCTATATAATATGTACTGAAGATATGACAAACTTTGTATAGAATGTAGCAAGTTATTTCACAATATAAAAGTTCTAGAATTCATATCATCAAATATATTACATCCTCTATGCTGCATGATACAAGGAGAAAGGAAAGGGTTTATTAGTATGAAAATCTTCCTAACAAGTTGTTATGACTTTGTTAAATTCACATTTGTCAAGTGGAGCAAAAGGTGCTGGATGGTTAGGTCGTAGGCTAACAACAGACCACAAAAGAAACTGAAATAGAGAAGTTAATTACTCACAAGTCCAGGAGGAAGCACACAGCACACCTTGAAAGGCTACCACGTAATTATTAGAAACTAGAAGAGGGAAGGAAGGATCCTTCCCTACTGCTTTCAGAGGAGCACAGCACTGTCAACAGTTTGGTTTTAGATTTCTAGCCTCCATAACTATGGAGGAATAAGTTTTTGTTGTTTCAAACCACATTTGTGGTGATTTGTTATGGCAGCCCTAGGTGGCATAATACTCAAATATATCTCTCAAAGCTGTGCTGAAGGGATTCTTCTATGGATCCTCTCAGGTGATCTAGTTAGGCAGTAAGAAAACGGGTGACGTACAAAATCTGCTTGAGCATTCCTAGCTCCTTAAGTCTTGGACCCCAAGGACCTTCTGTTATCTCAAATATTTTTATAAATATTGACCTTCATTGTATCCTAAATACCACACTGGCAATAGGATCATTAATCTCTTTAAATCTAGTTGATCAGATTCCCAACCTTAAGTCCGTCCCCACAGAAACACTGCTGGCATCAAAAAACTTATTAATTTTGATATACTCAAGGGGAACAAAAAGCCACTACAATTTTTCAGGGAAGAGTTTAATAGAGGAATGTGAAGTCCATGTTGGAGAAAGGTCTGGAGTGGTCTTCGAACCGGAGCAGGTGAACAAGGTGGAGCTCGTAGAGAAGGCTAAGAAGCTGCTACATTTGGGTGCCGCTACCACAAAGAGGGAGATGTCTGGAGGGTGCCTCGGCTACTAGCGTCTTGGCTTCCAGTTGTAATGGCTTCTAAATTTCATCTAAACTCTTCTCGTTGACAAACCCTAACCCAACACCATACATTGAAAAGGAATTTGAGGAAACTAGTTCCCAGTTCTGTCAGCAAGTGATGAGTAGAAGTTAAAGGTGGCTATGACATAGGAACCTTCGATTCCAGTCTAATAACAACTCTCAAATATGCTTTTGCTCATATCTTTTTCCTTAAAAACTGAGATAAGACACTCCCTTAAAATGTTTCCTTAAATTGTAGTTCTGTTTTGGATGTTTATTGACTCAAGTTAGTTTCTAAGTTTTATATGCCTGTAAGTAGGCAGGAAATTATTAATTTTCTCTAGAGTTGAATTTAGTATAAAGAAGAAATACAGGATTTTAGCAGCCATGTTGATGAGGTTTCAGTGAAACTGGCATTGAGACATCTAACTTAAACATCATGACAAAAACAATACGTTCCAAGAGAGATCTCTCATACTTCAAGAAAGTTGATTAGCCTATATTCAATTGATAGCATCACATGACGGAATGTTTCATGTTTTTTTTTTTAAGTGTATTTATTTATTTTGAGAGAGACAGAAACAGCACAAGGGGGGAGGGGCAGAGAGAGAGGGACACAGAGAATTCCAAGCAGGCTCCACACTGTCAGCATGGAGCCAGATGTGGGCTGGAACTCACAAAACCATGAGATCATGACCTAGCTGAAACCAAGAGCTGGATGCTTAACTGAGTGAGCCACCCAGCCCCCCCAGAATGTTTCATGTTTAAGCACAGATTCAATTCTGCATTGTAGTTATTATTTTTCTAAAAACAGGCTGGGCCACAAGATAAGGCAATGAGGTAGTGTTATATTTTTAGTTACGCCCTTAAAAAGGCAATACACTTCTTACTGATTCTCCTATTTTCAAGAAAATAATATGATGGCATAAAAAATTGATTAATAATTGCAAAATACTCCTAAAATCTTCCACTAATAATTATTTATCCACTTCTGATTATTTTTCTAGCTTTACTGAGAAATAATTAATATATAACATTGTGTGGTGTACAATGTATTAATTTGATACATTTATATATATTACAAAATGATTGCCACCATAGCATTAACTAACACTTCCACCCTCATACCTTTTGTGTGTGTGTGTGTGTGTGTGTGTGTGTGTGTGTATGTTGAGAACAATTAAGATATATTCTCTTAGCAACTGTCAAGTATTTAGGACAGTATTACTAGCTATAATCACCATGCTGCATATTAGAATCCCAGGACTTGTTAATCTTATAACTGGAAGTTGGTACCTTTTGACCAGTATCTCTCACTTTCCCCTATCACTATGCCCCTGATAACCACTTTTCTACTTTGTTTCTCCAAGTTCAGCTTTTTCAATTCCACATAGTCATGAAATCATACAGTATTTGTCTTTATCTGTCTGACTTACCTCACTTATCATAATGCCATCAAGGTTCATCCAAGCAAAATGCAGCATTTCTCATAACCAAACAATATTCCACATTATATATGCATCTTCTTTATCCATTCATCATTGATGGACCCTTTGGTTGTTTCTCAATCTTGGCTATTGTGAATGATGCTGCAATGAACATCGTGACGCAGATATCTCTTTAAGATCCTGTTTTCATTTCCTTTGGATATGTACCCAGAAGTGGGATTGCTGGATTTTATGGTAGTTCTACTTTTAATTTTTTTAAGAACCTCCATACTATTTTCCATAGTGGGTGCACCAATTTACATTCCCATCAACACCATTATAGGCATTCCCTTTTCTCCACACCCTCTACAACACTCTCCACACCCTCGACCATAAAGACATTTCTTATCTTTTTGATGATTGGCACTCTGACACGTGTGAAGTGATATCTCATTGTGGTTTGGATTTGCTTCCTAATGATTAGTGATGTCAAGCATCTTTTCATGTAGCTGTTTGGGAAAATGTCCATTCAGTTCCATTGCCCATTTTTAAATTGTTTTTTTTTGTTTGTTTGTTTTGTTTTGTTTTGCTATGGAACTATATGAGTTCTTTATGTATTTTGGATATTGACCCTTTATCAGATATAATTTGCAAGTATCTCTTCCCATTCCATAGGTTGTCTTCTAATTTTGTTGGTTTCTTTTGCTGTGCAGAGATTTTCAGTTTCATGTAGTCACAATTGTTTATTTTTTCATTTGTTGCTTGTGCTATTGGTATCATATCCTGAAAATTGTCAAGGGGCTTTTTCCCTATGTTATTTTCTAGGAGTTTTATGGTTTTAGGTCTTAGGTTTTAAGACTTTAATCCAGGTCTCTGTTAACTGCAATAGCTCCTGCTGTGTGTCTTCTAGTAACAGCCTCTACTATTCTTCCTTGTTCCCAGCTCTATACATCTTAGTTTTGCTGATCTGGGTGGGGTGAAAACACAGTGAGATCTTCATGCAGTGCCCCAAGAGGCTGGAGAAGGTGCTTGCTCTCTCTGTTTTTCCTTTCCTGGAAAGAAGAACTCATTCCACCTGGCAAGTAAGTTCCTTCTTGTTGTCCAACATTCCTGGCTTGAGGGATGAGATGCTACAGGCAAACTGAAGTCTTCTTCTCTTCTATGTGATATTTTCAGTTTTTCCCACTGTATGGCTAACACTTTCTAAGTGGACTCTACAGGTTTCCCAGAGTTGTTTATGTTCATGCATAGTTGATCTTTTCTGGAGAACAGGAAAACTGGGTTCTCCCACATTGCCATGTTTTTGCAACCCTTCCACTAATTTTCAGATGAATGAGATTATTTCATAAAGCAATGGTGTTTAATATGTTTAAGTTAGCAACTAATCAACTTTTTTTTCTTCCTCACTATTATAAAAAATATAACTCTCTTTTCCTGGTTGTAACAGAATTTCAAAGAGTGAAATTCGGTTTGCTCAAGTATTCATACGTTGACCATCCATCTTCTTGCTATTTCCCTCAAAGAAGATCAACAGAAACCAAACAAGCCTGGGATTTTGATTATAAGGAGTCCTGAAGTCTCAAAAGAAGAGAAATTAATACCTTAAAAAGAAATGGAGGACCCAAGTTAGAATAAAGGGACTTGTATCCCATATTTGGAGGAACATGTATGTTTTGTAGTTACAGATGTGGTCTCTTCTGATGACCCTTAGGGTTACTGCCACCTCTTCCATAATATGTCCCATGTCTCCATTGTTAGAGACAAACTACAGAACGAAAGAATCATGAGAAAGTACTCTTTTAAGTTCATACATTAGTGTATTTTGAGGGTAGCTAACACTGTATGAAATCAGAATTCAGCTTTCACAGGTGGAAAGTTCTCAAATCCAGTCATTCAGCAATTATTCTTTTTGATTATCTCCTATTCAGGATACTCTATTAGAAAAAAACAGATAATAGTCATATTTAAATGCTACCATGATTCTTCTACAACATAATATTCATGTATATTTGGAGAACTTTGGTCTGTTACATTATTTTCAACACATTAGGTTTTAGAATAAGTATCATTTAGGAGAAAAGCCTAAGTAATTACACTTGAATTACATCAAATTTTAAGCTGTCAGGTCACTGAGGAGTAGAGATGTAGCATTTTTACATTTGTGTGCCTGCTGTAATGATATATTCCAGTTAAAGCCGTGAAAAGAGGTCAGTGAAGCTAAAAGGAACATAATTTCCAGAACAATATCATAGCAGTAAAGAGCAGAAGGTCTAGCATTAAATGGCTTGATTTGAGACCAGTCTCTCATCGTCTTCAAAAATTCCTCCCATTGAGAACTTTGGGAATTTATATAATTTTTCAGGGCTTGATTTTCTTTTTATAAAAATAATGGTAATGGTAATTCCATCCTCATAAATAAAATATGTAAACATTTAAAGTCACAGTATGCCCATGGTAGACATGCAACAGGGTAATTAGTATGGCTTGTTAAAATTTCAAATATATTTAGTCCAATTAAATGGAAACATGGAATATGCATTTTGGCCTTTAGATATCGAGGTTTCCTCAAGTGCAGGGTCAATTGCTGTATGATTCAGCTGTAGACGTTCTTGCATTTGTAACCTGGATGTGTCATATTTTTTCAGGGTTTAAAGTAAAGCTTCCTACTTACGCCTTACCGCAAAAGTGAAGTTTTTGGTTACCTATGTGTTTTTTTTTTTCCTCTCCTTCCTTTCTTTCTTCCCTCCTTTTGTCCTGCCTTCTCTTTTCCTTCCTTCCTTTTTTTTTTTTGTTTTCACTGCATTTATTACTAACAATAATGGTGTTTTTCTTTTATTCTTGTCATTCTCAAAAACCATGTTCATTGTTTGATGGATAACCTATTCTGGAATTTATCAATCTTGAAATTTCAAAATCGATTTAGCACTAACAATATAAAAATATAATAGTAAAAGTAGATGTGCTAATTTATGAATCTCTGTTAAATTATCAAAAAAATACATGCTTTTTAAAAAAAGATACATGTTATGTTTTTAGCTTTTGAAATTAAATATTATAAATAGCATCAAATGTTTAAAACATCTTATTGAAAGTTTTTGGTAGTTGAAACCTGATTTTAACTTAAGTAACATATAATTTTAATTATTTATGTTTCCCCCTTAACCTTTCACTATCACTGCCATCCTTTTCCTCCCATAAGCACATAATCTTCAGATTTTGTTACATTTTTGTTTACATAGTATCATCTCACTGAAAGGAAATCTAGAACAAAATGCCAAGATCAAAGTGAGGATGCAGTGAAGGATCGTGACTGTCACTGTACTTCACAAAGGCCCCTTATTTATTTATTTATTTATTTTATTATTTTTTTTTTTTATTTTTTTTTTTAAATTTTTTTTTTCAACGTTTTTTATTTTTGGGACAGAGAGAGACAGAGCATGAACGGGGGAGGAGCAGAGAGAGAGGGAGACACAGAATCGGAAACAGGCTCCAGGCTCCGAGCCATCAGCCCAGAGCCTGACGCGGGGCTCGAACTCACGGACCGCGAGATCGTGACCTGGCTGAAGTCGGACGCTTAACCGACTGCGCCACCCAGGCGCCCCAAAGGCCCCTTATTTAAAGTGTTTTCTCAAAACTAAAAACAACAATAATGAAATAGTCAAACTACAAGTATCACTACTTTCAAATGTTTTGCATTTACTACTTTAAGGCAATAGAAAAAGTGTATATCCTATTCTCCAGAAATAACTGTTCAAAACAGATTTTTCCCATAAGGTTTACATTACTGGTTGAAATTTCTTCCCAACCTTACATTACAGTCCATAAATTTTTATTTGCTTAAATGACAATATAGATGTGAGGGACTTTACTATGAGCTGTAGAGGATCTGAATCATAATTATATGGTTTTAAGAGGCACAGAAAAACTGACAGCTACTGGTTTACTATAGCTGCCTCTATATGCCTCAGATTTGAATATAGTAAGAGATTACAATGGATGATGGAGAGGGACACAGCGTGAGAGATAAAAATACTCTTCTATATTAATTATAAATCGATGGTGCAAAAACAATGGAGACCCTATTCTCAGTTTTTGACAGAATGCAAAAGTGCCGGTTTTCTTGAGATGGCAGAAGATGGGTGGGAAAAGGGGCGCTGGGACTCCTACATACAATCGCATTCACTACAAATCAATGCCTTATAATCAAATGACAACTGGGATCCCTGCTACACGGGATCAGTTCTGTTTATATAATGAGCAAAACATACTACCTAAAAAAAAATAAATTCTACTTTTGTTTTTAACTGCTTTTTCCACATTGGTTTTCCACATTTTTTTCTAATATTCTAGCATTTCTGTAGATGGTGATGGCAGCAGTGAAGTAACACTGTAACTCTGATAGAGTGAAAGAATCGAATTAGTTATTCCAAATTCTTGAAAGCAAGCATCATGTCCTGAACTTGCTTTACATTAATGATGGCTCTTTGCAAGAGAGCACGCAAACTGGAGAACAGTAAGTCTCTATTATGCAATTTTTGATACAAAATCAATTTGTTTGCTTTAGATTAGTAACGACCCTCTCTTTTATATTCATAAACTCATGAGTATAACTCTCAGTTATAAGATGAGTTGATGAGAATGAAGGATGGACTTAGCAAAAGTCAATTTTCACCAGACAGCAATAAAGAGACCGTGCATCAAAACTGTACTGAAACAGAGGACACTAAAATGAGAAATAAAAGTAAGAAGACATAGAAAGTAAAGGTACAATATAAGTTTACAAGTATTTGCAGCCAGAGTTGTCCAAGTCCTAATGAGAAAGGCAGTAACTGGACATTCATCCAGTATCACAGGCAGTCCACAAGTCAGCAAAATACGTGTGGTAATGAAGCAGAGAAAGTAAAAAACAGGTATAACAGCTGAAGAAGAAAACAATCCGTGAATATTTTATAAGCCCATTAAAACCAGGACATTTTGAAATGGGAAGAATGGTATATTGACGTCAAATGGACAAGATCATTTGTTACAGATTTGTTATTAGATATCTCTAATACTAATCACCACCGACATCATCATCATAGCTAAAAGTCATTGAGTACCTACTATGAGTCAATCAGCTCCTCCAGGAGCTGTAAGAGTTCCCATAGCCTTACTATGAGATCAAATAATTTGCCTTAAGTTACATAGAATTAGTTTCAAATCTCAGTTTTTCTACTTCATTCATCAGTAGAACTTTGGCAAATAGTTTAACCCTTTAACCCTTTGCTTAATCATGACATATTACATTAGATCAGTTTTGCTGTTTAAAAAAACGTACTTTATTTGCTGTACATCATTTGCATCATTGATGCAGTATTTTACTCTTAAATTAAAGAACACTGTGTTTGCTTATGAATGTTTAAATATAATATCCTTTTATTGAGTTTACTTCTTCTTTGACATTTCTTTTAGGATTTACATGCAACAGTCATTTTTTATTCTTTCCTAAATACTAAATATTTTACCTCAAATTCACACTTAGCATATCGGTTCTACAAAGAAATGCCTACAAACTGATCTACTGGCTTATGTATAGGATATAGTTGTTGGGCTTTTTCTAGGATAATTTCTAAAAATATTTTGGCAGTATATCACTAATTTGACAAGCTATCAAGTTGTAAAACTCTGGTAAAAGCAAAATACTATATGGTTTTATTTGCCCATGTTAAAGACTGAAGTCCAGCATATCTATATAATAAAAAAAAACCCCAGAAAATATACATTAAGCATCTATACAACTTACTTCTCATTCCCAAGATTATGTTGGAGTATATAAAATACCCCCAACTTTATACATTTTTCTAACAAAGAGGATACTCATATAGCAAATTTAAATCATAATCTTAATCTTTTATTTCAGCTGTAGAACAAATAATTTAATTTTAAAGCAGATTTATCTTCCTAAATAGGCTAAAATTTTTGAAATATGATCAATTGATTAATCAGGTTATTGGATGATTTGAAAGTGCCTAAAAACAGAAAAATAATCCTACTCCACCATTCCATGAGGTAGAATTGGAACAAAAGTCTTTAAAACTGTATATAATTGTCAGATATAAAAAAAATGGAAAACTTATAGGATATAATACAGAAAACTTATAGAATATAGCATCTAGATTCAGTTATTCATTCTAATAACTATTACCTAGTTCAGGGAACTTGTATTAATATTGATATTCCTTCCACTCATTGCAGCCTCTTGGATATCAAAGTCATGATACATAGCTGCAAAGAGGTTCCCCTACTCCATTTATTCTGAACAGCTTGTTTTCCTCCTTGGTAGTTTTTACAATGAGGGAAAAAGGAGACGACATATTAGATCTCTCATTCAGTGAAATTTCTGTTTAGACTACTACTAAAAATTTTACTTTTTTAATAAATTTCTTCTTCCATCCAGCTTTAAGATACATGTTTATCTGCATTTTTCAATTTTGGTACTTTGTTATTCTGATAACAGAGAAGGGTGTGTATTTTAAAGCTGTCATCTGGAAATGAGTCTGTCTATCTATATTTTCTGTATCACTGGCAGGTAGGCCAAAGAGTTTTTCTACCAAATTATATTCCCAGCAGGAGTAGATGTAGACACTCTAACAAACTCTGGGCACAGTGTCATCTGTATCTGTGAAAGGGACCAATCTGCATGCCATCTGGCACCAGAGACTTGAACTACTTGAAGTCATATTGGAGACATTTTGGCTCTGGCAATCAGGGTTACGGCTATGTGGTAAGTTAAATGCTTCCCATAGAGCTTCTGACAGGAGTATTATAACCCTAAAAAAGACAAACTGGGTGGTATCATTGGGCTGGCTAGAATTACAGTAAAAAAATAAAGACAACTAAGTTGGGAATTTCTCTTTTTGTGAAAAATCCAGAAGGGCCTATGTGTCATAATAATTCACAATATTTAAGTTCATCCTTCAAAAATAGACTACTTTTAAAAATAAAGGTATTAGCCTTCAGACTCAATAAAAAAGGATAAGAATGTTCTTTTCAAGGTGCAGCATACTGTGTCTGTAAGTAACAGCTTGAGAGAAAATTACAGTCATTAGGGTGCAATGGTAAAGAGTTTTATTTCTATTTAATTCAAATTAAATCTGATTCAAAATACACGGGGAACAGGGGTGGTTACTGCCAGGGATGCTATTAAAGCTTCTGTTCAGCACTTCTGCAGTCTCTTTTTAAAAATGAGACTGACAGTATCATCCCCACCATTGCCCTTCTGTTTACTCTCCCTTCACTACTACCCTAAACACAACTGCTTTTGGTTGGAAGTAGAATCAGGGAGACAAGATGAAAGGCAAGAGAAGGAAGGAATGAGTGGAGACAATTAAATATCACTGCTGAGAGAATAAGTTTAAAAAATTTTACTCACCATTTCCAAGACTGGCTGTATTTTTTAATGTTTGTTTATTTATTTTTTTATTTAAAAAAATTTTTTTTAATGTTTATTTATTTTTGAGACAGAGAGAGACAGAGCATGAATGGGGGAGGGGCAGAGAGAGAGGGAAACACAGAATCGGGAGCAGGCTCCAGGCTCTGAGCCATCAGCCCAGAGCCCGACGCGGGGCTCGAACTCACGGACCGCGAGATCGTGACCTGAGCTGAAGTCGGACGCTTAACCGACTGAGCCACCCAGGTGCCCCTGTTTATTTATTTTTGAGAGAGAGAGAATGTAAGCAAGAGAAGGGTTGAGACAAGGACAGAGAGAATCCCAGGTAGGCTCTGCCACTGTTAGAGTTGAGCCCAATGTTGGGCTTGATCTCACGAACCATGAGATCATGACCTGAGCCAAAATCAAGAGTCACATACTTAACCAACTGAGCCTCCCAGATGCCTCCCCACTCAAGAGGTTTTTTTTTTTTTTTTTTCCATTTTTTAAAACTTGGTTTTTAATGGGGGCGCCTGGGTGGCTCAGTTGGTTAGGTGTCCAACTTCGGCTCAGGTCATGATCTCATGGTTTGTGAGTTGGAGCCCCGCATCAGGCTCTGTGCTGACAGCTCAGGGCCTGGAGCCTGCTTCGGACTCTGTGTCTCCCTCTGTCTCTGCCCCTCTCCTGTTTGCACTCTGTCTCTCTCTCTCTCAAAAATAAATCAAACATTAAAAAAAATTTTTAAATTTGTTTTTAATGTTTGATTTATTTTTGAGAGAGAGAGAGACAGAGAGAGAGACAGATTGCAAGCAGGGGAGGGACATAAAGAGAGGGAGACACAGATTCTGAAACAGGCTCCAGGCCCTGAGCTGTCAGTACAGAGCCCGATGTGGGACCTGAACTTACAAACCTGAGATCATGACCTGAGCTGAAGTTGGATGCTTAACTGTCTGAGCCACCCAGTGCCCCTAAGACTGGGTTTTTTTTTTTAAATTTTTTTTTTTTCAACGTTTTTTTATTTATTTTTGGGACAGAGAGAGACAGAGCATGAACAGGGGAGGGGCAGAGAGAGAGGGAGACACAGAATCGGAAACAGGCTCCAGGCTCCGAGCCATCAGCCCAGAGCCTGACGCGGGGCTCGAACTCACGGACCGCGAGATCGTGACCTGGCTGAAGTCGGACGCTTAACCGACTGCGCCACCCAGGCGCCCCAAGACTGGGTTTTTAAAAGAAACTCTGTACTTGGTTTGTGATGCCATCATTTTTAAATTAATTTAGGTATTAATGTAATATCTTTTTTTTCTTACAATAACTTGCTCGTGATAAAGTAATTTTCATATAAATTGTCTACCAACTTTCAATAAAATAATTAATGTATTTGTTTGAAATTTTGTTCCCAACATTTCAGCTTAGTTTCTGCCCATGATAATTTGCTTAATTCTCTCTATTTAGTTTTTGGCCCTTTTATTCATATCAGCCACAGAAATGTTATCTCTAGTAAAGCATTCCTCCTCTTTCCTTCCTTCATTTCTTCCTTCTTCCCTTATTACTATCTTTGTTTCATTATCTTTCACTCATGGAAATAGATTTTATTAGTTTCCTGTGGCTGCTATAACCACAAACTTCGTGATTTAAAATAACACAAACTTAATATAACAAAATTTGACTGACAGTTCTGGAAGTAAGAAGTCTTGAAAATGACCTGTCAGCAGGGCTGTATTCTTTTAGGAGATTCTAAGGGAAAATCCATTCCTTTCCTGTCCTAGCTTCTAAAAGCTATCCATATCTCCTGGCTCATGCTCCCCCCTCCCCATCCCTAATAATGGCACCACAATGACCTCTGCCTCCATTGTCTCCATCTTATAAGGACACTTGTGATTATACTGGGCTCACTTGGAAAATCCAGAATAATTTCTCTATCTCAAAATTCTTATTTTAGTCACATCTGCAGTGTTTTCTTTGCCCAGTCAAGTAATGTATCCATAGATTCTGGGGATCAGGACACAGACAACTTTGCAGGGATATTGTTTTGCCTACCACATACATAGAGGGCACCAAGTGATCATATTAGAAGGTAACAATTTCTACCAGTGTTAACTGCCATGTCAGTGTGAAAAATGGTGTAATGGTGCTATAATCATCAGTGCGAAAATAAAAGAAATTTCATTTACAATGGATTTGAGAAGGGGTGCCTGGGTGGCTCAGTCAGTTAAGCATCCAACTCTTGATTTTTGGGTTAGATCATGATCTCATGGTCAATGAGATCATGCCCTGTGTCAGGTTCTATGCTGATGGTACAGAGCCTGCTTCGGATTCTCTCTCTCCCTCTCTCTCTCTCTCTCAAAATGAAAAAATAAAATGGATTTGAGAAGTGCTGAAGGGGGAGCTCTCATGCAGGTTCCATTGCTGTAGCCTGCATAACCAGCAGGAAGAAAGATAAGAATTATCTTGAAAAGGGACGACATTTTTCACATAGAAATTTCATCTACTGCTTTTTGGAAAAGTAGGAAGATCCCTCTCTGTTACAGCAACAACTCACTAACCACTGCTCACAGCCAACCAGAGATTGCCAAACCTCAAACTCTTGTTCTTCTCCAGTGACCTTGTGTTCAAAGCAACCCTCTCCAATTTCCTCCTAAAACCTAATAAAAGCTGACCTCCCCTTTGTCTATTTGTGCTTGCCTATGGTTCACCACAGCTTGCATGTCCCTAACTGCAATTTCTCTGCTATTCCCAAACAAAATCATTCTGCTAGTAAAATAACTGGCTATTTTATTTTTAAGGTTGACATCAGCAATATTCTCTCAGATGGAAGGAAATGGAAGGAAATCACTTGCCTGGCTCTAGAGAATCATTGATTCACTTATATAGGAGTCTTATTGAACAGTCCTGAGGCAATACAAGAAATAATCTCTCTTCTCAAGAAGCTTAAAACCTACTATCAGTAAAAAGGTATGCAAGTAGATAATTATAAGAGTAGGCAAAGTGGTTAGTGCCTTAAGAGATGAATCAAACACATCAGCAAACAGAGAAAATACTTCCAATTAGGCTTACTGGTGAAGGCTTTATTTTCATTTATTTATTTAGCAAATAGTTATACAGCTCTTACTTTGTCCCAGACATTATTCTACATATTTTTCACATTTTACTCATTTCAGTCTTATAGCAATCCTCTGTGAAACACATTAGTATCATCCTAATTTTACAGATGAGAAAGCTCAGACACAAATAGGTTAAGAAAGTTAAGTAAAATCACATACTTAGAAAGAAGTCTGAACCCAGGCAGTCTGGCTCCAGATTCCCTTTCTTAACCATTACACTAAGCTACCTTCTAGAGTGAGCCAACAGACCCTCATAAGTTTTGTATTAAAAAGTCCGGGTGGCTCAGTTGGTTAAGCAACTTTGACTCAGGTCACGATTTTGTGGTTCCTGAGTTTGAGCCCCGCATGGGGATCCCTGCTGTCAGCGCAGAGCCTGGGTGATAAAACAGGAAAGCAAAGGACACACCAATTCAGTTGAGTATCATAGCTCAATTATCTAGAGTAGTATGAAATATGTAGCTATATATAATTCTGTACCCACACATTTATAGATGAGCAAAATTCCAAACTATTGGATCATTCTAGCTATCTAAGAGCATCTTAAAACTCTGAAATTTCCTTAGTCTGAACCTTGAGTCAGGCACAAACATGAAGTCCATAGAATTTTGGTTTGAAGAATTTTGGTTTAGTAGCAATTACCTGTCACGTTATTTAGATTATTTCAAGTCTGAAAATTACTCTCAGTTCTTACAATATATTTTTCTCATCATAAGAATTATTAAATTATATGTAACTTCATATAAACATTATACTGGTAAATAGCTTTAGAATCAGACATACCTGGGTTTGGATCACATCTCTGCTACTGCCAGTTGTGTGTAACATATGTGTCTCCTGAGAGCTTCGTTTTTTCGTCTGTAATGTGGGTACAGAAACAATTACTTACTTCTTCGAATGGAAGTTAAATAGTGCATATTGAAACACATAGTGCAGAACCTGGCTGGCACCTATTAATTGCTCAGTAACTTTTAGCTGCTATTACTACTATAGCCAATTTTTTATAATTTTTATAATGACATAATATGGCAAGGATTGCATTTTAATGTAATAACAACAGAGCAAACTGAAAATTTTCAATGTTTAAGAAAGTGTATTTTTGAACAATGCTAAAGGAAGTGGCAAAGTACAGAAGTTAGTTAAACAAATTTCTGAATAAGATACACTGGGTCCGAACTCTATCTTCATGACTTACTATACTTACATCTGTGTGACTCTGAGTATGCCAATTAGCTTTCTCAGTCTAATCTTGGCATTCAAACAAGATATGAATAATACCATACATTTAATACATAATACATATGAAAAATTAATACACTGCCAGAAATATAGTAGATACTCAGTAAATAACTAAATTTTTGTTTAACAATTCTAATTGGACTCTTATTATTTCTTTCTAAGTGTTATTTGTGATAAAATATTCAAAAGTGATAACAGAAAGGTAGAAAGATAGCAAATTTTTGGCACATCAGTGTTTGATCAAGAATTTACTAATGATTTTAAGATAACATATTCTTTACATCATTTACATTACATATGACCCATATTTTACATTGGGTCATAATAGATTTTGACAAAGATAAATTGTATCTTTATGTTTTTTTTTTCCCCCACTACATAGGTGTATGCCTAAATTAACCCATTTTTTTTATAAAAGCAGTCAAATTCATCACTGTTTTAGGACAACTGTGTTTCCAAAAAATACAAGCTAAAAGTAGCATAGTATCCAATTTTGTTGACATTCGATTTTTAGAATTTATTTACACAATCTAATTAGTAGTTGCTGACTGAATCAAAGAAATCAGTTTGGAAAAATTAGTACATTCCCTGGCATCTGTTCTTGGGTCATTATTTACTGAATCTTCACTTTTACAGCAGGAAGGGCAATTATTATAAAGTTAATTGATAAACTAAGTGTTTCCATCAGCAAGAAAGAGTTGATTTTAAAACTGCAATGAGTCTGAAAATTTTAAAGAACATATTCAGGCAGTCTCAGATTTATATATAGATCTCCCTCAATTTATGATGGGGTTACATCCTGGTAAGCCTATCATAAATTGGAAATACCATAAATCAAAAATGCATTTAAGACATCTAATGTAGCAAACATCATGGCCTAGCTTAGCCTACCTTACACATGCTCAGAACACTTATATTAGCCTACTAGTTGGGCAAAATCCCCTAACACAAAACCTATTTTCTAATAAAGTACTGGATATTTCATGTAATTTACTGAATACTGTGCTGAAAGTGAAAAATAGAATGGCTGTGCAGGCACAGAATGGTTTAAGTATAATTGTTATTTACCCTCATGATCACGTGGCTGACCGAGAGCTGTGGCTGCCATTGTCCAGCATCACGAGAGAGGACTCTCCCACATAACACTAGCACAGGAAAAGGTCAAAATTCAAAGTATAGTTCCTACTGAATGCTTATTGCTTTTGCACCATCATGAAGACAAATAAATCATAGGTTAAACTATCATAAGTTGGGGTTCATCTGTATACAGCCTCCTTAATACCAATAATTTTGGCTAGCACTTCCTGAGAATTTCTAGGGCCACTTTACAAGTACCACATTATCTGACACATTAAAATTTATGTATAGATAATTTACCCCCACCCTTATTTTTCAGATGAGTAAACTGAGGTTTATCTGAGTTAAAAATTTTGCTCAAGTCATATCATTGATAAGTGGAAGATCTGGGACTTGAATTCAGGTATGGCCACTTCTAAATCTCATATTTCTAACTATTATATTTTTAACATCTTTACAGATAATCACAGAAAATAATAACTCTAAAGATAATAACAAGAAATATCTGCTTTGGTATGCTGTCAATAAATAATACTTTTATCTTCCAAAGCGCATCATACAATGTTCTTTACTTCTATCCTTGCCACCTTCTTCATCATTAGGATTCCCTCATCATTGTTGTTGGCTGGGGCCCCTGCATTCCTCTCAACTCCCCACCCTCTCAGCAATGGCAGACCCATCCCATTTATCTTCTAGCCTGACCCCCTTTACTCTTTGACTGCTTCTCTGCTGTCCTAAATGTCTGGAGTAAGATGTCCTGGGAGAGAACACCAGAATAGGTAATTCCCACTTTCTCCATTGCAAGCGTCGAAACACTAATTTTGGATGCTACATAACAACTTTGATAAAATGATTAGTATGTTCCGTCTGATCATATTAATGGGATTTTCTGTGAAAAGTAGATTAAAATAGATTTCTGTAAAAAGTAGATTAAAAATACATTTATTTGATATATTTACATACTCAAAAAATCTCTGCTTTTTAAGAAATTATTGTTTTTTTTTATTTTTTTATTTTTTAATATATGAAATTTACTGTCAAATTGGTTTCCATACAACACCCAGTGCTCATCCCAAAAGGTGCCCTCCTCAATACCCATCACCCACCCTGCCCTCCCTCCCACCCCCCATCAACCCTCAGTTTGTTCTCAGTTTTTAACAGTCTCTTATGCTTTGGCTCTCTCCCACTCTAACCTCTTTTTTTTTTTTTTTCCTTCCCCTCCCCCATGGGTTTCTGTTATGTTTCTCAGGATCCACATAAGAGTGAAACCATATGGTATCTGTATTTCTCTGTATGGCTTATTTCACTTATCAGGGAAATACAAATCAAAACCACACTCAGATACCACCTCACGCCAGTCAGAGTGGCCAAAATGAAGAAATCAGGAGACTATAGATGCTGGAGAGGATGTGGAGAAACAGGAACCCTCTTGCACTGTTGGTGGGAATGCAAATTGGTGCAGCCACTCTGGAAAGCAGTGTGGAGGTTCCTCAGAAAATTAAAAATAGACCTACCCTATGACCCAGCAATAGCACTGCTAGGAATTTATCCAAGGGATACAGGAGTACTGATGCATAGGGGCACTTGTACCCCAATGTTTATAAGAAATTATTGTTTTTAAAAAAAATTTTTTTTAATGTTTATTTATTTTTGAGACAGAGAGAGAGAGAGAGAGCAAGCGAGCATGAACGGGGGAGGGTCAGAGAGAGAGGGAGACACAGAATCTGAAACAGGCTCCAGGCTCTGAGCTGTCAGCACAGAGCCCGACATGGGGCTTGAACTCAGGGACCGCGAGATCATGACCTGAGTCAAAGTCGGATGCCTAACTGACTGAGCCACCCAGGTGCCCCAAGAAATTTTTTTTAATGCTTATTTATTTATTTTTGAGAGAGAGAACATGCGCACATGAGCTGGGGAGGGGAAGAGAGAGAGGGAGGCAGAGAATCCCAACCAGGCTCCATGCTATCAGCACAGAGCCCCACGTGGGGCTAGAACTCAGATCATGACCTGAGCGAAAACCATGAGTCAGACCCTAAACTGACTAAGCCACCCTGGCCCCTTTAATAAATTCTTATCACTTTCAAGGTTAATTCCAACAGATAATTAAAGTCAAATCAAAGGAGGGAGATTTTAAAATTCTAGCCAGAGTTTTAATATTGAATACAATGTATTTGTAACATATGGATGGAGAGGTTTTAGTGTCAGGCTAGCCTCAAGTTAGCTATTAATCCTGAAAAAAATTGATTAATCTTTTTGGATTTTTAAATCCTTATCAATAGAATGAGATATTTTTGCAATGGAAGAATTAAGTAGTCTTCTGTTACCTATATTTGGTATATCTAGAATAAGTCAATTTTCAAGATGGAGCAGGAAACAACTCCTAGATAAAAAAATCAAAACTATAACAGAACAAAGAAAATACTTGCAAATAAAAATCAGAAAGAACAAAATAAAAATGTTTAGATTCAGATCATTGCTGTGCCACAAAGACTCTCCAAACTTTGAAAAAATAAAACTTACCAGATTTGGCCACATATTTAAAACTCATTGAATATGGTGACTGAGAATCAGATAGGCATACAGAACAATAGATTAGACCAGCAGTTCTCAACTGGGGCCTATTTAAACCTCCAGGGACATTTGGCAATGTCTTGAGACACTTTTAGGGTGTCATCACTGAGAGTTAGAGTGCTAATAGAATCTAGTGGATAGAAGCCAGGGTGCTGCTACACATCTAATAATGCCCAGGACAGTCTTTTCCCACCTAAAACGAATTACACAGCCCCAAATATTAATTGTGCCAAGGATGAGAAATCTTGATAAATATCAAGATAAAATATCCAAATGGGTAAACAGTTTACAAAAAATAGAACTTCTACCAGCCAGTGCAATGCAATAAAACCAAGGGGTCCCAAAAGGTTAAAACAGCTAATATTGTTTTTTAATTTATTTTTAATTTTAAATTATTATTATTATTATTATTATTATTATTGAGAGTGAGTGAGTGAACAAGCAGGAGAGGGGAAGAGGGAAAGGGAGAGAGAGAATATTAAGTAGGCTCCATGCCCAGCACAGGGCTCAATGTCACAATTATGGTATCATGAGCTGAGCCAAAATCAAGAGTCAGATGCTCAACCAACTAAGCCTTCTCTGCCCACCTGCCAAGCTTCCCTATTTTTTAAATTACTTTCCTCTTAGATGGATATAAATTATTTAGGTTACCTGTAGAATTATAATCAAATTGGATTTATCAAACACTTCCACCCCCGTCCTCATCAAATATTTGTAAGTATGGTTTCATTACATATTTTGTTATGAAAGATCAATGACTAAATGGTGGTGGCACAATAAGATGAGATAATAAATTGAATTGTGTGAGGAAGGATATATGTGGAGAAATAAAGAGGAAAAAGAAACAAATTAAAGACTAACTGAGGTAAGCAATATGAGAGGCATTGACACTTCAAACAGAAAGAGTAGGGTATCTCTGGGTTTGATTTGTGTGTGTTTACTATTATTAAGTTGCTACTACTTATCCAAATATTTACATATATATTTGGACCAAGAGTAAGATATTTTTATTATGACTATGAACACTAAATAGTAATAGCATGAGCCTCAAGTAGAACTAGTCTCAATATTGTAAGTGCTATTCATTATTATTAGCTATTATGTCATTGTGTCAAATTCTTAATTTACTCAACAGTAACATGGTGCAAATAATATTATGTGTTTCATAGGGTTTTTCAGGAATAAATTATATAGTATACAAAAGGTGTTTATTTTAATATTTATCTTATTCTTCATGCTCATTAAATATTAGATATTATAAGTTTAGACAATGGTGTTTATGATAATGACCTATGAGGATGTGGTAGGCATGACACTAAGATGAGCAGAAATGGCCAGTAGGAAGAATGAGTCCAATCTGACCAGGAAAGCATGTTATATGAAATAGAGTGGACTAGGCTAGAGAAATAGATGGTTATGACAAGATCGGTATGATATCAAACTTGCAGCAAGTCCAGGAGTCTTCTAAGAAATATTATTAGTTGCTTACCAAAGGACTAGTACCTAAGAGATTATATAATTACAGACTTCATGAGCAAAAATCTCCAGGTCAGGTCTAAAGAAAAAAAAAATGCAAGTTTCCTTTATCTTCCCATTGCAACCTCTGCAAACCTATGTGTTAAGGGGATCAAAACACAACTGGTTTACCTTGTTGCTGATTAAAGAACCATCAGAGGAGCCAATGCAATGATCTTTAGGGACAAAGGAAACATTAGATCTTACTTGTAGGCTAAGAATACTCACACTCATTCTAGAATTACTAGTGGAAAAGAGATATTGAGACATAGAGTGCTGGAGAAAGAACAGGGACCTCGATCATAAAAGCAAAATAAATTGTTCTATAGTTATTAAAATACTTTTCTATTATGTGATTTAAAAAGGAATTCATGTGTGTGTTGGCAGGAGGTATATGGGAATTCTCTGTACTTTCTGCTCAATTTTGCTATGAACCTAAAACTGCTATAAAAATAAAATCTATTTAAGAAAATGAATTGGTATGATAATATCTATCTGAGAAACCACTTAGGAAGGTGTTTTTTTTTTAATTTTTATAAGTTATTTATTTTTTAAAGATTTTTTAAAAGTAATCTCTATACCCAATGTGGGGCTCAAACCCATAACCCAGAGATCAAGTTGCATGCCCCATTGACTGAGCCAGCTAGGCACCCCAGAAACTGTTTTTTTAATATAGAAGAAAAAATAAACTATCTGTCCCATTCATTACTGAAAGTTATCATTACATTGTATGTCTACTATGTGACATTAATTCTACATACCTTATCCTTAACTTTCACAAAAATCTTGAAATGTTGCTAGTATTTCCTTTAACTGATGAAAAACTGGGGATTAAATAGTTTATGTTGACAAAGTTCACATTACTAATATATGTCAGAGCTATAATTAGAACCCAGGTCTCCAAATGCTTTGTTTAATACTTTGCTTTAATACTAGACTGTGTTATCTCAATTGGGTCCAATTAATACATCATTTTCTTCAGAAGATGGCAGCAACAGATACATATAGAAAGGGAAGGCTGTTTTCATCTTTTTTTCAATACCCAAAGAACAGAGACAATAGAAAAAGCTCTCTAAGTTTAATAAAGTTGAAAGCACACTAGTATTTTTAATGGAATTTTATATTCTTTATTTTCTTTCAACCATTTAAAAATGTAAAAGCCTTTCTTAGCTCAAAGGCTGTGCAAAAACAGGTGGTGAGCTTGATTTGGCATAAGCACTATAGTTTTCCCACTCCTGAATTAAAATATTATGCCAGTACTGACAGTTCTTTAATCCCTCTTATAGTTTTTTTCACATAATTTACTGAGTTGAAACTCATATAACATAAAATCAATCACTTTAAAGTGGACAAATCAATGGCAGTTAGTATATACATGATGTTGTGCAACCACCACCTCTATCTAGTTCCAAAACATTTCCATTACAACAAAGGAAAACCCTTTACCCATCAAGTAATTTCTCCCAATTCCCCTTCTACCTAGTCCCTGCCTACCACCAATCTGTGTTCCATCTCTACATATTTTTCTATTCTGGATAGTGCCTATAAGTAGAATCATACAATATGTGACATTTTATGTCTGGTTCTTTCACTTTGCAAATGTTTTCAAGGTTCATCCATATTGCAGAATGTATCTGAATTTCAGTCTTTCTTTATGGCTGAATAATATTCAATTGTATGTATATACACTATATTATTTACCCATTTATCTGTTGATTCATCTGGGCTGTTTCTACCTTTTTGGCTATTGTGAATAGCACTGCTATGAACATGCATTTACATTTATTTGTCTGAGTGCCTGTTTTAAATTATTTTGGTATATACCTAAGAGCAGAATTGCAGGGTGAAGTGGAAGTTTTAAATTTAACTTTTGGGAGAACCATTAAACTTTTTCAAAGCAGCTGAATCATTTTCAATTCCAACCAGCAACATACAAAGGCTTTAATTTCTCCATATGCTCATCAACTGCTGTTATTTTCTATTTTTACAATTATTGCATACTAGTGAGTGTGAAGTGATGCCTCATTGCAGTTTTGATTTGCATTTCTCTAATGACTCATGATGTTGAGCACCTTTTAGTGTACTCACTGGTCATTTATATACCTTCTTTTGAAAAATGGCTATTCAAGTCTTTTGCCCATTTTTTAATCAGGTAGTTTGTTTTTTTGTTGTTCTAAGTGTTCTTTATAGATTTTGAATACTTGTTCTTTAACAGGTATGTGAATTGATGTTATTTTCTCTTATTCTGCATACTGTCTTTCCACCTGCTTGGTAATGTCATTTGATACACAAAGGTTTTAATTTTGACGAAGTCTCAGGTATCTATTTTGTCTTCTATTGCTCATGCCTTTGGTGTTCTAGCTAAGAATCCATTGTCAAGTGCAAGATCATGAAGATTTACCCTTGTATTTTCTTTAAAGAGTTTTATGGATTTAACTTTTATATTTAGGTCTTTGATTAAGTTTGAATTAATTTTTGTAAATAGTATGAAGGAAGAATTTAACATCATTGTCATGCAAGCGAATATCCAATTGTCCCAGAAGCATTGTTGAAGAAACTATTTTTTCCTCATCAAATAGTCTTCTCATCCATGTCAAAAAAAAAATTAATCTATTGACCACACATACAGGTTTACACTTGTAATCTAAATTCTATTCCATTGGTCTACATGTCTATATTCACACATTGTTTTGGTTATTGTAAATTTATAGTGAGTTTTGAAATTGGAAAGGGTGACATGTTTGTTATTCTTTGCCAAGTTTTGTTTGGCTATTAAGGGTCCCTAGAAATACAAAAGAATTTGAAGTTTTTCAATTTCTACAGGAAAAGGCTATTGTAATTTTGATGGAAACTGCATTGAACCTGTAGATCACTTTGGGTAGTACTGACATCTTAACAATATTAAGTCATGCAATTCATGAACAGAGAATGGATTTTTATTATTTAAGTCTTTCATTTCTTTCAATAATATTTTTTGGTTTTCATTTAATACGTCTTTCACCTACTTAGTAAATGTTTTCTAAATATTTTATTATTTGGATGTACTATAAATTGTTTTCTTAATTTTCTTTTGGACTAGTCATTGCTGATGTAGAAAAACAATTGATTTTTGTGTGTTGATCTTGTACCCTGCAATTTTTCTGTATTTGTTTATTAGCTCTATTTGCTTTCTTTCTTGGGATTTTCTACATATAGAATCATGTCATCTGTGGATACAGGTAGTTTTATTGATTCCTTTCAACTATAGATGCCTTATATTTCCTTTTACTATCTAATCATTCTAGATAGAACTTCCAGTATAATACTGAATTGCAATGGTGCAAAGTGGGCATCTTTCTCTTGTTTACAATATTAGGGAAGAGCTGCTCTTGCTCCTACACAGTTCTGTACCCTCTTTACGCTGTCATAAATTACATCTGGCTCAACAACATAGATTTATCATTATTTTTATGCATTTGTTTCTTAACTCATGTAGGAAATACAAAGTGGATTTAACAGCCAAAAACATCGTCAGTAATACTGGGTTTTATGTATGCCAATGTAGTTACCTTTACTAGAGATTTTTCTATTTTTATTCCGCTTCCAGGGACCCTCTAGTGTCCTTTGATATGAACCCAAAGTACTCCCTTTAGCATTTCATATAGGGCTGCACTGCTCTGGTAATGAACTCTGCCAGATTTTGTTTATATGAAATATCTTAATTTATCCTTGATTACAAAAAATATCCTTGATTTTTGACAGACAATTTTTCCAGACATAGAATTCTTGGTTGACAGTTATTTTTCCTTTCAGCACTTTAAATAATCATCCCATCGCCTTTTGTTCCCCATGGTTTCTAATAAGAAATCAGCTGTTAACCTTACTGAGGATCCCTTGTACATAATGAATTTTCACTTGCTTTCAAAATTATTTTCCTTATCTTTCTACAGTTTGATTATGATGTGTCTTGGTATGAATCTTTGAATTTATCCTATTCAGAGTTTATTGAGTCTTGGATGTGTATATTCATGTACTACATCAAATTTGGAAAGTTTTCAGCCATTATTTCTTCAAATAAACTTTCTGTCACTTTCTCTCTTCTCCTTTTGGGACTCCACAATGCTTTTGTTGATTGGTTTAATAGTATTTAACATTTCCTTAGGCTTTGTTCATTTGTTTCATTTTTTTTTTTTTCTCCTCAGAACTCAATAATTTCAATTGTCCTATTTTCAAAATGACTGATTCTGTCATATTTCTGTTCGAATCTACTGTTGAATACCTCTAGTGAATTTTTCTTTTCAGATAATTATATCTTCATCTTTAGAATTCCCGTTTAGGTCTTTTATAGTTTTTATGATATTCTCATATTTTCTTTATGATTTCACATCACTTTTTCCTAGTTACCTTTTATTCTTTATAGATGGTATCCTTTAGATTTTTGAGTATATTTAAGGCAAATGATGTAAAGTCTTTGTCCAACAATTCTGATATTGGGCTTCCTTGGGTATGGTTTCTGTTAATTTGCTTTTTTTTTCCTGTGAATGGGTCACAATTCCCTGTTTGTTTGCAGGCTATATGATTCTTTATTGTTGAAAACTGGGTATTTAAATATCATAATATGGATGTTTCAGCCATATCTTTTGCACCAGGAGGCTGTGGATTTTTCTTTTTTTTTTTTCAATTTTAATTTTTTTTTAACATTTATTTATCTTTTGAGACAGAGAGAGCAGGAGCAGGGGAGGGGCAGAGAGAGAGGGAGTCACAGATTCTGAAGCAGGTTCCAGGCTCTGAGCTGTCAGCACAGACCCAACACAGGGCTCGAACCCATGGACTATGAGATCACAACCCGAGCCGAAGTTGTACGCTTAACTGACTGAGCCACCCAGGCACCCCTGTGGATTTTTCATTCACTTTAAACTTTTTTTCAAGCAATTTCTGCCACTTTTATACCTGACTAAATTTCATATTAGGCGGAAGAAAGATAACTGCCTTACATAAGTCCTTCAGGTATCCCTGCCAGTAGGTTAGAACGAGCAAACACAATAATTTGTAAATAAGTTTTACGTGGTGAGCATTGGGTTTATATGTAAATGATGAATCACTAAATTCTACACCTGAAACCAATGTAACCATATATGTAAACTAACCAGAATGTAATACAAACTTGAAAAAAAGTCTTTTCTGCTTTTTCCAGAACCAGGGACCAGGGTCCCACACTGGGAATGTGGACCATGGTCTTCAGGACCACTGCTGAGCCATGCAGGGGGTGGAGTAAAGGCAATTCAAAACACCACAAACTTTCCTGGCATTTTCTAAGTTGTTTTTTATCCAGTATTAGCCTGGGTGATATAAACCTTTGCTTTCCAGAATTCTAAAAAAACTTGAGTTTGACCTTTTCTGCATAGTTTTCTATGTTTCTGTGGAAGATGGTAGTTTGAAGGAGCTTCTTACTCTGCCATGTTGCTGGCATCACTCTTCTAGATTTGGTGTTCTAAAAATAAATTCTCATATACTGCAATCAGGGTAAGATTATATCATTTCTTTTTTTATTGTTTTTCAAATTCTCTTAAGAGAGCTGGGAACATTGTGGGTAACACTATATACTTATTAATTTCTTTATCATATTTGCCAATACAGATGAGCATGAACATAATTATGTTTACATCAACAATAATTAAATAGTATTAAACATGACATGACTTTCGGTATAATTCTCTTTATGAAAAAACTTTTTGGCTTTAAATTTTGAATAAACTCCTCATTGTAGTACTCAGCATGGTTTTTCTATGTTCTTCAATTATAGTGCAAAGAACATACCAGAAAACAATTTTATTTAATTAATAATTTTCCCAAGCATGATCATCTCTGACCTCCATCTGTTTTTATAAGTATTACTAAGAAGTCTTTATTACCTATTTCTCCTAAGAATAAGAGCTGCTTTAGAGGAGCCTGGGTGGCTCAGTTGGTTGAGCATCCAACTTCGGCTCAGGTCATGATCTTGCAGTTTGTGGTTCAAACCCCTGGTTGGGCTCTGTGCTGACAGCTCAGAGCCCGGAGCCTGCTTCCGATTCTGTCTCTCTCTCTCTTTCTCTGCTCCTCCCCCACTTGTACTCTGGCTCAAAAACGAATAAACATTAAAAAAAAAAGCTGCTTTAAATGAAGCAAACAAAAAGATACACTGAAAAAACATATGATGTTTAGGTGTTAATCTAGATATGATTTAATCTGTCTGAATGTTTATAAATGGCATAGTCTTTCCCACCACATCTACATGCCCCTATAGCAAAGTTCTAATCAGTCGTTTGAATGATCTGCCACAACTCCACATCAATTCTTCTGAAAAGCACTAGTAGGAAAGTGGCATATTAGAGCTTAGAGAATAGCAATGCCAATGGTGATGTTAAGTCAGCACATCTTGGGACAAGTGGTTGGGAGAAAGACTAATAAACTTCTTTTTCACACAGGTAAATATATCAGCATGAACAAAGAAGAGCAAAATCATTTTTTTTCTCTAAGCAATTATAAGACTAAATTTTTGTGAGATTTTAAGTTTACTAAGTTAGAGTATTCAATATTGAGTTTAGTAGATAGAACTGTAGCTTCAAAATGTTATTTTTAGTTTTGGTTCAAAATTAGAATAAAGCTCCAAGAGCACATTTGTATGCAGATGAATGTCCCATAGAAGTGTATCACATTTATAAATATCATTATCCTTATATTTTGATATTACACTTTTGAATTTGTCTTTTCAAGAAATTTTCTGAGAAATTTTACAATACTAAAAAGCCACTTATTGCTATGGGGATATTACCACTTTCTTCTGCCTTGTGTCTCTCAAAAGTGTTTTTGACTTTCCTAATCATTTAAACAAGAAATTATACTTTTAAGGATTTCTGTATATATTTATATATGTACATTGGAGCTTTAGTCTATATTTAATGGTTTTAATAAAAAGAATTTAATTTTTATAAAGTTTGATTGAGAAGATAGTAAAGCCATTATTTCAGTTCTCATTCCCAGGAGTGTTATTTTCTCTATTTAAGACCTTACAAAATAGTTATAGACTATACATACTTCCCAATTCTATGTGTCTGTGAATACACAGTGACCCATGTTAAGCAGGAGGTAAGTGATGGAATATCTGTCAAAGGCAGCTGTTATGCTTCATGATGGAAAATATCATGTTCTGTAATATTGGAGGAAACTTTTTAACAGACTGATACCTCAACTATTTTGAGAGGGCCAGAGTGGTCCAAATGCCTGAATGTTCATTCTTATATAGGTGAGGCTCTCAAGGGCTGGGTCAGGCACATGTTATTTAATCATAATTGGTATTTAGACATCCAGTGTAGAAAGTAAACTGTCCTTAGGAGCTGGAGCTTCAAAAGTGTAATTCAAGGATAATAGAATTTCATAAACTCTTGTTGCTACAGCTGTTTTTCTGTGTTTTGAAAAAAACCTACTCTTACGGGGGCACCTGGGTGGCTCAGTCGGTTAAGCATCTAGATGATTCTTGATTTCAGCTCAGGTCATGATCTCATGGTTTGGTTCATGAGATCAAGCCCCACATCTCTTGGGATACTCTCTCTCCTTCTCTCCATGCCCTTCCCCTGCATGCTCTCTTGTTCTCTCTAAAAATAAAATTTTTTTTAAATTAAAAAAATAACTCTATCTGATTGTACAAAGGTTTTGAGTTACCCTGAAATATGAATTCTATTTACATTTAATATAAACATATAAGTACTTATACATAAAAAAACTTACGATATCTATGTATATATGCAGCTTAATTTATATAAAATACAAAAAATACCTCAAAGAAGTACAACCCCAAATCTGGATAAATTTAGTAAATTGCTGTGGGAAAGAGCTAGAAAAAAAATGATAGTATATACATACACACAGGGGTGCATGTGCCCCTATGAATCAACACTTTTGTATCCTTTGGATAAATACCTAGTAATGCAATTATGATGAACCACTGGATTCTATTCCTGAAGCCAAGACTACACTGAATGTTAACTAACTTGAATTTAAATTAAAATAAAAAATAGAAAAAAATGATAGTACATAAGGCTTCCTTTTTCTAGGATGACAAGTTTACCTCAAATAGTATTTTTAAAAAGTAGAACTTAGAAAAAAGAAAACTAGTAGAGCAAAAGTATGAGGAGGAAGACAGAGCATATTGCAGAAAAACAGCTATAGCACCAAGACAAAACATAAGAGAGCTTAAAAAATTTTCAAATTCAGGGCGCCTGGGTGGCTCTGTTGGTTAAATGTACAACTTTGGCTCAGTTCATGATCTCACAATTCTTGGGTTCAAGCCTTGTGTCGGGCTCTATGTTGACAACTTGGAGCCTGGAGCCTGGTTCGGATTCTGTCTTTCTCTCTCTCTCTTCCTCTCTCCCACTCACACTCTGTCTCTCTCTCTTTCAAGAATAAATAAGTATTTTAAAAAATTAAAAAAAAATTCAAGTTCACAAAATGGATGAAAGACCTAAACAGAAGACAGGAAGCTATCAAAACCCTAGAGGAGAAAGCAGGCAAAAACCTCTTTGACCTCGCCTGCAGCAACTTCTTATTCAACATGTCTCCAGAGGCAAAGAAAACAAAAGCAAAAATGAACCATTGGGATCTCATCAGAATAAAAAGCTTCTGCACAGTGAAGGAAACAATCAGTAAAACTAAAAGTCAAACAACGGAATGGGAGAAGATATTTGCAAACGACATATCAGATAAAGGGCTAGTATCCAAAATCTATAAAGAATTTATCAATCTCAACACCCAAAATACAAATAATCCAGTGCAGAAATGGGCAAAAGACATGAACAGACATTTTTCTAAAGAAGACATCCAGATGGCCAACTGACAGAAGAAAAAATGCTCAACATCACTCATCATCAGGGAAATACAAATCAAAACCACAATGAGATACCACCTCATACCTGTTAGAATGGCTAACATTAACAACACAGACAACAACAGATGTTGGTGAGGATGCGGAGAAAGAGGACCTCTTTTGCACTGCTGGTAGGAATGCAAACTTGTGCAGCCACTATGGAAAACGGTACGGAGGTTCCTCAAGAAATCAAAAACAGAACTATCCTATGACCCAGCAACTGCACAGTATTTATGCAAGGGGCATTTATAGGTATTTACACAGCTGTGCTGTTTCGAAGGGGTACATGCACCCAATGTTTATAGCAGTACTATTGACAATAGCCCAAGTATGGAAAGAGCCCAAATGTCCATCAATGGATGAATGAATAAAGAAGATGTGGCATATATATATATATATATATATATATATATATATACACACACACAGACATATATATATACACAGACATATATGTGTGTGTGTGTGTATATATATCACACACACACACACATATACACACACACACACACACACACACACACACACACACACACTGGAGTATTACTTGGCAATCAAAAAGAATGAAATCTTGCCATTTGCAACCACATGGATGGAACTAGAGGGTATTATGCTAAGCAAAATGAGTCAGTCAGAGAAAGACAAATATATGACTTCACTCATATGAGTACTTTAAGATATAAAACAGATGAACATAAGGGAAGGGAAGCAAAAATAATACAAAAATAGGGAGATGGAGAAAACATATATTTATTTATATTATTATATATATTAATAATATAACAATTATATTAGTATACATTATATATATTTATATTATAGTTATATATTACATTATTGTATTATTTATATTGTACTATATTATTTGTTGAAAATATATTATACTGTTCTCTCTTAAATATAGAGAACAAACAGAGGGTTACTGGAGGGGTTGTGGGGGGGATGGGCTAAATGGGTAAGGTGCATTAAGGAATCTACTCCTGAAATCATTGTTGCACTATATGCTGATTAACTTGGATGTAAATTAAAAAAATAAATAAATTATAAAAAAATTTCAAGTTCAAAATCTATGGAAAAACACTCTTCCCTCCCCCAGTTCTCTGCATTTTCCTTTTTCCACTAACTGCTCCTCTAATTGCTGGGTATTAAAAAAAAAATATTGACTTTTGAATTTACTTTTAAATTCCAACACAGTTTATGATTAAAACAGAAGCAAAACACAAACAAGCCCTTTGTTTGCAGTGGATTATAATTTGTGTAGGCAGCCCGTTGCTATTTTAAGCAGCAGAGATGGACTATAGAGTTAAATTGTTCCCTAAAAAAAGTCCAACAATATAAATCTTTGTTTATAGTTTCATGATTGGTAGTTTATGAGTGTCAAGTGGATTCCTATCAATTTAATCTTACTCTCCCATCTCTCTTGCCAATCATAGACTAATATATTGCAGGTTAATTATATTCCTCATGGAGCATATAGTAAGTTTTAGATGTGATGATAATACTTCATGTCCATTGCAAGACCCAAAAGCTATAAATTTATAGAAAAGAATACAGGCTGTAGAAACAATGAGATCTATTCCTGACTTTTTAAGTAACTAACTCTGATTGATGCTTTTGTATAATTGATTTAACCCCTTAACCCCAACATATTTCTTTTGTAGTCCCTGTCCTTTCTGAAGATTTCATGGGTCCACAGTGTACTGAGTAACATGAGGGCAATATGGTGATATTTTCATAAACTGCTACAGAATACTGACATTTATCTTTCTAATATTTGTTTTGAGTCAGCCTCTGTCTTACAAAACATTAATGATGATAATAGTTGGTAGGATATTTTTTGCTATTAATGTGCTTTCTTGATACAATTTTTTTTTTAAATTTGAGAGAGAGAGAGAGAGAGAGAGAGAGAGAGAATCTCAGCATGGGGCCCAATCCTACAACTCTGGGATCACGATTCAAGCTGAAATCAAGAGTTGGATGCTCAGTGAAGCCACTGAAGTGCCCCTCTTGATACAATTTTAAAAATATGTGAATATTATGTTAGTTTCTCTCTTTTTACATTCATAAATGTAAACATTTATTCACCTTTATATATACATAAGCATTTCATTTAAACACATGTACCCATCTATATGTGTATGTATATATTTTGTTATATATTTTTGTTTTAGATATATGTATTTATTTTGTTATCATCAAATTCTTGCCACAAATATCTTAGGAAGTCTTTCCACCTTCATTTTGTAAATAAGGAAACTTCTGGTTGGTTTATTAACTTATTTTGGATTTCATTACTTCTACTTTAAATGTTCTTTACATCATAGTACATCTGCCCCTGACTTAAGGCAAATAACTTTAGTGTTACCATAATGATTATTATTTTTTTAAGCAATGAGACTTTGAAAACTATACAGAAATATTTAGTAGATTAACAGATTTTATTCTCAATCACCAATTACCCATTTTCATGGATAATAACACGATGGTTCTAGAAATAATTTGATGATTGATCCCTTCCAAGTGTATCAATTCCCCTTGTAACAACATGAATTTTAAAAGGTCACCACCATTCTCGTGAAATAACAGAAGTGCCAGGTAAAGCATATAAATACAGTGGATCATAACAAAAAGGTTTCAGTCTCAAGTTCCCAAGATTTTTCCATTGTTTAGTTTAATTCTGATCATACATCTGCATCCCTTTAAAGGTTTAGTTGGTAGAATCGATTCTGTAAACCAACAGGAGAATGATCAAGTCAATTGCATCCAGAGATGCCTGCCCCTCATTTCTTCTCTGTATTCAAAATCAGGCAATGAATAATCACAATATAAATTGGAGGGTCAGATTTTGCAAAACTGCAACCCTAGTATGGTGTCAATATATCCAACAATCTTTGCAGTTACTTCAGGAACACCATGAAATGTAAATACTTGAAGAAACCCAAATGACCAGAAAATATCTATTTCATATATTCCATTGTTTATTGGAATATTCCATCATTCCAAGGAAGAGAACTGAAAATACAGTTCATAGAAAATTCAGCTATATCTTTGAAGGTTAAGCAGTGACTAAAGGCGATATAATTATTTTGAAGAATATTGTTCTTGATATTTGATATGCTTCTCTTCTCATACATTTCAAAACACAGCTATTTACAATGCTTCTAATCTTATAGGTGCAGTAAAGTGTGACCTTGAAATATTGTCAGTTTCAACAAATGTATAAACAAATAAGTTAATGTTTACTGGTATTGAGAGCATCAGTAGCTCACTGTGGGTGTGCTTATATTTCCACAAATTATAAAAGGTGTCAAAAAGGTCATATATATAATAAAAACATCTCATACACATTACCCAGCTCATATTATTGTTGAACATCTCTATTTCCTGTTACTTTGCTACTTTTTTTTTTATAACTGTTTTGCATGGCAGTCTTGAGGATAAAATAAATTATTTCTAATCAGGACTTCCAGACCCCCGAGAAGTAAAGTAACTGAAAAGTAATAACAAGAGTTAGAAAAAAATGGCATTGTTGGACTTTGATTTCGTTAGTATGTTAATAATGAACATAAATTATTTGTTACTCTTCCTTATGAGAGGTACAGTTTAATTCTGAACTGCCCTTTATTACTTCCTTGGCCAATATAGTCAGACAATGTGATAATGTAACAATGTGATATTCTGAGACTCCTAAAGCTAGGTTATAAAAAGCCTTGGTTCTGAGTCTCTTGAGCATTTGTTCTGGAGAAAGCTAACAACCATGTAAGAAGTCTGAAAACTTTATGTTTGAGAAGCCAAGGCATGTGAAAAGGGACCTTGGATAATGTGATGTCAGAAGAAGAGAAAAAGATGGGAAGGGAGCAGATCTTTAAAGTAAAGTGCCAGATGAGTGAGTGAAGAAGTCATCTTTGAAGTGGAAATTCTAGCCCTATTCACTCCCGCTGGTCACATAGATCAGTGATCAAAATACCAGCTGAGGCCTTCCAAAATTTTGAATCCAAAAATTTGCTAGCAAAATTAAGTGATTATTTCAAGCCACCAGTAGTTTGTTTTGCAGCAATAGGTAACCAGAACAGGCTTCATAATCAAAACCTTATTTGGGTTTCATCCTGGCCTTGCAAACTTGCCAACACTATGGGAGTCATATAAAGTTATATAAAAGGGTGTTTAATGTTCATGTTGTTCAATACTTTATAGATAAGAATGAGATCAAGATAAGTGAAGTGACTTAAAGATGTCCACACATTTGGTGACTAACACAGCTGGAGCTGTGTTAAAACCACAGATTCCTGGGTCTGGCAGACCTACTTCCATTCACTTTATAGAATATCAGATTATTCCTCAAAAAAAAAAAAGTTCCAGAGTTTTAATGTCTTTTCCCTTCTGAGGACTTCCTGAGAAAACATGTGCAGATTTGAAAAATTACTTTTTTTTTTAAATGATGGGAACTGAATTGGTAAAGTTATATCAACCAGTTTTACTAGTACTTCATTTTAGAGTCAGTGTATTTATATTGAAATATTTAGTTATTTTGAAGCAAATCATATGTGCAGGATAATTTTGATAATTAGTGATTAATAATGTGATAAGTAATATTTAAGATGTGACTGTAGAACAAAGAAGGAATTAGTAAATTATCTGTATGGAGGCACCTATGACTTTTTGGAGTAAGGAATATAACTAGGTTTAGTGAAACATCACCAGAAGATAGATGGGAGTGGGCTTGGGGCATCCCTGGCTAACAGAATGGCATATATGAAAGGCAGTCACAAGTCACTAGCTTGGTGTATTCAGAAAATTATAAGACATTTAATATTACTATCTCATATAGTTTAAATAAGGAGAATGGCAAGGTGGGAAGAGGATGGATAATAGATGAGTAGCCTGAAAAGTTTTTAAGCAAAGGACATACAGAGTTGGGCTACACTGAGAGACCACCTTTGTGATTAGGTGGAGGAACAGGTAGGAAAAAGGCAAGAGTGGAGAACAGTACTCGACTAGGTAGGTATCAACAGACCGCATTCAAGAGATAATAAAGACCTGAAATGAGGTATGATGATGGGCTACAGAAAGAGAAAACATTTGAAAAATAAGAGGTAGAAATTACAAAGTGACGGTGACCAACCAGGATTAGGAAAAGGAATAAGTTTAGGATGATGCCCAGACTTCTGGTTTAGAAGCTTTGCTGGATGACTGGTTCCCTGAATACTCCTAGAGAATGTAGGAAGGAAGGAAGGAAAGAAGGAAAGAAGTGAGGAAGGAAAGAAGGAAGGAAGGAAGCAAGGAAAGAAGGAATGAATAAATATTTAGAAGTAGTCAGTTTCAGATCTGATTTTTATTTATCTATGGAATAATCATATGGCTATGTTAACTATCACTCCACTCTGAAACCTTTTCTCAGTTCTCATCCTCTAAATGGAGCCAAATGCTTCCTCCCTTATACCATCTCTATTTCTCTGCAAACTTCTATTTGTATCCATTAACAATTTTCATGATACATTTTAATTATATTTACATATCAATATTTCCTTGCATATTACCAGTTATTAGATATTACAGATTATGTCTCATAGTAGGTAGTTTTATAAATCTCTCAGCCTTGGGCTAAAGTAATGCTACACAAGAATAGCAAAGTAAATTTTTTCTGGTTTCTCCCCCTACCACTTACGTGGCTCCAACTAGAGGCCTCTAGCTATAAAAATGGGTTTCCGAAACATCTCATAAAAGGCAACCTTTTTCCATTTCCATATGGCCCAGTATGCTCCCAGCATATTTCCATATGCTCCAGGATTTTGCCAGTCATTCTATTTTCTGCCAAGTATCCCATTCATCTTTACAGCTGCTACCTAGCTACATTTTCTGGGTTACTGGGAAAGATCCACAAGACTAATTCACCTGATTCTCCCTCCACATATATCTCTTGCATTCTCTCTTGCTATCTCAGAGTGAAGGCTTCTCCTGGGAAGAGAGAGCATTATTAGGCTACAGCATATCACACTTTTGGAATATCCTGGTATAGGAGTTTGATCCTATCTGTTCACCACAGTATAAATAAAGTCCTAACACAGACAAGCTGTAGAATGTGTAAAAGTTGTATCATACATTTTTACCTCTCAAGTTCAAGTTATGGGCAATTTTTATATATCTTTTCTCAAGAGAAAGTTGTTTCAATTGTTACCTAATTAAGTCTATACCTTTAACAGCTACTTCCTATTTCCTGCGCCTATGTAGACATGAGCAAAACTAGCAGAAGCTGCTCATTTCAGAGTAGCAAGGCTCTAAGGAGGCTTTGCTCTCACGTGATATCTACACGTCACGTGATACCTACAAGGTCCATTACTTAACATATGCATTAAACTCTTTTCATTCTTATTATGCACCTAGTTTATAACCCACTTGGATATTCTCTCTCTCTCTTCATTCCATTTACATTTATGACTTGGGCTACCAACAATTAATTCCTATTTGATTACAAGATGACGCCTCTCATACAAATACCCACAGTTTCACATTTGATGACAACTCATGGACCAGTCCCATTACAACAATTATTTTCAATTTACTTCAAAAAATATCATTGTACCAACCATTCCCAATCACTGGTCATTCCTCCCTTATCTTCTCTCCACACTCTGATTTTCCATCTTCAGAAGGTTGCAGGCATATTTTCTGACTTTCTTCATCCATCAATTCCAAAAGAGAATATGGAGGTGTATTTTAAGAGTTTCTTATTATTCATTGTTGTACCCTTAGTTCTAATGCATGTTTAACATTAAACTAAATGCTTAACAAATCCTAAGTAAATGGTTCATCATCAGGTCAGTCTAACTAGTGGGTCAGCCTGGACTAGATTCTAAAACTGGGCCATTTTGGGGGCGCCTGGGTGGCTCAGTCGGTTGAGTGGCCGACTTCGGCTCAGGTCACGATCTCGCGGTCCGTGAGTTCGAGCCCCGTGTCGGGCTCTGTGCTGACAGCTCGGAGCCTGGAGCCTGTTTCGGATTCTGTGTCTCCCTCTCTCTGACCCTCCCCCGTTCATGCTCTGTCTCTCTCTGTCTCAAAAATAAATAAACATTAAAAAAAAAAAATTAAAAAAAAAAATAAAACTGGGCCATTTTCCTTGCCATGTGCCTCAAGGACTCCACTTTTTACCTTTGTCTTAGATGCTTTCTCTACTTTTCCTGTATCTCTGGATACATATCATTTTCCAGTACTAAATAAACCCTCTTCCACGTAGCAGATATGTTGCTGAATTTACCTGTCTTGACTGGATTTCTTCTTGTCTGCCCCAATCTGAATGTCTGCTTATATTCCTCCAACTATAAACAATCAGAAGTCATAATTCATCATACTGGAAGAACCCTCCTATTGTCAGGTACTTGAATGCTTTCTATTTGGCTATCCCACCACAGGAAAGTTGTCACTGTTTTGAACTTCTGTTATTTCCTCCCCATACCATGTCCTGCCTCAATTTATACCAAATCTTCTAACAACACAGACTCCTACCCTTTGATTTTGAAAATTAGATTTTCGGATAAAAGTTTTACGATCCAACAACAATAATCTTAGAAGAAAGTTATGGACATATTTTGGGAGATAGTAATTTCCTTTGGATACAATGGGTCAGTGTTCAATCTTTTAACTTTTCCATCTCTCAGCTTCCATAAGGGTAGTTAGTTCACGGACACACAGAAACATCATACATACACATTTTACTTCAAAGCAGAAACAAGGAATCAGTCTGATTGATTCAATGGGTCCTGACTTTGAAAAACACTGTCAATTTTCAGGGTCAAAGGATGATCTGACTTCCTTGGGCAGTGCTGACCCACAGACGACAGATATTAACTTCTATGACCTCTGAAATTTGAACAAAACACAAATTTATCATTGGTAAACCTTATGAAATGTTTCTCAGCAAACAATGGAGGATACACACAACAGGCTGATTTAGACGCTCCAATCTATTCCATTCTATTTTCACTTTGTTTATTGCAGTGCTCCAAATTTAGATATGATTTTCCACAAACTAAACTTAATTATTTGGTTATTGCATATGGACTAATTTTTTAATGAATTGTGAATCTGGGTAAATCATGCAACAATAAAGCCTTTGTTTCCTTGTAAAATTAGGGAGTGATACTGCCTAAAGTGCGGTGGCGGGGGGGGGGGGGGGGGGGGGGGGGGGGAGGGAGTGAAGAAACTCCAGAGGCTATGTTTGAGAAGGTTGGGCAAGGAACCAGGGATTTCTGGAGGAAGTGCCCCAGTTTACATCATGTACTTAATAAACAACTTGGGTCACTTAAGCTAACGTTTTCTACTATACTGGTTTGTTTTTTTCTTATTTTTTGTTTTCTTATTTTGTTATTTTATTTTTCTTACTTTGTTTATAACTTCCAAAACGATAGAGGAGGATAAGATTGAGATGTAGTAGGCACCCAGAGGATTGCCTCATGTAAATCATTTCCTGTTTGCTTTTTATGTACGCCACAAAACCCAGATGGAATCATGTTGCTGCCAGAAAGGCAAGGGAGGTGGACGAGCAGCATGAGCTCTCTTGGCTCCCAAGGCTGGTGAGAGCAGCTGCACAGTAAGTGAACACCGAGCCACATCCCCCTGCCTGGAGCCCCACAAAAGAGCAAACCATCCCTTGAAACCCAGAGCCTGTTGAGTTGAGAAAAGTGCCAGGAAAGGAAGGACCGGACTAGAAAACGGGGAGAAGCCGAAACGCAGCCAAGACTACATTTAAAGACCAAAGTCCAAGTAAAGCAAAGAGCACGACCCCCGAGACCGAAAGCTTACCTTCCCGACACAAGTCCGAGAAACCAGGCCGCGGGGCCCCACCCAGCGTCTGTCACGTGACTGCCACGTGAAGGGCGTTTCCGGAAGAGCCAGAGCAACAGCGGCGGCTCCTCACAGCTGCGCGCCTTCGGTGCCCGCCCTTCGGCCGCCTGTGACCGCGCTCTGGTGCGCCCGCACGTGGCGTTGGGTCCGAGCAATGGCAGCAGGCGCCAGGCGACCATGACTGAGCCGCTGCAGCTGGAGCCAGACAGGAGGAAAGTAGGTGCCCAGCTAAGGTCAGACCGTGAGCGCAACCCTGGGCCAGCCGACTCCTGGCACCTCCCCTGTGGCCATTTGGTTTAGCCCCTATCCCTGGTCTCTCTGGCCCTGCATTTAGGATTATGAGCTTTTGTTCCATTTTGGTGGAATGCTGCTGTAGAGAACGGGTGAGGTTTGGAGGCCCTCAAGCCTGAGATCTGTGTTAGCCTTTATTGAATGACTGCTCTGTGCCTGGCACCGTGGTGACTCGAATGTTTATTACGATTCCTTTTTCCAATTGAAGGGACCTCAAGTGGCCTGGGGGGGGGGGGGGGCGGGGGGGAGACTTACAGGTCTTCTCTTTGCCTATAAAGAACATCTAAAATTGTTTGGGTTACTTGGGTGGCTTAGTCAGCTAAGCCTCAGACTTCAGCTCAGATCATGATCTTGTGGTTTGTGGGTTCCAGGCCAGCGTCGGGTTTGGTGCTGAAGGCTCAGAGCCTGGAGCCTGCTTGGGATTCTGAGTCTCCCTCTCTCTCTGCTGGTTCCCACCTCGTGCTCTGACACACACACACACACACACACACACACACACACACACCCTCTCTCTCTCTCTCTCTCTCTCTCTCTCTCTCTCAAAAATAAACAAACATTAAAATAAGTAAATAAATAAACGTTAAAACATTTTAAAATAAAATTATTTTAATTTGACATCACATAGGGACTCATGTATGCTTGTGGAGAAAAAATGTTTTGTTTTGAATTTTAGTACAAGTTTTTTTCGTGCAGCGTTCACAAGAAAGTATACTTCTTTTGGCTTGTTACGTATTTTGAAATGAATATAGCTTTATTGAAAATGGAGGCCATTGTTACATGTTTAGATGTCAGACTTTCTTTACTTCTGGGTATATTTATGTCAGTAAAACAAACTTAATTAGACTTGGAATATTGTTCTAGATCCAATTTTAACTAAATGTAAAATTTCTAGAAGTATTACTGAGACACAATTATCCAACATCCAATACTAAACAAGCTGCAGCATGTGGAACTTCAGCCAAATAAATAAAAAAAATCATCAGTTATATGTTAACTTAATCTATTGTGTTTTGGCTATAATGTTAGTTAACAATAGTCATTTAAGTATGACAAACCATGTGAATCAGCATTAGGCAGTCTGATCAATAGCTTGGTTAGTTGTCTCAATTAATCTGAGAAGAAATATGTTTTATGTCACAGGGATGCCTTGGGTATGCCAATCAAGCTATGAGCTAGTAGATAAATGTTTATTTTAGCTGAAGTTCCTTGATGGATAACATTATCAACTCAAGAACCATTCTAGAAAAGGAAATGAAAAAAAATATAAATTAATTTTTTTACTTCTCAATATGTAATCTGGTTACTGTGGAAACTGACAGCCTGTCCCGGAAGCAATTAATTTTTCAGAAACACATTCCCCAGTCTGGTGGTACATTATCTTTAACAATCATAGTGCCCTAATATTTAGTCATTTATTTAAAATGATTTTTTAAAAATTACCATTTCATAGTATATTTTTTCTAACCTACTATTGTTATGCTAGGTATAGAATATAATTCAGAACCCAGATGAGCTAGACAGTTCAGTGAGAAAACAAACCATTTCTTACCATAATTAAGGCTACATATAACTTAGGTAAATTAAGGAAAAATTAAGCCTTATGGCCACAAAGAGATGCCCTTCAGTGTCATGATTACCTTAAAATTAAACTTGGAGTGGGACACAGGAAAACTGACCATTCTCTTCTAGTAAATTATTTGTTTATATTACTAATCAATAATAGCAATATGAGTAATGCACATATTATGTGATTCATATGAGCTACATAACAACCTTGTCATATAGTTCCAAGGTATGATGGTGATGACCTTCATTTAAAAAAAATAATGTTTATTTATTTTTGAGACAGAGAGAGACAGAGCATGAGCAGGGGAGGGGCAGAGAGAGAATGGGAGACAGAAGCTCCAGGCTCTGAGCGCTCAGCACAGAGTCTGAGGCAGGGCTTGAACTCAGTGACTGCGAGATCATACCTGAGCTGAAGTCGGATGCTTAACCAACTGAAGCACCCAGGTGCCTCACCTTCATTTTAAAAGTAATAAAATATGGGGAACCTGGGTGGCTCAGTCAAATGAACATCCAACTTCTGCTCAGGTCATGATCTTGTGGTTCGTGGGTTCAAGCCCCGCAACGGGCTCTGTGCTGACAGCTCAGCCTGGAGCCTGCCTGGGATTCTGTGTCTCCCTCTCTCTCTGCCCCTCCCCTGCTCACGTTCTCTCTCTCAACAATAAATAAACATTAAAAAATTTTTCTTAAAGTAATAAAATACATTAAATACTTTAAGGTATTTTACCACAAAGTACAACAATGTGTTTAGGAAGAAGCCTAAATACGAAAGTGTCACAGAGATAAATTCGATCTGTTTCCTCTTTCCCCATCCCCAACTTCAGTGTATTTATTGAAGAGTGACAGAAACACAGTCTAAACACATTCTATGTGCCTGGAATTGTTTTTGACATTTTTATCTATCTGATTTAATCTTGGGGTAAAAAAGCCTTTAAAGCAATTAAATTCAAAGTATAAAATATGTGCAGGTAGTTTTTACTATTTTTCGATAATTGGTAATAGAAAGGGGCAAAATAAAAAAAGGGAATGAAATGCCATAATAATTAATAATAAGCTTGAATTGGGACTTTATATTACATATTGAAAAATTAAAAGTAACAACCTCACATACAATAAAGTATAGGTTATAAATAACTTGTACTTTATATTATTAAACTGTATGTATAACAAATACATATTTAATAATATAGGTCTTATTTATGTATTTAACTAGGGGCATAATTGTTATGAAGAAATATTTCATGCTGAGATATGTTTAATATCATGATTGATTTGCAAAATAAGACCATAAAGAGAACCTGTTTGCAAAAATATACATAGGAATGTTTTCAGTTTCCTCAAAGTCCTTCCTTAATCCTATGATTTTAAGATAATCTTGTTTTGAAGCACTTATACTATTGTTATTTTTGAGCTGTTTTCTTTTTCAAAATTTATCGTATCTAATGCTGAGACATCCTTCTTCTTTTAATACCTTTGGGTTTAATTTGAGTAGTTCTCAGCTTAATTTTAATCAGATTTATCTTATCCTATAATTTCGGGATCATTAGAAGATTTTCTTTGCAAATTATTTGAATGGATTTTTTTTTTGCAAGTTACTCAACAATTATTGAGTTCTTACTGCAAACTATATATCTGGAACTGTTCTAGGTTCAGGAATGAAAAGCATAGTGTCCTTTAACCAGGTGAAGTATATATTTTATTTGGGGAAAGCCAATAAGAAATACATGAATTAATCAGTTTACAAGAAAAATTTAAATAATGATGATTGCTATGCAAATGTATTATGGTAATACGATAGAAATTGACTATGGGGTCACTGCTTTAGCTGGCATGTTTAGGAAAGATTTATTGAGTTTACACTAAAATGATGTGAAGGGTCATAGAGGCTATTAAGAAGAGTATTCTGAATGTAGAAACTAGCAGATGGAAAAGTGTTGGATGGGAGGAGTCATGGTGTTTGATGAGCAGGATAAAGATGTGTACGTTGAGAGTGCAGAAGGGAGGTTGGAGAGATTAGGTTGGAGAGTGTAGGCACCTGGTTAGGTAGAATATGATTGGCCATAATAAAGAGTTTGAATTGTATGCTGATTGAAATTAAAAAAAAAGTTTTGGGGGATTTTTATAGGGAAAAGATGCAGTCTATTTTTAAAAGGATTACTTTGGCTGATATGTAGGAGAAAAAAATGGTAGCAGGAATGGTAATCAGACGACTGTTGTATTAGATTAGAAGTGAAATTATAGCAAAATGGGTAATTGTTGAAGCAGGATACACCACATGATTTGGTTATGATCAGGACATAGTTGAAAAGTAGAGCAAATAGGATATAATAATAGATTATACAGAATGAAAGACATAGAATAATTGAAGAATATTCCTAGGTTTATGGGAAGAGTAACTCACTGCCTGATATTTTCGTTTACTGAGGTGAGAAGACTTGGTTATAGGTTAAATCCAGGGCTTAATATTTCTGTTTGACAAAGTTATCTTGGACATATGTATTACACCTCCAAGCAGAGATGGTTTGCAGATAGTTGGATATGAAGAAGGCTAGAGCTATAAGTATGAAATCAGTTACCAGCATGTAGATAACATGTAGATAATGGGAATAAATAATAAGAAATGATCTTCAATGACTGCTAAAATCACTGAGTGATAAGATTGATTGACAGAGAACCTTTATAATGAATGGATAAGATCTGAAGTTGATCAGTTTTAACTGCCTAAAAAGATAGACATGATGTATCTCTTTATTTGAAATGAATAGCAACTAAAAATAAATGGTACCACCTATGAGATATTCCTGTCTAAAAACTTAACGTGAATCTCATCATATCTTTGGGTCTAATTAAGTTTACAGAAAGAACTGAGGTTGAGTACATATTGGTACCATGGGGGTACAGTTAGCCAATTTGGAGATGTTAGAAATTCGACAGAACCAAAGACTAGTTTCCTTAAGAAGTGAATTTGAGGGGGAAAAAGATCTGTTCTAGATTAAAAGAAATTTAAAAGAAATTGAAAAACCATGTAAAAAAATCTTAATCCATAGGATTTATTAGGACCCTTATTTTAAAAAAGCAATTGTAAAAAGACAATTATTAAAATGGAACAATTAAAGAAATTTTAACACTAATTGGATACAAGAAAAATAAATAATTGTTTTATAACTATACTTAAAAACTTATGGATTATTGAAAGGAGAAATGATACATGCCTAGTTTACAATGGTCCAGCTTTGGGTGGGCATTATAAATGAACCATGATTCATCATATATTGGTCATTATGAGGCTGGATTATAAAAATATTTATGAATATTTTATCTATGTTTGCAAATTCCCATGATAAACATGTTTATACATAAACAAAAGAGTAAATACATAAAATATTAAAATATAAAGCTGTGGAAAATCTAAGGAGAGCATAGAGGAGAGGGTTGAGAAGACAACCTTAGAGGAGCTCCAGTATTTAAGAATTGAAGAGGAGAGTCACAAAGAAGCTGGGGACCGTTCAGGGTTGTTGGAGGAAAGCCAGATAAATGCCACATCGTGGGGCATCTAGAGGTGTGTGTGTGTGTGTGTGTGTGTGTGTGTGTGTGTGTGTGTTAAAGAAGATGAAGGTAGTAGTCAAGAATGCAAAATGCTGCTGAGATTTTTATTAAGATGAGAACTGAAATTTCACCATTAGTTCTAACAAGATATTGGTAATGTGTTATTTTTAAGACCAGTTTCAGTGTGTTGTAGAAATAAGAACATGAATGCAGTGGTTTGGAAGAGAATGGGAGATAAAAAAGGGGAGGCAGTAATATGGACAACTTTTTAAGGGAATTGAACTGAGAAATGAGGAGGCAACTGGATTGTGACATGTGATCAAGAATTTTTGTTTTTTTAAATTTAGATGATATCAGAGCAAGCTTGCATACCCACAAAATACTGCTATCGAATAGGATGAAACTGCTGATACATTAAAGATGGGGAGAATTACAGGAAAGAGTTTGTTTAGAGGGAGAGGATGGGATTCTGCATATAAACAGTTAGTAAGAGCAGAAATACTTATTATGGCTACAGAACAAAAAGGAATACAGCATAAGTAGGTATAGATTTGGTGGTAGAAATAATAAAATTACTTGAGTCTAATAACAACTTTTTGTCTATGAAGTATGATTGAGCTGTAAACTAGACTTTTCAGGAGAAAAGATGGGAAATTGCTATATCAAAGAAATGAAAAAAATCGATTTATAGGTAGCAGTGTGATTGTCAGTATTTATTGTCTATTGGAGATTGTTGGCTATAAATTTGAAGCAAACCAGTATGGTCAGTATGGTTTTATTTTCTCCAGAAATACTCAATTGCTTGGTTATAAACATGGGGTAAGCCTGCAGTTTGGATCAAAGAGGTTTGACATTTTTGCCAGCTAACACAATAGTAGAAGAAAGAGGCAAGGAAGTTAGGGATATTTGCAAGGATGTAGTTACCATGTTATAATGGATTGACGGTGTGAGAGAGGATGGACAGCTGTTGGTATGAGCATACTGTAGTAAGTGAAGGATAGGAGATGGTGAATAGAAAATGGGATGTCAGAATGTGCAGCTTGAGGGATAGTGCTGCTATGGATATTATTTATATTAATATAAATATGTAATATATAAATAAAATATATAATATATTAATAATAATATATTGATTATATATAGAAGATAAACTCAATGTACTAAAGAGGTTGATTGAAATTAGATTGAGGAAAATTTGCTTGAGGAATAGGAAACCAAGAAATGAAGGAAACCAAAGAAACTGAAAAACCAGTGTTTTGAATTTATCATTTATGTGACTATTGATATAACTGAAAAAGATGATAAAAGTGGTGGTCAAAGAGAAGACATTTTAGTTGAAGACAGCGACGTGTTTTCAAAGTCCTGAGCTTTTTGAAGGAGGAAGAAGGTAAGAAAAGAAAAAAAAAATCTTAAAGTAGGAAAAAATAGGGGAACAAGAATGTCATATAACATATAAAACTTCTCTAGACCCTGAGGTAATTGGAGAGAAAAAGACTGCACTTTCCTTTAGCCTACATTTGAGTGGACTGCAAGGGAGCATTTTTTCCTCATTACATAGTCGGTGCTACTGGGAATGAGAAGATGAAGGGGAATCTAAACACAGTTTAGAGATTTTTGAGAATGTCCTGCAGGGGATTGATGAGGACAGTTTGAATTCCGGAGGGTTTGTTGAAGGAGATTGATAAAATGGGAAGTGTGGCAACTGGGATCAGATACATGTATTGAACAACATGGGGATGGCTGTCCTGGAAATTGGGAGTCACCCAGCATGATCATGCTTTTGATGGTAAATGAATTGAGACTGAAAGAAAGATATGATGGGATTGGGTCAAGAACTTTTTTTCTCCCCCAAGTGTTTATCCATTTATTTTTGAGAGGGTGAGAGACAGTGAGAGAGAGCACAAGTGGGGGAGGGGCAGAGAGAGAGAGAGAGAGAGAGAGAACGAGAAGGAGAGAGGGAGACACAGAATCTGAAGCAGGCTCTAGGCTCCAAGCTGTCAGTGCAGAGCCCAACGTGGGGCTCAAATTCGTGAAACACAAGATTATGACCTGAGCCAAAGTCAGATTGCCAACCGACTGAGCCACTGAGGCACCCCATAGGTCAAGAACTTTATAAAAAGAAAGAGAAATAGCCAAGTATATATTGTTGACACAGCTTTTGGTAAAAATAACTTTAAGTAAAAAATAGAAGTTCTCAGGCAGCTGTTCAGTTTTGCAAGGTGTTTTTTTTTTTTTTTTTGAGATTGAAAATGAAAGTAAATTTTTTCCTTTCAAGTTTTTATTTAAATTCAAGTTAGTTAACATACAGTGTAATATTGGTTTCAGCGGTAGAATTTAGTGATTCATCACTTACATATAACACCCAGTGCTCATCCCAACAAGTGCCCTCCTTAATGCCCATCACCTATCTTCCCCTACCTCCCCTCTGGCAACCTTCTGTTTGTTCTCTATAGTTAAGAATCTCTCTTATGGTTTGCCTCCCTCTCTCTTCTTACCTTATTTTATTTTTCTTCCCCCTCCCCTGTGTCCATCTGTTTTGTTTCTTAAATTCCACATATGAATGAAATCATATGGTATTTGTCTTTCTCTGACTTACTTCATTTTGCATCCATGTCATTACAAATGGCAAGATTTCATTCTTTTTGATAGCTGAGTAATATTCCATTGTTTATATATAAGCCACATCTTTATCCATTCATTAGTCAATAGACATTTGGGCTCTTTCCATAATTTGGCTATAGTAGATAATGCTGCTAGAAATATTGGGGTGATGTGCCCCTTTGAATCAGTATTTTTGTATTCTTTAGATGAATACCTTATAGTCCAGTTGCTGAGTCATAGGGTAGTTCTATTTTTAACTTTATGAGGAACCTCCATACTGTTTTCCAGAGTGGCTGCACCAGTTTGCATTCCCATCAGCAGTATAAGAGGGTTCCCCTTTTTCTGCATCGTTGCCAACATCTGTTGTTTTCTGTGTTGTTAATTTTAGCCATTCTGACAGGTGTGAGGTGGTAGCTTATCATGGTTTTGATTTGTATTTCCCTGATGATGAGTGATGTTGAGCATTTTTTCATGTGTCTATTGGCCATCTGTATGTCTTCTGCAAATTAATTTTTTGATTTCTGTATTCTTCATGGCAATTATACTACTAATCTCAGCGGAGCAGTTTATTTATTTGAAACATGTAATTCCTCATTGTTACTTCATTTCTTCTTTTTAGAATTCAATTCTGTTTTTTGTGTTTCACAGCACTGAATCTTGTTTACCTATTGCTTTTCCTTATTTGTCCTATTGCCAGCAAGGTTTTATCACAGCAGACACTGTGATAAACACTGATGTCTGTGTTGTTAAAAAATAGGATCAAATATAGCATCACTCCTATGCTGTTACCTCAGGAGAACTGTGTGATATTCAGTATAAAGAAGGACAAAAGTGTCAAGTGGTAGACCAGGGAGTGTGGTAGGCAGATGTTTTCTAACTTTTGATTTGGCACTAATTCTGGAAGAGGTCCAGATAAATTTGTGCTTTTCATATATATGTATATCAAAATATGTAAACATATATATAAATATATAAATATATGCATATTTACTTATGTATATCACATAACTCCAAAAAAATATTTAGGTGACTACCAACAGCATTTACTACATAATAGGATAAAAATGAAATTTGAATCCAATAGTAAATAGTTATTAAATATGGATAAATATTTAGCTCTATACTTTATAACATAGAAAATAGGGGCACCTGGGTGGCTCAGTCTGTTAAGCGGCCAACTTCAGCTTAGGTCATGATCTCGCGGTTTGTGAGTTCGAGCCCCGCGTCGGGCTCTGTGCTGACAGCTCAGAGCCTGGAGCCTGTTTCAGATTCTGTGTCTCCCTCTCTCTCTGACCCTCCCCTGTTCATGCTTTGTCTCTCTCTGTCTCAAAAATAAATTAATTAAAAAAAAAATTAAAAAAAATAATCAAGTGCATTTATTCATATTTATTCATATTATCCTTATAATAAACACTGTAATGAATTTTCACCCCAATGGCTCTTTCTCCTACAAAGGACATAAAGTCACATCATAATTAAATGAAAGCAAAAATAATGAGGTTCAAGTATACATGGTTTTGATGGCCTCATATAATTTATCAATAAATTCTAGATGGTTTATATGAGTACTACAACTTGTTTAAATAGTACTTATATATTTAAAGTAGGTCATATATCCATTTGTAATGTATCTTTAACTTTTGATAAAAATTAAACTTGTCAATTAAATTAGTCATTAATGACTAAAAGACAAATAAAACTATAATTTTTGTAGTGGGTTCTTTATGTCAAAATAACCCTTTATAGTAAGTAAAACAATTATTTTACCTGTATGAGATTAAATTCATTAAAACACACTATTGTCAAACATACATTTTGAGTTATTTTTATCCATAGTCTTGTATCCAGTTCACCATGGGATAAATAAATTATATTGTAAAATTGATAGTTTTAGTTTAGAAGTTGATTTTACAGTTATAAAAAGGGATTATATTTTCTATTCAAAGGTAAACAGTTTATATTTGGTTAAAACTATAATCCAGACTTCTTGCTTCATTTTCTACCCAATGTAGCTATCATGATCAGGCAAGTTCAGTGTCACATCAGTAAGGAAAGTCACCCAATATAATGTAAATTAGGTAAATAAAATATTTATACATAAATCTACGTTAAGAATTCAAAAAATATATATTTTATTGTATTATAGATGAAAGTAATTGCATCAGTCCAAACTAAAAAGTTGATACATTTTTTTAGTCTCTATAAATTGAGAGAAATATACTTTCTGTGAGCTATAAATATCTTATCATAGAATAATAATAAAAATGATTTCTTCTTTCAAACTTTGGGAGGGGCTTGCTACAGTACAGAAACAAGGTAAAATGCCAAAATTTATTTAGATGTTATCATAATATTTCAATTGCTTTTTTATATTCTTTATAGGAGAACTAATGCCTTTTACATTTTATTTTACAGAAATACTTTAGTGAAGCTAGCTCATTTTTAAATGAGCTTTGAGCATTTTAAATGTCGTGCTTTGATAGATATTTTTAAATAATTCCAAATATTTCTTAAACCATATATTGAAATTCTATTACAAGTAATTTTAAATATTTAAAAATGTACTGAGAATACATAAAAGTTTAGATTTTCTTACATATAGCAATACAGACATACATCAATTTCAGAGTAAAATCAATAGCTTTAAGATTTTGCTTTCAAGAAAAGGATTTTGTTCTAAGATTGTAAGCAGCCTGTTTAAATCTAAAATGCCCTGAATTTAATGTCCCCAGAATCTTATGAGAATTATAAATAATTAATTAAATTACTTAAAGATTATCTGTTTCTTTCCAATATTTTTATGTTTAATCTTTTTTCTGAATGTATATTTTTCCTCTGTAGACCAAAAATATTTATTTGTATTGCAGTTCAGATGTAAAAGTAGGTCAGATAGTTCCCATATTATTCAAAAAATGCCTTCAAACTCTTGACAGCAGAAATATGAATGAGTATATGAAGTCACAGACTGCCTAATTTTTTTCCTATTAGGCTATTTAAAGTGGATTATTTGGGTTATTCCTTTTTCTTAACAGTTCCTGTAGCAACTTATATTCAGAAGGTCTGCACAAAGATTTCCTGGATGAATTATTTAATTCAGTAAACCAATTTTGCTAGATTACCTTAAGGAATATGTTTCCAGCTTTAGAATAGACCCAGAGAAGTCATATAGAAGTCAGATGGTCTCTTAACACACTAACTGGAGCTACATACAAATGAAAAAAAAAAAAAAGATCAATTAAAATGTCTAAACACTGCTTGCTCCAACCACTGAATTAATATAGATTTTAAAACATTCCGCTATTGAAGATAGGCTTTCTGGACAACGTCTGACCTGTGTTCAAATCCACAAGTTCTGGATAGCCTGAAATTTTGACCTTAGGGCTCAGGCAAAATTAAAATGTCTGAGTTACACAAACTAGTTAGATTTGCTAACCATTCTTGTTAGATAATAGATCCTGAAAGCTTACCTTGAAACCAGGAAAGCTGTGGTTGGTTTTATTCCTTACTACCTTATATGAATTTGACTCTTGACATACAGTAGTTCTGAGCTTATTAGACTAAAGCTACATACATATTTTTCTTTACTAGTCATTACAAAGGAATTGCACATTAATAATTTAGCACCTCTTCTAAATCTTGTCAATCAAAAGGGCACATCAATCTAACAGTTTCTGAAATCAAGTGTCTTTCTGTCTCTCTTTCTCTTTTTTAAAAAATATTTTTTAACATTTATTTATTTTTGAGAGACAGAGCATGAGCAGGGGAGGAGCAGAAAGGCAGGGAAACAGAATCTGAAGCAGGCTCCGGGCTCTGAGCTGTCCTTGAATCCTTCCCTAGTATCTTAGTAACACTAACCGATTTGTTGTTTTTTAAATTATATTCTTCTAAGTACTGTTTCTTTATACTCTGTTAATGTAAGTTAAATTCTCTGAAGCTAGTGTTCACATCATAATCATATTTTATTGAGTGCATATTAGGAATTAAAATATTTTCATTAATATTCTCACTCTCAACCACATTAAACCACATTCTCCTAAAAGCTTATGTTATAACCTCTCCATTTAAGCAGTAATTCTTTTTTTTGCAAAAAAAAATTTTAATGTTTAATTTTGAGAGAGAGTGAGAGACTGAGCTCGAGTTGGGGAGGGGCAGAGAGAGAGGGAGACACAGAATCTGAAGCAGACCCAGGCCGTGAGCTGTCAGCACAGAGCCCGACTCAGGGCTTGAACTCATGAAACATGATATCATGACCCAAATCTAAGTCAGACACTTAACCGACTGAGCCACCCAGCCGCCCCTAAGCAGTAATTCTTGGAAGAAAAAATGTTTGAGAATCAGTGATGAAACTTAGAAACTTAGATAATGAGGGAGTTATTTTAGAATTATGATTAGGGAGACATTTCTATGCAATAATTTTACATTAAGTGGCCTCCTTTGGTTACATACTCAAAAATACAGTCCAGGTACAATCAACGTATCTTATTAGGCTCTGTTTCAGGGTGTTCTTTAAGTTAGCTTTCTTATCAACTTCCTTTGGGCTTTCCTACAATATTTTTATCCCAACTCCCCTATCCCCCATTTTACTGTTGCCTACTATTAATACTTGCATAACATGACATTTAGGCATGAAAATCATTCCAACTTTCAGCACCCCAATTGCAAAAAGAAAGAAGGGGAATGGGAACATTATAGCAAATGAAAAATGGATTATTAGTGACTTATAATAAATGTGAAATCAGAATGCCCAGTACATGACCATCTTGCTAAAGGCCTTCTTCTAAGCGTGGTATAACTGACATTGAATGGTGAAAGAAACTACATGTTGAGGATGAGACTATAGTAACTAAAAGAAAAGTCAAGTTTCCAGAAATCTGAAGGACCATTAGTAAAATTAGACTGAAAGGAGTCAAGGAATCAGTGATAAAAGAACTAGTAGTAAGAAAAGGGAAGTAGGCCTGAGAGAATTAGTTAGCATGACTGTTACTGGATTGTAATGTTCTGGAAACTTTTATGCACTCAATTCTTTCTCCGTGACTATGTAAATCTTAATGAAGTTAAGGCCCCTGGCTTTTCTAAGTACTAGTTAAAAAGAGCAAAATCAAAATCAAAATCAAAATATGCCTTTATGGTATCACTTTACCCTTCCTTGGTAAGACTCCTTGGATTACCTAACTCCAAACTGTATGTATAACTAAACATAACCATACGTTTGGAATACCTCAACAGATTCGTTAATTTAAGGTCATGACTTACATTCTACTATAAGTTAATATTTTGTGGGAGATTTAAGCGCAATACTTTGATAAAACCCACCATCTAATTAAGGAAGTAACAGTAAATCTGAAGTAAACATTTCAGAATTTTTCTCAGGCTTTTCAGAAACTTCCAAGTGCATAGATGTGGGGGTTTGTGTGTGTGGGAGTGGTTAACAAAATACTTCTTAGAATCAACGATTTGTATTTTATCCCTGTCATAATTCCTTGCAGAGAAGACTACTTGAAACAACCCTCCTCCCAACTCTAATTTAAAAATCTTCCTGGGGCGCCTGGGTGGGGTCAGTTGGTTAAGCTTCCCACTTCAGCTCAGGTCATATTCTTATACATCGGGCTCTAAGCCAACAGCTAGGGTTCTGGAGCCTGCTTCAGATTCTATGTCTCCCACTCTCTTTCTGTCCCTCCCCTGCTTGTGCTCTCTCTCACTTCCTCAAAAATAAATAAATAAACATTTAAAAAAATTAAAAAATAAAAGTCTTCTTGAAATTTCTTAGTTCTTAGCCCCATGACCCCCCTCCCATTCTGTACTATATATCTACTGTTGGAAAAATGCTTTCACCTGCTCCAGTTATCATTGGTTTGGGTATCCAAAATCATTGGATTTTTTTTTTTGAAGCCACCAGCTTGATTGGCTTAATAAAATGCTCAGCAGTCAAAGGGGTTGATTTCTATTTGAAGGAGGGCATAGGAAGAGGGTACATGCCTGTAAATAATTATTCTTTATATTTTTCTTTTACGCATATCAATTTAGAAGTGTAAATTGCTATTCTGTGCTCAGAGTTCTAACTCATTTTAATTATTAAAACTTTTATACCAAGAAATCTTGAAGATATAAGCTAAATAAACTTGGGTTTAACAGTATTAAGTGTGACTTAAAAATTACTCTTTAAAAAATATCTTAGTGTCAACTGTCAAAATATTAATTTGTGGATTATATTTTCCTCTGTAGATATTAACCAATTTTTGTCTTTTTTTTAAAACTACTTTCATAAAATACCTCAAAACTGTGGGTTTGATTATAAAGTTGTAATTTTTCATTAATATTTTAACATACATGAAAACAAATTGTGAACTTCCTTCTGGCACCCCAACATACCCCAAGCTCATATTGTATTTGCCTTGCCAGAGCTCTGTAATTAACCACTTCTCCAGTGAGTTCTGGCTCCTTTTGCTAGTAAATGGAATATAAAAACCAAGATCTGGGTGCTAGGTGTGCCATAGGAGTTTTATAGTCCCTCTTAGTGGAGAGAACTAGGAAATTGTATGTATATTAACTTATGCGTATACACACATTTATATTTATTTCAATGTCTGTAGATATATCAATACTTTCCAGTAACACATAATGTAAGTTCATGTTGATGCCTGTAACTCAAATTCAGAATTAGAAGACTGACTTTAATGTATGTTAATTTTATTGCATATATTAAAATATATAGATATGGATACAGACATACATTTTTAAGAATAATCACTGGAAGAACACAGATAAAAGCTATAGTTTAAAAATGAATAGGGTAAAAAGTGTGGTGAGAGAGAGTAGAACATATAAAACCTTACTAGTTCAAATGAAGGAGGGAATGAGGAAAACTGAGGAACAAAATACATTTTTCAAAATATCCAATTTATTTTTGATTTTTAATGAAGATTAGAGATAATACCTGAATAAAACAATATCCACTAATGAAACTGAAAATATTTTGTGAATTCTGCTTTTCCTCACAAAAAGGGATATGTAAGAAGCTCAGACAGTCATGCAGATGATTTTATTAACAATTAAAAGAGCAGATGGAGCTTCAGAGCTTCAAAATGTATCTTTTGTAAATAGAAAAAATGACATGTAATTACATGACAATAATATGACTTTGGCAACTAATCAAAACATACACTGTAAATTAAATAAATGCATAAATCAGCCTCACATGGAAAGATTTACCACATCAAACTATAAAAGAGAAAACTAAAATCATATTAAAAGAGTGAAATCCTTACTTTAAAATTCAACACTCATTCATTAAAACAAGCAAAATAAGCACTTAGGAAACAAACAAGAAATTAGAATTTGCCTAACCTTTTAAAAGGTATGTAAAATAAATCTATAGTTTTAAGTCAGAGGACAGTCATGTGAAGCAAAAGTGGGACAGAGAAAGCTTGTTAAAATTAAATGACAGCAAAAAACAGTAAGCAAAATAAAAACATTTTACAAACAACAGGTTAACTTTTTTGAAAAAAAAATATTTTGGAAGAAGAGATGAAGTACCTAAATAGAGCTTAATGATAATACCATTCTGTCAGACATTAGAGAGATATTTGAAATTCATAGCGATCCTATTCATCAGCAATAACCAGTTGGAAGATATAATTTGAAAAACATTCCTCCTGAAAGCAAAACAGATCTCTAAGATACTTAGAACTGAATCTATGAAAGAATATGCAATATTTCTAGGTAGGAAATTATAAAATATTATCGAATGTCTAAATAGAACCTATTATATAAATAATGATCTAAAGCTCGTGGATGTGAGGGTTTAATATCACAAAAATATCAATTATTCATGAAATAATCTATAAATACTAAGAAATTCCAATGATAACCATACCATATTTTTAGCATGTGTGCAGATTGAAAAGCTAACCCTAAATTTAAATTGTGTATGTTATGTATAAGAATATTTAAGATGCTTGTGCTAAAGGAAAACAAATAGACACATACCAATATTTCTTACTTAATTTTAGCGATTAAGCAATGGTGTATTAATAATATCTTATATTTGCTGCACCAAATCTACTCTTGACTTCCCTTCACAATTCTTAAATTTATGAACTGCATTAATGCCTTCCTGGATTCTTATTTTCCAGGTGAATGTAAACAACTGAAGAATTCGCAAGAGATGAGAGGGAGGACGGAGGGTGAGGTAAGGGTATTTATTTCTAGTTACTTTCTTATCAGATTGCCAAAGATTGGCTGTGTTGCTTTACCAAAAGGTGACTGCTCCTGTAACAATAATTTTTCCTTCTGAAGCCAGAAGAGCCCGGCATGCAAATGACTGCATGTTGCAAGCCCTCACTGTTTCTGCCCTTTGCTAATGCACATTGACTTTCTATGCAGATGAGAAGTAAACATTTGCATTACCCCACTGAGAGGGGGTTGTATGTTATTGCAGTTAATCTGTAAAAATTCACTCCTTGTTTAATTGAACTTTCAGAACAATTGACACTGTTCATCGCTCCCTCATTGTTAAAACAGTTTTGTTTCTTGGATTCTGGTGGTGATCACTGCTAGGGATCAGTGCTGCTTCTGATTACTATCATACTCTTTCTGCCTTAGAAATGCCATAATGTCTCAGGGTTCCATGTACCCCCCTCTCCCATTTTATGATTTTATCCAGACCCATGGCTTTGAAAACCCTCTATTAAACAGATGACACAAATATTTATTCGAAATTGCATTCCTTTTATGCCTTGCCATTATTCAGTTGTGGGACATACACATTTTTCTCTGGATATCTAATAGGCATTTATGACTTCACATATCCAAGTCCAAACTGGTGATTCCCATGTCCTCTCTATGAATCTTTTTCATTGCCCTGTCTTTTCTAAGTGTATGGGACTACCAGTCCATGAGTTGCTCAGACAGAAGATACTGTAATCAGTTTTGACTCTTCTCTCAAATGCTATATCTAATATGTAAGGAAATTCTTTATACTTTATCTTTGAATTATTCACCAAACTGAACATAACTATTTTAGCTGTAATCATTGATATTTTAAGCTGAGCCATTTTTATCTCTTGTTTGAACTAATCCAGAACTCTTATCAACTAGTCTCTATGATTCCTTTCTTTGCACTTTTTCTCCACAGCCAGACTATTCCTTTAAAAAATAACTGTCATTCATCTCAGAATCTCTGTATGGCTTTCCAACTGTATTTAGAACAACATCCATAGTACTTATCGAGGTCCTATAAGGGCCTAGTTGACTCTGGTCCCCGGATAACTCAGACCTCATGTCTGACTTTGCATATTCTTGTTCAAATATTCTGGACTTTTCTTGTCCAAAAATATGCCTATCACATTTCCTTCGGAAGTTTTACACCTGAGTTCCCCTCAGGTTATAAAGCTCATGCCCAGATATTCATATGGCTGTACTTTCACTTCACTTAATTCTCTGCTCAAATATTATCTTCGTACTGGCCTTCCCTAACAACCGTATCCAGAAAAAGTATCCCTACTTTTCTAAATCTCTCTCCTTCCATTGTTAATTTTCCTCTGCAGCATGTTTTACTGCTAAAAATCATATAGTACAATTAGCTTTTTAGTTTTTGTTTTGTTTTGTTTTGTTTTGTCTCTTTCACTTGAATAAAAAATTCAGTAAACTCAGGTGCTTTTTCTGTTTCATTCAGTATTCAATATTGGGTCCTCTAACACTTAGAGCAATGCCTGGGAGCATAAGGCACTAAAAATAAAACAAACAAAACAAAGAAATCCCAACTTTAACAAAATAAGGAGAAGGAAGTTTCCTCAGTTTAATATGGGATGCAAAATAGTAACTTGGGCCGATCTTAATTGAAGAGCTACCTCAAGTATCTGGATTGTCATTAAATAATGAAATCCTTTTCTACATTCATTCTGCTTTACTTGGCAGTGCTATATTTTTTAAGTTCCTCCAGGTTGAAGTGTTTTACAGATTTAGAAACCATTTTAGTTCATGAGGAGATTCAGGTTATTTGTGGTGACAGCTAGCCTCTCTAATTCCATTCCCTCTATTACCAGACCATGAGTTGAGCATACATTGTCTTTCACCAGAATCAATATCTTATCTATTCAGCTCCCTGAAATGAGCTTTCATTATCCAGGTGGTTTTAGGTGGATGACTTGCAACTTTTATCACCTTTAGGACTGCCTGCTAGGGTGTCTGGGGGACTTTGTGTAACGGTACAGGCATACATCAGACTGGGTCACCTTGATGTTAAAAAATCGATGGGGAAGAAAATAACAGGTGAGTACTTCTGAGTTTAGCACTCGTTCTCAAAGCAATGTAGTATATAACTGGTGACAAAAACAAACACGTGGTGAAATCTCTGAAGCACAGTCCTGAGGTATAGAGCTATGAGCTACACTGTTAGAACCCTTACTGGGATTAATTCATTTATGAGGCCCGTTATAGTTATTTCTGCATCTTTGAAGCTTCTATGGAGTCTTGATGCTCAGTTACATACTTGGGAAAAATTACAGAGACTTATATCGCTGTTTAAATTTGTGAGTCTGAATTTAGAAAATCTTCACTAAAATAAGAAATCCTTAGTATACAATTACATGAATAATTCTATTAGTTACCCAGAAAAGGCAAATTAGAAGGTAGACTAGGGGCGCCTGGGTGGCTCAGTCGGTTAAGCATCTGACTTTGGCTCAGGTCATGATCTCACAGTGCTTGAGTTCAAGCCCCGCATCGGGCTCTGTGCCGACAGCTCGGAGCCTGGAGCCTGCTTCAGATTCTGTGTCTCCCTCTCCCTGACCCTCCCCCATTCATGCTCTGTCTCTCTCTGTCTCAAAAATAAATAAACATTAAAAAATATATATAATATTTGGCTAGGGCTGGAAATAAGAATACTAATTAAATGGAAATCTCAGTAAATTTATAAAAAATCATTGACTTGAAGTGGGTAAATTTTACTGCATGTAAATTGTACTACAGTACATTTAAAAATTATATAAATAAAGAATTTTTTGATAAAGAATCATGTGTAAAGTAAAGGAAATAATAAAATATATTTTATTAAGATTATAAAATATTCTTCCAAAAATGGAACACTAGACTGGATATATTTAGAATCTTGTTAGTTTCTGATCTGTTGAGGGAAAGCTGTTATAGAAGGAAAGACCAAAGAAATATCCCAGCATCCTCCTAGTCATCCTCTAGTCCAAGACAGTAAATCAGAAAGAATATCTTTTCCCAGGAAGAATTGCAGAAGTTAGTGATGCTGTCAAAATCAGAGGTGATTGTTTCTGTGATCTCTCCATTCAGTCCATCTGTATGGCCCTTTCTTTTTTTTTTTTTAAATTTTTTTTTTTTAACGTTTATTTATTTTTGGGACAGAGAGAGACAGAGCATGAACGGGGGAGGGGCAGAGAGAGAGGGAGACACAGAATTGGGAGCAGGCTCCAGGCTCTGAGCCATCAGCCCAGAGCCCGACCCAGGGCTCAAACTCAAGAACCGCGAGATCGTGACCTGAGCCGAAGTCGGACGCTCAACCGACTGAGCCACCCAGGTGCCCCATGTATGGCCCTTTCAAAACACAGGTAAACTATGGTGGTTAATAGTGGATTATTATAAACCTAAATAGTGATACCACATTTGAAACAGTTTTGCTGGATGTGTTTCTAGAAAAGAAAAACGTAAATTCTAGTATTTGGATGCCACTATTGTGCAAGATGCATTCTTTTCAGTATCTATCAATAAAGAGTATCAAAGTAACACCTTTTATTAAGGGAAGAGAATCACTATTCATTCACAGTTTTGTATCAGGGCTACTGTAACTCTCTTGCTCCTAGGACATTATACTTTTTTTGATGCCTTGGTCATCTTTTATAATTTGGGGCATCACAATAGTTTGCCATATTGATTTTATTATGCTTTGTAGTTAGTGTTCAACAAGTATTCTAGATACCCTCGTAAGTTTTATGCATCCTAGAAATGGTAAGTTAACTCCTGGAAAGTTATACAGACCTACCACTTCAATGAGGATTTGCTTTCTGAAATAAAGGGCAAGTTATTATCCCTCATACATCTACCACTACGGTAGAGTCACAGGACTAAGTGGGTCTTTCACACTTGGAACTGTTGTATTGCAGTGCCATCTGATTTACTTGCTGGGGCCATGTGAGTCTTAAATTCAGTGGTGTCGGAAGTATCCAGGTTAGCTAAACTTGTTGCATGTATCGCAGGGTCAGGTCATGTGTAGCAGATCGGTAGATCTGTAGCAACATGTTCTTTGAAAACCAGATCTTTATTTGCTACAGAGCCCAGTAGAAATTGAATGCCTCCATGAAGAACATGTGTTGACTGTGCAACCACAGCATGTCTCTGCAGTGTGGTCAAGCATTTGAAATATAATTTAGTGTATATTTGAAGTGGTGCATTTAGATTTGGGCCTCAGCCCAGATGTCCAGAAGAAACAGTACTTTACATGAAGAAGTATAGTTTTACTTACTCCCTGGAAGAATTGCTTCCCCCTTAGCCCTTACATATGGCTTCATGGAAGTTTCCCTAAGTTGAGGAAACTAACCTCATGTGTTGTTGCAAATCAAACTGAACGTCTGCTTTACTGTATCCTAACTCAAAGATGGCCCTAAAGACGTTGGTTAGAAGAAATTTCTCCAGTGTGGATAGCTGTGAACAACATGTAGGTAAATGTGGTCTGCTTTTATAAACACAGACACTTGAGCAGTCACAAATGCCTGGGCTGGTTGGTCAGGGGTCTGGAAAGAGCAAGACTGGGATGCAAAGGAGAAATAATTAGACCTTTACAGAAGAGGCACCTAGAGAGATCATCGGTGTAGGTGAAAAGCATGAGAATCTGGGTCTTACGTTATTAACTACCTAAGCAATCAAACCTAGAGGAAGGCCTTAACAACAAGAGATTATAAGAGGACTTTTATTTTCGTTTTTTTTTTTTTTTTTTTTTTTTTTTTTTTTAGGACAGGGAGCACCTGAGTGGGGGAGAGGGGCAAAGGAAGAGAGAGAGAGAATCTTAAGCAGGCTTCGTGCTCAGCATGGAGCCCAATGTGGGGCTCAATCCCACAACCCTGGGAACGTGACCCGAGCCAAAGTCAAGAGTCAGATACTCAACTGACTGAGCCACCCAGGTGCCCCAAGAGGGCTTTTCTTAAGGATAGTAGCCAGAATTTATCCTTACCATCGCTCCCCCACCCCCATGCCTGAGCCCCAGGCTCATTTGGATAGTTAACTACCTAAGCACATTGAACCAAGAGGAAGCCCTTAACAACAGGAGAAATAAGAGGACTTTTCTTAAGGATATTGGCCATTGAACATCTCCATAACTTTACTCTACCTGGTAAAGGATATCTTAAGGATATTGGAATTTGTTATTACTCCCTCCATCCCCCACTGCTTGAGCGCTGGGCCCATGAAGAGGATGGTCCAACAGCAGCGTTTCCCTTTCTCTGTGTCAGGTCTAGGTACTGCCACTGCTGCATGTTCAATTTGCCACAGATGGCTGGGCTGGTTGGTCAGGGGTCTGGAAAGAGAAGATTGAATTGCAGTGAAGAAACCATAAGACCTTTACAGAAGAGGCACCTGGAGAGATCATCAGTGTAGTCAAAGAGCATGAGAATCTAGGTCTTACGTTATTAACTACCTACTGGTCTTTTCTAGGACTACCACCATACCAGGGCTTATATAATATCAGATTTGCACCATGGCATGCTGTGTAACATTTCCTTAAACTAAAGTATCTGTATTCTGATCGCAAATACATGGATATTTTTATTATTTAAACTATTATACATTCATCAATTTCATTCATTCATTCATTTCACAAACATGTATTAACCCCTTGTAAACTATTCTGTGTTAAGGCCTTGGAAGCACAAAAATGAATAAACAGTCTGTGCATTTGAGGAATCTCCAGTACCAATAAAGAGATACATAATCTAAAATGAAAATACAACATAACAGTGTTATTGCACAAATATTTTGTAGGTATTTGTGGTTTTACAGTATTGAGTAATGATATCAGGGGAGGTATAAAAGAAAATTTGAGAGGAAAATATAGTTCTGTTAGTATTGATTCTTCAACTGAAAATTGTATTCCAGAAAAATGAATAATATGAAAAGACAAGAGGTGTTAGAAGCCATGGTGGATTCAAACAGTGATATGTTTGTTGTTAGCACCACAGAAGTTTTTTTAGGAGATAACACATGTAAGGTAATTTAGATTCAGATTTTAATAGGCCATGAAGATAATGTCACCAAGTTTGGATTTTATCCCATAGACGACGTGGTGCCACTGAAAGCTTTTAAGTTGGAAGTTACAGAACACAATCTATATTTTAGAAACATCAGTCTGCCAGCAGTGTTGAGCACGCATTAAAGGGATATGAGATTAAGTTTTGGTGGTTACTTGAGAGGATATTGACACAGACTTGTTGAGGGAAAGGTTGTTTTAAGAGAGTTAGCATTAAGGTTTTATAAAAACTGGTACAAAAAGCACTAGCAATAAAAGTACCATATATCCTTATATGTACACTCTATAGATATTTTAACATTTTCCTCAAGTGAATACAGTCTTTGATATTAGGAATTGTAACTTACTAGTCTTTGTATTCTATATGTAATAGGGGCATTGGGAATTAAAAAGACATTTATAACAAGTTTGATTAAAAAATTTTACAAGATAGTGCAGGAATATTTATTCCAGTCAAGAGTTGATATCATGGAACTTCTTTTTCCCTCTATTCAAGAAGCCAACCAAGTGAAAAGGGAATAAGATGATTCCAGGTAGAGTAAAGTTATGGAGATGTTCAAGAGTATGATGAATTCAGGACACTTTAATAAATTTAGCATGTATGAAATGTGAGGCACATTTGATGTTGAAAGAAAAAAGGGCACATTTTGAGCATGTTTTGTATGCCATGATAAGGACTTTGCATTTTATCCCAAGAGCAGTAAAGAATTATTAAAATGAATGCAACCATCCATTTGATATTTTTTAAATGATTATTCTGGCAGAAGTGTGATACATTGATAGATGGGACTACAATGGAGAGAGAGAGAGAGAAGTAGAGGGTGAGGGAGGGGGGATCAGTTGCAATATTGTAATAATAACCTAGAGCAAGACATAATGAGAATCTGAAATAGTAAAAGGAGAGAGATGTTTATTGAGAAGGAAGAGCTAATGTATCTCGATGAAAATTGGACATTAACAGAGGGACAAGAAGACTTTAAGAGAGTCTCCAGGCTTCTGACCTGGGCAACGGGGTTTTTGTTCCATGATTAAAAAACAGGGGTGCCTGGGTGGCTCGGTCAGTTGAGCGTCCGACTTCGGCTCAGGTCATGATCTCACAGTCTGTGAGTTCGAGCCCCGCGTCGGGCTCTGTGCTGACCGCTTAGAGCCTGGAGCCTGTTTCCAATTCTGTGTCTCCCGCTCTCTCTGCCCCTCCCCTGTTCATGCTCTGTCTCTCTCTGTCTCAAAAATAAATAAAGGTTAAAAAAAATTAAAAAAAAAAAACAAAAAGAAAACAAAACAAGACAAAAAACACAATGTATTTTACATTTGTGTGTGTGTGTGTGTGTTTTGAAAGGAAGGAAGGTCAGATGTTAAAGGTACTGTATTCAACTTAATATATATTGAATGTGAATGAAGTACGTGTGAGATAGTAAAATGGGAAGTCCAGATACCTCAAATAACTGTTCTCTAGTCTTCTCACTGTTTCCCAAACATTCTGTGTTTCTTAATACCCTCCCCTCAGTATAGCAGATAACACCACTTATTGAATTCTGTGCATCAGCGTTTAATCTAATATATCTGTATGTATGTATTTTCCAAAATTGGTATAGGGACTGTAAATCCAAGCTCCTAATTGGACACCCTTATAATATTTCTCAAAAGTCATACATTGCAAAATAGTTTCCTTGGTGTTTTGATGGAAATATAGATAATGAAAGATTTCGTCCATAGATGTCCAATTTATAGAGGTGGAGTGTGCTAGCAACCTGATTCTAGAACATGGGTAAGGGTTTTTTGGTTCAATGGACTGAATTGTTGCTTTCTTAACTACAGATTGAGGCAATACCAGATTAGAAGACTTTGGTCTGTTTTGTGGACAGAATCTTCTAGTTCCTCTTCCAACATTTCTGAAATTATACATATATCAACTGTAGTGAATGGTTACCAAACTTTTGTTGTTTACTTCCCAGTAATCTTTATACTGCTGAAACCCAGGTCTAATAAGAATCTAATGAAATAACTATTATATGCATCTCCATCTTCTCATGGATGTCTGACTTCATGGTTGAATTTGGAGAGTTTTATGAAATTGTTCTTCTGGAGCAACAAGTTTATTAGTATTATAGAGAAATAAATGGAAGGCATTTTCTTATGGGCTCAATTACATCTTGGAATACTCAACTGGCATCATAAGCACACATTTGATATACATTTCAGAACATAAGGACCATTATTGCAATAATAGCATTCAGATATTGAGTATTATTGATGATGTTTCAGTAAGAGTGATACTTTAGAGACATATCACTAATAACATTATTCAAATATTATTATTACAAGATTATTTTAAGTAATTTACATTGTGTGTGCCTACTAAGTACCTCCTGGAGGAAGGCAGGCAGCAGATGGACAGGCAGACAGGAAGGAAGAAAGCAACGAAGATGGCTGGCATTTCCTTCCTCTTTCTTCCCTCTCTCCCTTCCTCTGTCTCTGTCTCTGTCTCTCTCTCTTACTCTCTTCTTCCCCTTTCCTTCCTTTCTCCCTTCCTGGACAAGGAATCTGGCTGAGATCATAGCTGCACTGGTTTCTAACAGATTAGTGTTTGGAGCACATGGAGACTCTTCCACTTTCAGAAAGGTTAACAGAATGGTTCAGCTTTGAATTTGAAACCTAATATGCCACACATTAAGACTGGCAGCTAATTAACTGTTACAACTTGAAACCAGAGTATTTAAGGACACCAGCAGACACATCTACAGCGAAGAATAATAAGAAATGAAATTTAAACATACCACAATTGCTCAAGCAGTCTGTGAGCAAACATCCCTTCACTGCTAATCCCCAGGGACAGAACAGGCATGAGTGGAGAAGGAGCAGTGGGATAGGCCAACTAGACTTCAGGTTACCTTGCTCTCCACCACAAGTGGCTCTTGGTTGTAGCAAGCAAGTCTAGACTTGAGATTTGTTTCTTTGTTTCCCTTTGCATTAGCAGGCAGTCAACCTGTGTAGGGTGACACCACAATAAGTAACTCAGTTTCATACATGTACACTCAGGGGTGAGCACGTGACTTCATACACAAATTTAGGAGCTCTCTTTTTCCATCTCCCTTCTCTCCTTAGGATTCCTCACATCCTATGGTTCCTAGACTGCTTTTTATGGCTCTCTGGCTAAAAGTATGGTGTTTTAACCTCCTTGTGTTGTCACACATTCCTTTAAATGGGTATGCTTTGGGGGCCAAGCAAAGAGAGAAGGATAACAAAAATTTCCCACACAAATTTCAGATCATAGGGACATCCATTTTCTAGTTCCTCTGCCCAAACAGAAATATTTTATCTAAAATTTTAGGCACCTTTTTGGCCTTTGCCATTACTTGTCAGCGGCAAGGAGGGTAAAAAAACAAACAAAACAGAATTACTCCCACAGCCTCCCTTCCTGGACCTCTGTCAAGAAAGAAATAGGATTTCTCTTGAAGACTTTTTGTCTGTGCTTGCTGCTGTTTTGGAACAGCAGCCATCATAGGGTCTAAACCTGAGTGAATGAAACAGCAACAACAAAAAAGCTAGTGTTATCATATCACCTATTATCTGGGTTTAGGTTTCCCTTCCAATCCACCTGCCGTTGTATGTATTTTAGAGTCTGAACAGATAGATCTTTATTTTTTTCCAGGGATATTAGTTGTGATCAGTGGAAGCTTTAGAACTGGAATGAGTAATCCATTTTAGCCAGACCTGAAAACTATCTTGCTAATTAGAGAATTTTGAATTGATAGTTGTGTGTGCGTATGTGCACGAGTGAGTGAGTGTACATGTGCATGTGTGTTTATTTTAGTATTTTAGCATTGTAAGTCATTGCCCTGTGGCTTCAGCTCACATGGTTTCTGATGAAAAATCTGTAGTTCCTATCTGTGTTCCTGCCCATGTAATGTGTCATTTTCACCTGCTTTCAAGATTTTCTCTTTATATTTTGTTTTCCACAGTTTGCATATGATACACCTAGGTGTTAATGTTTGTTGGTTTAAAGGAAACTTTTTTAAGGGCCCCTGGAGTCAGTCAGTTAAGTGTCTGACTCTTGATTTCAAGTCAGGATATGATCTCATGTTTCATGGGACCAAGTCCCACGTCAGGCTCTGAGCCTCTCAAAATGAATGAACTTCAAAAAAAAAGAAACCTTTTCTATTTTAGAAATGTTCAGGTTTACAGAAAAATTGTAGGGATAATATAGTTTCCATATATCCCACTCCCATTTTTCCCTGTTATTAATAATTTAAATTAGGGTGGTACATAAGTTGCAATTAATAAACAAATATTAATACATCATTTTTAACTAGGGTCCATACTTTATTCAGATTTCCTTACTTTGTACGTAATATCCCTTTGGAGGATCCCATCCAGCAGACATTATATTTACTAGTTTCCTTAGCCTCCTCTTGGATAGACTTGGAGATCTGAATTTCTCTATTATTTTTCTTCTGCCTGAAGGACATCTTTTATTATTTCTTGCAGGTCAGATCTGCTGGTCATGAAATTGCTCTGTTTTTATTTATCTGAGAAAGTTGTTATATCACCTTCATTTTTATTTTTTTTTAATTTTTTTTTAATATTTATTTTTGAGAGAGAGAGAGAGACAGAGCATGAGTGGAGGAAGGGCAGAGAGAGACAGAGACACCAAATCTGAAGCAGGCTCCAGGCTCTGAGCTGTCAGCACAGAGCCCAACGCAGGGTTCAAACCTCTGAACTGTGAGATTATGACCTGAGCTGAAGTCAGACGCTTAACCGACTGAGCCACCTGGGCGCCCCTCACCTTCACTTTTAAAGGATAATTCACTAGACATGGAAGTCTAAGTTACTGGTTATTTTTTTCCAACATTTCAAATATTTTACTTTATTTTCTTCTTGCTTGTATGGATTCTGATGAGGTGTCTGTTGTAAATCTTATCCTTTATTCCTCTATAGGTAAGATTAAATAAGATTTTTTTGCTGCTTCTTCTGGCTTCTTTTATGATGTTCTGTTTGTCTTTGATACGGTTTGAATATTATATGCCTGCGTGTTAGGGTTTTGTTTTGTTTTGTTATCCTTATCCTGCTTGGGATTCTCTGGAGTTTCTAAATCTGTGGTTTGTATCTCTGTCAGTGTTTTCAGAAGGTCTTGGCCAGTGTTGTTTTATGTATTTCTTCTATTCTCTTACTCTTTTTCTAGTATTTCAGTCTCACTTATGTTAGAATGTTTGAAATTGTCCCATATTTCATGGATAGTCTGTTCTGATGTGCATGTGTGTGGTGGGGTGTGTTTTGTTTTGTTTTGTTTTGTTTTGTTTTGTTTTGTTTTGTTTTGTTTTTTGCATTTCAGTTTGAGAAGTTTCAAGTTCATAGATTTTTTACTTAGCCATGTCCAGTCTGCTGATGAACTCATCAAGGCTCTCTTCATTTCTGTCACAGGGTGTTTTATGTCTAACATCTTAATTCTTTCTTAGAGTTTCTAGCTGTCTGTTTACCTACTCATTTATTCTTATATGATGTTTAATTCTTTAACCAATGTAGCCCACAACATAGTAACCCCATTTACTTTGAATTCCCAACATCTGTGTTGTATCTGAGTCTAATGTTAATGCTTTCTTTGTATCTTTATAGACTGTATTTTTACTTGCCTTTTGGCATGGCTTATAACTTTTAATTGAAAGCCAGATATGGGTTATGGGGTAATGTTTATCTGACTAGAAGTTGGCTGTGTTTACTGTTTGATACCAGGGGCCTCAAATTCATCTAGTGTCTGTTTTTGTCTCCTCTCTTAAGTTTGGGCCTCCCTAAAAAGGTGTGGGGGAAGGGAAACATTCTGTAATATATTATTAAATTTCAGTCTTTTAGTGAGCAGAAGACTTGGGGCCTTGGCCTTCACCCATATTTCCCAGTGGTGTAGCTTCCTCCTCATACAACCTTAGGTGAGACAAGAATGTTAGAGGGCACTGGAGTGCAGTAAATGTCCACCTCGGATAAGGCTTTGCTAAAATCTCCACTCCCCTTCCCGCCACCCCTGAAAACCCAACAGGAGTCCGGGAGGAGGTAAAACCCATGACAATTTTATACAAGTTTACCCTTAAGACTGTGGCCCCCAGAAGTTTCTTACTTTCATACTAGCACACACTGAGCCACCCACAGTGTATCAGTTACCTTTGAAATATCTTTACCAGTTTGTGGCTGCAGCGGCTTCTTTTTCAGGTAACTAAATCTCAACTGTGACTCTCGATTTGCCTGTCTTTCCAGGAAACAGGGTGCCAGTTTGCCCCACAACCTTAGTTCTCTGGTGTATTGATTTTTAGTTCTCTGAGCATTTTCTTGCTCTAAGGATAGGAGTGGCAACTTCTAAGCTCTCCAGATGTTAAAGCTGAAACTGCAAGTCCCAAATGTTATTTTGTTGGTATTCATTCTTCTTTGGGTTCTCTGAGCTTTTTTTGGATATGTGTTTGCTGTCTGTTGTTAATTTAAAAAATACTGAGTCGCTGTTTCTTAAAATATTTCTTCCACCACATTCTTTAACTCTTCCTCTGGGATTTCAATTACACTTATAGTAGACCATTGGATATTGTACCACAGCTCTTGGATGCTCTGTTCTGTTTTATTTGCTTTTTTGTCTCTTTATGTTTCAGTCTGGGTAATTTGCATTAACCTATGTGAAATTTGCTGATTCTACTCACAGGTGTATTTAAACTTGCTGGCAAGCCTTTCAAAGGCCTTCTTCATTTTGCTTTTTATTCCTAGCATTTGATTCTATTTGATAGTTTTTATATTTCTGCTAAAATTACTCATCTGATGCTGCATGTTTTCTGCCTTTTCCTTTAGAGTCTTTTGCATACTAATCATAGTTACTTTCAGTTCCCTGTGAGATAGATCCAACCTTCCTATCATATCTCATTCTGGCTCTGTTAATTTTTTGTTTCTTGGCAGTGTGTTGTTTCTTTCTTGCTTCTTAGATACCTCATACTTTCTTTTGTTGAAAGCCATACGTGTTATATAAAACAATGGAGAATGGAGTAGAGTTTATGCCTGGAAATGGGCCTACCTTTTCTTCTGCTAGACCTTTAGTGTGGGATTTACATTAATGTTCTCAGAAGTTGAGTTGGACTTAGGTTTTTAGTTTGCTGTGATTGCCCTAAGTGCACCACACATTTCAAATTCCTTTATAATACCTTGTTTTTGTGGTCTGGATGGTGTGATAGGAGGTTTGTATCGTGTCTGCTCTCGTCTCAGTGTAGGCCTTCCCTTTGTGCTTTGCCTCAGTTAGGGTCTGTCTCTACACTCTTCCCACTCTCCCGGCATTTTTCCCATTAAGGTGTCACAGGACACTTGTTAGCCTGGTGGTGGCCGAGCAGAGGAGTATTCTCCGTTGTGCCTGTGTAGCCTCAGCCTTAGCCACTGTCTCTCTGTGTCCCAGAGGTGTAACCTTTTTGCTGACCCTGCACCCTTTCACCTCTGGTTCTGCACCCAAAATATATTTCCGCCTCTCCTGAAGGGATTTTTCTTTTCGGTTACCCCATCTGCGGTGGGGTTTTCTCCAGTGCCCTAAGAGTGGCAGTGTTCGTTCCCCTTCTTTTCACAGAATAAGGCTTTAATTCTGTAATGGAGATAAGGAAGTTTCAGGTGGACTTTCCTATTCCTCCTACACAGACTCTTCTCCCCCAGTCACGCATCATGAAGGAGACTTTCTCAGGGCTCTCAACCAGTGTCTTGGTCTTCATCTTTGTCTTCTTCTTTTCTTCTTCCCCCTTTCCTTCCCTTTCTCCTTCCCCTCCTTCTTCCTCACTTTCTTCTTTATGGTTGTATAGTGTGGATAGTGGATAATAGCCTACAAAAGGATGTAAAATCTCCCTATTTCTGAGACCCCCAGGGGCTCCTCCACACCCTTGCCAGTCCTCATTCAGCATCTGGTAATTCATGAACTTTTGTAGCTAATTTAGTTTGTCTCAGGTTAGCAAGTGCTTATGTCCCATCTTTCCCTGCCGGAGTCTGTCTCATTAGGTTTGTAGGTAGTTGGTTGCCCTGTGCCCTCAGCTCTCTGAGAGTGAAATAGGATTCATAAACTTGCATTTCGTCCAAGATTTGGTGTTATCGTAGGTCTAGGAGGAATGTTTTTTTCCAGTTATCGACATCCTGGGCAGAATCCAAAAGTTGATTTCTTTATTTTTGATTAATTTATCTAATTTGTTGAGTTTGAATTGTCTTAGGTAAGAGCCAACTACTTATTTACTTTAATGGCATTTCTTATATTACAAAAACCCCAAAGCTTTTGTGGAATTAAGTGTTGTTGTTGTTGTTGTTGTTGTTGTTGTTGTGAAGCTGAACTAAAACATTTTTAAAAGCAAAGCAAGAGCAAAGAAGAATGAAAAGACAGAGAACAGAGTTTTGTGTTCACATGAGATTTACAAACAGTTGGAAACTAGATGAGACTGAGAGATAGAGAAAGAATTACCTTTAATCAAAGGGTTTCCCCTTTGGTTGTATTCTAAGTCCCATGATGAATGTTATGGCAGTTTCTCTATTACCAAAATCTAGTTTACAGGTTCACATATCACAGTTTGCCTTGTTTTCACTAGACACTACTTAAATAACTCTCATATTTGTTCTTAGACTTCCTCATAGATCATTTTCCTTTGTCTTTCAAGATGCGTTAGGTACTAAAATTACATTCTGTGTGAGTTAAAAGCCCAATTCATAACCTCCTTTACTTTCAATAGTGATTAAACTGAACGTACTATCTTCCCTTTTCAATTATTGGAATTTTTTTTGCCCCATGGCACTTTCCTTTAGAAAATCTAGTTTCTTTTGCTTCATCACAGCAAATTACTTTAATTCAAGCTGATCCAATGTCTTTCTTCTGTATTCATTTTAACCTATAATATGTTTGCATTACAACCAGCTTTTCCATGTGCATTTTTACTAAATAAAAATCCAGATAATTTATTGAATGATTAGTATGTATTGGTTGATGTAGTAACCCAGGCTTGGTCCTCAACTTTTATCAATTCCCATGAATACTTTACCCCTTGTTTTACAGCTGCCCTTACTTTGGGTTGACTGATAAATCTAAATACACAGTTATAACTGTGTATCTTGACAGAAAAAAAAATCAACTGGTGTGGTGATTTGCTCACAACTCAAGTTTTGTATGTTTAATTGATTTTGTTTTTACGCATGTGACCAGAAACTCCCTGTTCCATTCTTTTGGGAGAGGAAAGTTGACTCGTCATGAAAGAGCAAATATTTTGCTCCTTGGATCCCAGAACATACAAGGCTTTGTGGTTTTTTTTAATTTCAAGGGCTTCATTAATGCTAGCAAAGGAAGATAAACCATAATATGAATGACACTTTCTTGATGGGTCAAATATTCCTATTGTATGTAAAGCAAACAAAATGAGCTTTCTTTTATTAATTAAAGGAATAGAGGAAAAGGTCATAACTCAGAGAAGAGAAATTATGAGAAGAAAAAAAAAAGTTAGTTGGAGTTAGGAATTCAAATGCTATAGATCAAATCTGACAGCCTGAGGCCACTTGTTTTGCATTGTGGTATTTGTGGCCCCGGAAACACTGAAGTTAGTATTTAGGGGAAGGACTATTTTGCATAGACTTGAAGGCTTATCCTGCACTGAAGGTCAACAGTGACCTTCCAGGGAAGGCCAACCTGTTGTTCTACTGCCCAGTAACTCCCAAATAAATCCTAAATTCAAGGACTTTTGGACATCTAATGGATGGAGGACCTCTGATGCCTATATTCTAGGGAACAGATAAGGTGTCTCTGTACACATTGAGTCTAATTCAAAGGAAATACTAACCCTATTACAAAATATATTGTAAAGACTCTATAAAATGGACTAGTTAACAGTATGTGATATCTTTCTGAGGTAGATAGGAAGGAGTAAAATGGAATTCTATATATGATTATTTTTTATTGAAGGTCTCCTTTTTAAAATCTCCAAAAAATCAGGTGATGAAAAAATTATTGCTGAAGACCAAATTCAAACAGCTTTGATTATTTAAATTCTATCATTTTAATTATAAAATGTACTAAATTCTGCTACAGATTTTTATATAAAATTATAAACTGTTGCAGCTTTTAAAAAGAATTTTAGAATTTTTTGAATTCAAAGCATTAATTTTTTACCTGATTAATTATACCTACATTCTGATAAACTCTCCAGTTTGACAACTACAGTCTCATAAACTCTCCAGTTTGACACATTCCATGAAAAATCCATACATTCAAATTTTTTCTCTAGTTTTACTCAGTCTTTCAGTTTTCTAATACTTCTAGTAAATTTTATGTAGCATATACAATATATTTACTCATGTAGATACCTGATTTTTCTTTATGTAGTACTGTGTTTATTTTAGTAAAGTTTCAATTCAATTTATTTTTTTTGACTCCATATATTCTCATTATTAGAGAGCAAACACAACTCTTATAGTTTCAGTGAGGCCACTGTATTGTATTGCTTGTGATTTTATTTTCTAGTCATAAGTAAGGAGACATTTAAGATATTTTAAGAATAGTAATTTATATTCTTCAGTGATAAACTAGAATATGCATTGTATTTAAATATTTATTCACATTACTCTTTGAAAGATATATTGTATGCAAAATCAACATTTCAGTTGATTTCACTATAATAAATTTTCTTTGAACAAATACGTAATGCCTACCTTGTGTTAGGCATAGTGGGGTTCAAAAATGTATATTCCACAGGCAGTGATCTCAAATAGTTTAAAAACATGTATTTATATTACAAAAGTCAATCTAGTTAAGCATGTTTTAGATATATGATAAAATTATATACTGTGTAGATAGATATTTGTGTATATGCATTACATAGCATATGCAGTCTCACAAAGAATCAACTAATTTAAAACAAATATGTGAATCTTTTCAAAATGTTGAAAAGGTTTTAATATTGCTTTTAAAATGTGACTTAAACTACCCTAAAAGTGTGTATACACTCCAGTTCTGAAACAGAGACAGTTATGAATTAATAAAAATATTTCAAAACATGTATTATTGGTTAATATTAGAAATTCATGGAGTTCTTTCCTTAATTTTATTTTTTATGATTGAAGAACAGTTGGATTACAGTGACGTATGGCTTGCAAAATAGGTTAGATTTATTTTATCATGCATTCCCTTACAAATTTTAAGGAGTAATATGTAGTAATACTATATATTACTTAGCTAAATTCTTTTTGCTACTTGTTTTCCTGTGATTACTTAATGATTGCCTTAATTTTAGGAAAAAAATTGTGTTGATGGGGGTTTGAATTTATGATACAAAACATTTGTCCATTACCTGGGAAGTTACGAGGTCCTGAATCTACCATATTCTTTCATTTTGTACATGTATTACAAATATGTAAACAGAATCCTTCCATTAATTAGGTAAAGTGAATCAAGTGGAGTAGATGACATTCTGAGGTAAAAGATGTGTATGTTTCGTTTTTGATTCAGTAAATAATTAACTGCACCATCTGGTTGAACATTAAGTAGTATATGCCACAGATTTATTTTCTTTACAAAACCTGTGATAGGATAGCTTTTCCAGAATATTTATAAAATCCTCCAATTCTTGACCAGGACATGACCTTCACTAAGAGATTTGCTGATGCTTTGGGAGGAGTATTGTGTGAATAGAAATCTTTGTAAATATGTCTTTAATAGACCGTAAAACCAGAGGCCAGAATAAAGAAAACAAACATAGTGTCTTCAAAAGGAAAACAAAAAGTAGATCAATCCTTGCCAAAGTACTGTAGTAATTATCTGTCTACAATAGGTCTTACTGCACCTTTTTTAGGAAAAAAGTAAGTACAATTTAGACTAAACAATGACAAAAATTAATTGGTTTTTAAAGGAAGAGAATTCCTAAGGTAAGTAATGAAACTGCCAATCTCCATTTTATGCAGCTGAACAACAGGGGACATTGCCCTTTTTAAGAGATGAATCATTCTAACTTTATTAACCCTGATGTTTTGCATTGTAAGCCTAGCACTTGCACATCAGCACACATTTAAAAAGCATCCAAATGTACAGCCAACTAATCTTCCACAAGGCAGGAAAGAATATCTAATGGAAAAAAGACCGTCTTTTCAGCAAATGGTGTTGGGAAAACTGGACATGCAGAAGAATGAATCTTGACCACTTTCTTACACCGTACACAAAAATAACTCAAAATGGATGGAGCACCCAAATGTAAGCTGGAAACCATCAAAATCCTAGAGGAAAAGACCGGCAGCAACCTTTTTGACCTTGGCTACAGCAACTTCTTACTAGACATGTCTCAGGAGGCAAGGGAAACAAAAGCAAAAATGAACTATTGGGACCTCATCAAGATAAAAAGATTCTGGACAGTGAAGGAAACAATCAACAAAGTAAAAGGCAACTGACAGAAATGGAAGAAGATATTTGAAAATGACCTATCAGATAAAGGAATAGTATCTAAAACCTATAAAGCACTCCTTAAACTCAACACCCTAAAAACAAATTATCCAGTGAATAAATGGGTAAAAGACAGAACAGACATTTTTCTAAAGAAGACATGCAGATGGCTAACAGACACATGAAAAGATGTTCAACATCACTCATCATCAGGGAAACACAAATCAAAACCACAATGAGATACCACCTCACACCGGTCAGAGTGACTAATCTTAACTCAGGTAACAACAGATGTTGGTGAGGATACAGAGAAAGAAAACCCTTTTGCACTGCTGGTGAGAATGCAGACTGGTGCAGCCACTGTGGAAAACAGTATGGAGGTTCTGCAAAAAATTAAAAATAGAACTACCCTGTGACCCAGCAACTGCACTACAAGGTATTTATCCAAAATATAAACATGCTGATTTGAAGGGGCACATGCACCCTAATGTTTTTAGCAGTGCTATCAACAATAGCCAAATTATGGAAAGAGCTCAAATGTCCATCAGCTGAGGAATGGATAAAGAATATGTGCAATGGAATATTACTCAGAGATCAAAAAGAATGAAATCTTGCCATTTGCAAAAATGTGGATGGTACTAGAAATAAGCAAAATAAGTCAGAGAAGGAAACATGTTATTTCACTAATATGTGGAATTTAAGAAACAAAATAGATGAACACAGGAGAAGGGAAGGAAAAATAAGATAAAAACAGAGAGGGAGGCAAACCATAAGAGGCTCTTAATATAGAGAACAATCAGGGTTGCTGGAGCAGTGTTGGGTGGGGGGATGGGCTAAATGGTGATGGGCATTAAGGAGGGCACTTGTTGGGAAGCACTGGGTGTTATATGTAAGTGATGAATCACTAAGTTCTACTCCTGAAGCCATTATTACACTGTATGTTAACTATGTATGGATTTAAATAAATTAAAAAAAAATACATTGTGCCACTAAAAAAAATTATCCAAATTATCATATTACGTGTCATATTTGGAGTACATAATCAGAGGAAAAAATAGCCAGCACTTTTATTCTAGTGGGATAGATGGAGAGATGATTCTGGTATTGATCTCCTATCTGGGAGTTCAAAGGAATCCTTCAGTAAGGCTTTGTAGCAAAGGTAATAAGACAGGCCATGCTCAGTATGAGACTTGCACACATCTTGCAACCCACAATTTAATTCAGATTAGTCTGTTCATGTTATTTCATTATCTCATCCTAATTTCAGTAGCACAGATGTTATCTTATAGTACAATGCATGAATCTTTTTTTTTTCAAAGTACCTTCCATATAACATTGTGAGTCTTTGTGTGTGTGCTTTGTGTGTCTCCATTCTCACAATGAAGTAAAGGAAGCTTGATTTCTCTGTGGCAGAATTATAGATCCCTAAAACTGCTGCCAACAGAATATATTTCACTGTCAGTTTAAGTGATAAAGTGAGACCGAAGTATGAACTCTTTTTACGTTTGCCACCATCTGATTTAATGTGTATGATTTTTGTTGGTTTTTCTGTATACCCATGCTGTGGTCTAAATGTGTCTCTTCCGAATTTATGTGCTAACATCCTAACTCTCAAAAGTGATCATATTAGAATGTGGGTCTTTTGGGAGGTGCTAAGTTAGGAATGTGGAACCTCATGAATAGGATTAGTGCTTTATTAAAAGAGACTTTAGAGAGATCTGTGATTCCTTGTGCTATGTGAGGATACAATGAGAAGGCTAAGACTCAGAAGAGAGCTCTCACCCAGCCGTGCTAGCACCTGATCTCAGATTTCCATCCTTCAGAACTCTGTGCAGTAAGTTTCTGCTTTTTTTTTGTTTTTTTTGTTTTTGTTTTTTTTTTGAGAGAAAGAGAGAACGGAGCATGTGTGCGCATGGAGGAGAGTCAGCAGGCTTAAAGCTGTCAGTGCAGAGCCTGATACGAGGCTCAATCCCATGAAGCACGAGATCATGACATGAGCCGAAATCAAGAGTTGGATGCTTAACCAACTGAGCCACCCAGGCACCCCAAGTTTCTGTTCTTTATAAGCTACCTCGTCTGTGGTATTTAATTATTAGCAGCCCAGATGGATTCAGACAACCCATTTATGAAAATGCAGGTAGTCAATCTGACATCCTATAAAATTCAAGAGATGTGTCAATTAGAATGTGGTAGGGCACGTGAAACATGCTGAATTCTGTGTCAAATTAAAAAAAAAATGAATTCCAAACAACAAAATCTAATAAAATTGAATTCCATTAAATCTATCTCTGTCATAAAGCCTAAATAACAGATTCTCTGCCAGGCATCTCTTACTCTTATGGAGAAGGAATTGCTTTTCATCAGCAGGTAAATTGTTTTATGCTTTGGAGTAAAAACAAAAAACAGAAACAACAAAACAAAACACTAGGTTTAAGGACAGACTAAGAGGTTTCAGAGAGTGATTGTAATCCTGTTCAACTTCTACATTGGTACATATATTTGGGTAACCGACCTCAAAGGAGAGACTGAAAACAGATGGTTATATTTAATTGGTCTTTACAATTACATGGCTTTTCCTGTTTATTTGACATAGTTTTTAATTCCTGATAACAAACATTCTGTGACTCTCAGAGAGAATGGCTGTTTGGCTACAGATCAATTAATTCAGAGACTGGATAGGACCAGGTCTAGGGAAAAGCAATGCACTTCCACAGAGGAGTTCTGCTATATTGTCCTATTTTCCATTGTATGCAGGAGTGGATATAATCCCATAAGATTTTACTGAAAGAAATCAGACCTATTTCTAATAATCAGGTAATAACCAGATTTCCTTTGCTAGATTTAAAACTGTTTCTAGCGCACAACATATTTTCAGAATATTGGAATATCTAAAATCACCAAATTTACATAAATTTACGCACAGTTGTGCCATTTCCACATTTCCATTCATCAATTTTTTGGGTTTTAACATAATTATCATATAAGAATATATCAGAAAAAAATGAACCAAAGAGACTTGAATGATTTTAATAAAAAGCCCATAATCCAATTTAGCTTCTTCAGTTGACATAAGGAAAATACCCCTCAACCTTGCCATATAAAATAATAGACAATCAAAATATTGTACAATATAGAAGTTTTAAGTTTTTAAAATATTTTTATGAATATATTACTTACACAAAGTGATCCATGGGGGTGGGTCTTTCTTGAATGAATTGAAAGTAATGATTCATGTTTTTATTATTTTTTCAATTATTTCAGCAATACCACATATGGAGTTTGAGGTAAGATGACTCTCTTGTTATTTAATTAGTTTAGTTTATTTTTGTCTGTAGTAAACAAGAGATTTATAGCTTTCTCCCTCCCAGAGAAGACTTTGAGGTTAAGAAGAAAAGCTCTGCCCCAAAACAATTTTATCAGTGTTATCTATGTTGTAACAGTGCCTTGGAACTGAAACGTATTGCCTCTTCAGATATTGAATCTCTGCTTTTCTTTCCATGGATTGAAAAGTGATGGTCCAAGTTACTGTTACAATGTCCAAAGAAGAGAAGGAAAAGGAAAGAAAACCAGACTATCAGTAACAAATCCTGCAGGCTTACAGAATAATCTTGAACAAGAAAGGACAGTGTAGAGAAAATTGGCTCTACTTCAAAAGGGCCCCTTCCTTAGAAGCATAATAGAACCATTACCATTAGAAAACAGAGAAGCAGACTCCATACAGTGTTACTTAAGAGAAATCTGAATACTACCATGTTCTCAAATAATTTTAAGAATAGTTTTACAAGCCTAATTCATCTTTGGGATAAGGCAATAAATTCCACTATTCAAATTCCAGTAGTCTCCTGGGAAAGTTAATTCACTCTACAATATGTTTTTTAAAATTTGCTTTATTAAAAATATTTCAATCTTACAGGAAATTACAGATTTAAAAATATGTTATGTGAATGGATATTAAGTTTGGCAAGTAATTATTTGCTTCATGTTATGTACCAGGCAGTTTGTTAGCAACTGAACTTTCAGGGTTTGAAGAGGGACGGAACAGTCTTTACCTTCAATGGCCTTTAATTTTTATAATAGAGACTTGTGCACATAGCTCACTATAGTAAAAGATTGATGGTGGCAAATGCTATGGAATAATTATACACACAATACCATAGGAAAATGAAAATATGTAATAATGTGAGAAGAAGGGGAAGCAGACTTTCAGTCCAAATCTGTTGAGATGATAGTATAGCACTAGTGAGCAGAAGAGTGTTGAGTAGAGGTTACATGAGAGTGGGTGCCTCCGTGTGCATTTCCGTTGTGCCCTCACACATATCAGCTGTCGTCTGTTAGGGGGAAATACGAGGAAATAGGAGTACTAGCAAATACAAATAAAAGGGATGGGAGACGTTTTAGCAGTAAAGAAGGTGCTATTTATATAGGGTAGTCAGATAAAACCTGTGTGATAAAATTACATATGAGGGGGAAGCTAATGGGAAAGAGCTAGCTCTGTGAGTGGCTATCTGACCATGGGGGTGGGTATTGAATCTTCCTGACAGAAAAGCAGTACAAAGGCTGAGTCTGGAGAGTAACTGCTGAATTACAGGAATGGGTGGGTGGCTAGAGCAGAGGGAGTAAAGTTATGGACTGTGGGTAGTAAGACAAGTGAGCTAAGAGGTAGCAGATGGGTTGTACTGAAAATTCAGGAATGTTCCACAGACTTTCTAGAGTACCCAGAAGAGGTCAACACTGGCAAACGGTTTTGATTAATTTGCCTAATAATCTTTTAAATGATTAAGATTAGAAAGATGGCTATTTTTACCACACACTTTATCTCATGATTTATTATTTCCCTTTCCTCCCCTAAACTGACTTCCCCATAACCACGTGTGGAGCATGGATCATTTGATAAATAATAGAAGACTTCAATTCTTAAAATTCTGAGACTTGGAAATTATTTTACCAGATGGACTGAAGTTTGTATCTTACCATAATATGTTTTTCCTTAATGTTTGTTTATTTTGAGAGAGAGAGAGAGAGAAAGAGAGAGAATGCATGCACATGCACATGAGCAGGAGAGGGACAGAGAAAGAGCAGGATCGAGAGAATCCCAAGCAGGCCCCTCACTGTCAGCACAGAGCAGGATGCTGGGCTCATGAGCTGTGAGATCATGACCTGAGCCTAAGTGAAGAATACGATGCTTAAATGATCGAGCCAACCAGGCGCCCCTGTATCTTGCCTTATTTTTTCTTAGGTGGTATTACCAATTAACTGCTGAGTAGAAGTGACAACTGGAAATTCCATTGAGAAAAAGATGGCAGTTTTTTTTTCCTTTTCCTTTTTGTACCTTTGGGCATTGTATCAGTACCCTAGCCCAACACTTTTCTCTTATGGAAAGAGATCAGAAAAGATTCAACATCGGAAGAGGTAGTATCTTTCTTTCAATCCCAAGGCAGTGTTACAATATAGATAATATTAATAAAATTTCTCTTGGGGCAGAACTATTTTTCTTAACCCTGAAGTTTTCTCCATGAGGGAAAAGAAATCTATAAATCACTTGTTTACTTCAGGGGAAAAAAAATAGCCAAAAGAATAAAATATATAACAAAAAAGATTTGTATTATCTTAAACTTCAGAGAAAGTGGATCTTTAATTTCAGTGGACTTGCTAGATATTTATATGTCTGCAGCTTGCCCTGAGAAAGGTAAAAATAGCAATGAAGATAATTAGAAAACTGTGACGTTACTTTTTTATAGTAAGCCAGGGAGGAGATTGTAAGGGCAAATACACATTAAAAGTAAGAAGCTTAATTCTCCCTGTTGAAAATAAGAGAAAATACTTTATCCCTTCATATTTCTTAGAGCAATGACTTCAGAAAATTTGTAATTTTAAGTTCTTTCTATCTCTTTGAAATGTATATAAATTTGTTAAAAAGCAAAATAGTCTCTTGCCAGCATTAATCTCCAGGAATATCTGTTTAAAGGTGTTGGGGATAATATCTGGTATGTAATCAAGGAAGATAGCCACCCTGTCTCCCAGTTTCTGTAGAAAGAAGGGTAGAGGCCTAACTTGGGCGAGCAGCCCTCTTGAAGTTGCAAAACTACCTCTTGTCATAAAGATACAAGTTTACTTTTCCTTTGGATAACCTAATTAGCAAACTCGACCACTCCGATTACTGAGAATGAACCGTGGGTGACAGATGGTGCTATCTAGTCCTCTTACCTGAGACCCAGTTGTTGTTTACGAGAGCATGTTGTAATGGGTTGTATCTGCTTGTCTTTTTATAAAGGGTGAGATTTCTGTCTGTGCAGTGTTTTAACAGATTACCTGTGATGCACAACACATTCTGGTTTAATATTTATTCAGTAGCAAAATTGTTTTCTTTCGTTTCTACCTTTGTGAGAAGTTTTCTGAATTAGGAGATTAAAAAAAAATGTATTTCCCCAATGCATGTAATGTATTTAATATGCCTCGTTTTGCTAGACTCTAAGCTCCATGAGTGCAGGGCTTTATCTGGTGTTTTTCTGCATCTCTAGTATCTAGAATAAATAAATATATCAATCAATAAATTAACTAGAATTTATCATGTAATTTTGTCACCAAATACTTCTTTGATAAAATGTCATTTCTACTTTCCAGTGGTTCCAAAGCCCTAGTTCCATGTTGTAAGTTAGTACCTAAAGCATAAAGGCCCAAACTTTTAAAATATGAACATACTCAGTAATGGAGCCCTCAGTTGTTCAGACATCTTTAAATCTTATTCAGGACAGTAGGAATGTAGGGGTAAAACAAAAATTGCCTTAGTCTCCATTCCTGTCTGGTACCTTTTTCATTACATAAGGAAGGGAATAAACTATTGAACCCTGATATCAGAACTTCTTATGTTCTGGTATCAAAATTGCAATACATATGGAGATTTAGCTATAATGTCCTTTTGCAAGTCATAAAATATTTTTTCTCTGGCTTACACAACATCATTAGGAGCCTCAGATAGGACTGTTCTCTTTTTAGAATACTAACATAAATATTGTTTCCTTGTATAAGAGGATACTTAAAGACTTTTGTAAAAGATGTATATATACCTATGTTCACAAAAACCTGAGACTTGAAATATACTAACATCCCAGTTTGTCTGAAGGAAAAAAGATATGTAACAGCTGCTATCCACAGGTCTCTGCACCCAGTGATAATGATATAATAGAGAGGAAGGTTGCGGAATTTAAATTAGGCATGATAGATACATTTTAGATGATGTTATATGGAGCAATCCAGCATTAGTAAGGTAATATATATGAATCCTTAACAGTTTATCCTACAGAATGACTTTTGTATATTTTATGCTGAGGAAAACATTGCTTAGATCCTCAAAAATAAACTCCCACGAAATTTCCCTATAAACTCCATGGTTCTGAGAATTACTTATTACTGCTTCTCTGTTGCAGATTAAGAATATGGGGAGGAAAAGTAGGAGAGTGTGATCATTTTAATACAATGATGATAGCTTTAGTTTCAGGATATTCTGAAAATGAAAATGCTTAAAGCCTTTAGTGAGCCTTCGGGCAATTCAGCAGCTCTTTTCTCCTGCTGCTTCAAAAACCATTTATAAGACAAACCCTATTGGACTTCTTGACATCCTCCTTCCAGGAGTCCACATTCAAATCTGATTGTACCTTAGAGGTGAGGGATGCCTCAGGCCTAAATTCCACTTGGGTAAACATTCAAAAGATCCACTGAAGCTATGCCGTGTCATTTACATAGTTATGTCTGCACAGCCAAAGCTTCTACCAATTCCAGAAATAAAAGGAAGAATTATGGTAGAGGAAGGACTCCAGGTAATACAAGAACTTCTGTCTGCTATATTTGTTCTCATGAATTATGCCAACATATTAAACATATAATTTCTTGTTGTAATCAAGTGAACATCTTTAAAAAGTTAAGGAAATTGGGGTGCCTGGGTGGCTCAGTCAGTTAAGTATCTGACTTCAGCTCAGGTCATGACCTGATCTCAGGTCATGAACAGTTTGTGGGTTCGAGTCCCGCATCGGGCTCTGTGCTGACAGCGCAGAGCCTGGAGCCTGCTTCAGATTCTGTGTCTCCCTCTCTCTCTGCCCCTCCCTCACTCACACTCTGTCTCTCTCTCTCAAAAATAGACTTAAAAAAAATAAAAGAATAAAAAAATTGAGGAAAAGTATTATTGTCTTAAGTATAAGAAAGAAAAGTTATTCCATTAGAATTAATTTATGTCTGAAAATTTCTCAGATCATTTTGGCACTTGTTGCAGCTGGAGTATATAATTTCACTGGGTATGGAAGTCTTTTTTTGTTTTTTTTTGTTTCTTTTTTTGCATAATGTTTCTCACAGAGGCAGATTTGCTTGACAATCCACAGACTTACAGGAGGATTTCAGAAGAAATGTTTTCATTTGCTGGGGGAAAAATCTGTTGCTAACATTGACTTCCAGGAAGAGACTATGCTCTTAATGTAAAGAGCTTTATTATCACAATTAAACAGACATATGCCATTAACATAAACAATTCAGTGTATTTTATGCCATTTATGTCGTTATGGACCGAATGTGCCCCCCCCCCCCCCCCCGCCAATTAGTATGTTGACGCCCTAGCCCCGAACAAGATTATATTTGGAGACAAGGAATTTAAGGAGACAGTTAAGGTTAAATGAGGCATAGAATGAGGCCTAATCCAACAGGCCTGGTGGTCACAGGCAAACAGCAAGAGACACCAGGAGTGCTTGTGCTCAGAGGAAAGGCTGTGTGAGGACAGAGCCAGAAGGTGCTGTCTGCAAGCCAAAAAGAGAGTTTTCACCAGAAACCAACCCAGTCAGCAGCTTGATCTGGGACATCCAGCATCTGGAACTGTAAGAAAATGAATTTCTGTTGTTTAAGCCTCCCAGTTTGTGGTATTTTGTTATGACAGCCCTCTCAGACTAATACATAATGCTAATGCCAATTTCTTCTTTTTTTTAGGTTTATTTTGAGAGTGAAACACTCACATGAGTGGGGAAGGGCAGAAAGAGAGAGGGAGAGAGAGAGTCCTGAGCAAGTTCTGGACTGTTAGTGTGCAGAGCCCAACATGGGGCTGGAACCCACGAACCATGAGATCATGACCTGAGCCGAAATCAAGAGTCAGATGCTTAACCAACTGAGTTACCCAGGTGCTCTGCCAATTTTTTTTAGATATGGAATTCCAGAAATGGCAAAAGTGACTCAACCAGGGCTGCTATTGTGCCTTACTGTTCTTGAGGTGACAAATACGGTGAAATATTATGAGTTTTGGACATACCAAAACCAGGCTCTAACTATGGGAACAGATAGGGTTGGGCTGAATAAAATGATTGAACGTTACTAGTAAGTCTTATTGTTGGGCTTTTATTCAATAATTGTCAACTGCAATAATGGACTAAGTGCAGAAGTATTTTATTTCCATTTCAATATAAAACTATGCTTATAGATTAATGTGTCCTTATGGGCTTTGATCCAATAACAAGTCTCAGACAAACTTTCAGAAACAGACTTAACAATTTTTTCAAACTCTAAGTTTATAAGTGGCTGATTTTGACAGGGCAGGTCACAGAAATGACCACTTTGGTCATATGAAGCTCCTTAGGGGCTTCAGCTGAAAACACTTTATATTGATTCCTAGGTAAGTAATAGAATGACTTGAAGGGACTTTTCTCATCTGATTCTTTCAGCTCACTTATTTTGTATTTTTCTCATGCAAGTTTCCATTAATTTCTTATTGTTCCTCCCTAGCCAACTCACTCTCCCCCAAATTTAACAAATACTTTCTCTGGTCACCTTCTACCTGTATGCTGAATTCACTCTTTGACTTTTAGATAACTGCTTCCTTTCTGTCTAGCATTTATGATGCATTTCTCTCAATTGGTTCTCCTCTTAAATAATCTCATCTCCCCAAATATATCACTTCCCCAATAGTCTCACTGTAACTTACTGTGAATTTCATCTTCTGTCCAATTTCTCTTCCGCTTTTGTGTTTAAATTTACTGATTACATAGACTTTATTTACCTGTTGTACATCTATACTTAGCACCCTTAATGGCATATACCCCCTTGACGTCCACAGAAGACTGAGATGGTTTTTTGAGAGTGTTATATAAGCAGACACACTTGCAGCTTGGACTGAAGGAGGAGGGGCAGAGAGAGGGCAAAATGAAGGAAAACTGACAGACTTCTGGGATTCCATAGGCAGAAAATGGACTGATGCCAGAATTACTCAGCTACAAACATGTACTATTCTAGAAAAGAAGGACATCTGGGTGGCTCAGTTGTTAAGCATCTGACTTCAGCTCAAGTCTTGATCTCACGGCTTGTGAGTTTGAGCCCTGCATTGGTTGAACTCAAGCCCTGCTTTGGGTGAGAGTGAGCCCCATCTCTCTGTCTCTCTCTTTTTCTCTCTCCCTCTCTCTCCTGCCCCTCCTGGATTTGCTCTATCTGCCCTTGCTCACTTTTGCCCTCTCTCTCTCTCTCTCAAAAACAAAAAACAAGACAAAAACAAAAACAAGAACGGAATGATTTCTGGGTCAAAGCGCAGATGCAGACTCAGAGGCTAACACAGCCCAGAGGTTGGGCCTGCAGGGCTACCACAGGCCTACAGGGCAGATCAAGCCACAAAGAATTATATGCAGGTCTTGAAACCTATTGGAAATTGCCCTGCTTCAGAGCCTTCAAAGGGAGCTTGGCCCTGCCAGCACTTCCATTTCAGACCTCTGGCCTCCAGAACCAGGAGAGAGTTTATTTCTGTTGTTTTAAGTCATCTCATTTGTGGTATCTTGTTATGATATCCGTATGAGACCAGTAGAGCTTACGGAACAGTTGACAACTAAATACTTACTTAATTGTGTTATTTGTAACTTACACTTCCTCTAATGCTAAACAAATACTACTTACATAAGTCAAGGTGTATGTGGACTTCAAACACTGACTTGCTCACTATACTAGGTTGTAAATGAAGTGAGGTATGCCTAAAAGTTATAACCTGTTTCCAAGTGAAAGTAATAACGTGCAACATTACACTGAGGAAAGAATCCTAACTTTTTATTATATTTATTTATTTATTATATTTATTATTATTTATTATATTGTTAAAGAGCAGCTATGATGAATTTAGCATGACTTTTTGGCAATTTCTTTTTTCCTCACCTCACTTCTCCCCCTCCTCTTCCTCGTCTCTTTTCTTCTCCTTTAATTCCTCCCAACTTGATACTTCTAATATATCAGTAAGTTATCATTTTCTTTAAAGTAATTGAAATGTATTTAAAGTCTCTTTAATGATGAAATGAAAAAAAGTTCTAGTTCTGGACCAAAGAGAGCTTGATTTTAGTTGGCTAATACTTACAACTCCATATTATTGCTTATATATATGAGCATTTATAATTTATAAGTTACAATATGAGCATATAGAATAGGAAAGTTCTAATCTCATTAGGATTTTTAACAGCCTGGTGGTAAAAATAATTGTAGTTGTTTGAAATAGAGTCACAGGATTTACTTAGGAGATCCTAATAGTTTTAATGATGTTTGAAAATGTATTGTAATTTTAGTCAACCAGAACAATTGTCTTAATCTGTAAGTTACAAATATATTCACTGTTCAAATGAAAAAAAAATCATCAATTAATTACTTACCATGCACTTTTTATCCTTATGAAAAATTCATAGGATAAAAGCCCCACTGCAGGTAATTAGAGCACATTATGTATAATCACTTGCCAAATTCCATGTTTTAAATCAATCATTTTTTGTGTTCATATGTTTGAAGTAATTTCAGAAGTAAATAATCACAGAGCCCAACAAATGAGATAAAATGGTAAAACAAATATAGCAAAGTATATTAAGAAAGCAATGGAATGAAGCAGAATCTCTTCTGTGAGCAAGCAACCAGGCGTCTTTATGGCAGCTGTAGGTATTGGGAAAACAGAATTTGAGAGGAGTGATCTCCTCTGAGCCCACCGGTGTGAAATAAACTTCCTCCTGCCTTCCAAGATGTCTGAGTGCCACTTGGTTTTTCCACCAGTGATCCAGCCTGTTTCCGTAACATTGCCATGGAAATATCTTTCTCTCCTGACTGAAAAGATGTGGTTTAGTGGATAGAGTTCAGATGAAGTCAAACGTATACCTTGTGGCTAGTTATAGAGTAGTTTATTTCAGGTTATTAAATGGCTTACAGGATTATTTGAAAAAGTAAATAAACCTTAAGGAACTTTTCAGAAGAATTCTAAAAGCTGCATTTCAAAAGTAACCACCAGGGAGTTCCCTCTTTTAAAATTAGGATGTTGGGGGCGCCTGAGTGGCTCAGTCGGTTGGGCGGGTGACTTCAGCTCAGGTCATGATCTCACGGTTTGTAAGTTTGAGCCCCGCGCTGGGCTCTGTGCTGACAGCTCGGAGCCTGGAGCCTGCTTCCTATTCTGTGTCTCCCCCTCTCTCTGCCCCTCCCCTGCTCATGGTCTGTCTCTCTCTCTCAATAACGAATAAACGTTAAAAAAAATTGAATATCCAGTTGCCTTTCCCACAGGACCACTTCACACAACTGAAGCTCAACATGACCCAAACTCGAAAACCTGCTTTAAAAATAAATAAATAAATAAAATGAAATTAGGATGTTGTCTTCTGCAAAGGAAAGCTTTGATAAATTCCACACTGCTATTGTTGCAATTATTAGGAAGCCACCACATTCAAGAAATTGCCACATCAGAACTTTGTACTGCTTCAAGTTCTAAAACCTTGCCATATCAGCTCTGATCACATAAATGATCACATAAATACAGTGGAATCCCTCAACGAGATGCTCTTAGTAGTCAAAATGGTCAAGATCAAGTATTGCTTCTTTCAATAAATTTCTACAGTTTTCAGAAAAATCAGTTCCACTCAGTATCTCTATTGAATTCTATATATAACACCATATTAGCATGCATTCCAATACCCTGTGATTATTTATGTGTCTGATTTTCATTGCTACTTCTGACTTAGAACAATAGTTCCTTTTTTTAATTAAACAATTTTTTTTGTTTTATTTATTTTTGAGAGAGACAGAGACAGAGTGGGAGCGGAGGCTGTCAGCACTGAGTCTGCTGTGGGGCCTGTACCCACAAACTGTGAGATCATGACCTGAGCCGAAGTCGGACACTTAACTGACGGAGCCACCCAGGCGCCCCTAGAACAATAGTTCTCAACTTTTTGCTCTAAAGTTGCCTTTCCAGTCTTAAAATTATCAAATCCTTCAAACAGGTTTTGTTTATGCAGTAATGCCTATTGGTACTTATCACTTTAAAAATTAAAACTGAAAAAATTTAAGGCATAAGAATTCACAACCACTTATTAGCCATCAAAGCAGTAATGTCATCAAACGTATGTCGCCTCTGTAGACACTCATAAGAGAATGAGAGTAAAACAGGTGCAAATATCTTAATGGTATGAAAACAGCTTTGACTACATTGATCCCAGAGAAGGTCCCCAGAACTCTCAGGGGTCCTGAGAACCTGTTTTAAGGAAGCAGTAGTTTAGAGGAATTTGAACTCTCCTTGCAGTGTCATAGGCTCAGACCCTAAAATGTTATGTGAATAAGAAACATAGTCATTAGTGTTTGGGGAACCAAGTTGGAGATTAATGTGGAAGCTCTGAATTTAAGACCTTATTTTCTGGAGAAAATAAACTGTTTACATGATTATATTTCTATCTGTCTATAAGGCAGAAATATATGAAGTTATTACTTTCAGATATGAAACACTAAACACTAGAAATATGGTCCTAACTACACAGGGTACTCTTTAATTAAGTGAAAAAGTGAAAATATAATATAGATACACTTTTACTTATAGTACACTTCACTGTTACCTAAACTGGATATGCCATGGATCACATATTCAAATCTATTTCTACCATGATGGAAATCTGTATGTCATGTTTATTTTTGAGTAGAGGTTTGTCTTATTTCCACACTAGTGTTACAAATAAATTTATGTCTGTTTTGGAGTTTTCAAAGCCAACAAATACCTCTAATCAAATATGGGAGAAGTTTTGCCAACTTTCAGTCTTGGAACTCATGGACAGTGAGTTCTAATCCCGATTTTGTCAGTGACTCATTCTGTGGCATTGAACATGTCATTTTACTTTTCTGTCTCAGTTCTGTCATCTGTGAAGTAGAGATAATATTGTTCAGTTGAGCACATTGTGCTAGCCTGTATCCTCTGGATGACTTCACAAAAGAAATTCTGCATATGAATTTGAATATATGCCAAGAAAATTATAACAAGTTATCTACCTCAAAAACATGCAAGAAAGAGCCAATGGAAATAATTTTAAAAAATACACCATATGCATTTTTAAAAGTAGAGCAGATATCATCCTAGGAAATCCATCGCCACATTTGTACAAATTTAAGAGATAATTGTTTTTTTCTCTTATTATAGAAGAAAGTCAGACATCACAGTACAACTTGTCTTTTTTGGAACGGTTGTAATCTCATCACAATCATTTAACTATACCTGTTAATCACAGTTGGTGCTAGCTGATTTACTGGAAAAACTGTTCAAACAATGACAGAAAAATGGAGAAAAATAAATCCTTTTGCTCTTTGTACAGTTAAGTAATCAGCCCTTTCAGCCTCATGAAACTTCTGTATTGCTAGTTTAAAAAATAAGGTTACTGAGGTATAATGTCCATTTTTCTTGAAACTAGTAGCCATGACAGAGAAAAAGGAATGTTGAAAAAAAATTTTTAAACTTATATACATGTCTTTACATTCGTAAGACATGTTACGTACATTCGTAACTGAATTACTTTCAGTTTACTTTTGGACATCCCTGACACTTTACATTGTTGGTAATATTAATTGCTTGCTGCTTTTCCAAGAATCATGCATAGTATCTTCCAGGTGCACTTTAATAATTATGATCATAGGGTCTGGAATCAAAGAGACTTGGGTTTGAATTCACTTTTTCCATTTACAAGTTATAGAAATTTTTTAATTTATAATTTCAAAAGTTACTTATTGCAGTGAATGTATAATTGTACCGAACATTAAACTATATGCTTGGTTATAAATGAATAAACACTTGCTTTAGAAAATTAAAAGAGAATCTATTATGTGAGAAACACTTTTTGAATAGCATGAACTCTGATTTATATTATAAATGTTAAGAGTTGTATTTTCTTGGGGCACCTGGGTGGCTCAGTAGGTTAAGCGTCTGATTTTGGCTCAGGTCATGATCTCACGGCTCTTGTGTTCAAGCCCCACTTCGGGCTCTGTGCTGACAGCCCAGAGGGTGGAGCCTGCTTCACATTCTGTGTCTCCCTGTCTCTCTGCCCCTCTCCTGCTCATGCTCTCTCTCCTTCAAAAATAAACATTAAAAAAAATTTTTTTAAAGTGTTGCATTATCTTGCAGATACATAAATTCAATATAACAATATCTTAAACAAGTTTGGAGGAAAACAGGCAAATATGAATAGTGGTCATATTTACTCCTGGAGCATAGAGCTCGTATGTTAAATATTTCTTTAGACCATTCTGGATTTTCTGAATGTTCTGTGATTAGTATGTCTAACTTCTACAGTGCTTTCTGTTTATCCTATTGACAAGTTTTGTTCCATTCTTGGGTTTTGGTTTTCTTATCATTAAAACAAAAAATAGTAGTGGTACTATCTTTCATAAATAATGACATATAAACATAGAATTGATGAAAAAATACTATACCACTTTTCAGATCCATTGAGATCACTGTATCTCCTCCAAACCTTCTCCCATATAACTTTTTCCATTTTTCAGATTTGTACCTTTAATTCCTAACTATGAGAACAGAATCCAGCAACTTTAAAACAAATCTAGATATTAAAAAAATTTTTTTTTAATTTTTATATATATATATTTTTTTATTTTATTTATTTTTTTTTTTGCGACAGAGAGAGACAGAGCATGAAAGAGGGAGCAAGGGAGAGGCAGAGAGAGAGGGAGACACAAAATCTGAAGCAGACCCTCGGCTCTGAGCTGTCAGCACAGAGCCTGATGCGGGGCTTGAACTTATCAACTGTGAGATCATGACCTGAGCCGAAGTGGGATCAACTGACTGAGCCACCCAGGTGCCCCAAAACGAATCTAGATATTTTAGTGATACTGGCCTGGGGTTGATTAGATTACTTGGGTGGAGCACAGTATAGAAGGATAAAGGCTCTGGGTTCAATTCCCACTGTTGTCAGTTCCCATTGTTCAGATGGGAAGTCATTAATCTTGTCTTTATTCTGTTTGTAATGAAATTTTCTTATCTGGCTGTTTTTAAGACTTTTTCTTTATTATGGTTTTCATCAATTTGATTGTAATGTGTTTGTGTTTTCTCTTTGGGGTTCATGGAGCTTCTTGAATATTTTACTATGTAGTGATTTTGTGATGTATCTCTCAGGAATATGGATGTAAAAGTCAGGATCCTCTCCTTCAAAAATACATTGACTTCCTTCCTTCCCCCAGTTCAGTTCCTTCTCAGTTAAGACTTGTATTTTATTTAAAAAAATATATATATTTTTGGCATGGAGGGAGTAATTATGTACCATAAGAGTACTACAAGGATGTCGGTCATCAAGCTGATATAAATGACCACTTCAAAGAACAAACACTCTGACTTAGTTACTACTTTTCACCCCCCAAGTCAGGTTTTCACATTATGATTGAATTTATGCTTAGTAAAAATGGATTTTAAATGGCAAACCACTGGCTTCTTCAAAGCTATTGAAAGATTTAAAGCTAACCAGTGGGATTTATTCTATGTAATACATTCGTTTCTAAAAATTTACAGTTAGGAGGGTGAAGATGAAGTTAGGGGCTCATTCCCTGCGAGGAACAAACATGGTAACAGTTTGGGTAGGAGAAATGGGCTGAGTGCCACCTGAAATGAATGATGGCAGCAGGAAGGTTGAGACTGTGAGTTTGTCTTCATCTTCCAAGCTGTGTAGCTTTGGGCAAGTTATTTAACACTTTGGAATCTCAGTTACTTTACGTATAAAATGGGAGCAGTGATACCCCAGAGTACTCTAGAAGAATTAAATAAGAATACGGGGGCGCATGGGTGTCTCAGTTGGTTAAGCGTCTGACTTCTGCTCAGGTTTGGTCTTGTGTTTTGTGAGTTTGGGTTCTGTCAGCTCAGAGCCTGCTTTGGACTCTGTGTCTCCTTCTCTCTCTGCCCCTCCCCTGCTCATGCTCTGTCTGTCTCTCAAAAATAAAAACATTAAAACAATTTTTTTAAAAGAACAGATATATGGTGTATAACTTGGGACATGATGCATGCATAAGTACAAGAAAGTATAGTTAACTATAATTTTACTTACTGTTAGGATCAGAATTTCATAGGCCCATAATATGACAAACTAGTAAGATAACTTTTTTAGCTAGTAACTTTGATTTTCCAAAGATATATGCTTGCATTCTAACTTTCTTAATACAGCAGATTATAATAAGAAACACCAGAAAAGATTTAACTATGGATTAGGTGTCTAGTAGGTCTAATTAACAAATCTAATCTTTGGCGTTCTATGTTATTTGCACACTGCTATTTAGACTATAAAGAATAAAATTATGTAAAGACATTTTGTATGACTCTCAACTATATGAATTTCTCCTTTCTTTGGGTGATTGTATAAATGCCTTCACATACGCAAGTTATTTTTATTTAGGATCATGGAACCAGATAAAAAGAACAATTGAATAAAATAGAGTGGGGAAAGCTTTACATATGGAAGTTTCAGGGCATGTAAAGAGTTTTTTGGACATATGGGACAAACTTATTTTGATGGAAGAAATTCAGATCTCAATATGTTTAAAGTAAATGAAATTATTATAACAAAAAATTATAACTTGAACACATAATTTAAGCCTGTTGTTTCTATTTGATGGTCTTGCTCTCTCTGGAGTTTTATGAGATCAAATTCAGCTGAGTTTGATATTCAAAATCTTTTTTAAAGAAGGATGAGCAAGCAACTTCTTAAAATTTTACTCCAGTGTGCTGCCTTTGGCCTGAATTAGGATTGTTAGTGCAAAATGCAAAATGCAAAGTGCACTATTCTGCACCCAGACTTGATTCAGTGCTTCTCTTTTTACTTCTCCCCCTCTCCCCCTGAAATTCTTTCCTCATGATCTGGTCAAAAATATCCCAAACATATTCTAATGCAGTGCTTTTATCTTTTATACTTTTTTAAAAATCACATTATTATTCTTTTCACACATATTCCAAAAAACACAGATTAACAAGTTAAAGAAGTAAAACCACACATAATTCATGCTAAGAAAGCTAATATGACACACACATGCACACATATACACATTTCAATTTACTTGTAAGTAGAGAAAGATCTACAACTTAACAAGCTAACTTGTGGGAGAGAATGGTAGGTGCAAAACCTTTTTTGGGAAACAGATAAATACACTCTCAGAGCAAACCCTACTTATTGAAAACAAATCAAAGTCCTGAAATCATAAAAGAACCTTGGATGGGATGGTAGTGTTGGAAAATCATCACTTATGCAGCAAAAAGGAGGGAGTTTTGGAGGTATTCCTCAGATGGTTTGTTGTGAATGTAAAGGAGGGAAGCAAGAGGAAAATGAGTCTTCTAGAGAAAAATAAGAGGGAGAGGAAGAAGGGGAAGAAAAAGAACCACAGAAGTAAAAGACAGTGTTCCCCTTCCCGCAAAATTAAGCGGCCATTATGGAAAGTACACTTCTCTGTAACAACAAAGAGGGCAAACTTGAACTAAACAATTTAATAAATAGCCCAAACCTCTCATCCCTACTTGGTATTGTTGCGGACTTTGTAAAATAGGAGACATTTCCCAGGGGACAGAAAACTGCTTGCAAAACACATACCACAACAAGAAGAAAATGTAAAATGAAAATGACAAGAGTTTAGCTAGTGACTTATTCTTAAAACAAAACAAAACAAAACAAGACAAAACAAAACAAAACACAAAAAAAAAAACCCCGGGGAACATATCAATCTGTATTAAACATTCTTAAACAATTATGTGGATGAACATATTAAAAGAAATTGCTTCAAATAAGACATCCAAAAACTCAGATTAGAAATGAATAATAAAAGTAGGAAATAAGAGTTGGCAAACTCATGAAAGACATTGAAGAAAAATACAAAATCATTTCACGAATGAAGAATAAATTAGAGTGCATGCACAAATAGCCTGGATTCAACTGAAAACATATGAAAAGTCATTTAATAAAGATAGGAAGAGAAACAGAAGAAATAAAAAGTAAAGAAGCAAATACCATTAGAGAGGGAGCAGTAGAGAAGATAGGCATGGAATATCCAACATATATGTACATTGAGTCCCTGTAAAGAAAAGACAAAATAATGAAATAAAAAATAATATTGAGAAGTATATTCCAAGAGACCATTTCAGAACTAAAAGACCTACTACATTCCCATTTGGATAAGGCCTGCCATATAGTTTAGAAAATTGACCTACAGTGGCCACATCGGAGATTTATCATGATAAAAAACTAGTAGACTTTAAAGATGAAAAAAAAATCTGAATCTCCATGGAAAGAAATGTTACCAAGAAATAAAATAAAAAAAAATCATAAATATTTCTACTCCTTGCTGTCCTTAAGGCACCAACTCCTTCAGCCTCACATAATTTCTTTTATAATATAAGCTCTTTAAATATAAGAACACAAGAAGATCGAAAGCAATACATATCTGCAAACAGTAAAACCAAAGAAGGCAGTGATTGCTGTATTAATATCAAAGTAAATTGAATATAAAAAGTAAAGGAAACATATATTTCATAATAACAAAATGTGAAGCTTATAAAGAAGACATAATAAGAGTAAATTAGTAAAGCCCCTAAATATTATATGAATTAACTTGGTATAGTTTGTGAAATGGACAAACTCCTTGAAAAATACACCAAAAACTGAAGAGTAAAGAAGTAATGAATATCCTATATCTGTAAAATAAGTTAATCTGTAAGAAAATGCTTTCTACAAAGAATACTCCAATTCTACATAGCTTCATTGTTCAAGTTTTCTATGTATTTAAGAAAAAAACAAATCTTATCAAAATAATCTAGGGAATAGAAAAAAAAAGGAACACTTCTAAACTAGTTTTATGAGTGAACATAATTTTAATATCAAATCTTACATAAGAGCATTATAAGAAAAACAGAAAAACAAAAGCAATACTGTATCTCTCACAAATATAGATGCAAAAGTAAATTGAAGTCATCAGTACATAAAAACAACTATACATTATGACAAAATGAGGTTTATTTTAGGAGTGCCTGATTTGTTTAACATTGGAAAGTTAATAAATTTTATTCAAAACCTCAAGATAACAAGAAAAACCTATCTTCTCTGTAGTCAAAGAACTTTTTTTTTGACGAAGTTCAACATAGACTCGATTTTAAAAGCCACTTAAGCTAAAAAATTTTTTTTTCATTTTTTAAAAATTGTTTATTTATTTTTGAGAAGGAGAGTGAGAGAGACAGAGCATAAGCAGGGGAGGGACAGAGAGAGAGGGAGACACAGAACCTGAAGCAGGCTCCAGGCTCTGAGCTGTCAGCACAGATGCTGGTCTCAAACTCACTCAGGAACTGTGAGATCATGACCTGAGCCAAAGTCAGACTCTTAACCCACTAAGCCACCCAGGCACCCCTAAAAAAAATTTTTTTTAAACTATAAACTGGGAACAGTACAGAATTTATTTTTCAGGTGATGAAGTGCATCTGGGAAAAACCTACAACCCATTATATAATGATGAAATATTAAGGCATTCCCACTGAATTAAGGAAAAAGTCAAAATTTTCTATTGTACTCAATATTGTATTGGAAATTCTAGCCAGTGGTTTAAGGCAAGTTAAAAGGGACAATTATTATAGCAGCATCTGGGGGGACTCAGTCGGTTAAACATCCAACTTTGGCTCAGGCCATGATCCCATTATTCATGAGTTTCAGCCCTGAGTCAGGCCCTGTGCTGACAGCTCTGAGCCTGGATCCTGCTTCGGAATCTGTGTCTCCCTCTCTCTTGGCCCCTCCCCTGCTTATACTCTGTCTCTCCCTCTGTCTCTCTCTCTCAAAAATAAAAACACATAAAAATTTTTTTTAAAAAGGACTCATAAACATTACAGAAAAAAATGGAAACTATCATTATACACAGAAATTTCAGAACATGCAACAGATAAGCTATTACAAATCATCAAGGAATATAGCATAGTTGCTGGATAAGTAGTCAATTTAAAAGTAAAGTATGTTTTATATAGGAGCAAAAACCAAATTTAAAATCATCTCATTTATAATCACAAAATGCATACAATACCTAGATCGAAATGTGGGCAAAATCTTTATTTTGTACATCTCTATTGCAGTATTATTGACATAATAAGATAAATTTTACATTTGAATGTATCCAAATTGATTAGTTTTGACATACCTATATACCATGAAACCCTCACAAATATAAAGTATCTTTCCTCATTAAAAATGCATTTAAGACATTTATAGGTAAAATAAGTTTAAAAAATTGCTATTTTAAAAATAGCATGGCATGGTGCTGTAAATAAAATAATGATGGAATGTTGATAATTGCTGATACTCATGATAGATATGTGAAAATTTATTGTATCATTTTCTCTATTCCTGTATATCATTGAACATTTTTTTAAGGGAGGACATGCATAGGAATGAGATCGATAATGATCAAACCAAATAATCAATAAGGCATTCAAACACAAAGTGTGTGTAATAAGTAAAATTTTAAGAATAAATGCCTAGATAGAATGGGACAGTTTTCAAAATTTGTATTTCCTCAAGCTGTTATAACTCTCACAAATTTCAGCTCACAAATTCAAAATATCATGTTTTAAAATTCACCATTAAACCTCAACCTCAGATACAGATTTCCTTCTCCAGCATATCCAGATTCTGAAACTTGAGGCATCTTTCTGATCAAAAGACCCTCAAATGATCTGACTAGTCAGTAATCATCTTCTAATTGCTATGGGCTTTCTTTTCTCAGCCTGACATTTCTTTGTATTATATGTGTGTTATCATGCTGGCTATCTTCTGAATGTCATACAGAAAAACTGCCAATATGAAGCTAAAGATATATTTTCTCTATTTTCTAGCTATGTCTTCTCCCTTTTCCTGTGTTGTCTTACAGTAATTTCTATGTGTAAGGAGTACAAAGCTATGCAATTGTTTTCCAGCCAAAACAAATGATTTTTTTTCTTTAAAAAGACCAAGCATATTTCCTGAAATATATATTTCTAGATGCTGGCTCTCCACTGTATTGCAAATACAGTGACTACTATAGTGTTGATATTTAAAATTACCTCTAATAATAATGTTTTTGAAGTATTTCCCCATGTATTTTTGCTGCAAAATATCAAAATTTTAATATATTAAAGCAAGATTGAATATTTTAAGTATTCTAGCACTTGATAACCGTTTTAATATATGTTTATTAGCAAAGGAACAACTTAAGTTTACCTGGTCAAATGCTTAGCTACAGAGAATTTGTTAATGAATAAGTAAATAAAATTATTATTTATGTAGATATCAGTATGATAATATAAGTGATAAAATAATGTAAAATGCTAATGAAATATGTTTTTATTAGATATGTTTACTTGACAATTTTACAAAATACATGAAATTAATAAGAAGAAAATTAACAGAGGCAACAGAAAAAAGGCAGAGGACAGAAGGAAAGGAAAAATAAAATGGAACCAAAGAATGCATGAGGCTACTGGAAGCTAGGAGCAAGGCCTGGAAACAGATCCTTCTATAAAGATCCTAGTGTCTTGAGGCACCTGGGTGACTCACTAGGTTAAGCTTCCAACTTTGGCTCGGGTCATGATCTCACAGTTCATGGGTTTCAACCCTCTGTTGAGCTCTGTGCTGACAGCTCAAAGCCTGGAGCCTGCTTCAGATTCTGTGTCGCCCTCTCTCTGTGCCCCTCTCTCTCTCTCAAAAATAAATAAACATTAAAAAAATTTTAAATAAATAAAGACCCTAGTGTCTTTAGAGGGAGTATGTCTTTGCCAAAATTTTAGGATTCTGTTTTCCAGAAACGTGAGACACTAAATATGTATTGTTTAAAGCTGTGTACTTTGTGGTATTTCATTATTGCAGCTCTACCTAGGAAACTAAGAGATGGGGGAAAATTGCATATTTCTTTTGAGTAATTTCAGCTCAGATTTAAAATTTTCTTCCATTAAGAATACAGGTCACACTCAATAATATTATTTGCAATGCCTGAGACTTGCCAATAGAAAACATAGATGTCTTTATATTGTTAGTGTTGTTGGGTTGTTGGAGATACCTCTAGGTAATAGTGATTATCCTCATTTCTTTATTTAGCATAGTTATTAGAACCAAAGCTAAATTTTGTTAGATTAAATAATAAAGAACACTATTAATATGGAATAATAGTATATTAGATATATTAATAGATATATTAATGATATATTAGTAGATATATTAGTATATCATAATTTTGTTAATATGTTAACTATTTCAATGTAATTGGTACTGTCTATAACTATGTAATTTGTGATTCACATTTTAAAAGATTAATCTGAGAAGAGGTTTAGAGATTCAAGCTTGTCACAAAAGTATTCAGAATCTTGTTACAAAGGAAATTCAAAATGATAATAGCTGAGATTTTCTGAAGGAATAAATGACATCAAGCCACAGACTTAAGAATCACAAGAACCCAAGGAATCTGATCTGCAAAAGCACATGTAGACACCTCTTGATTAAATTTCTGATTAAGAGAAACACAAAGAGGTATCTTATAAGCAGAAAGAACAAAGGTAGATTATCTTCAAAAGAACAACCAACTTCTCAATAGTATCAGTGGAAGTCTAAAACCAAGGATCCAGGGCCTTCTGGGTGGTTCAGTTGGTTAAGCATCTAACTCTTAATTTTGGCTTGGGTCATGATCTCAGGGTTGGGAGATTGAGCCCCGCATTGGGCTTTGCACTGGGCATGAAGCCTGCTTAGGATTCTCTCCCTTCCTGTCTCTTTGCCCCTCCCCCACTTGCATGTGCGTGCTCTCTCAAAATAAATAAATAAATAAATAAATAAATAAATAAATAAATAAATAAAATAAAATAAAACCAAAGATCCACCGGAGAGTATCGGAAAAATACATGGTGTTTTTAGAGGGATAAGGATAGTTCCACTTTTCATTAGCCTGGATGGAAATTATATTCATAAGCATTAGGTAGAGTACTCAAAAAAGGCTTACCTAAGTAGGCCTAAATTCAATGACATGCTGCTCCATAAAATAAAGCCTAAAAGAAACGAACATGAAAAAAAAAAAAAAAACCCTGAAGAAATAAACTGTTCATAACTAAACTGTTTCCCAGAACCAATCTCCAAAATATTTATAAGAATACAAAAATAACCAGCACCAAACTAAGTAAAACCTTAATGTGTAGCATTCATTCAATAATTGTCATGCATGCAAAGAAGCAAGATAATTTTACCCATTATAAAAATAACTAACGAAAACCACACCAGAAATGGCACAGATACTAGAATTGGTAGAAGAGGATGTTGCAACATTTGTTATAACAATATGACATATGTCAGGAATCTAAAGCAGGGATCAGCAAAAGTTTTATGTCAGGAGCGAGATTGAAACTTTTGTGGACCAAAGTTTCTGTCACATTCACATTTGCTGTTGTAGCATGAAAGCTACTATAGACAATCTATAAATAAATAAATAAATAAATAAATAAATAAATAAATAAATAAGAAGAAAGGAAAGAAAGAAAGAAAGAAAGAAAGAAAGAAAGAAAGAAAGAAAGAAAGAAAGCTGTGTTCCAACACAACTTTCTTTGAAAAAGAGGCTACAGGTTCTGTTCATTCTATAAACTGTAGTTTCCTGAACTCTGATCTAGAAAAAAAATTGGGTATTTTAAGGTTAATGGAAGATATGAAAAAGACACACACTTTAGAGATAAGAACTAGAATACCTAAGGCATAAAACATACTGTATGAAATTAATACCAGATTAGACACTGCAGAAGAAAATATTAGTGAACTTGTAAACACATCTAAAGCAATTATGTAAAATGAATCACACAAAGGAAAACAAACTGGAAACGACCCCACAGTATTCTGTGACAGTTTTAATAATTTAATATATATGAAATTGGAGTGCTCAAATTTTTTTGAGGGGGCAAACAAACATTATTTGAAGTGCTAATCATTTACAGTTTATCTAAATTTGATGAAAACTGAAAACATACTGATTCCAAGAAATTTTAAGAACTTTAAGCAATAGAAACATAAGCTAAATAAAAGATGAAACTTTAAAGCTCTTGGAAGAAAAGATAAGAGAATGTCTTTGTGACTGAAGAATAGGGCAAAGATCTGTAGACTGAAAGAAAATAGAGTACTTGAAACAAAAAAGAAAATAAATGATTACCTGGACTTCATTAAATTTATAAGTCTCTGTTCCTCAAAAGATACTGTTAAAAATGAGAAATCAGGTCATAGGCTGGGAGATAATGTTCACAATGTATTTGAAAAAAAATATTTAAATTTAGAGTATAAACATATAAATAATAATAAATAAATAATAAAAATGGTTCAGTTAAAATGGAAAAAAGACTTTAACATGCAGTGTCTACAAGGACCTGTGGATGTACGACAGTGTAAGGTGATATTCAATATTATTAGTCATCAGAAAAAATGCAACTTAAAACTGAAATGAAATACCACAGTGGTTTCCTTTAGACTGGCTAAAATTGAAAACTCTAAATATTAGCATGCAAGGTAAATATATCTGTCATATGTTACAGTTGATAGTGTAAAATGGTACTATCATGTTGCACAGATTGTTTTTATTTTTGTTTTTTATAATGGTGGACCTATGACTTCCTTAAGATAAAACTGACAGTTGCTGATCCACTGCTCAAAATTGATTTTCACAAAGACTAACATAGTAATATCCACTAATATTATATTTATAATTCAATAGATGAAGAGATAAGTAGATAAGCAACCAATTATACAGAAGAATGAATGAACGTATTTTGTCACATTCATACAATGGGATGCTATTTAGCAATAGAACAGAATGAACAATAGAACAGAATGAACAATGAACAACAGAATGAACAATGTGCACTACAACATGTGACAGTATTTAAAAAATTATGCTACATATAAGGCAGATATAAGAATATATATATTATTATTTTATTTATATGTTGATGCAGAACAGATAAAATGGATCTATGGGGAAAAATTCAAAATAGTGAATACTTCTGGGTGGTGTAGGGAATATTATGAAAAATTTACAAAACAACTTTCTGTATCTTGGTGGTTGTTTTGATTACACAGCTACATACATACATTTGTCAACACTCATTAAGTTATACAAATGAGAGCTCTGCGCTTTACTGAATATATATTTATCTCAGTAAAAATTAAATTAATATAAAACACGAAATAAAATGCCAATCTCATTTTAAAATTTAGATTAAAAAAACAAATGAGTTTTTGGTAAATTGTACCTATCTATATGTAAGATGAATAATTACTATCGAGTTGATCTTTATTCCAGGAATAGAAGTTTTATTTAGTATTTGGAAATAAATCAACTTAATTCACTTTGTAAATGATAAAAGGGATGGCCATTTTTCTAAAACAAGAAAACCATTCTATGAAATTAAGGGCTATTTGGGATAAAAGCCCTTAGAAAATCTGGAGTAGAGGATATTTGTTAATCTGGTGAAAGGGGCAACTATAAGAAATCATAGTTAATTTTCAAATTAAAATGTTGATGGTTGAGATAGGGAACAAGATACAGAGTATCTACTGTCACTACTTACATTTAACACTGTACAGTTCATAGCCAGTGCAATAAAGCAAGACAAGTATGTAATGACAGTTAGTAAATAGAAAAGAAGAATAGACCTGACATCATTCCTAGATGATATATGGCTGTGAATTTGGAAAAGTACAAAAGAGTCTTCAGATAAACTACTAAGTTGATTATACAGGTTGCCACATTAAGTTTTACTTCTATATACAGAAAACAATCTCATATTTTAATTATAAAAGGTTATAATTAAAATAAGAATAAGTGTAACAAAACATACACAGTAAAACCTTGGTTTGAGAGGAGTTATGATGGCAGAGCAGCCTGGAGACACTGAGCCTCTCTCGTCCCTGAAATGCAGACAGATCAGTACCAAACCATTTTGAACACCTAGGAAATTGACCTGAGGATTAACACAACAATCTGTATAACTTGAGCCACAGAACTCAACAGATACACTGTGCGGAGAGGTGAACTGGGGGAGAGAAAAGCTGTGGAGGGTAAGGAGCTGCTTTTGAGGAGAGAGGACAGAGAAAGGGAAAGGGGGACGGTGTGGTGCACTGAGATTGTGCAAGAAAAGCACTCCCCCGTGTAAACACTCCCCAAGTGAAAACACTCTCAGGGAACTAAATAAAAAAAAAATCTATTCCCCAAAACCATTGACGGGAAGAAGGGAGAGGGTTTCAATACTAACAGAATTCTATAAATAGTGGAGCACAGGGTCTGAAGTTTTGGAACTCATTGCCTGGCAGTGCTCTGATGAGGAATTAGGGCAAATCCGTAGGAGCAGGCAAGCAGGGTCTAAGGGGTATGTGTGCTACATGGGGAGAAGCGGTTCCCCTGCTTGGAGTGCACTTAGTAGAGGCGATATGGCCTCCCCGCAAGAAAAAGTCCCAGCAGGCCCTGGAGAGCAGCCACGTTTGCTGGTATTGGGACAAAGAAGCCAGAGTGTGATGAAACCTGGCGTCAGCTGTGTGCTGTGGTTTGCCACAATCTCTGAACTTCTGCAGCTGTGCGATCCCATGAAGATTTTCTGGGGAAGGCTGGCACCTGGCCATTGCTCACTGATAACTGTCCCCTAGAGAGTTGGCGCGCATCCAAGCAGCAGAGGTCGCTGAAATGTGGGGTTTTGAAACACAAACATATCTGAGATAAAACTCTGGAGGAAGGTGCTGCCTGGCAGGCACACAGCTTGGACACAGACAGGGTTAGGGGTGGGGAGTAGATGGAAGCCTGAGACAAATGAGAGGGGCTTAATGGAGGGTCAATGAGCACGAAGTTCCTGTGCCAGGGACTAGGGAGCTGAGTGAAGCTATTTATGCCTATCCTGAGCACTTGCATCCATGTCCCACTGATCCACTCCAGTAAGCTAAGTAGCACCACCTAGTGGAGAATGGAGCCATTACACCAAGCCTTGCCCACCTGCACCCTCCAAGCACATTCCCTAGAAGACCAGCACAAGTCACTCCACCTGCTTAGTGTACAGACTACAGAATGTTTCATAGTTTCATTTCCAGGGGAAACTAGATACAACTTAATTCAGGTTTCATTCTGCTTGCTGGTTCATTTATATGTTCGTTTTCTTCTGTTTTTGCTTAAATTGTTTCCTTTTTTCTTTTTTTTTCTTCCTCATTCTTGGATACAGAAAGAAAAAATTTTATTTTATTTTTTTACTTTAGTTTTTTATTTTTTAAAGTTTGTTATTGCACATTATTTCATTTTTTATTTTATTATATGAAATGTTTTTTTTTAATTTTTAAATTTTTTTCTTACATTTTTTTTCTTTCCCTTTTTTCTCTATTCTATCAAGCTCTTTCAACAAGCAGACCAAAACACACCTAGGATCTAGCTTCCTTTATTTGCGTTTATTGTGTTCAGTACTCCCTCTAAATGTCAATGGATTAAACAATCAAAGGAGATAAGGTATCAGAATGGATAAGAAAACAAGACCCATTCATATGTTGCTTAGAAGAGACTCATTTTAGGCCTAAAGGCACCTGAAGATTGAAGTGAGGGGATGGGCAGCCATCTACCACTGCCAGTTGTTGTCGAAAGAAAGCGGGTGTAGCCATACTTGTATCAGACAAACTAGATTTTAAAATAAAGATTGTAACAAGAGATGAAGAAGGGCATTATATTATAATTAAGGGGTCTATCCACCAAGAAGATCTAACAATTGTAAATATTTATTCCCCCAACATGGAAGAACCCCAATAGATAAATCAATTAATCACAAACATAAAGAAACTCATTGATAATAATACCATAATGGTAGGGGACTTCAACACCCCACTTATAGCAATGGACAGATCATCTAAACAGAAAATCAACAAGGAAAGAATGGCTATCAATGACACACTGGACCAGATGGACTTAACAGATATATTCAGAACATTTCATTCTTCTCCAGTGCACATGAATCATTCTCCAGAATTGATCAGATATTGGGTCACAAACCCAGTGGTTTGTGGTTTTCAGACCACAATGCTATGAAACTCGAAATCAACCACAAGAAAAAATTTGGAAAGACCATGAATACTTGGAGATTAAAGAGCATCCTATTAAAGAATGAATGGGTTAACTGAGAAATTAAAGGAAAATTAAAAAGTACATGGAAGCCAATGAAAATGAAAACACGACAGCCCAAAACCTCTGGGATGCAGCAAAGGTAGTCATAAGAGGCAAATATATAGCAAATCCAAGCCTTCCTAAAGAAGGGAGAAAGGTCTTAAATATGCCACGTAATCTTACACCTAAAAGAGCTGGAAAAAGAACAGTTAATAAAGTCCCAAACCAGGAGAAGAATGGAAATAGTAAAGATTAGAGCAGAAATAAATGATATTGAAATTAAAAACAACAACAGCAACGACAACAACAACAACAACAACAACAACAACAAAACCCAGTAGAACACATCAATGAAACCAGGAGCTGATTCTTTGAAAGAATTAACAAAATTGATAAACCCCTAGCCAATTTGATCAAAAAGAAAAAGGAAAGGATCGAGCAAATAACAAACGAAAGAGAAATCACAACCAATACCACAGAAATACAAATGATAAGAGAATATTATGAGCAATTATATGCCAACAAATTGGGCAATCTGGAAGAAATGGGCAAATTCCTAGAAATGTATAAACTACCAAAACTGAAACAGGAAGAAGTAGAAAATTTGACCATAACCAGTAAAGAAATTGAATCCGTAGTCAAAAATCTCCCAGCACACAAGAGTCTAGGGCCGGATGGTTTTCTAGGGGAATTCTATCAAACGTTTAAAGAAGAGTTAATACCCATTCTGTTGAAGCTGCTTCAAAAAAAAAAGAAATGGAAGGAAACCTTTCAAACTCATTCTATGAGGACAGCATTACCTTGATTGCAAAAGCCAGACAAAGATCCCACTAAAAAGGAGAAATACAGACCAGTTTCCCTGATGAACATGGATGCAAAAATTCTCAACAAGATACTAGTAAATTGGATCCAACAACACATTAAAAGAATTATTCACTGGGGCGCCTGGGTGGCTCCATCGATTGGGCATCTGACTTCGGCTCAGGTCATGATCTTGCGGTCTGTGAGTTCGAGCCCCGCATTGGGCTCTGTGCTGACAGCTCACAGCCTGGAGCCTGTTTCGGATTCTGTGTCTCCCACTCTCTCTGACCCTCCCCCGTTCATGGTCTGTCTCTGTCTCAAAAATAAATAAACATTAAAAAAAATTTTAAAAAAAGAATTATTTACCATGATCAAGTGAGATTTATTCCTGGGATGCAGGGCTGGTTCAATATCCACAAATCAATCAATGTGATATGTCACATTAATAAAAGAAAGGACAAGAACCACATGATCCTCTCAATAGATGCTGAAAAAGCATTTGACAAAATACAGCATCCTTTCTTGATAAAAATTCTCAAGAAAGTAGGGATAGTAGGATCATCTCTGAAGATCATAAAGGCCATCCACCGCTAATATCATCCTCAGTGGGGAAAAACTGAGAATTTTCCCCCTAAGGTCAGGAACATGAATGGGATGTATACTCTCACCACTGTTTTCAACATAGTGTTGCAAGTCCTAGCCTCAGCAATCAAAAAACAACACAAAGAAATAAAAGACATCCAAATTGGCAGAGAGGAAATCAAATGTTCACCCTTCAGAGACAACACAATATTCTATGTGGAAAACCCAAAGACTCCACCAAAAAACTGTTAGAAGTGATAACGTGAATTCAGCCAAGTCACAGGATATAAAAACAACGCACAGAAATTGGTTGCATTTCTATTCACAAGTAAGGAAGCAACAGAAAGAGAAATCAGGGACTTAATCCCATTTACAATTGCGCCAAAACCCATAAAATAACTAGGAATGAACCTAACCAAAGAGGTCATAAATCTATACACTGAAAACTATGGAAAACTTAAGAAAGAAATTGAAGAGGACACAAAAAAATAGATAAACATTCCATGTTCATGGATTGGAAGAACAAATATTGTTAAAATGTCGATACTACCCAAAGAAATCTACATATTCAATGCAATCCCTATCAAAATAACACCAGCGTCCTTCACAGAGCTAGAATAAACAATGCTAATATTTGTATGGAACCAGAAAAGACTCCAAATAGCCAAAGCAATCCTGAAAGAGCCCTGCATCGGGCTCTGCACTGACAGTGTGGAGTCTGCTAGGGATTCTCTATCTCCCCCTCTCTCTTTCTGCTCCTCCCCTGCTTATGCTCTCTCTCTCTCTCTCTCTCAAAATAAATAAACATTAAAAAAAAAAGAGGATTGTTGATGAAAATGTGAAAGTAAATCAATATACCTTCTAGAAGATAATATAGGGCAGTATCTCTGTGAGGTCAGGAAAATCTGTCTTTCTTTTTATTTATTTTTTTACTGTTTATTTATTTTTGAGAGAGTGGGTGAGAGAACATGAGCGGGGGAGGAGCAGAGAGAGGGGGAGACAGAGGATCGGAAGCGGAACTGGGCTCTGCACTGACAGCAGGGAACCCCATGTGAGACCTATGCAAGCCCCATGTGAGCCCCACCAACCGTGAGATCATGACCTGAGCCGAAGTTGAACGCTCAACCACCTGAGCAACCTAGGAGCCCCAGGAAGATTTCTTAAACAGGACCCAAAATGCACATTCTAAAACCAAATACAAAAAGGAACTAATGAAATTAACTATAAATCAAATTTATAACATAACAATAGCAAGATAAAAATAATTTCCTCAAATAAACTTTGAAGGTTGTATCCTAACTATATATCATAGGATTTTCTTGAAAACAGAAATGTGAATATAAATTGTCTTTAATAATTTAAACAGAACATATAAAAGTCAACAGTTTTAATATTGTCTTAATTTTTCTGCTAAATCATAATTAGAAATTTTCTTTCAGGGGCCCCTGGGTGGCTCAGTTAAGTGTCAGCCTCTTGATCTAAGCTCAGGTCATGATCTCGAGGTTTGTGGATTTGAGCCACACGTTCATGTGGAGCCTGCTTGGGATTCTCTCTCTCTCCCCCTCTCTCTTCCCCTTTCCCCACTTCTCTCTCAAAATAAATAAACTTAAAAACACAAAAAAGAAATTTTCTTCTAGAAGAACGCATGCAGAAATACTACTACTCTGGAATTTTCATGTAATATTTTAGTTCATTCATGTTTTTAACAAATACCTAAAAATGCAAACCAGATATTAAGATTATAGTTACTCAAGTAATAAACAGAAATCATGGGAAGGCAGTGTATCCATTTTATTTTGCCACAGTAAAGTCCCACTGTGAACTACAAAATCTCAGTCACATTAATTCATTTGGTTTATGAGTTTGTGTGTTAGCATCGGTCATCTGGACATGGCTAAATGTCTGTGATTCAAGGGATGGATCTGGGTGGGCTTTCTTTAGAGGAAGTTTGGGCACACGTGTTCTCTGCATGTGTTGTATGTGTGTTCATTCTGTGGTTCTAGCTGAGGAGCAGAAACTATCCAGAGAAGGTCTTATCAGAAACATGTCAGAATTGCATGGGTCATAGCCCAGTTGCACACACATTTTTAGTACCTGATAACATCCCATTGGCCACAGCAAGTCACGTGGTTGAACTCAAAGACAAGGTGTGGAAAGCATATACCACCCACTTAGTGGGAGGGACATCAAAATCACATAAAAGATATAAAGGGATGATTAAAGAATTGAGGCAATCTAGGCAATCTACTTTAGGCAATTTGACCACATAATATTACGCACATAATTGTAACACCAACCACTGTATGGCAGCATGACTCCAGTGTTCGTGTAGCCAAACTTATATTTAAGTGTTTTTAGGAATAAGGATTTATTAGCCAATGAATTAGGGCACTAGTTGTACTTAAAAAAAATTATAATGTAGTTTGACAAAAATTTATCCTGTGAGAACCCATGGAAAATTGTATGTGCAGTATTTTTTATGAAGTTTTTAATTTTTTTAAGTTATTTATTTACTTTGAAAGACAGACAGTGCAAGTGGGGGAGGGGCAGAGAGAGAGAAGGGAGAAGAGAGAGAATGCCAAGCAGGTTCTGCACTGTCAGCTCCAGTGCCCAATGAGCGGCTCAAACTCACGAACCCTGAGATCATGACCTAAGCCGAAATCAAGAGTTGGATGCCTAACCGACTGAGCCACCTGGGCGCTCCTTACAATTATGTTTAAAACTAACTGTTTAATATTTGGCAATGGCCACTCCAATGTATCCATTTCCTTTTCAGCTATCTTTGGTGACTCACAATATCTCTCTTAAGCTATCACATGATTTTACTTCAAAACCAGATAATAATCTGATTGTCTTCACAATTCCTTTTTTAGGTGTAATTTTTTTTTTCATCCAACCTATTTCTATCACCACTGACTAAAAACCAGCACAAATATTAAATATTTACCAAGATCATAAAATAATCAAGACAATCAAATTGGCATATGGCCATTGAAGGAATGCCAAGCATCTCAGTAGTCTTTCCTTAGGGCTTTTGAAACAGATTAAATATCCAATAGATCTGGGGCTGCTGTGTTTTTTGTTTTTTTTTTTTTTTTTTAAATATAATCTTGCCTGAAGGCTGGAGAATGGATTAGATGAGGTACATGGCTACAGTGGTTCATGACAATACAGTGATGGATGAGAACTGATAGTTTACAACTTTTTTTTTAATTATCATAAAAAAAAATAACTGGAAGTCACTGTCTAGCATGGCTGCCAAGCCAGTAAAAGCAGCAGGCAAAACATTAACGAAAACAGATGACAAATTCTCTGTGGAAATGCGCTTGCTTGGCAGCTACTCTAGGTAATGTTGATGAACAGGCAAAGTGGGAATAGGAGTCTGCGGGAGGGATGCACGTGAGTGGATTCCCTTACTTACTGTCATCTGATAGGCGTCTCTTCAGTCATATTATAGTTTAGACATACATTATATCATAAAAAATCATAAAATAATAGCAAACTACTGTTATTTAGATAAAACTTACTCAAAACATTTAGTTATTTGTTTTTACTTAGAAGCAGGTTTAAAAAAATTTTTTTAATGTTTTTGTTTAGTTTTGAGACAGAGAGCATGAGCACGGGAGGGGCAGAGAGAGAAGGAGACACAGAATCCAAAGCAGGCTCTAGGCTCTGAGCTGTCAGCACAGAGCCTGACGCAGGACTCAAACTCAGACTGTGAAATCATGACCTGATCAGAAGTCGGATGCTTAACCGACTGAGCCACCCAGGCACCCCTAGAAAAAAGCAGGTTTAAATAATTCGTTTGCCTCTCCTTCCCTCTAGGCTGTGTCATTTCCATCGTTACCACATTCTGTTAAATGTCATTGACTGACAATAAAAGAACATGGTATGTTATGTTACATTCAAAACAACTTTGTCATTAGGAATGAAGATAGTTAAAATAGACAATTACTGCATAGACAAATACTTCTCACCCCATTACTTTAAAAATAAAAATTTTAAATTAACACATTCTAGTTTTGGTTAATCATTAGATATATTAATAGTCCTTCAGAAATAAAGTAAGCATCCTATAAATATATTGTGACAATTGTCATTTACATACCAAGTACATTCAAAATTTAAGTGAATTTGACTTTAGGCAAGGTACTGTGCTGCAGTTCCTTCTTTCATAAAAGTCGCTAGTAGTTATGTATCTCAGACATTTGTGGTGAGAAGTAAAGGACACAATATATGAAAACCACTGGCATGAAGTATGTATTCAGTATTTATTTTTAAATGCTGTTATTAGTACAATTATTATTATATATATTATTACATACCGTAATAAGTATCATGTCCCTTTTTTAGATTCAGAATTTTATAATTATAGTAATCAAATTTCACAATGGATTAATCAATACTGGGTAGTAGTTACTTCTATGGAACACATCTAAATCAGGAAATAAGATTAATGATTATGCCTTTTAAAGAAATGTTTTTATATGTGCCACCTGCCCTGACAAATTTCAGTAAAGCTATGGAACATACAGACACACTTTTGCTATTTTGTATATTTTTACAGTTTATTTTAGTCTTTATCTTGTTAGTAATCTTTAGTATTCTTTTGGTATTTCTCATCTCTCTACCAGTTGTAAGTACATAAAGGAAATCATGGAGTTGGAGGAGCTTTATACCCCCTGAAAAATATGATTCTTTGAGATGTCAGATTGGGACGATAGAGAAGTGGGAAGATACTAAATGTGTATTTATTATCTTATAGTTATGTAGGTCAGAAGTCTAAAATGGATCATCAGGACTGTATTCTTTGTGGAAGCTCTAGGGGAGAATCTCTTCCCGATCTTTCCCAGCTTCTAGAGGCCCTCTACATTTCTTGGTTCATGTTCCCTTCCTCATTTTTTAAAGCTGGCACCATAGCATCTTCTCTCATCTCTGATGTTAGCTTCCATCCTTACATTTTCTTTCTCTGACTCTGATTCTCCTGCCTTCCTCTTACAATAACTGTTGTGATTACATTGGACCTATGCAGATCACCCGGTATTATCTTCCTATCTCAAGATGCTTAATTTGACTATATCTACAAAGTCTTTTTAACATGGAAGGTGACATATTCCCAAGTTCTGGGATCTAAGATATGGACATCTTTGGGAGTATTATTCATGTTATCACAGTGTTACATACTTTATGGGCCACCATAGAAAGCAAAAACTTAAAAATAAAAACACTTAAAATGTTCTCTTTATTCAAGCTCAGACTTAGGACAGTCTGGAGAATAAACTCTGAGTAAAGCCGTTTCTATTTAGAGAGAAAGAAAGGGATGAAGGGAAAGAAAGAAATATTAAAAATCTCTGCTATGCAAAAACAGTAGCAAGACAAATTGAGAAAAACTGTAATATGTGGAGAATATTTGAGAATTTGAGCAATTTTCTGAGAACTTGCTGTAGATATTTAATTTAGAGAATGTGGGCAATATTAGAGAACTTGCTATGGCACATCTACTTTTACTGTTAACTGCTATTTTTCCTTGCATAAACTATACTTGCAAATATGACAGTATAAAGGCCTAGTACCTTTATTTTATAGAGAGCTTGCCGTTTCCAATATGAGCAATTTGAAGACCTAGAGTGGATTAGTTAATGCTTTAACTCCCTTGGGTCATATACCATCATCCCAGTGCAGCACATCAAGATAGAACATGAAAATGATGCACCAGGAGTACACACACACACACACACACACACACACACACACAAAACTAGCCACAAGTTTTCATGTGCAAAAAGAAATGTATAGCTAAAACAAAGTTTTATGAAGGGGCCATTATTGAACATAATGACTTATATTGCCAATCTAAAAGTAAATGTCCAATGTAAATATGGCAATACAATTCTATTTTCTGAAATTGATATTTTCAAGTGAATGGTATTCACTAAGAGTTTTTAAATGGTGAAGACAATCCAGTGTCATATGGAGATTAAAAGAGGGCCAAATACTGTTCTCTGATAGAATATTATGACAAAAGAAATGACTTTGTTAATGAGAATACATTGTCTTATTTTCTATAAAAATAACTGAAATTTGACATCAGTTATGTGCCAAACTATATTAGAACAAAATTAAACACAACGCAGGAAATTACAATCATGTAAAAGCAAAATATTGTACCCCCAGATTAGTAGATGCTCCACATGTTTGAGAAAAAGTGATCACATGAAGTGATTTACTTGTATTTGTTCTTTTCAAGAAACTGCTTAATTTTACACTATTGAGCATATTCACGAATAAGATAAACTTTTAAAAATGTTTTTATCATTATGTCATTATGCTCATATCCTGCCCCCAAAACCAAACAAATGTGGCTCAGTAATCATTGGATATACTTAGGACCATGGATTTCATGAAGAGCTTAGACACCTAGTTTTTCCCTACGTCTAATTTGTCATCTGAAACAAAGTTTGGTCTCATAAATTAGAGAAGACACATTATGAAATAAGTCATTTCACTAGACGATCCTGAAAGGTCATTATATAAAAACCTCATATATGTAATATTTCTCTTTCCAGAGCATTCACATCATAATATACCAAATAATTGATGAATATAATATAATAAAACAGGTGACACCAAAACCTACTAAAGTAATAGCTAAAATGAATATACTAAATTTTTATGGTGGTATAGTTGATATAACATTATATTAACTTCAATTATTCAGTGTGATGATTCAATATTTGTATATTTTGCAAAATGATCACCACAGTAATTAACATCCCCCCAGTTATCATCCATCACAATACAGTTACACAATTTTTTCTTGTGATGAGAACTTTCAAGATTTGCTCTGCTAGCTACTCTCAAACATGCAATACAGTATTATAGTCACCCTGCTGTACATTGTGTACCCATGACTTATTACCTGGTAATTTTGTACCTTTTGACTCACTTCACCCATTTCACCTACCTCCTATCCCCTGCTTCAAACAACCAACCACCAACCTGTTTTCTATATTTATATCCAAATTAATATTTAACAGCATATCAAGTGCTTTGTGTATACAGATGGATTCATGATCAAAGGTACTGCTTTCTTTTGATCAACACAAGCAACCCTCAGTCATGTAATTTCCCAGAGATACACGTAAGAGAAAGTAGTAATGTTTGTACACTCAGTGTTCCTTTTACATTTTTGGCATTTCTTAAGGGCTTCAGATATATTAACTCATGTAATCCCCATAACAAACCTATAAGGTAAGTATATCACTATCCCCATTTTGCATTTGAGAAAAATAGTCAATAGAGGATAAGTAACTTGCTCAAAATCGTGTAAGTGGTTGAAGTTAGTCGGCTTCCAGGACCCATGCAGTTAGCTATCATTCTACATAGCCTATCCATTATAGTACACATATGCATAGATGAAAAACAGTAAGGAAGTTTTTATTGTTTACTTATGAATATTGCCATTATATTCAATAGCAGTTACTTTGCGATCAAAGTTAAGAATATATGAAAATATAAAAATTACCTAATGTCAATGCTGCGTTTACCAATGTTATCTGAATAGGGAGGCTGTAGTGAATTTTCTAGTCAGACATATTGCTTATTGTATCATGTATTTCTCTTTTCTATTCCTGCTTTTCCAATCTTGGATTCTGTCAGGTCAGTTGTGGAATTTAAACAATTTCAAGGTGTGGTGAACCATGAACTAAATTTCCATAAATATTCTAGATGGAAGACAGGTAAAATAAAGATGTCTCTAAAACTGAGTGCATGTGAACATACTCATTTTAAAACCCTCTCTCTGTAACTATGCTTCCTTTTGGGTATAAACCATATCTTAGTTATTAGGCTATCATAGCATAGTATTTTCATCAGTTGTTGCTAACAGTATACCACATAATAATAAGCACTGTGATAGGAATAAAAATGATAGTTCTGAGGTGTACCTAGATATGGGCTTCTAATTTTTTTTTTTTTTACCATAAATCATATTCTATTTTCCTCCCTTCTCTTCAGTGGTGAAAGGAAATACAATTCCTTTTCTAATACTCTAAGCAGAAGCCTCCCTCTCTACAGACATCTGAGATGTATGTACTGAAATGATTTAACATTCTCGGATTACCCATGATGAAAAAAAAAAACCACTTCCTATGAAAAAAAAATCATTCTTACTATGAGTTTATTCACACTGTGGATTGGAAAGAGTTATTCCAAGATGTGACACATATGCTTTGCAATCAGTTTACATTTAAGGAAAAAATGCTTTATTTATAACATATTTGTAGGTACCATTAAGAGGGAACCATCAATTTTAAAGGTTGAAATGGCTTCTTTAAATATCTAGCATACATTGTGATATCCTTCCTGTGAATGATGCCTCATATAACATGTAAGATTTTGTGTAACCGTTAGAGTAGATATAAAATACTTCTCACTTTCCTCTAAAACCTTGAATTTATTTACAAAGCTCTATTACATCCTGTTGACTTGAGGAAGTGAATTAAAGTGTTTACTAATGCCATTAATGAAAATGAGGTCGTGATAAATGGAGATGCTTGTGACATGGATCATTGTGCTAATGATCAATATCCATAGGTTTGTAGAAGTTATAGCTCTTACAAAAGAAAATTAGCTAATGCCGATTACAATTTATCAAGGTGCCATTGTTAGCTAGTGTGCTGTAAATGCATTAATAATAGCTTACAACAGGTTTGAATGTAAAAAGGTCCAAATAGCCAATTTTGCAAATGGTATGCTAAATTTGAATTTAAAGTTGTATGCAAATAACAGACATGTGAAATAGGAGTTTGAGATGAATAGGTAATATGTTTTTTCTTTCTGTTAGTCAGCTGACACCAGTTTTTTCAGACTGATTTTGTCAGATAAAGTCAATTCTGTAAGTTTGGGACTTATCCAGAGATAAATATATACTAATAATTAAGATTAGACATTTATAAAGAAGAAACCTGATGTTAAATATGTTTTCCAATGGAATTCCTTAGAAATCAAGATTTTGAGTCATTGCTTTATGAGACAAGGCATAAAAATCTGTAAAATCTTGAAATATTATCAGAAAGTCCACTTAAAAATGTTCTAAATAAGCCTATATAATATTCCTGAAAATGGATAAAAAAAATCTAAGTTCAATGACAGTTCAGGTAATTGGATTTATTGATGGATATACTCCTATGTCCCTTGCTTGGTTCCCAATGTTTCCATAATATATACAACCAATTCCCTAGGTTAGAGTGAGTCTATTTTAATACTCAAGTTGATTTCTGTTTTCTAGTTATACCCCGAGTTCCTGTCAAGTTCTGCTTTCAGAAATAGTCCCAGAGAGCAGTACTCATGCTGTGATTCCTTTTTTTAAAAACATTTTTGAAGTATTTTTTATTATATTTATTTATTTATTCATCATGTTAAATTACTCTTTAATCTCCATTTGTTATTTCACCCATGCCTCCACTGACCTCCCCTCTGGTAACCATCAATTTGTTGTCTATAGTGAAGAGTCTGTTTCTTGGTTTGTTTCTCTCTCTCTTCTTTCCTTCTTTGCTTTTTTTTTTGTCTTAAATTCCACATATGAGTGAAATCGTATGGTATTTCTCTTCCTCTGACTGACTTATTTCACTCAGTGTTATACTCTCTAGTTCTATCCATGTTGTTGCAAATGGCAAGATTTCATTCTTTTTTAATGGCTGAATAATATTCCATTGTTTATATATATCACATCTTCTTTATCCATGTATCAGTGAATACTTGGGCTGCTTCCATAGTTTGGCTACTATAAATAATGCTGCAATAAACATAGGCATGCATGTATCTCTTGAAATTAGTTTTGAATTTGGAGGGGTAAATACCAAGTACTGTGATTCCTGGATCATAAGTTAGTTCTGTTTCTAATTTTTAAAGGAATGTCCACACGGTTTTCCACAATGGCTGCACCAGTTTGCAATTCTACCAGCAGTACAAGAGGTTTTCTTCTTCTCCACAACCTAACCAACACTTGTTGTTTCTTTTGTTGTTGATTTTAGCCATTCTGACAGGTGATAGCTCATTGTAATTTTGATTTGCTGTTGATGACTGATGTTGAGCATCTTTTCATGTGTCTGTTGGCCATCTGTATGTCTTTGGGAAATGTCTGTTTATGTCTTCTGCCCATTTTTAAATCAGGTTATTTGGTTTTTGGGTGTTGAGTTGTATCAACTGTTTATATATTTTGGATACTAACCCTTTGTTAGATATGTCATTTGCACATATCTTCTCCCATTCGATAGGTTGCCTTCTAGTTTTGTTGGTTGTTTCCTTCACTGTGCAGAAACTTTTTATTTTGATGTAGTCACAAGAGCTTATTTTTGCATTTATTTCCCTTGCCTCAGTAGACATACCTAGAAAAATGTTGCCATGGCTGATGTCAGAGAAATTACTGTGTTCTCTTCTAGGATTTTTGTGGTTTCAAGTCTCAAATGTAAGTCTTTAATTCATTTTGAGTTTATTTTTGTGTATATAAGAAAGTGGTCCAGTTTCATTCTTTTGAATGTAGGTGTCCAGTTTTCCTAACACCATCTGTTGAAGAGATGTCTTTTTCCCATTGCATATTCATTCCTTCTTTGTTGAATATTAATTGTCCGTATAACTGTGGTTTTATTTCTGGGTTTTCTATTCTATTTCATTGACATATGTCTATTTTTATGCAAGTCCCATGCTATTTTTATACTACCACTTTGTGATATAACTTGAAATCTAAAATTGTGATACCTCCAGTTTTGTTTTTCTTTTTCAAGATTGCTTTGGCTATTCAAGGTCTCATGCTGGGATTCTTGTGTTGGGTTGTTCACAATGTGTAAAAAACACAATGATAACCTCCTTATAAGTAAAAAAAAAAAAAAAGACATCAGCTTCTGTCACAGTCTTCCATGGTACTTATTCCTGCTGTGTTTTTCACCATTGTTCTATCTACACATGTTATCGTGAGATGTACTTTGACAGGCTGACAGAGAAAGATAGGAAGCCTGGTTTACAACAGGTGTACATGATATGTTAGAATCAGGCAGAAGAGAAATACTGCTGTAGTTCAGATCCATTAAGAATGTGGTTCTGAAGGAAGGAAAATCTTTTAATGGGTAAGACTTCAGGCAATATACCTGATTGTGGAAGAGAAGTATGTAGATAGACATATACTGATTAACTGACAGAGGTTTGACATGTGCATCAGAACTTGAGAAAAACAAGACTGGTAGAAAGCCAGTGACAGGGATTTGCTTCGGCATCACTTAAAATATGCCCTGATGGCTTTTCTTCATAAACCAGGGCTGGTGGTAGTAGAGGCTATGACATACCTAGGCTCACTGAAAGTAATGAGAATAATAGAACTTGGAATCTTTAGAGGCCAGGGAACAGTGCTTAGTTAATGGAAGCTTTGTGGGCACCATTATGTAGAGAAAGAAAGGATCAGGGTGCCAGCCAATGGGGCAGACTCACAGAAAGTTGTGAAAATGATTGATGGAACACAGTAGTCAAGGGAAAAAAAGATATGACCATCCAACAAGAGTACACCTAATCTTATACTGTAGGAAGATATCAGTGATGGGATTTCAGGAGCCTGAGGGGAGTTACTCCAATAAAATATCACTCTCTTTCCCATTTTCCTTTCCTAAGATACTTTTCACATTGGGAACTCACTGAATGAAGAGGAAGCCTTTTCTCCAGGGAAAAGGAACCTGTAATACCTCAGTAATTATAAATGGTAATGATTTCCTCAGCTTTTCCCCAAAGATCTCTGTGGCCATTAACTTGGGTAACTGTACACTGGGGAAGGAGAAATACCCAAACATTTCAGGGACCTCTACGTACAGGGTCCGAGTTGAAACCCAGAGAACCAAAGTGTCATCATGGCTACCTATTATAATGGAAGCATGTGAGTTTCAGTTACAGATTGAATCCTGGCCTATGTTAAGCTTATTATAAAGCTTCCAAAAGATACATACACTCGTGTGTTAGTATTGATGCAATCCCAGAATGTATATTTGTTTTTGATACACTTGGTACCTAAGTTGTGGAGATGAGCTATCATGCTTGGGAAGGCGAAGGGGGAACCTCTAAAACTATCCCTCTTCCCCAGCCAAGGTAATAAATCAAAAATAATATTGTAGGGAGGAGCATGGAGGAGATTAGATCTTTCTTTCCTGAAAGATCTAAAGATGCAGGGAAAATAGTCCCCATCAGGCCTCCATTTTTTTCTCCATTTAATACATCATTATGGCCACTGCAGAAGTCATATAGATCTTGGAGGATGAAAGTAGACTCCTACATACTCTATCAAGTAGTAGCCTTAATTGCAACTGCCATTCCAGATGTGATATCTTTGTTAGAGCAATTTGACATTGCATTTGGCAGATGTACTGAGGAATGCATTCTTTTCTACTCTGATCAGAAAAGACAATCAGAAACAGTTCATATTGCAGACAACAATATAGGTTTAATATTTTGCAATACCTTTCAGGTATTGACTTCCTTGCCCTCTGTCATAGTATATTTCAAAGAGATCTAGTTCAGAGGTCAGCAAACTTTGGCCTGCCAGTTCTTTTTGTAGCATATGTGTGTGAAGAGTAGTTTTTACATTTTCAAATGTAATGTACATTTTTAAAAACGCTGTCAGCTTTTGAGTGTGAACAGTTGCTCATTTTTCCCTGTTTGTCTACAAAGTCTAAAATATTTACTCACTGGCTCTTTACAGAGAATTCTGGCCAACCCCTGATCTAAGCTATCTTATCCTGCAGAGTAAGGATCAGTGACATCTAAGATATGCTAATTGAATCAGATGGATAAGACTTTATACTTTACAGAAAAGTAACATTAAAAAGTATACAAAAAGTAACCATTGTAAAACTCTATGTAGGGCAAAGTTAACTAAGATAATATTTTTTCATCTTGGTTTCAAAGTTTTATTTACTGAAGAGGTAGATGCTAACTTTTCTAATAATACTAGGTCTGGTTTGCAAACTTGTATCTTTGAAAGCTTCTGAAAGTATTGTGGCCAAACATATTCTGGAAAAATGATGTATTCCCCTGTTTAGAAGTTTTAATAGTGTTTTGTTTGTTCTTATCCCAATTTTAAGATTTTTAACCCATTTTTGTCTTTTTCACTTTTCCCAAAACATTTACATTTTAGTTTCCATTTCTTTTGTGAGAACTTGATTCTCCAATTGTGTTATTTTGCTTAGCGGAGGGGCACTATAATTGATGCAACCAAATTTTTAAATTTTCATTTTAGCGTAAGCATATACAAGCCATCTTATTTTCTTCTTCTTTTAAAAAATATTTATTTATTTATTTATTTTGAAAGAGAGAGAGAGATGGTGAGAGAGAATCCCAAGTAGGCTCCATGCTGTCAGTGCAGAGTCTAATGTGGGACTTGATCCCAGGAGCAGTGACATCATGACCTGAGCCAAAATCCAGACTTGGATGCTTAAATGACTGAGTCACCCAGGTGACCTCTTTTCTTAAGTACCTTTCATTATTATTTTCTTATTGTCTTAAAATTTTCCAGACCTTATTATTATTTTTACAAGTTGTAATATAGAGGAGGGTTTGGCAGAAATTTTTTTCAAAATTTTTTTGCGATTTTTTGGTTGCAAATTAAGACATCCATGTATATCTATATACACATACATGTATAACATTTATTATCTTAGTTGAGCCTTTAGTTTTTTTCTTTGGTAAGCCTTGCTAATGCATACATAGGTACACACACATATGTAAATATAAATGTGTACACACACATATAACATGTTTATTAGTTTTCTTAGTTCACTCTGCATCATGAAGAAAAGAGTATCCTCTGTTTTAATTAGTGTGCCTCAGGATATTTCAAATTACATTCCCCTTGCCAGATTGCTTTGCTTCCCAATTACATATCCCTAGCTCTTAGTCTCAGATGATTTTTTTAAATTTTATTTAAATCCAAGTTATTTAATATAGTATAATAATAATTTCAGGAGTAGAACTTAGTGATTCATCACTTATATATAACACCCAGTGCTCATCCCAACAAGTGCCCTCCTTAATGCCCTTCACCCATTTAACTCATCCCTCCACCCAACACCCCTCCAGCAACCCTCAATTTGTTCTCTGTATTTAAGAGTCTCTTATGGCTTGCCTCCCCCTCTTTTTTTTATCTTATTTTTGCTTCCCTTCCCCCATGTTCATCTGTTTTGTTTCTTAAATTCCACATATGAGTGAAATCATATGATGTTTGTCTTTCTCTGACTTCTTTCACTTAGCATAACACACTCTAGTTCCATCCATATTGTTGCAAATGGCAAGATTTCATTCTTTTTCATTGTCGAATAATATTCCTCTGTGTGTGGTGTGTGTGTGTGTGTGTGTGTGTGTGTGTGTGTGTGTGTGTGTGTATACACACCACATCTTCTTTATCCATTCATCAGTCGATGGACATTTGGGCTCTTTCCATAATTTCGCTATTGTTGATAGTGTTGCTATAAACATTGGGGTGCATGTGCCTCTTCAGATAAGCACTTTTGTATCCTTTGGATAAATATCTAGTAGTGCAATTGTGGGTCAGAGGGAGCTCTATTTTTAATTTTTTGAGAAACCTCCATACTTTTTTCCAGAGTGGCTGCACCAGTTTGTATTCCACCAGCAGTGTAAAAGTGTTCCTCTTTCTCCGCATCCTTGCCAATATCTGCTGTTGTCTGAGTTGTTAATTTTAGCCTCAGATGATTCTTATAATATTGCCCTAAATAATAATGCCCTAAATAATACTGAAAATATACTGGTAACTTTTTGATTTGCATAAATTTTGTCATTGGAGTCAACTTAATAAATTTAAAATTCATTAATAAATTTGCAGCTGGTAAGCAAATGAATTTAAGATAGCACAAAGAGTAAAATATTGGATTCAGTAAACAAGGATGACTTTAAATGAGGGATTAATATAATGAAAATCATATATTATTTTCAAAACATAAATAAAATCATTCAGAGAAAACTAACTTAGCAAATAATCATTATAAGGCAGGTATCACAATTATCCATTGTCAGAGCAAAACGGACACCTCAGATTGAAACACATAATGAAGGAATACAAGTTATGGATGACTTTATCAGAAAATAAACAAATGAATATGGAAATAAATATTTGCTATAAGCTGGTTCTTATGTCTTAGTTATTTTTACTCTATGCTACCAATAAATAAATAGGAATTTAAAAAAATTATTACTGCAACAGGTGTCCTTGCTGCATAACTGTAGAAAAAAAAACTTTATTGAGACTGTTGGTGCAGCTGTAAAGACGTCAACAATTTCTTCCAACAGTACTCACTTTTTTATATTGATCACCTTTTTAAAAAGCATCATTTGTAAAGCACAGCAAGAATTTTGAAAAATGGAGAATTTATGTGACTTGCTTTAGTGGGAAATATGAAAAAAATGTGTTTTAGCCTATCCACCATAACTTTTTCAGGGGTAGTAAAAGAAACTGGGGAAGAGCAAGGGGAGACTTCAACCTAGAGTAACTTTTAAAAGTTGGCAAGTTCTTTCCTGGAAATTAAAAAGTATAAAATTAGGCAGAATAGTTGAAAACAGCCTTATTGTGTTCTCTGGAAATGATCAAACAAATAAATTGAGAGGCATGCATTTTTAGAAACTGCCAGCAGTTTTGGGAAGAGTCCTGAAGTCTATTCTGTTTTTTCCTGATACTGCTTCAGTCAACCCTACCCCTCTGAGGCAATTAGAATGTTTCCAGGGTGGACTGGCCATGAAAATGAGCAATCATGTTGGTAAAGGGAGTAGATTCTATTTGGAGCCAATAAGTGGAAAACTAACATTAGTGACATTATCAGTAAAATTTGCCAGCTGTTAGGAAACAGAGATGAAACTCATATATCTGCTAGCCATAAGTTGCAGTCACAGTTGGGGTCAGACCTGCCTGAAGTTTAATGAGGAATGCTTAAACTTGAGAAGTACATACATAAGCCATCCAAACCTGGCTGATATAGAAAACTACACACATATGCAAGGAGAACTGCGAAATCCTGGTGTATAGTTAAAGCCAAGACAGATTGGAAAACTGGCTGAGGTTTAAATGAACTCTCCAGTAGACACATAGGGTCTGAGGGTTTTGAGCACATTATCTGCCCAAATCATTAGCTGACCACTAAAATATAAAATAGAATAATGTAAAATAAATGGCCGATACTGAGAAAAGAAAAGGCAACTCCATGAGACATCTATTTCTCTAAATTTATTGCTTTCTTCCAAGAAGTTAGAAAAACGCTTGATATTATATAGTAAATGTTTCACTAAATTCTTATTGAATCCGTGAATGAACACATAGTATATTATATTCTTATTTTGCTTTCTCTTATTGTTCTTCTTTTCCTTTAGTTTTTCCTTTTTCTTCTTTAAAATGAGGAAAGGTGAAATTCATAGGGAACTGGTAGATGGCCTATGTTAAAGTATGAACACCTCCCTGGCCCTGGTTTCCTTTAGCTGTTAGTGACTTCTTTCATGTACCACCCGCTCCAAATCTTCTGTTGCAGAGTTAGAGGATTCTTTTATTTTAAAGAATAATTAATCCCCGATAAAGGTTTTTCAACTCTAACCTAAAACTCACAGCTTGGTGGAGCTACAAAGGAAAATTTTTCCTCCAAAGGCAACTCAGCACTTGTGAAAAATATTGTTTTATCTCATTAAATACTGATCATCTGTATGTGATAAAAGATGTGTGATTAAAATTCATGGTCTCTTCTGTAAAAAGCAAAACTATAGGGATGGCAAACAGAACAATGTTTCCTGGGCTGAGAGTAGGGGGGAGAGTGTACTACAAAGGAACAACATGAGGGAATTTTTTGTATCTTGATGGTAGCAAAAGATAACAAGACTGTGCACTCATCAAAATTCATCAACTGTCCATCAAAATAAATGAATTTTACTCAATTTATATTAAAAGAAAATCATGGTCTATAATATTTTTGACACCCTCACTGTTGGCAAAGTCTCCTAGTCAGTTTGAAAAAAAAAAATGGTGGAAATTATTAACTAAAGTCAACTCAGTGAAATCTCTCAGGTTCAGACAAAAGCCAAAAGCCTTGTTACATAGTAAAAGGCATTTTGAATATCTTCTGTATGTAGTGCCACCATTAATACGGATATTTTAAATTGGACTGAATGTATTCTCCCTTAACTTATTTTGATGTTCTGCCTTTCACCGTACCTGTCATTGAGAACCATAGTTAGAACAGTTAAAAACGAGCAGATAACTCCCTCACTTCTAACAACTGCATTCAGCTTTATCTCAGCTTCATTTCTCTTTTAAGAATAACTGTTTTTCCTAATTATAATTCCAGGAGATTAGACGATTAGAGACATTCTGAAGCCAACCTTTAGTGATTTATGTCTGTCTCTGTCTCTGTCTGCATCGCTCAATCTCTCTCTCTATAAAGACCAAACAACCACAAAATTCATAAAGTATCACTTCAAGCTAAACTCAGAGAAAGTCACTTAAAAAAAAACAGAAAAAAAAACCACTGTTAAACTAAGATCTGCTTATAAGCACCTTACAGTTTTTAAGTGGAATTATAATAGATCCCAAAGGGACACACTGGTATTTAGCTGTCAAGCCCAATAAGGACTGCAGTTTTGGTGTTACTATCACACATGCTATGACTTCTAATAAGAGACATCGTAAAAGCATAAATCTTTAGATATGAAGGGGTTTTTTTTCCTTTTTAGTCCTATGATAATCTTTTTTATTTCATAGTTATAAGATTTCCATAAGCTAGAGCTCTCTAACCACAGATGTAAAATACTTGGGACAACTACTGCTGAAAGGTGTTTCAGGCAAAGATGCTGCACATTCTGATTTACTTAGATCCTTTCCTGAGAAAACTTTCTCAACTATTTTTAAATTCATTAATAATGATTCAGTTATCTGTTGCTGCATAAAAACTGTCTCACAAGTTAGCAGTTCATGATGTCTCTCAATTAGTCTTTTTAGTCAATTAGCCTTTTTGATTACATCAGCAAATGAGTTTTAGGCATTTCTACTTCTAAATGTATTATTTAAGTGTACTCTCTCTGTGCTGAGATTATTATTTTTGGCTAATCTAACTTAAATGCTATTTTGTGTCAAAATTTGTGTGGGAAGCTCACTAATGGCCGTGAGAGATAAATACTATCATTCCTATTTCACAGTTGGAGAGAAACTGAGGATTAGAGGTGTTAACATCTCCAGATGGGCATACATAGAGGTCTTGCTGTTTTCCAAGCCCATGCTTTACAAAATAATATAATAATATACTGCCACATCATAAGTGAGAATATTGCTTTCACAAGTTGATCTATCATCAGTCTCCAACTTCATAGTCAAGATCACTGTAAATACAAACCTTAATGTTGATGCCTCCCTTTAATTATTCATGCTACTTTGTAATACTCAAAAGTAAGTACCCAGTACATAAAATAGTTGCTGGTACCAGAAAAGCTAATTCCGTGTGAGCATAAATTTTTCCAGTATGGTGGCTAAGAGGAGCACTTCTTGGAGAGATCCCTAAAAAACAGAAAAAGCACTGGGAGAAACAAAGTCAAAAGACTTCAACTTAGAAGCCACAGAGAAGGTAGGAGAATAGAGTTGAAATGAAAAGAACCAAAAGGAAAGGAAAATCAAGAGCCAAAGGTCTAGGAAGACTGGAACAAAGGGAAAAACATTGTTTTTGAAGATCTAGATATTAAGATGGTTTGTGGAATTCCTAAAAATGCAGGTATTTAAGCCAGAGATTGAGTCACAGCAAGGAAGAGAGATGGCCTAGTGACTTCTATGAAAATTGAAGTTTCTTTGGAGATGAAGTAACTTTCTTTAGTACCATTCTTAGGACACTCCCTTCCATAGAAAAAGACAGGGACATTATTACCACTAAAGGCTTAGTTGCACACTATGTTTTATTTGTGTGTTTTGTGTTAAGAATCTTCCACTGCTTTGGGGCGCCTGGGTGGCTCAGTTGGTTAGGCGTCCGACTTCAGCTCAAGTCATGATCTCATGGTTTGTGAGTTCGAGCCCCACATCGGGCTCTGTGCTGACAGCTCAGAGCCTGGAGCCTGCTTCAGATTCTGTGTCTTGCTCTGTTTCTGCCCCTACCCCGCTCATGCTCTGTCTCTCTCTCTTAAAATGGAATAAAGGGTAAAAAAAAAATATATATATCATCCATTGCTTCAAGAATGGATACTGACAGAGAAGTATTAAGGAATCCTGAAAGAACTGAACAACTGTATGGTTGACACAACCCTAAAAGGCTCTTAGGAGAAGCTTGGATACCATAAACCCTATGGTATTTTTCAGGAAAGCACAGCAATAGGTTCCTCATTGCAGGTCTTTCGAAGCTGATTTTGGCAGTAAATACTGTTGTTTATGAACCTTGAGTCTAACCCAGTAATGGTGTTCCTTTATCCAGCATGGGATCTACTGGCCAACTAGTTTATAAGTTCTCAGTAGAAAATAACCCAGAAAAGATATTCCTACTATTGAAAATCAAAGACATATGTTTATAATATATGGCTACATAAACTACAAATGAGTAATGCACTCAGTGGATATTGGTTAATATGATTTGGTCATAGAAATCTTATGCAGATGGTCCAGGGTGTGTGTTATACTTTACTAACAAGGCAAGTAGGACTGACCCAAGACTCTACTTTTCTACATTTTATGCATTGGGAAATGAAGGGAAGTATATGGGTCAGGGTTATTTATGTTCCTTATTTGAGAGAGGTGGTATTGTTTCTGTTTTCTTTAGATGGTATGTTTAAGTTTTGTTAAACCATCCTTTAACAGTATGTAAAAAATGTGTTAGAAAATCAGTTGTTGTTGTCGTTATGTTTTAAATTCCCAAACTTGGCTGAATATATTGGTGGCCACTTCTTTGGAAAGTGAAGGAGGTACAAAGCCATTTTCTCATCTTTAGTCAGATGTGTGCGATTTTAAAATCATAGTACTGAAGCATTTGTAATCTGAGATTGTGACCTTCATGTATACATTGCATATATCAGTATATTGCATATATCTATAATGGATAGATACAGTTATATAATGGACCTATAGATATATTTGTCTCCTATATTTATCAAGTACTGAAACCAAAGCCCTAAGGTGACTTCAGGAAAAAATCTTGAGAAATGTGGAAAAACTAATTTCTGCTGTTTTTTGATGATCGCATCCTCAGCAGTGCTGCCATGGGATAGGAGATTGAAATCCAGGAAAGGTCTTTGGCAGCATCAGGTAGGAATCAATTGCACCCTGTGTCTCAGGAAAGCAGTCAGGGCTCCAACTTCACTGAGCAAAGGTTAACCCATTTCCACTTGCTCTGGGTTGTTTCTGAATGAGACTTCGGGGCACAAGACATTCTCAGGTGTCCTTCTGAATTTACTTCCTACCACCTGGACTGATAATTCTTCTTTCTCTGAAGTCAGAGTCCCCTTGGCTAGCTAAGAACAAGCAGCATTGTATGCCAGATCACAAAGTGACACTGTTCTTCCCACCGCTCTGCCCTCTTCCTCCTTCATAAAATCAGACCAGTTTTTTTATGTTAGAGTAAAAATGTCTTTTTAACCCACGGGAGTGTTTAAACACTAGGCAGGTGCATAAATGAATATATAAAACTGCCAGGTGTAAAATCTTAGGAGTGGTGAGTCCTTTTGCTGACTGTGGAGTGTGTGTAAATCTTGTGTTTTTTGGCTCGTATGCTACTTTTGTTGTTTTTGTTCTTGAGTTGTTATTTATTAGGAAAGTAAAAAAAAAACCAAAAAAAACACCTGACAACAGGCTGTTACTGCACATGGGTCAAGAATTAGAAACCCATCTCTAATTGATTGCAAAAGATCTTTCATAATGTGTCAAGAATAAAATGTATCCGGATGAGTCATTAGCTCATGAAAGTATCAACAAGTGATATTCTGTGGAAGACGATAATATCTATGATTCTAAACTAAGTTTTTAGAGTAAATCTTGAAACAATTATTCATCTGTAAATATATTGTTTCATCTGAAACCTGTGCTTCTCCATGAGAGGAGGCTGTCGTACAATTGTGATTTTTTTGCATTTATCTTCCACTGTGAAATAATCCTTTTATTTTCCTTTCAGGTTTATTTTAGGAGGAATTTTTAAGTATTTTACTTCAGTTCCCATTCTGTTTTTTCATTTCCCTCGTGGCATCCATACCCTGTTCACGTTGTTTATACAATGCTTTAAGCTTCAAGTCTTCTCAGTGGAACAAGAAGAATCATTCCACTCTTTCATTTTAGAGGGCATTGTACCTCTGCTTCCTACTGTAGAAAAGGAATAATCATAGCATTTACCTTGCAGGAGTAAGTTATATTATTAAAAGAGAGCCTGCATAACATCCTTACAGAAGTGTGTGACACATGCATAGTTTGAGTCCAAAATTATTGGTTGTCATCATTATTATCTCAGAGTCTGTTCACCCACAAAATCCATCTAGACAGGTTGGGAAGGGTTGTGTTACTCCACTTTGAAGTACTGACAGCCTGGTTGTTAATTCTGTAAAAACTTGCTAATTTTTGCCAGTCCTACTAGCTTACATTGATCAACCCTGAGTCACAAATTCTGAGAAAAGGCCATAGTTATACTTCTGTCAGTGGTGTGTGATGCCTTCCATTTCTCTAGTACCTCCAAGTGGATCTAAAAAGTAGTACCATCCCTAATGAAATCAAAACTAAGAAAACATATCCATGCAGTCAACCTAACCTGGCGAAGGGTGTAAATAAACACAAGCTGTTTTCTTTATTCAAAGGAAGCCAATAAAAGTGCTTTAGAATTAGGTAAATACTTCAAAATCTAAAGAGCCATTTAATATTAACCCCATGAAGGGAGTGTGTGTGTGTGTGTGTGTGTGTGTGTGTGTGTGTGTGTGTGTGTAGATGTATTAAGGGGTAAAGGTGGGAGAGACTGGAACTCAGAGGTAAGGCCAACCAAGCACATGGGGCTTTTTTACTGATGTGTTCAGACCATCCTGGAGGAGACAGTCCATCTTGCCATGCCTCCTGCCATGCTTCCTTTTATGCTTAAAGCATAGCATAATGGGCAGCTAGTGATTTTCTTGACACATTCTGTTCCTAGGAACCACTCAATCTCTGGGGATAAATTCACTCATATGCTTTCTGTTTTTGTTAAATCTGTTAAGAATTTTTTTCTTGGGAAAAAAAACTGCCTGCAGCAGAGCTGTATTTCACAGCTGGCATATTGATTTTAGTGTGAAGTTCCTAAGGATGCCTACTCTATAAATGGTTATTGTGTTCTATTATAAAATAATGCCACCGGCTACAGACATCTCTCTCTCTTCCTACCTCTCGTTCTTCCTTGCTGGGTTCTCTCTGTCTTTTTCCAACTCATACTCAATCCTCTTAGCTCACTTACTAAGATAAAGGTTGGGTGATGCCATCCCCCAAACCCCCATGTCAGATGTGCAAAGGTACAGTAGCATAGGTGGGACAGATCAAGCAGAAGTGTAGGACTCTATTGCTTCTAGGTGCTTCTAGGTGGGCTGGGAAGGAAAATAAAAACACATTATCAGTATAGACATAAAAAGAATTTTTAATTTACATTCATTAATTTTTCCTTTCATCATTTCTATAGCTACAGCTACAATGTCATTGCTGAAGAGCAATGGAAATGAAAGCCAATTTATTTGTCTACCACATCCAGGACTGCAAACGGTCTTTCAAAGCAACGTCATTGCAACACAATTAAGTAGCATAATTCTTCTGTTGTGTATTATTTTTTCTGTTGTCTTCAGGTCATATATACTTCTTCAAGACAACAGTCTTACTTCTGCTTAGTTTATTATATGTCACGGTTTATATCTTGAGGGCTGCTCATAAAATTAATTGATTATGTAGGTGTTGTCAATCTGTTGTCAAAGGATAAGTAACTTTTTTTAACTAATGGATACTGCCTTCTCCTGGAAATGTGGAGCATATCAAACAGTGTTTGTAAAACATGGCTAAATAATTGTGTTTATCATCACTGAGGGCAATGTAGTATATATATATATATATATAAATATATATATATATACACACACACACACATATATATGTATACATATATATGTGTGTGTGTGTGTATATATATATATATATATATACACATATGTGTGTGTGTGTATATATATAAGTATATATATATATACACATATATATGACCTTTTGATAGTTTAATAGTATTTCTTAATACTGTTTCAATAAGGTGAGACTGTTGAACAGATAAATAGAAAAGGCTATTTTTGACATACTGAGACATTGTAGGAGATTAGAGAGAGAGACAGATATAGAAGGATCATGTCACCTCAGCATCTTTCATGTGATAGTGACCATGGTATACATCTTACATTCAGTGTTTACATTTCAATATTTATGATCTTGTCTTCAATATATCATTCTCTTTGTATTATAGATACATTAACTGTGACACAGAAAGATTAAAAGCAGGCAAGAAACTTCAGTGCTGATCATATATGCAATAAGATGGCTTGGTGGGCAGATCAAGCAAGACCACACACTCCAGGACTATTTGAGGGCCATATAAACTAAATAATGGATCTACAGGTAGATCTCAGGCCTTTGTCCCATGGTCCAATTATTTCCTTATGCTTACATATCATATCTTTATCTGCACTACTTTTTAGCATGTCTGGCAACAACAGATTTAAAATAAATTTGGTATTGAGATCAATATAGATGTATGAAATAATTTGAGTTAAATATACAATATGATAAAGTGCTATCAGTGTAGCAGAGATAAAGCCTTAGACTGTTAAAAGTTTCAGTCCTGGCTACAAGTGCATTTGGTTTAATTTTATTAGTGGGAGGAATAGTTTAATAGTTTATTTTATTTTTTTTTCAATATATGAAATTTATTGTCAAATTGGTTTCCATACAACACCCAGTGCTCATCCCAAAAGGTGCCCTCCTCAATACCCATCACCCACCCTTTCCTCCCTCCCACCCCCCATCAACCCTTAGTTTGTTCTCAGTTTTTAACAGTCTCTTATGCTTTGGCTCTCTCCCACTCTAACCTTTTTTTTTTTTTTTTTTCTTCCCTTCCCCCATGGGTTTCTGTTAAGTTTCTCAGGATCCACATAAGAGTAAAAACATATGGTATCTGTCTTTCTCTGTATGGCTTATTTCACTTAGCATCACACTCTCCAGTTCCATCCCCTTTGCTACAAAGGGCCATATTTCGTTCTTTCTCATGGCCATGTAGTACTCCATTGTGTATATAAACCACAATTTCTTTATCCATTCATCAGTTGATGGACATTTAGGCTCTTTCCATAATTTGGCTATTGTTGAGAGTGCTCCTATAAACATGGGGTACAAGTGCCCCTATGCATCAGTACTCCTGTATCCCTTGGGTAAAATCCTAGCAGTGCTATTGCTGGGTCATAGGGTAGGTCTATTTTTAATTTTCTGAGGAACCTCCACACTGTTTTCCAGAGTGGCTGCACCAATTTGCATTCCCACCAACAGTGCAAGAGGGTTCCCGTTTCTCCACATCCTCTCCAGCATCTTTAGTCTCCTGATTTCTTCATTTTGGCCACTCTGACTGGCGTGAGGTGGTATCTGAGTGTGGTTTTGATTTGTATTTCCCTGATGAGGAGCGACGTTGAACATCTTTTCATGTGCCTGTTGGCCATCCGGATGTCTTCTTTAGAGAAGTGTCTATTCATGTTTTCTGCCCATTTCTTCACTGGGTTATTTGTTTTTCGGGTGTGGAGTTTGATGAGCTCTTTATAGATTTTGGATACTAGCCCTTTGTCCGATGTGTCATTTGCAAATATCTTTTCCCATTCCGTTGGTTGCCTTTTAGTTTTGTTGGTTGTTTCCTTTGCTGTGCAGAAGCTTTTTATCTTCATAAGGTCCCAGTAATTCACTTTTGCTTTTAATTCCCTTGCCTTTGGGGATGTGCCGAGTAAGAGATTGCTACGGCTGAGGTCAGAGAGGTCTTTTCCTGCTTTCTCCTCTAAGGTTTTGATGGTTTCCTGTCTCACATTCAGGTCCTTTATCCATTTTCAGTTTATTTTTGTGAATGGTGTGAGAAAGTGGTCTAGTTTCAACCTTCTGCATGTTGCTGTCCAGTTCTCCCAGCACCATTTGTTAAAGAGACTGTCTTTTTTCCATTGGATGTTCTTTCCTGCTTTGTCAAAGATGAGTTGGCCATACGTTTGTGGGTCTAGTTCTGGGGTTTCTATTCTATTCCATTGGTCTATGTGTCTGTTTTTATGCCAATACCATGCTGTCTTGATGATGACAGCTTTGTAGTAGAGGCTAAAGTCTGGGATTGTGATGCCTCCTGCTTTGGTCTTCTTCTTCAAAATTACTTTGGCTATTCGGGGCCTTTTGTGGTTCCATATGAATTTTAGGATTGCTCGTTCTAGTTTCGAGAAGAATGCTGGTGCAATTTTGATTGGGATTGCATTGAATGTGTAGATAGCTTTGGGTAGTATTGACATTTTGACAATATTTATTCTTCCAATCCATGAGCAGGGAATGTCTTTCCATTTCTTTATATCTTCTTCAATTACCTGCATAAGCTTTCTATAGTTTTCAGCATACAGATCTTTTACATCTTTGGTTAGATTTATTCCTAGGTATTTTATGCTTCTTGGTGCAATTGTGAATGGGATCAGTTTCTTCATTTGTCTTTCTGTTGCTTCATTGTTAGTGTATAAGAATGCAACTGATTTCTGCCCATTGATTTTGTATCCTGCAACTTTGCTGAATTCATGTATCAGTTCTAGCAGACTTTTGGTGGAGTCTATCGGATTTTCCATGTATAATATCATGTCATCTGCAAAAAGCGAAAGCTTGACTTCATCTTTGCCAATTTTGATGCCTTTGATTTCCTTTTGTTGTCTGATTGCTGATGCTAGAACTTCCAGCACTATATTAAACAACAGCGGTGACAGTGGGCATCCCTGTCGTGTTCCTGATCTCAGGGAAAAAGCTCTCAGTTTTTCCCCGTTGAGGATGATGTTAGCTGTGGGCTTTTCATAAATGGCCTTTATGATCTTTAAGTATGTTCCTTCTATCCCGACTTTCTCAAGGGTTTTTATTAAGAAAGGGTGCTGGATTTTGTCAAAGGCCTTTTCTGCATCGATTGACAGGATCATATGGTTCTTCTCTTTTTTTTTGTTAATGTGATGTATCACGTTGATCGATTTGCGAATGTTGAACCAGCCCTGCATCCCAGGAATGAATCCCACTTGATCATGGTGAATAATTCTTTTTATATGCTGTTGAATTCGATTTGCTAGTATATTATTGAGAATTTTTGCATCCATATTCATCAGGGATATTGGCCTGTAGTTCTCTTTTTTTACTGGGTCTCTGTCTGGTTTCGGAATCAAAGTAATACTGGCTTCATAGAATGAGTCTGGAAGTTTTCCTTCCCTTTCTATTTCTTGGAATAGCTTGAGAAGGATAGGTATTATCTCTGCTTTAAACGTCTGGTAGAACTCCCCTGGGAAGCCATCTGGTCCTGGACTCTTATTTGTTGGGAGATTTTTGATAACCGATTCAATTTCTTCGCTGGTTATGGGTCTGTTCAAGCTTTCTATTTCCTCCTGATTGAGTTTTGGAAGAGTGTGGGTGTTTAGGAACTTGTCCATTTCTTCAAGGTTGTCCAATTTGTTGCCATATAATTTTTCATAGTATTCCCTGATAATTGTTTGTATCTCTGAGGGATTGGTTGTAATCATTCCATTTTCATTCATGATTTTATCTATTTGGGTCATCTCCCTTTTCTTTTTGAGAAGCCTGGCTAGAGGTTTGTCAATTTTGTTTATTTTTTCAAAAAACCAACTCTTGGTTTCGTTGATCTGCTCTACCGTTTTGTTAGATTCTATATTGTTTATTTCTGCTCTGATCTTTATGATTTCTCTTCTTCTGCTGGGTTTAGGCTGCCTTTGCTGTTCTGCTTCTATTTCCTTTAGGTGTGCTGTTAGATTTTGTATTTGGGATTTTTCTTGTTTCTTGAGATAGGCCTGGATTGCAATGTATTTTCCTCTCAGGACTGCCTTCGCTGCGTCCCAAAGCGTTTGGATTGTTGTATTTTCATTTTCGTTTGTTTCCATATATGTTTTAATTTCTTCTCTAATTGCCTGGTTGACCCACTCATTCGTTAGTAGGGTGTTCTTTAACCTCCATGCTTTTGGAGGTTTTCCAGACTTTTTCCTGTGGTTGATTTCAAGCTTCATAGCATTGTGGTCTGAAAGTATGCATGGTATAATTTCAATTCTTGTAAACTTATGAAGGGCTGTTTGTGACCCAGTATATGATCTATCTTGGAGAATGTTCCATGTGCACTCGAGAAGAAAGTATATTCTGTTGCTTTGGGATGCAGAGTTCTAAATATATCTGTCAAGTCCATCTGATCCAATGTATCATTCAGGGCCCTTGTTTCTTTATTGACTGTGTGTCTAGATGATCTATCCATTTCTGTAAGTGGGGTGTTAAAGTCCCCTGCAATGACCACATTCTTATCAATAAGGTTGCTTATGTTTGTGAGTAATTGTTTTACATATTTGGGAGCTTCCGTATTTGGTGCATAGGCATTTATAATTGTTAGCTCTTCCTGATGGATAGACCCTGTGATTATTATATAATGCCCTTCTTCATCTCTTGTTACAGCCTTTAATTTAAAGTCTAGTTTGTCTGATATAAGTATGGCTACTCCAGCTTTCTTTTGACTTCCAGTGGCATGATAAATAGCTCTCCATCCCCTCACTCTGAATCTGAAGGTGTCCTCAGGTCTAAAATGAGTCTCTTGTAGACAGCAAATAGATGGGTCTTGTTTTTTTATCCATTCTGATACCCTATGTCTTTTGGTTGGCGCATTTAGTCCATTTACATTCAGTGTTATTATAGAAAGATATGGGTTTAGAGTCATTGTGATGTCCGTAGGTTTCATGCTTGTAGCAATGTCTCTGGTACTTTGTCTCACAGGATGCCCCTTAGGATCTCTTGTAGGGCTGGTTTAGTGGTGACGAATTCCTTCAGTTTTTGTTTGGGAAGCCCTTTATCTCTCCTTCTATTTTAAATGACAGACTTGCTTGATAAAGGATTCTCAGCTGCATATTTTTTTCTGTTCATCACATTGAAGATCTCCTGCCATTCCTTTCTGGCCTGCCAAGTTTCAGTAGAGAGATCGGTCACGAGTCTCCCTTTATATGTTAGAGCACGTTTATCTCTAGCTGCTTTCAGAATTTTCTCTTTATCCTTGTATTTTGCCAGTTTCACTATGATATGTCGTGCAGAAGATCGATTCAAGTTTCGTCTGAAGGGAGTTCTCTGTGCCTCTTGGATTTCAATGCCTTTTTCCTTCTCCAGATCAGGGAAGTTCTCAGCTATGATTTCTTCAAGTACACCATCAGCACCTTTCCCTCTCTCTTCCTCCTCTGGAATACCAATTATGGGTAGATTATTTCTCTTTAGTGTATCACTTAGTTCTCTAATTTTCCCCTCATACTTCTGGATTTTTTTTATCTTTTTCTCAGCTTCTTCTTTTTCCATAATTTTATCTTCTAGTTCACCTATTCTCTCCTCTGCCTCTTCAATCCGAGCCGTGGTTGTCTCCATTTTATTTTGCAGCTCATTGATAGCATTTTTTAGCTCCTCCTGGCTGTTCCTTAGTCCCTTGATCTCTGTAGCAAGAGATTCTCTGCTGTCCTGTATACTCTTTTCAAGCCCAGCAATTAATTTTATGACTATTATTCTAAATTCACTTTCTGTTACATTGTTTAAATCCTTTTTGATCAGTTCATTAGCTGTCGTTATTTCCTGGAGATTCTTTTGAGGGGAATTCTTCCATTTTGTCATTTTGGATAGTCCCTGGAGTGGTGGGGGACTGCGGGGCACTTCCCCTGTGCTGTCTTGAATAACTTGCGTTGGTGGGCGGGGCTGCAGTCAGACCTGATGTCTGCCCCCAGCCCACCGCTGGGGCCACAGTCAGACTGGTGTGTGCCTTCTCTTCCCCTCTCCTAGGGGCGGGATTCACTGTGGGGTGGCGTGGCCCGTCTGGGCTACTTGCACACTGCTAGGCTTGTGGTGCTGGGGATCTGGCGTATTAGCTGGGGTGGGTAGGCAAGGTGCACGGGGGCAGGTGGGGCAGGCTTAGCTCGCTTCTCCTTAGGTGATCCACTTCAGGAGGGGCCCTGTGGCAGCGGGAGGGAGTCAGACCCACTGCCGGAGGGTTGTCTCCACAGAAGCTTAGCGTTCTGTGTCTGGCGGAGCAAGCAAGTTCCCTGGCAGGAACTGGTTCCCTTTGGGATTTTGGCTGGGGGATGGGCGAGGGAGATGGCGCTGGTGAGCGCCTTTGTTCCCCGCCAAGCTGCGCTCTGTTGTCTGGGGGCTCAGCAACTCTCCCTCCCTTTGTCCTCCAGCCCTCCCGTTCTCCAAGCAGAGCTGTTAGCTTATAACCTTCCAGATGTCAAGTCCCACTTGCTGTCAGAACACACTCCGTCCGGCCCCTCCGCTTTTGCCAGCTAGATTCGGGGGCTCTGCTTGGCCAGCAGGCTGCCCCTCCGCCCCGGCTCCCTCCCGCCAGTCTGTGGAGCGCGCACCGCCTCGCTGCCCTTCCTACCCTCTTCCGTGGGCCTCTCGTCTGCACTTGGCTCCAGAGACTCTGTTCTGCTAGTCTTCCGGTGGTTTTCTGGGTTAGTTAGGCAGGTGTAGGTGGAATCTAAGTGATCAGCAGGACCTGGGGTGAGCCCAGCGTCCTCCTACTCCGCTATCTTCCTCGAACCCCCTCTTAATAGTTTATATAAGAGCAGTTTATCTAATGGCTATCATAATTGGGCATTTGCCATAACATATATATGTTGGATATTAAGTGGTAGAGTTCACACGTGTATACCTTGCATGAATGTTGTGCGGTGATGTGTCATGTCTGTACTCAAGCACACTGAGATGTGGATGAAGTGTGGTATGATTCAGCAGTGGCTTAGAACCTGCAGAATTGCCTCACAAGATTGTGTAAGGGATTAAATGACATATTAACTGAGAGAATACATACAAGACATTTTATAAACTATGATATGTGACACAAACCACAGGTGCTATTTCATTTCTTCTCTAGAACTTATGTTAAGTGAGTTTTACAATTCTGGGCTTCAAAGCTGTAATATTCAAATAGTATGGTACAGGCACAAAGACACATGGATCAATGGAACAGAATAGAGAACCCAGAAATTGTGGGTCCCCACAACTGTGTGGTCAACTAATCTTCAACAAAGCAGGAAAGAATATCCAATGGAAAAAATACATTCTATATAATTTCATTTTGTTATATTGAGCAATACATGTTCACTATTTTATGACTATTATAAATACTTTTTTATGGATGAGGAAACTAAGGTTCAAAGAGGTAAAATAAGTTTTCAGAAATCAAATAACATAAAGCCAGGACACAGATATATGGACATAGATATCTGTCTGATTCCAAGCTGTGCTCAGTCTAAGTGAAATAACCTGTTTAAAACCTTCTCTCAACATTTCTAATGATCAGCAGATTCGGGGGTTTTGGAATAGGTAGTTGGACTAAGTAATTTCTAGACTAACCTTAAGCCCCTAAATTACATAATATAAAGTTTACTTTATATTTGGAGAAAATATAAGCCAGTTTTATTTTCCTAATATGCTTTTTATTTTGTTTTTTTTTAAATTGAGATGCAATTCACATATGACTTTATATTATATGCTTTTAACAGAAATTAGACACTGAATCTCCGTCGTTAATATTGTAAACAAATTTAAAAGATGGATTCTGTAAACTAAAGATGTTCAGTTTCCATGAACATTAACTGAACATTTACTATGTACTTATCTATTCAATAAAGGTTTTCCTCCATTGATTTGGGATTTCCCTATTGTCCTTACCTTGAAGTCTAAGGCTCAAAGCTAAGTCTGAAGAAAACTGGTAACCATTATGCATGGACTCCTTATCTCAGACTTTCTAAGAGACAAAAGAATTGTGATAGCAAACTCTGTAATCATCTATTCCAGTTTTCTCCCTAAGGCTGTGTTAGGGAGAGACTGGAGGAGGAGTGGGAAGGGATTTATGGGTATCTTTGGCTTTGGGGAGAGTTGCAGTCCTTGTGGTGAGACATCATACTTTTTTTTCCCTTCCTTTATAAAGAAAGGAAAAGGGTTCTCTTCCACTGTTTTTTATCCTTGGCTTGGTGAGCAGAGGAATTAAAAAAAAATATTTTCAAAACTGTAAGTATTTTCAAGAAAGCGAGTCTGAGATTCCACGTGAGAGATTTCCGGTGAGCCGGTTAAGTAAAAATTTGAGAGAAGTAAACAGAGAAAGAAGTTGTATTGTTGCTTAGCTTGGACCGCACTGTTTGCAGTGGCAAAAGGGGATGTACGTATCCCAGGGATCAAGTGGACAAAGGGAAGAACAAGTGAATTTGAAGTTCTTTCTGTTTTTCCCACTTTTGAGGGCTGAGTGAGAAGAACTCAGCAGTCAGATGTTAGAATGTGTACTTCCAGGATAAGCAGCCAAACAAGATGTGGAAAAGGTAGAATTGAAGCGGGTTTCCCAAATCAAGAAACAAAAGTGTGAGGAGGCCTCACTGAGGCTTCATAAGACATACACATGCCCAGGGTCACTGATAGTTCACAGGAGGACTTTGTAAAAATTAGAAAAGATACCCTTCTGAGAAGTTACAGCTCAGTGGCAGCACACACAACTTGTCGACCAGAGCACAGACTGAATATCAATCTCCCTTCACCCCAGTGAAATACTGTGTATATCTTATGCAGATCACAGCCTGCACAGCTTCACGTAGCCTCCTGGTGGATGAGCTCCTAAAAATGTTAGCATCAGTGACCCAAAATTGTTGGCCCTATCACAGAGACATCCAGCAGAGAAAGGTTAACATTTATAATCTTTTAAAAAGTCACATGACCCTGCTCTTCTCCCCTTTCCTTGCACATCACACTGGAGAAGGTATTCCTGGGAGGAATAGAGGATGTCTTTTAAGGGTAGTTCATGCCATGATTTCCTAAATAACTCTGTGTTCCGAACAGTTGGGGTCCCAGCACATGTACACTAATTGAAAGGAGGGTGAGAAGAAAGTGGAAGAGGAAATGCAAATGGAAGGTCTCCAAAACTGTGGAATCTACCTGACATGTTAAGATGAGAGAGAGATTGAGAAAAAGCACATATGCCACACTGTGCTTACATACTTTCCTTATGAGAATTTTCAGTAAACTTACTTCTCCATCGTCATCATCATCATCATCATCTACACATTCTTAATACAAATTGTTAAATAAGGTATGAATATCTCCACTTTGCATATGAGGAGGCAGAGCTCTGAGAGTTACATATTCCGATGTAATGGCTAGATTCTAAATATAGGTCTGACTTGAAGTCCATTTATGAAAACAATCCTTCAAATGATACTTCCACCCTTTCCCAGAGTTTGACAATGAAAACTAAGCCTTGTCGGAAAGCCTTGACAAGCCCCATATCTTTTTTACTGTTTCTTAGGTATTAACCTGAAGGTTTTATGGAAATTTGTTCTTGAAATTCCTAATTTTTGCCTTTGACTGAGCATACTGAAGTTTTTACATTGTGATGAACACCCATCTGCCACACCAGTAAGATTTAGACCCTCACAATTTTTAAGTCATGTAGTCCTAAGTTATGAAGTGCTGACTCATAATTAAAGAGTGCCAAGTGGGTTATAACCCATGAGCATTAATTAATGCTCATGTATTACACCAGAAACCATTTGAACAAACAGAAGTAATTGTCAGTGCACAGAGAAAATATATTATAGTCTTTGCTTCTAGAAAGTCATTACTAATGTCTGGAGGAATTTTCTTTTTTCGTTTGGCACACCGACATCTGAAACACCTTCCCATATTAGAGGAATGCTCCATCTTTTGTCGACAGTCTCCTTTCTCACTGTAGAAGCTGAAATCTCCGCATTCTTTCCCAGTTTCCCTTAGAAGGTACAGCCTGAGCATCAGATATATGCTCCACTGGTCAGACAGATCTGCGCTGGAGGGTGAATCTGGATTTAAAGACGTAAGTTAGGCTAGATCATGCAGAACTTGTTTTGCTATTTTGTCCTAATAGATCTAACAGTTTTCCAGAACCAGTGGACGGCATCTCTCACGGAGAATACAGTCCCCAGTGTTAAGGTACAGGTGGCAGTGTCTGGTTTGTATGTCTCAAGGCTCTGGTGTTTTTATTCGGTTAGTTTTTTGCATATGATTGGTTATTGCCTCCTAACCTTGATTTTCTGGCCGTTGTGAATAGGCTATAAGCCAATGACACCCCAGAAGCAAATTCTTAAATCACATAATCAGAAGCCTAACTAATGAAAGTTCAGTTATGGGATGGGTAGGAAAATATAGGTTATTCAGTGTCCATCATGCAAAATGGTATAGATTTCATGCTTGTTAAATACCTGTTTCTTCACTGATATGGAGTTGAGATGAAGAAAACCTCGTTTCTAAAATTGATTGCCAGAATATACATTATATTTAGAAAGAATTTATATTTTATGTATAATTTTATATTTAGAGAGAAAGGATGCAGTTTCGAATGAAGTGTATCAAATGCTCCAAAATCATTTGAAATGTTTCGATGTGGTTACTTTTTATGCAATATTAAAGTATTGAAAGCATTATGGATTTGAAGTATATTTGTACACAAAACTATCTTAGATTTTTTTTATCTTAACAGTTAAATTAAAAATTTCAAAGTCCCTGAGGATATCTACATAAAATTATCACTATCGTATCATTACAATTATCACTATCGTATCATTTGCTAAGGTGATAACCCTAGCAAACAGTTGGTATGAAGGGTTTCATCATAGATGTTCAGTAGATGTGAGCTTACATAATTTATACTCTCTCTGCTAATTACCCTAGACTATCTACAAATTCCAACCAGTAAAAGGAATAGGAAAAAACTAAGACACAAATGATAGTAATGGCACGTGGAGGTAATTGCCAAAGCATTAATGTCCCACTTATAATTTTAAGGTAGTTGATTGTAACCTTTTCCATATCCATCTTCAGTGTGCGTATGGGTGACAACTTCTGTGATGGAAACAAAATTAAGCAAAGCAAAGCAAAAGAAAAACAAAGCAAAAGGAAGTCCCCTCTTAAAAACACACGAACAAACAAAAAAGTTCTAGGCCAGAGCCCAGTTGTTCTCTAGGACTCGTTTCTTTTTTAATTTTATTTAACTTTTTTTAATGTTTATTTATTTTTGAAAGAGAGAGAGAGACAGAGCGTGAGCAGGGCAGAGAGAGAGGGAGACACAGCATGTACCATCAGCACAGAGCCCTATGCATGGTACAAACCCATTAACTGTGAGATCATGACTTAAATCGAAGTCGGACACCCAACCGACTGAACCACTCAGGCGCCCCGTCTAGGACCCATTTTTATATGCATTGCTTCATATGATGGGGGATGTATTGAAGGGTGGAGTCCTGAGTCACTCCAGTCTTGGAAGAAGCGCAGTTGTGCACACTGCACTACTTCTTCATGTTGTGCACACGGTCCTTCCCCTTGTCGGTCAGAATAAAGCTAGAATTTCACTGGTTCCTCTCCACTTAAGGCTTTGGGCGTTTGGGTGGTTTCCAGGTTTTGGCCATGAGACTGCCATGAACATTTATTTGTATACAAGTTTTTGTTCGGATACATGCTTTCATTTCTCTTGGTCAGCTAGTCTCTTTTGAAATACTCTCTCTCTGCCTATTATGACATCCTTCTCTGAATTTGTTTCTATTTGTTTCTTGCTTTGCTTTCTAATTTCATTATTCTCTCTGCAGACATTATGTGCTAAAGGTTATCACATCCCAATCTTGGGTCTCCTCTCACACTTAAGCAGTTCATGCATCTTGGTTTTAATTATCTCTTGTATGCAGTTAACTCAGATTTGTATCTCCAGCCTAGAATTCTTAAACACAGAGCTGTGTATTTAACTGTCTATTTGACATCAGCTGTTGGCCTTCTCTGAGGCATCTTAAAATCATCATGTGCAGTAGTTTTAGGACTGTTCACCCCATTAAAACCTGGGCCTTTCCCACTTCCCCCCAAGCTATACAATTAGATCGTAATAAGTGATCTTTAACACCGTCTTTGTGTGTTTGTGTTAGAGAGATCATCTCTTCTGAGTAGCATCTGAAAGGACTACCCCTTTCTAGTTTTTCTTTACACAGCTGAGGCATCACCTTTTCAAAACAAATCTGATCACATCAGTTCCTCATTTTCCATTTTCTGCTTAGATTATTGGCTTTAAGTAACTTATGCTAAAAACCAGATTTCTTAATATGTCTTATAAAGTTTGATATAGAAAAGTCCCTACTAAGTTTATTCAGACTCATTTTGAAAGTTTCCAATCTCACATTTCACACCAGTGTACAAGCCAGAACACTGTCTTCTGTTAGTATCTCAAACCTAATATGTCCCTCTGACCACTAAACCTTTTGCATATGTTCTTCCCTCTCCTGAAATACTCTAAACCCCCTTCATCTATTCATGCCCTATTTTCCCCTAAGTTTTGAGGACCATGCATATACTTGTGGTATAACTGCAGTTGTTTTTTGAGATTGCTTGAGTAATGTCTGTCTGTCTCTCAAACTAGTCTATAAAATCCACTGATGTCAGGGATTATGCAGATTTAGCTTATCCTTCCATATCATCATATATCAAAGTCCAGCATGTGTCAGGTACTTAAGAATTGTCTGAATGAGTAAAAAGAATAGATTTAATAGGATTAGATGAATGTGTGAACTTGAGAAGGTGATCTTGAGGACTGTTTCAAGTTTTCTGGTTTAAGATAATGAGGAAGAATAAGAAATCACCAATGGAGACAAGTAATAGAGGAGAAATAATAGGTTTAGAGAATTAGAAAATGAGTACTATTCCCTTGTCTCACATCTTAAATGGCACAACATTCTTTGAAATAATATTTTCTATTAAATAATGAAGTGCGTACCTTACATGAAGAAATTCTCTTATGTAGCAAATTTTTGGAGTTTGCTTCCCAGAAGTAGCTTAAGACTGCTTTTACATAAATTTTCATCACTCTCTTCTATCTCTACTACTCAGTATTTTCATGATATTAAAAAATGTACATCAAGCACGTGGAACTTCTCAGAAGAAGGTCACCATTAAATAAAGAAATAATTAATACATGATACAAATAACTGACAAGTAAGGCACCAGAAGTAAGTGAAACGTCAAAGAGAAGACAATATTTAAAGTCCTTTGAGAAGTCAGTAAACAGTATCAATCATATCCCTGTCGCCTTTGGTGAAAAATAAGAAGGGGTTGATCAGCAGAGAACAGTTTTGCAGGAATACGGGAGACCTGATGTTGAAAAGTCTTAGTGTCCTATGTATGCTTTAAAACATTTAAGGCAGTAGTTCCCAGTGGAGGTTTCCTTGCTCAGGTGCAATACAGTTTGAAGAGTCTGTGCTGCTTGTTGAAGCATCACAAATGGCATGCTTTGACAGCTGGGGTACCTGTTGAATAATTTCTCTGTCAAACATTCAAAACAAAATGGCACAGATGTTAAGGTGCATGCATATACAGTGAAAATATCCTACTGAAGGGCAACAAAAAGCTTTTCACCGTTCAAAAGTTTGAAGGATTAGAATGCCTTCTTCTGAAATGTAACAATTGTTATATTTAAAAATCTTGCTTATCTGTAGTCCTGTTAATAACCCTTTTATAGCAAATATCTATTAAAATTGAAAGACATGATGACATTATAATTATAAATAATGAAATAAAGAGTGGAAGTTTTGCTAAATCTATATTTTTAACTAAAATTTAGCAAAAATATATTAAGTATGTAAAATGTCCCACCTTACTAGTGGAGGGAATGGCGAGTCAGACATAATACTTTCCTTTAATCATCTTTTAAATTAGATGATTAGAAAGAGAGATGAAAAGGAAATATCAATTCAGGTTTGCAATAACTGTGCTAGGGATAGACTCCTCACTTGGTGGGTACACAGGAGGAGTAGTCGACACAACCTTGAGGGATCAAGGATGGATAATTCATAAATAATATTTAAACTAAACTGAAACAGAATAAGGAGTTAAAAAATAATCTTGGAGAAAGAAGAGGAAGGGCTGAGAGAACATCATTTAAAGACCCAAATGTTGAAAAACACAAAACACTAGAAGGCTTTAAGTAACGAAGCATTGTTGTATTTAAAAATTAAGGGAGAATTGCCTCCTAAAAGGATGCCGGAGAACAAATCAGTTTCCAGGTTAAAAAGTGTTCACTGTACCACATTAGACGTTTGGATTCTAATCTTAAGATAATTAGAATCCTTTTAGAGGGGCGCCTGGGTGGCTCAGTCAGTTAAGCGTCTGACTTCAGCTCAGGTCATGATCTCACACTTGTGAGTTCAAGGCCTGTGTCAGGCTCTGTGCTGACAGTTCATAGCCTGGAACCTGCTTCAGATTCTGTGTCTCCATCTCTGCCCCTCCCCTGCTCATGCCTCTCTCTCTCTCTCTAACTCAAGAGTAAATAAAAATTTAAAAAAGAAGTCTTTTAGAGATTCTAATAGGAAGAGTGACATGATGAGATTATTCTAGTCTATCATATGGCAGATAGAATTAAATAGATATAGTGATTAGTATTTAGTACAGCTGTATGTAACAGGGACCAGACTATACTGGCTCAAACTCCTGAAGGTCTTCTACTGCAAATATATGTGTGTGTGTGTGTGTGTGTGTGTATGCAATAGGAAAAAATATGTATAATTACATTCTAGATTTCTAAGATGGCTATTGGAATTCTTGCCAAGATAACATCTTTTGAAACATCAGGGAAGAAGGAGAAAGTGAACCTCCCATCAGCAAGACTTCCTAGAAGTTTTCCTACAACATTTTCTTACCTCATATTGGCCAGAAATTTGTCACATGGTATCTCAAGCTGAATGAGAGAACAGACAGATTGCCACATAGAGAAAAACTGAGCCAAAAAACAGGAAGTGCAGCAAGTGGGGAATAGATTTTTGGGTAGACACCTAGACTCTTCTTACAGGGGATAATCCTAGAAAATAGAAGAGCAGTTAAATTACCTTTTTTTTTTTTTTTTTTTTTTAGTAAGGTGGAGTAGTATAGACTCAGACAATTAGAAGGATATTGAAAGATATTTATGGTGTATGATTATGATGGTTAAGTGATTTTTTTTTGAATGTGGGGAAAGGATGAATAAGAAAGGAGATGCCAGGATAATTTAAGTTTCAATTTTGAGTAATTGAGTTAGGGAGTAGCTGGAGGAACTAGTTTGGCTAAAAATGATTAATTCACTTTAAACAAGATAGTGGCTGATTGGAACTAATTCTAATATTTAGCAAGTAATTACAAACACAGGTCTGGAGAGGTAAGTAGAAGGTGAGAGAGTAATATGAGTATTGATGTCATTTTGGAGAAAGTTGAATGGTACTGAAAGAAAAATATATAAAATTTCTGAAGAGAACCAAATTGAAGTAATTTCCTTATTCTTATTTAAAAATATTGAGGAAGGGATAATTGAAGATTTTTAGCAGAAAGGAAGACACTGAAATATAAGGAATAACCAGAAGAGTCACTCTTGCAAAAAGGAAAGATATGGTAATTTGGACTGTATGAGGGAAACCTCTCTCATTTTAATGGAAAGTGGGAGGAAAGACAGTAAATAAAAACAAACAAAAAATATCTGTAGTCATGGGACATAGAGTACAATCATTCATTGTTGGTTTCTGTTTTATCAGTGACAGAATATGTGATCACTAGTGATAATGATACATGGATCACGGAGAATTTTAGCATAACAGATTAAAAAAAATTGTCATCCTAAATGGTATGAAATTAAATATTCTACCCTTGATGTTAGAAACAAGGCAAAGAAAGCCATCTTGCCACTTCTATTCAACATTGTATTGGAGGTTCTAGCCATTGCATTAAGGCAAGAAAAAGAAATAAAGACCATAAAGATGAGAAAGGAAAAAATAGAAGCATTTCTATTTACAGAAAGCATAATTGTTTACTAGAAAACACTAAGTGCTGTGGACTGAATCATGTCCCCCTTAAATTCATACATTGAAGCCTTAACTCTTCAATGTAATTGTATTTGATCATGAAGCCTTTGAGAAGTTATAAGGTTTAGATGAAGTTATGAGGGTGGGATTAGTGCCCTTATAAGAGACATCAGAGAATTTGCTTCCTTTGTCTTTCTTCACCATGTGAGGACACAGCAAGCATGTGGCTGCAAGCCAGGAAGAGGGCCTTCATCCCTGGGTACCAAATTGGCCAGCACCTTGATCTTGACTTACAGCCTCAAAAACTGTGAGAAATAAATTCCTGTTGTTTAAGCCACCCAGTCTATGGTATCTTGTTATTTCATGCATCCCATGAAAACTAATATACTAAACTATGTGAAAATCAATATCTGGGACTAATCAGGTAAAAAAAAATACTGTATTTTTAAATTTTAGTATCATGTAATTAAAATAACATTTAAATAAATATAAATAAAATTTAATAAAAATAGTATAGCATCAAAAACGTCATTTAGGAATAGATTTTGCAAAAGTCATACAAGAACTCTTCACAGTAATCTATATCACTTTGCTCAGAAAATTTATAAATCTATAATTTAGAGCTTTATAAACTTTGTGAATTGGGGGATTTAATATTTCTAAGATGTCAGTTGCCTCCAGATTTTTCTATGGATTCAACATAATGCAAATTATGATCACAGAAGTCTTATTTTTTTAGTAGAAATTGACAAAATAATTCTGAATGTATATGGATGTGCAGAGGACCAAGAAGTATCTAAATAATTTTGAAGGCCAATATAAATAAAGAATAATACTAATAATAAATGATAAGAATAATAAAGAAGACCAAAAGTTGAAGGAGTTACATTACTTAATTTCAAGATGTATTATAAGTAAACAGTGATAAAGCCATCCTTATTCTAACTTTTAGGATCCCATTCTTTCCCAGTTAACACCCTGTGAGTTTGGGAATTCATTTTCTGTTGTACTTCAGACACTCACAAGATGATATTCTGAGTTTGGGTTTCATCCATCTCAGCTCTGTGGCCATAAGAGCGAAAGGGTCTCTTTCTAGGCAGATGTAGCAGCTCTCAAGCCATTTATACAGTGCTTGTGCTGGGAGTTTGGATTTATGAGATTATATTTTGTTTTATTTTGTTTTGTTTTGTTCCCCACCTTGTTCAGTGACATTAGGAACAACTAGCCAACTTTATCATATTCATTAGTTTGGCAAAGATATTCTTAAGTATCATATAGATGGTCATTCAGATCCTTGCCTCTTATACGTGTTGGATTAAGAGATACATCCAGTGGATGTATTATGTGTATTTTTATTGCCAGATCATGCCACAGACTCTCATTGCTCTGCTGAAAATGGAGTCATTTGTTGTCTTTACATGTAGTCAGATTAAACAGGGAGCCAATTAAACATATGCCTACGTTTTGACAGAGCCATTCCACTTGTACACATTTACTCCAGAAAAATGAATACATATGTCCACCAAAAGACTTGTAGAAGAATGCTCGTAGCAGCTTTATTTGTAATAGCTCCATATTGGAAACAACTTGAATGCCATCAACTGAAGAATGTGTAAACAAATTGTAGTATATTTATTGAATTAAATAAAAGGGAATGAATATATAGGCAACAATATGGATGAATCTAACAGTTATAATGCTGATTGAAAGAAAGTAGTTTTTCATTATAAAGCTAGTGAACCTAATCTGATCTAATCTATGTAAAAATTAATGTATTGGGGGTGGGGGTGGAATCCCAGAACACTGGTTACCTCTGTAGAGAGGGGATTGAGTAGGAAGAGACATGAGAGAACTTTCTGTTCTGAAAGAAATGTTTTATATCTTGAAATGGGTGTGAATTACATGGATATTCATTTATCAAAATTGAACTGCTAAGGTTTGTGTTTTTTAACATATGGAAATTTCATTTAAAGAACTAAGAACTAGGGACCTACTGAGTGCAGAGTTTAAAACAAACAAACGTGGCAGGTGATTGATGTTTGTTAATGGGGATGATAGGTGTTCATCGTGGTATTTGGTTTACTTCTTATATATTTGGAATTCCCCGTGATATGAATTTAAAACAATTTTTAGAGGTGTGGGAAAGTGAAAAGCCAAAGGGCCCTTGCAGCTACCATTGGGGTTCAAATGAGTTGGCTTCCAGGGTTGTAGAATATTTCTGATCAGTTTAAATGGAGGTTTGATTGAAGAGTGACAGTGGAATTCAACCAACACTCAAGTTTTTGTCCAGTAATTGACTAAATTATAGAAGATCATGGAATATAGGCTGGAAGAGGAAGAATATTAGCTTCCATGGGACCAATAGGTTGAGAATAAACACGGAGGTGTTTTTGTGAGACCAAAAGACCCATTTATGGGGAGAAGCTGAGTGAGAGAGCTGGAATTAAATGATACTGTGGTTAGAAATAAGGTAACTTTTTATTATTTTATTTATGTTATTAAGTTATTTATGGTATTAATAGTTATTAAGGTAACTATTATTTTATTCATTTATTTATGACTTTATGAGTTTATTATATCAGATAATGAAGGATGATAAATTAAGGTACATATTTATTTGTAAATACAAAATTGTGTTCCAAATTGAGATATGCAAATTGAAAAAAATTACCCTGTTTCAACCATTCCTCTTTAAAATATAAAGAGAGTCATTAAATAGGTTGATGAAGAAAATCTAAGAGGAAGTTCTTGTCTGACAACTACTATTAGAAATTCCTAGGATATATAGTTGTAAAGAAACAGTTTTATGGATGATGGAGTATTGGCAGATCATAAATCATGTAAAATGCTGCTGTCAGTTCGTGGAAAGTTTAACTTATTCTGCTTTTCAGAGCTAAGCTCCAGTGCATATCAGATGGCAGAATTTGGCCTCTAGTACTATTCAGTCTTTTTCTGTGTGGTCAGTAATTCAGATTGTCACACAGAAAGTGCCCTTGGCAGAGATGGTAAATCACATGGGTATGGAAAAAAGAAATGAGGCACAAGAATTCTATTTGGTTTTCAAGTTTTTAGGTACCATATGAGATGGATGGCAACAGTTTAACCAGCACTAATTAATTACAATATGCAGAAGAAAAATTACCAATCCTCGTGAAGTGGCTATGTATAGAAATCCCATATATATTATCTCACTTAACCCTTAAAATACTCTTGTGAGATTATCTTTATCATCCTTATTTTTTAAAAAATTTTTTTTCAACGTTTTTTATTTATTTTTGGGACAGAGAGAGACAGAGCATGAACGGGGGAGGGGCAGAGAGAGAGGGAGACACAGAATCGGAAACAGGCTCCAGGGTCTGAGCCATCAGCCCAGAGCCTGACGCGGGGCTCGAACTCACGGACCGCGAGATCGTGACCTGGCTGAAGTCGGACGCTTAACCGACTGCGCCACCCAGGCGCCCCTTTATCATCCTTATTTTGAGATGAGTACTTAATAATTCAGAAACCTTAAGTGATTTTATAAAGGTCAAAATATTAATGACAGAGCTGTGATATAAATCTCAGTTTTTCAGGTTCCAAAATCCTTGTACATTCCTTTATGGGAGGATTAAAATAGATGTCCTAAATATTATTGGTAAGAGCGAATCTGAGTACTAAGCAGAGTATTGTACATTAAGATGAGAAGAGTTCTTGTGGGAATTTAAAGATTGGTTTGACTTTCATACATTTTACCTTTGTTCTCCTAGACATACTTACAGTTTTATCTCTATGTATTTTCATTTTTTCTGAAAAATTTCAGTAATTGTCTTGGCTTAGATAATTTTACAGACTTCTTTTAGGGTGAAGCTATAATTAGGGCTTTAATTTTTTTTTTTGACATTTATTTATTTTTGAGAGACACAGAGAGACAGAGCGTGAGTGGGGGAGGGGCAGAGAGAGAGAGGGAGACACAGATCCGAGGCAGGCTCCAGGCTCTGAGCTGTCAGCACAGAGCCTGACACAGTCTTGAACCCACAAACCCTGAGATCATGACTTGAGCTGAAGTAGAACACTTAACCGACTGAGCCACCCAGGCGCCCCAATGGATTTAAAACTGGGAAGGATTACCTTTACCCAGTTTGTTTCACAGGATGTCAAGCAAACAGCAGACCATGATTTAGGGCATTTTCTATTACAATTGATTTAGTAAATAACATGCAAGAATTATAGAGCATAGGCTAGAACTGTGAAGGAGAAGTCCTGCAGCTGCAAGAAGCATGTGGTCACTAGTTCTTTCAGCATCTTACAGTGATGTGTACTTGGCTTGGAGTGGAACTAAGACATTGTTTGGGCTGTATAAGAGGGATCTCACACTCTGTCATCTTGTATATATATGGATTTTCCATAAACATAGTCTTGCAAAGTAGAGGGGAAGTCTGAGTAGGAATGTTGCTTAGGAAAGTTGAATTCCGATTCTTGTATGTCAACTGCAATTATATAGATAGCTAGAAAGATAGGACTGTAACAGCCCTTCCACCTATGGTGAGAAGTATTTGATTCTGACTCATTCATTGGCAGCCAACCAGAGAGGTACCAGTGGAGTAATTCAGTGGACAATTCTATTTGTCTCCCCAAAGATGCATTTATGTAATGTTGACCCTTGACTTGTGTATAGTGCTTGGATGCTGAGTGTTGGGAAGAATATCTATGAATGTAGACAGTGTATCATCTGTGTCAAAACTTGGAGAGCAAATTTTGAAAATTAATGTATGAATGCCAGGTGTCCACGAGAAGAATGAAAGAGCAACAGGTGGTACAAAAAGAGAAACATTAAAATACTCCTTTTTGCTATCTCATTATAAAGAACTATATTGCTTATAACAGGATATAATTGAAAAGTGGATAAACTACAATTTGATAAGGAAATATGTTTCCATGTAGAGAGTGGTTTTGCTTATTAGCTTAACATTTTATAAATGATTACTTCTTTAAGCTGGATTTGTTTTTGTTATATTACATTTATGATGATACTGGCTGTAATGTATCATGATGTTAATTAAGTTTCTTATAATAGTTACCAGCAAGTATGGCAATAATTTGTTTGGGAGACAAGATGAAATATCTGTGAAGTCCAGCTGCAGGTAAGGGTCATTCTAATCAAGCAGACTGTAACTGTATTTTTGATAATTGATTATACAATTGATTGTATAATTTATGCTTACAGTGTGAAATCTAAGTGCTAACCTGGTATTTGAGCACAGAGGTCAAAATTCCATAGCATATACAAAGGATTGCTAGTGATAGTGATGATAATTTGGGACACTTTGAAATAAGTGAGGGTGGGACAGGAGCATTGTACTACAAAGAAATGAACCAGAGAATGGGAAGGAGAAGTGGAGTTTATTTATGATTTATTATAATTTAAGGACTTAGCTTTCAGTACCTATGTTACCTTAGTCACAACTCACAAATGATTTTTGTAAGGCAAATTAAAAGGTACAGGAAAAAAAAAGCCCACAGTTCTGTTTAGTCACTTGCTCTTACTACATTGGGTGAATAACAGAATAAGCACTGCAATCCATTTGATCAATAGACTGCTCATGTTCTCTCTTTGGACTAATTTGACACATTCTGTGGTTCTGAATGACTATTCATTTTCCATACCAGTGGATTTAGAATAAGAAACCATTGTCTCTTTGTAGTTAAGCTATCTGAAACAGCAGTAAATTGAGAGCATAGGAACTATAGTTTTAATTCTATTATTAATTTATAAAGGATAGATTTTGATTGCTTCGCTAAAAAACAAGGAAGACTTTGTTGTCTTAAACAATGCAGAAATCAGTTTTATATTATTAAATTTTTCATCTCTCATACTGGTTAATAGGATTGATAAGACATGGATAATGGCTCCAAAGTAGTGATGGCTGAAGTTTTAATAGTTACTTCCAATACATACCTTAAACACACACACACACGCACACACACACACACACACACACACACAAATCATATCTCAAAATATGTCTAGTGTATTACACTGACATGATAAAGAGTATACCTTTTCAATAAAAAAGGAAAGATTAAATAAGAAAATGAGTTTAAAATCTTTGAATATTATCTTATTAATTGCTTATAGAGTCTTAGATACTCATTGTTCTTCAAATATAAAACTCTTGTACCTAAGAATAATTAATTGCATCTATAGTGTAATACAGTGGCAGGAATATAACAAGGGAGTAGGTGTGATTGATAAGCATATAAACATTTGGGGTTTTAGACTTAAAAATAATTTAAAATATACCCCTAATCCAGTCAGCCTGAATAAATATAGTCAAAGACACTTTTTTCCAGTACAAGAGGGGCTATCATGCATTTATTGTATATCTTTTAAAGTTCACTATGTTTATACTTTTACCTACATTCGCATATATGAATTATTGAGCATAATAAACATTATTTCTGTGTTTTAAAATTTCATAATTAAATTCTTCTCGTGTCTTGGCAAATGCTTACCCAATGTTACATTTCTATATTCTGTTTAAATAGATATGCATGTTTCTAACACATTAATTTTAACCATGATAATAGTTTCTTTCCCATCCTCATTTTGTAATTGGCCATTCCACTTTGTGTGCCATTTATTTTTTTCCAAAAAGGACTATAAAAAGAATTTTTGTAAATTGTCTCCTTTTTCACATGTAGAAGATGGTTCAGCTAGTACATTCATTGCAGAATTGCTTAGTCTGCTATTGGGGTATGGATATGGGCTTTACTAGCTGCTAATGTACAGTTGCTATGACAGGTTATACTATGAATAATAGTATGTGAGTTGCCATTTCTCCAGACACTTTTTAATACTTGATACAGCAAGACTGTAGTTTTCTTGTAAATTTAATATTTATGAAATAAAGTTTTATTTTTAGTTTAATATGTGTATCTTCGATTATTAGTAAAGTTAATACTCATTTTATATTTGTAATACTTATGAAAAAGTGAAATCCAATGTGGTACATTGTTAAAATTTTTTTAATGTTTATTTATTTAATTTTTAAATGTTTTTATTTTTGAGAGATAGAGAGAGAGAGACAGAATGCAAATGGGGAAAGGGCAGAGAGAGAGGGAGACACAGAATCCAAAGCAGGCTCCAGGATCTGAGTTGTCAGCACAGAACACAATGTGGGACTCGAATACACAGACCGTGAGATCATGACTAAGCAGAAGTAGGATGCTTAACCAAGGTGCCCCCAGTATGGTGCACTGTTAAAGCAATTTTATTCTTTCCTTTCAAATGCCCATAAAACACCCAAATACAGGTTCCTTTTCCCAAATCTGTGGATAAAAATCTAAGGCCAGCCCCATGTTCTTGTAGGTCATGCTCATATAATAAATGTATATAATGAAGCTGTCTCTTCTAGTTTCAGAACACTCTCATGTCAGTAATTCTGCTTCATAGTAGAGGAAGGACAGTAAGAAACGTGGTTTGCCTGAATAAATCTTCATTGATTTGGTGGTGGTTTAAATCTATCTCATGAGGTTCCTCCCAGTTTCCTGAAAGATGTGTTGCTGCCGCTGAGCATCTCTCACCTTCAGTTATCCTTGGTAACGTTTCTTCCAGTTGGCAGCTTATGACTTGACTCAGCTTTTGATTCTGGGTGACACATTTAGCATAATCTCTTTGTTGGGGTACAGTGCTCCTCTCAGTGACCATCTCAGTTCCAATTCTCATGCTCATGTTTTTACCCTGACAAAATTTGAATTCCAGGCTCTCCCTGAAGTAATACCCTTTTCTGCAACTGCTGTCAAAGCAGCTAGCCAGCTATAGTCTTTCATTTTCCTAGGCATTGGTGCTCCTCAAACTATGAAAGTGCTCTGTAGGCTTGAATCCCAAGGCGCCACTTTCAGCAAATTGTTCCTTTCTAATTTCCACTTGCCCCCTTTTTTATTAGCATCAAGGTTTTTATAACCTTGTGAGTGATAGCCTACAGGTCACAAGTAAAGGTTTTCCTTCACCCTATTTTCAAAACCTACTTTGATGTTTATTTTTTTAATATGTTTTTACAGTGTAGTTTCTTTTTTAAAGTTTTTATTTAAATTCCAGTTAGTTAACATATAGTGTAATATTAGTTACGGGTGTACAATTTAGTGATTCACTTTCATACAAAACTCTTCACAAGTGTACTCCTTAATCCCCATCACCTATTTAACTTGCTTTAGAATGTTAATTTGGCATTTATTGCCTGGGAACCTTGTTTAAAACTATGGATGGGTAAAAGAGTTCATTAAAAAAATTCTGTTAGAAGATTCGGGTTTCTTCTGTGAACTGTCTGTTCATTGGGTTGTTCATATTTTTCTCTTGGATTTGAAATAATCCAAGAAATATGTTGAAATATGTTGATAAATTTGCTGTAGTTTTTATCCATCAAATCATAAACATTCAGAGACATATTCTCATGATGCAAAAGGTTTAAAGTACATTTGGAGTGGTTCATTTTTGAATTGTTCTTAAAAGTTTATTGAGAACTTCCAACCATAAACCTTAAAAACCATAAACCTTAAACAGTTTAGTCACTGTTTAAATATAGACTTCACTAAAATGAGGGTTGATATGGAAGAGAAATACACATAAGTATGTCTTTATTATTTACATCAAGAAGACTATTAGGATATAATATCTTAAATGTTGTCTTGACTAATTATTAAGTTTTTCGTTCAATTTTTTTTTAATCCAGCTTTTTATTCTGGATAAAAAGATAGTTCATCGCTATCCTTTCAACTCTTCAATTTGTCTATGTGACATCTCAAAGTAAAGGCTGTGCTCCAGGGGAAGGACAAATGGAATAAAGAAGCAATTCATGTATTTTTTTTGAAGATTTTTGGCTTAATTTACAACTTAATAACAGTCTTCTCAGTATTTTTGATGTTACCTTGCCTGAACTGATAATAATCTACAAGATTTTTTTTTTTCAAAGATCGATCTCTGCTCAGTTGCCAGGACTTTTTATTTGTTAATTGTAAAAAAAAAAATATTTAACTCGTGTGTTTATGTGACGGGGGCAAGTTGGACGGAATATTTGTGTAATATACGTTTAGAGTCAGAGAGACAGTTTTCAGAATTAGAGTGAATTTCCTGAAACTAATGGCTCAGATTGGCATCCTTGTCAAGTATTAGAACATTTAGTTGTCACAGCTTTTATTACTTTTCCTGACAGTACCACTTCTGTGTTTCTGTGATGTCATGGGTTCCAAACAGCAGTATAGGCAGCATCAGCCATTCTCACTCAAAACTGCACAGCTACATAGTAAGGTACCTAGGACTGCTGAAACAAATAATTCTCCTTTAAAAAGATAAAATGATTAGGGGCACTTGGGGGGCTCAGTCAGTTAAGTGTCTGACTTCAGGTCAGGTCATGATCTGACGGCTTGTGAGTTCGAACCCACATCAGGTTCTCTGCTGTCAGCATGGAGCCCACTTCAGAACCTCTGTCCCCCTCTCTCTTCCTCTCCCCTGCTTGCTCTCTCTCACAAAAATTAATAAACAGCATAAAAATATAAAAAGATAAAATGCTAACAACCTGTAACAGAGATGGCTGTGGTCTTAAATATAAAATATATGTGTGGGACGTTGAAATGGGAATGAGAAGTGAGAATAAAAAAGTAGATTTTGAACTACAACTCTTTAAGTATAGAATTTTGTGTACCAAGGACTATAATGGAATGCCATTTTTCAGAATCACCTAGGTCTGCTATTTTAAAACAAGGGCTTACTTTGAGTAAAAGCAAAAATCAAATACTGTAAAAATAAAATAACTTTCTAAGCATACCTTACATTCATGGTAAGGTATGAAAGTAGAAGTAGGGATGAGTGAAGAATACTGTTAGGGTGAAAAGACAAGACTGAAACAGAGGCATAGGGAAGCTCTCTCATACCTGTTTTATCTGTAATATCATCTCTTCAGGTGACCATTACTTAAACTTTCAAGTCTGCTTCTTTTTAAAAATGAAAATGTATAATATACTTGGTGTTACATATATATTAATGAATGAATAAATGATTGTATAATCATCAAATATTTTTTTCTGGGCGTGAAATTAGAAGAAAATATCTAGAGAAAATAAGAGCAGAATTTTAGGTAATTAAGAGCAAAGGGGTACATAAGAGGGACAAGTTGTTACATGAGGTGGAAAAATTTAGAAAAAGGCAAACACATTTGCCTAAAAAAGTTATATTCCGAGGTAGTGACATTAATACTGGAGAACTGTTCCTTTTTCTCTGTCTCTTCTTCACTCTCTCCTTCTCTCTTGCCCGTTTACTTGAAATATAGTATTTTTAAATTTTTTTTAATCTTTATTTATTTTTCAGAGAGAGAGAGACAGAGTACGAGCAGGGGAGGAACAGAGAGAGAGGGAGACACAGAATCTGAAGCAGGCTCCAGGCTCCGAGCTGTCAGTACAGAGCCTGATGTGGGGCTTGAACCCACATCACATGAGATCATGACCCAAGCTGAAGTCGGAGGCTTAACCGACTGAACCACCCAGGCGCCCCGAAATAAGGTATTATTGAAGTGAAAATTGGCTAAGATCCTAGATAAAGTATCCAATCAGGGACATCCCAAGGAGGTTTAGATAAAGGGTGAGACAGACAGTGAAACACATTTTTATGCTTTTTTTTTTTTTTTTAACTGGTGATCAGTAATGAAGAAGACCCTGAAATGGTGGTGACATTCTGGTGTCAAATGGTTCCTTGGGGAGAAGGCTATAGGCGGGGTAACTCCAGCTTTTGAAGAGTAATATATATTGCATAAAAGAAATGTCTGGGTGGCTCAGTTGGTTGAGTGTCCAACTCTTGATTTCTGCTCAGATCTTGATCTCTGGGTCCTGAGATATGTGCTGAGCATGGAGCCCACTTGAGATTCTCTCTCTCTCTCTCTCTCTCTCTTTCTGTCTCTCTCTCTCTGTCTTTGTCTCCCTCCCACCCCCACTTCTGCTTCTCTCTCTCTCTCTCATTAAAATAAAAAAATAAGCCTGACATTTTGTGTGGATTTATTTTTGGTAAATCAGGAATATTTATTCATTTGGTTAATTTCATGTTTTTTTCCATTGTCATTAGAAATAATATACAAGTAAATGATGTGTTTTTTATTTAGATGTTTGTGCTTGTGTTCATAATTGATTCAGGACATATATGTAGAATTTAAATTCAGATAGCTGAATGCTCTGAGATGTAATTTCCAGAATTCTGCTAGTGTTAATTACACCAGTACAGCTTGGGGCGCCTGGGTAGCTCAGTCAGTCAAGCATCTGATGCTTGGTTTCATCTCAGGTCATGATCTTAAGGTCATGAAATCAAGCCTCACATAAGGCTCTCCCCGCTCACAGCACGGAGCCTCTCTTTCTCAGCCCCTCCCCAACTTGCATTCTCTGTCTCTCTTAAAATAATAACTTAAAAAAATAATTCATTAAAACACTATAGCTAATGTATCATATCATACATCAAAGTTAGATTAGACTCCATGGTGTGTAATTATGGCAAAGAATAAAAAGGTATTTGTTAAAGATTTGAGGTTATATTTGTTGGTGATTATGCTTGAGGGGAAAATGATAGATAGATAGATAGATAGATAGATAGATAGATAGATAGACAGATAGTAAATAATAAACTTATTTAATGACTGAATGCTTGAAATCTTGATGCCAGGAAAATACCTCTGGGGAATTTAGGTTTACAAAGCATTAGAGTAGCACGTGAAAAAAATATCCAATTCAAGGCTGCATATAGTCAGTAATTAGTTTTCACATGCAAACACAGCACTTTGAAATCACAAAACTAATTAGCCACTTTATGATCCAATAATATTTTGTGTGTTTATTAAGCCCATAGGATTCTTTTTTATTAGAAATGAATAGCTATTATAATAGTACCTATTCAATGGCTTCCATTTTTCAGAATATATTTTATGTACAGATTCTGTTTTATTGCGTGTATTAAATCTTGAACTGAGGTTAATATATTCAAAATTTTTTTTTTGCATAAAAATCCAAGTACTTTTTATCACCTCATTATCTAAAATTTCTAGAATTTATAGTAAAAAAACAATTCTTAAATATCTAATGGGCAGATTAACTTGACATTTTGTTAGGTCAATGGTGCACTCAGTTTTGGTCATCTTCTTGTCCAGGCAAATGCAGAATTGTGTTAAGACTGTGTGTGTGCGTGTGTGCATGGGGTGAGGGCGGTATATGTGAAAAGGAGGAAGAAGGAGAAGATGACAGAGGAGGAGGGAAAGAAGAGAAGAAGAAAAGGGGATAGGAAAGAGAAGGTGAGGGAGAGAAGACCTGGGTGGTTTGTAACAAGTTAATGTTCTTGGCTTTGTTTATGCAGATCTCTAAGCTTCCTAAGTAAATTAGGATACTTTCATCTACAACTAACAGAAGTGCCAACTAAAAATGGTTAAATCAATAAGTAACTTATCTTTCTTATGACAAAAGCACAAAGAAGGGATGATTCTGTGGCTCATTAATTTATGACTCAGTGATACTACCAAAGACCTAAGTTCTTCTGTCTCTTTTATCTGCATCTTGAAGTGTTTTTGTTTGTATATTTGTTTTTCTTTTAGGGTAGATTTCTTCCTAATTCAGTGTAATGCCTCGTTTCCAGGCACCACATCCTTGCTTAGTCCTCTTCAGAGTTAAAAAAGAGAAATTTTCCTCATGTTTCTGACTGAAAAGCTAAGATACTCTTTCCTAGAAGCTCTTCAGTAATCTTCCCCTTCTTAATTAAAATTACATCACATGTGAACCCAAAATACTGACAGGTAAGGAGAACAGAATTTCCAGGATGGCTTATGCTATTCACTAGTCACCCACTTGTTAATAAGTGAACAGATGACTAAATGGTCAGAGAGCAACTGAAAAAATAAAGGGAAACTCTCCCAGCCGCCAAGAAGGGAGTAGCTTTTGAGTTCACAGCCCCTTCTAATTTTTAAGAATCCATATTTCTAAATTTATATTAAAATAGTTAACACTCACTTTCTTTAGGCAAACACCATGTCTGTGTCATGTTTTTGTTTTTGTTTTCCTTCTCAGTCTCTTTTAGATTTACTTATTTCAGTGAACCAATTATGAGAAAAGGTTAAGTGAAGGCTTAATGTGCATGCGCGTGTGTGTGTATGTGTGTGTGTGTGGGGGTGTATGTGTGGGTTAGAGAGGGAGGGAGGGAGATAGGGAGGAAGAGTGAGAAGCATATTCCTTGTTATATGATCAGAGGGAGAAAGGGGGAAAATTATTGACTATTAGTAGTTTGCGAGTATCTTGTTTGTAATGCGCTAATGGCTTCATGTGACAATGGATCCAATGCACCATGCAGACTTTGAACCTACAGTTTTTGTGCATTCATCTGTAAGAAAACCCCGGCAAGAATGACTGTCACCAATAGTTAAGCAACACTTAAGCAGTAATATAGTATGTGTACAAGTAGCAACAAGAGAAAAAAGTTATAGTTTTGACGATTTGGATGGGTAGTGATGGAATATACTGACAGGGCACTTGTTGGGATGTGGAATCCAATGTTCTTTAGGCTTGTTCAATTTAACATGATTTTTTTAATACAGGCTGAGATTTTAAATAGGCAGTTGGATATATGCATCTAGATTTCAGGAGAAGTCTGATGTCTAGAGTCATTTATTTGAGATTAATTGGTATTTACTTAGTCTTTCAGGCTGTGGGACTGAATGTGATCACTCTGTTATACAGAAGAAAAGGGAGCCCAGGGCCAAATTCTGGAGAGTTTGACATTAAAAGTAAAGGTGGAAAAGTCAGAGTCGGAAAGGGAAGGGAAGGGAAGGGAAGGGAAGGGAAGGGAAGGGAAGGGAAGGGAAGGGAAGGGAAGGGAAGGGAAGGGAAGGGAAGGGAAGGGAAGGGAAGGGAAGGGAAGGGAAGGGAAGGGAAGGGAAGGGAAGGGAAGGGAAGGGAAGGGAAGGGAAGGGAAGGGAAGGGAAGGGAAGGGAAGGGAAGGGAAGGGAAGGGAAGGGAAGGGAAGGGAAGGGAAGGGGGAGAAAGAAAGGAAGGAAGGAAGGAAGAAAGAAAGAAGAAAGAAAGAGAAAGAAAGAAAGAAAAAGTAGAAAGGAAAGACCAAACAAGACTGTGAGTAGCAGAAAATCCTGCAAAATATGTTGTCATGAACAATAAGAGAGATGCTTATTTGTGTTTTTTGGCAATGGGCATAATAGAATGACAATAGATTAAAGGCCTTTTCATAGGATAATAAGAGACAATTTGTTATGTTTGCTTATCCCTGTACAATTTATAGTCATGTGGAGAAAAAAAAAGGCCACAAATTCTTCAGCATTTCTCTAATTATGATGTGTGCCTTTGTCCCCTGTCCTTTGTATCTGGGAAACTTGTGTGCTTAATTTGTAACCAAAACAATTCAGGAGATGTTTCATGGCTTCCCAAACTAGGTTATAAAAGTTAATGCAGCTCTGTTCTTCTGCTTGGATTGCTTGCACCTGGAGCCCTGAGCCATCATCTGGAAAGTGAATTTCTCTGAGGCTGCCATGCTGTGAGGAGGCTCAGGCCACATGGAGTGGGCACTTATAAGTGTTTTAGTGAACAGCCTCAACTGAATTCCAGCTGAGATCCAGAATTAACTGCAAGCCTTGTGAATAAGCCAAAATGGCAATTATCTGGGAATTAGCTAGAGCAAACTAGAGCACCTGCATGTAGCCTGAGCTTCCTCATAGCATGGTGGCCTCAGGATAGACGAATTTTGTACATGGAGTGTCAGGACTCCAAAGGACTATTCCAGCAAACAAGGTAGAGTATTTAGGTAATTACAGTCCCAGCCACCAGCTGATTATAGCCACAGAGAGACCCCAATCAAGAACTTCCCTCTGAGCCTTTTCATAATTAATTCCTAACCCACAGAATATATAGCCTAATAAAATGGATGTTTATGCCAGTAAATGGTTTGTTATTCAGTCATAGAAACTGTAATAATCTCACACTCGTTCTAAAAATAAATGTGATAAACACTTAGATATTTTTAATTCCATTTTATAGTTGATAAAGTGAGGGTCACATACTTTAAGCAGCTTTTCATAGGTCACACATCAAAGATATACACATGGATTAGAAGCCAGATCATTTGTTGTATTTATATGTTCATATTACATTGTATCTTATTGTTTCTCTATGGAATAGATGCACAAGTGTTTTAAAACAGCATTCTTTTGTTCAGTAAATATGCCAAACACGGCGATAGGTATTGATAATACAGAAATGATAGGAATTGATTTTTCTCTATAAGATATTTATAGTCTAGAAGGAAGACAGAAATTTAATGCTATGAATGTAACACGTTCTAATAGATTTTATAATGTCGGTTTGCATGAAGGATGAAATAATTATGGGAATAGCATAGAGATTAGATAAAAAGACCAAGACGTGTATCAGCAGGTGAGGGGAGGTGGTAACTGGAGGCACAGAAAACAGTAACAAAATAATAGCCATAAGAGCGTAATTAAAATGTCTGAATTAGTCTATTGGAAGGATGTGGCAAGAAGTTAGAATCTTATAGGTTGAGTTGTGTGTGATTCAATAGCTGGATGATGGTGCTTAGTATAAGTTTCCACATTAGGGAAAGAATATGAGCAAGCAAAGTAAGGAATAGTCACTTAAAGCGAAAAATATTCAATTAAGTTTACAGAAAGAAACAGAAAAAAAAGAAAAAGAAAAGGAGGGAATAGGCTGTACATTTATTAAGCACCCAATCATATGACAGATAGAAAAAGAAAAAAAAATACTCCAAAAGAAGTGAAAAAAAACACAAAACTCCATCACTCATTTTTTCTCATTTCTTCATGTCTATTTACTTCACTCTTAAATGTAGGTAGAGAGAAAGGGGGGAAGAAATCATCTTCATACTGTATGAAGATTATCTGGGAGGGCCCTAAATCTAATGACAAGTGCCCTTGTAAGAAATAAGTCAGTCAGAGAAGGACAGATATTATATGTTTTCAGTCATATGTGGATCTTGAGAAACTGAACAGAAGACAATGGGGGAAGAAAAGGGGGGTAAATAGATACAAACAGAGAGGGAGGGAGGCAAACCACAAGAGACTTTTAAATACAGAAAACAAACTAATGGATAGATGGGGGGATGGGGGAAAGGGAAATGAATGATGGGCATTGAGGAGGGCACTTGTTAGAATGAGCACTGGGTGTTATATGTAAGCCAATCTGACAATAAATTATATTCATTAAAAAAGTGAAGCAGAGGGAGATTACAGAGAGAAGAGAATACTTCTCTGCTTCTCCACTTCTCTAAGGCACCCTCTCTTCCCTTTCTGTCACATCTAACATGATAACGTGAATGACCAAAGCTTCAGGAAGAAAAGGGCCAGAGATTTGAGTTGTAGGCACTTTTCTTCTTTAGGCTCCTTAACAAAACACTCCCTGAAGGCAAGGCGTTTAACAGCTCTGCCACATTTCTGAAGTTAAAGAGGAAAAACTACATGGGCAAAAATTTAGTGTCTGAAGCAAGATGATTGTGGACGTTTCTTGTTATATTAGGAATACACTTTGAATTCACTATGTAAGCCATTTACTTCTTGGAATTCTATATTCTCCATTGGAAATAGAAGGTAATTCAGAACCCCTGTGCTTGAATGTTCTTCGTCTGTAATAGGGTAGATTCGCCTTACACTGACCCAGCAATGCTTTCTAACAGCATCCTCTAGGTGTACATATTTGGGAAGAAGAGTTGGATGTTATTTCCCCCACCCAGCATCCAGTACCTTTTCCTGTGCAAGCCTCGTACTCCTGATTTCACGGACATACTTCTCAGCTGTGTGACTTCCCTTGGCCAATGGGATGACAGATGGGACATCCCACTTTCCAGAGAAGTTTTAAGGGCTAATTTGTGATTCCATTTCCCTTCTACTACAGCCCAATATTGTCCCGGATACAGGCTGCTTCTTGGGACTCCATTCTAGCGTGAAGAGGAACAGGGTTCCTGACTGAACTCTGGCTGAACAGGGTTGCAGCCAAACCATAGTTGACATTTAACCTGGCTCAGAGATCAAGCATGTGCCGTCTGCCATTGCTATTCTGTGTATGTTTTCTTATACAACATAATTTAGCTTACTTGGTTGGTACAGAATTCCTATCGCTAAGAAATCAAAGATATTTAACGGAGGGTTAAGAAATCAAAGAAATCAAAGAAATCTATTAGTATTAACAATCTACAGTAAACATGCAGACAGCACAAAATATGACCCATAAAAGTAACATTATTTTAATATTAAACAAATTTATCATTCTCCGTCCATCTCTGAACAGATCTTTATTGGTTTTGAGGAGATGATGTAATTGAAGGCTCAATATCTCCTTCTTGTTTTCGCTCACTCTTAGTGAGACTTGATGCATTGGAAGGATGATGACTGAATATCCTGGTTACAAGACTTTCAAACATATGGTGCTGGAGTCATTTTATCAGAAATATCTCAGACAACTAGAGAACTGAGGGAGGATTTATTTTTGAGTGGTGTCTATACTTTGATATAGCAGGCTTTGCCCGAGAGATAGCTCTTCCCTGGGGTGAGACAGTAGGAGATAGAGCCTGGAACGGATGGATGGTCAGGAGTCATGGGGAACATAGAGTGGCTTGTGTCTATGACCATGTTCTTCTTTTCCTGATTAAGAACAGTCGGTCAAGACACCATAAAAATTACCTGGAAGATAAAAATCAAAAGAACAAACATTCTCTAAATGGTCTGCTTGGATGGAACATCACTTAATCACTTATCTTTTCTCCTTCATTTTTTATTTTTCTTTTATATTTAGGATTGATGAAATTGGGAAGGGAGCTAACAATTGCTGACTTTCTTTATTTAAGCACAGGATAGAAGTTAAGGTTATGGGATATGGAGATGTGCTGTTTACATTTAGATCTAAACTCCACCACTAAATAGTTAAGCACCACTTGGATATTTGTTTACCGCTGTACAGAGCAATGTCTTCATATGTCAGATAGGGATAACACTGTATTTTGGAGGATTTTAATAAAAGCTAGTATTAAATGAGTCAATATTCAGGAAGTGCTTAGAATAGTTCCTGATATACAGTAAACTTATATATGTGTTAGATATTCATTTTTTATTAAAATCTCTTAAAAAGCCCATGAGTTAGGTGGTGGTATGCAGTTTTACAACTGAAAAAACTGAAGCACAGAATGTTTAACCAATTTTATGAAGGTCATTCAGTTAGCAAATTGTTAATTACACAGCATAAATGTGTCTATCTTACAACATAAATGTCCATGTTCGATGAGATGGGCGGTGGGTGGCTTACTTAAATGAAAGGGAGAGTGGAGCATTGATTAGAGGTGTGATGAACTGTTCTAAAATGAATTGTGGGAAAACAAATGTTTAAAATGCTGATTCAAATAAAAAAATAAAGAAATTGGGGAAAAGATCAGTGATCCAGGCAAAAAAACAATCTTTTTCCGTTTAGTCCTCCAATCCTTTGTTTGTTTGTTTGTTTTAACCAAAAGTGAGGGGTGCATAAGGAATCATTCAAAAGTTCATTATGTTGTGCTCCCAATCTGGAATCTTCCACTAACTTTATCGGAGCTACCACCCTTTAGGGACCACTGATTTTCAAGTCAGATCTAGCATGTCTGGGCTCTTTTTGCACTGGTCCATAACGCTCATGAGAACTCTGTTTAATTTTTTAATTTCTTGCATATTCATTGTAAGGAGATTTAGGAAGTGCAGCTTCTTCAGGTGACCAGGTATCAGGGATGATCCAGACTGAACCTGTGAAACCTGCCCAACTTGTACACCTGGGCAATAAAGAAAAATATCAGAACAACTCTGATGCTTTGAAAATAAGATTATTATCATTGCAGGGAATTCTGACTCCTAATTGGTTAGGGTATACAACTGAAATGAAGGGACAGTTTAGATAAACATTCCATGTTTTACATTAACCCGCAGTGTCTTATACTTGTAGGGGAACCATATTTTGGGGAGGTTTCATTGTAAAAACCCACAGCTGGTACCTCTTCCCTGTTAGCTAGCAATTTGTTTCCTGAGATGCAAAAAGGACTTGAGACATTCATTCTTTTTCTTGTTCACATTCATTATTTTAGATGTTGGATTTGTGTTAAGCTTGCAGTGTTGCAAATAGGTTATTTCTAGCACAGTCTTCTATACAATTAAGTACTCAGTAGGTGAAATTTTATTAATGGAAGTAGCTTCAAGGAAAGATTGTGTTTGTTGCATCTCAATGTCCTCTCACTCTGGAACTGCACCCAGCATTTATTCTGACAGCTATCTTACAATTTTCACACTTGGGTTCTTGACAGTATTAAGGATTTTATTCATGTTCATACTGAGGGATGGCTACATCTCAGCATTTTATAATTATTTGACTTTACCTCCTGTGTCCTGGGGTCATTTGTGTTGTGTTCTCCTAGTCTGCTCAGGAATATTGCAAATCCAGTGTACTTCATGCCATTGACCCTCAGAATCTAAGCAGCTGAGAGATAACTAAAATCCCAGCTGCTAGTAGGAAAGGGCAAATAAGAGGCGGGGCATGTTAGAACAGTCTGAGAGCAGAGGAGGGTTTTTCCTCTTCTGGTCTGTGGAATGACAGGGGTCATTCAGCAAAATAGAATTATGCTGCAGTTTCTTACTCTTCAACAAAGGTTAATAAATGTGCCTTCTCTGTCTCTGAAAAAAAAGTGGTTAATTAGATAACAATAATGAAAGTCTTTAGTGACTTGGAGAAATTCTCAATGCATGTGAATGGCATATCAGGAGGGGTTTTTCTTGTCTACAACTTTGAAGAGTAGTCATAACCATTGAGACGTGTTTTCTATATCTTGTCATAAATGTAATCTTTGAAACTGTGGGCCTAATGACAGTTATTGTGGAATACTGAATGAAATAGTAGCTCTGTGTGTCTGATATAAAGGAAAAATCTTTCCATTTAGAATATTTAATGTATATGGTGGGGAATTCCTTCCTGAGGCTGTAAATGCATACTACATAAAATGTAAAACTTCTGGGTGACTAAAAAGGAGCCCATTAAAATAAAGACAGGTAACAAACTGGGAGGAAGTATGATCTAAAATGATAAAGGATTAATACCTTTATTTTTAAAAATTCTCTTTACAAATCAGTAAGAAGGCCCCCAAAATGTTACAGGTAAAATAGCTTAGAATGTAAATCTACAAAATTTGAAAAAGAAATAGAAGCCAAACATGATATGAAAAATATATTCACACATACTAGTAATCAAAAAAAATGCAAAGAAAAACAATAATCGAATGTAGTTTTTCCCATCTTTCCACTTGACAAAGTTTAAAATGGCCAATAACAAATATCTTTGTGCTCGTTTGCAATACACTGCAAAATTTTGTCATTAGGTGCCAAAACTTAAAAAAAAAAATTAAGTTCTTGATCCAAAATTCTATATTTGAAATGTATTCTAAGAGGAAATGAGATAAATTGACTAAAATATATGAAAGAGCATGTATATTAAAACATTTTTTATTATATTAGTAGCCTTTAATACAGGTTTAAATAAATTATGCTGCTATAAAAAAGTAGCAGGTAGCCACTAAATAGAGATAGATAATAAGTAAGCAGGCAGACAGAAGGCTGGAGAAAATTCATGTTAAACTGCACTATACACATTCACAAGCACACACATGTATACAAACACACATATACTAACTTGTCTGTAAACAAGATATATGTTATGTGAAATCAGAAGAGAAAAAAGGTTGTGGCAGTCAGCAAATAAAATTTAAGTAAACATTAATATCCGAATCCAAACTCAGGAGCAAGGCAAGGTACACATTATTGATTATGATTTCAAGAGTTGCAAGCAAGATTCAGAAAATCTCTTTCGTATCATCCCTTGAATCAAATCTAGCATCAAATTCTATAATTTCTAAAATGACCAGAACCTGTGAGAAGGTGGCCTATAATGTAATCTTACATTTGGTAGTTAATCTTACCAAATGGATGAAGGAAGCTATCGATGAATATATACTACATGCGTTTTTATATATGAGGTCTGTGCTGACCTATGCCAAATTGCAGAGTAGTTATCGCTGGCTTTTCCAGTTATAAACCTTTATTCTTACTTCAGTCATATTTTATACCTTTGAAAAACTATCCTCAAGAAAAGCTCTGAAACCCCTTAGCAGGAAAATATAAATTGTAACCTGATTCAAGAGTATTTGTATTTCATCTTTAGAATTATCTACAACAACATTTTCAGATTTAGGGAGCCTGGGGAGAGGCATTAAGAAATCTCCCTTTCTGCCAAAACACACTGGGTTAGTGGTTTCCTCCTCCATCTCTGTTTCCTGAGGGGCCCTGGCATGCAGTGATATCTAGGGAGGTGGCCAGACTGCTTAGAGGCCTTGAGCAAAGAGTCAGTTTCAAATTATCCTATCAGTCTGGGGACAATAAGAGAGAATTCAGCTTGCCTTCCAAGTCCAGAATGACCGTGGAAACAGGAGAGAGGATTCTTTGGTAAAACTGAATTCACTTCTCTTTCTGACTTTCAGATTTGCTGGCATCTGCTCGGACTTCAGCTGTGGCTCAGATGCCCTGTAGTCTGTTCACTCGGTTTAAGTTTTGAGTGAAACAGTAATGCCAGCTCAGATCTGTGAAGATCTTATGTTTCTCTGCTCTTCTAAATTATTTGCATATGTTAATTCATAAATCCTTACAACAACCTTATGAGGCTGGAATCATTACTTCATATTCATTTTACAGATTAAAAAAAAAAACTGAGGAAGAGAGAGGAAAATGTTCCTTTGGTTTTGTGGCTTTTTTTTTTTAAGAGAGAAAGAGAGAGAGTAGGGGAAGGGCAGAGAGAGAGGGAGAGAGAGAGAATCCCAAACAAGCTCCTCACTGTCGGCATAGAGTCCGATGTGGGGCTTGAACTCAAGAACCATGAGATCGTGACCTGAGCCAAAGTCAAGAGTCAGACGAGTAACTGACTGAGCCACCCAGGTGCCTGGCTTTGTGGCTTTTTATGTAAAAAACAGAATTTCAGTCCAAGCAGTTTAATGCCAAGAATCTGTATTCTTGAATGAATTTTATGGTGTCACATATTATAGTAATACTACTTAAATATTATGCTACTTGTCTTTTAGACTCACAACTGCTAAGATCCCATAGCCTTATTTGTTTTTTATGTGTAGTGTGTATTTCTTTTGACCTAATCTTCATGAGAAAGTTTAATAATGAATAAATTAAATAAAATATTTAGAAGGCAGAAAGAGAGGGGCACCTGGGTGGCTCAGTGGTTAAACATCTGACTTTGCCTTAGGTCATGATCTCGCGGTTTGTGGGTTTGAGACCCGCGTCGGGCTCTGTGCTGACAGCTCAGAGCCTGGAGCCTGCTTAGATTCTGTGTCTCCCTCTCTCTCTGCCCCTCCCCGCTCACTCTCTCTCTCTCTCTCTCTCTCTCTCTCTCTCAAAAATAAATAAACACTTAAAAATTTTTTAAAAAAAAGAAGGCAGAGAGAGAAATAAAAACTGCTATCTTGCACCCCATCACATTCCTCTGATGTAAACATTAATAAACATCTGCTGTTATGCTTATGTATCATCTTTCAGTTCATACATGCATTGATTCATTTAAAAATCGTTTGAATTATCTGAAGGAACATAACTGTGTTTTTTTTTTTTTAAAAATGGAATCACAATGTACATATTACTTTGCCACTTATATTTTTTCACTGAGATACACACATACATGTGTCTGCATATATGTATATACACACACACACATACATATATATAGTGGATATCTCCACTGTCAGGGAATGTATCTTACTATTTCTGTATTTATTATATCATAAGCTAATGAGTGTCTCCTTCTAGATCACCCTGTCTTCACATTTCAACTCTTTAATTATGTTTTCGCTAATCTTCTTCATTCTTAATTTCCTACTCATTATGTGTTGATTAAGTCTTCATTAACAAACATTTCCTAAACCCTTTCCATGTGCTGGGTACTGTTTTAGGTGCTTAAAGTAGAGGTATTTAGATTTGTGCCTGCCATCTTGGAACTTAACATTCCTACTATTGTCAGGTAATATTTCCACTTGATCTTTCAGAACATTAATTTAGATTTTAGCAGTTCCATTCTATTTTTTATTTAATCTTTTCATGTAAAAACTCATGTTTTTCTTTATTTTAAAGACTGGAAAACTTTTTGCACTGTAATTTCATGTCACTGGGAGTTTCTATTATTAACTAATTAATAATTAATTAATTAAGTTTGCTGTGTTTTCCATTGTTACAATTCTGTTGGGGCCATTGATTTTATATTTTCAGCTGGATCTTCCTCTTTCAGGTTGGTGGCCCTCCTTCAATGAGCTGATATGTATTATTATTTTTTTTTTTAATTACACTTCGTGTTTTTTCATTAGGTGTACAATAGGATCACTTGGGTAATGGCAGACCAGTACTAGTGGATGCTGTGGTGATATCTGCCTGAGTTCAAACTAGCTGGTAAAGTATCACCCAGCAGTTGAGATATAGAGAGAAGTTCACTAACATTGTTAGGACTTCAGGGTAGAATATATAGCCTTCTCCTCTAATATCATTTTCCCAGCTCTTGCCTAATGCCTGGAGGATAGATCTCTTCACTTGTCCTCTCCTCCAGAGATCTCTTTGAAATCATGACCTTGAAGGTTGTTTACTCCAGGCTTTGTGAATGTGTACAATTATTCTTTTAACATAGAGAGACAGGGTGCCGCAATAATATTTCAGGGACATAAGTTCACTCTTATAATTCTGCTTGTTGCATCTTTCTTATCTGTAGAAAAGAAACATTAAAGCAAATGATCAGAGTTAGTGAAATATTCCAATATCACAGTGATCTGAAATATATGATTTGATTGGTATTACTAATTTTCATCTAATATGTCCACTGATTATGGTTTAGTATTTTTCCCCTGTTGTATATATATGTAAGTCTTTACTTTAAAAATTTATAAAAAAGCATCAGAGAACAAAGTCAGTCTTACTAGCTGATACCCAGAGGCCACATCTTTAATAACATAATTTGTGAAAGCGCATCTCTGCATATCTGTGAGAGCAGCCTTGCATGTGTACTGCTTAGGGGGGAAACACCAACTGATACTTCATTGTATTCTTTTCACATTAGCACAGATCACAGCTGGCAGAAAGGTATTGGCTTTTTAGATATTTTTTTGAGGTCCTTACACCAGTTAGATAATAAAATGGGCAGATATTAAAGTATCAGGTTGGGTTATAGGAACTGAAAGCAAAATGTCATTTCATGATGAATGAGAAAATTCAGCTGAAACTTTCTTCCTTTAGGGGCTTGTTCTAGTAAGAACAGAGCACAACTAAATGGTGTTTCTTGCTCAAAGGAATATTTTCCTATATGGTAGACAGCATCATTCTACTCGCTTGTGTTGCTTGTATTTTCAAAAACCATTGTATTTTACATTGCCTAAATATTAAAACAAAACATGCTACAATTTGCTCTAAACTTTGAGACCAACCTTCCCTGTTTTCTGTTATTATTTATATTTTTTATTTTAGCGAGCTGAAATCTTTATGCTCTTTACTGAAGAGAGAGTATACATAGAATAAGAGTTTTATAGTTGCATAATTCATGACACCAATTTTGAATAAATGTGATAATTTTATATATGCATACGAAATATATTCTACATCCCAGTTTGAGTTTCTTCTGTCTTCCATACTAGCATATATATTAGTTTATGGTTTTAAGGGCTAGAAAGAAACAATAGGACTTTTAAAAATTAAATATGTAGGGGTACGTGGGTGGCTCATTTGGTTAAGCGTCCAACTCTTGATATCGGTTCAGGTCATGATCTCAAGGTTTGCGGTATCGAGCCCTGTATTGGGCTCTGAGTTGACAGCACAGAGACTGCTTGAGACTCACTTGCGCTCTCTCTCCCTCTCTCTCTATCCCTCCCTGCTTGTGCTCCCTCTCTCTCTCTTTCTCAAAATAAACATTTAAGAATAAAAATTAAATATGTGAACTAAGCAAGGTAAATTAGATAATGAGATCTCATGCCAAAGACTATTAATACTTTGTTTCAAACCTGAATGCCTATGCAAATCAGGAGAGGGACTATAGGAAATATACCAAATATTTGATTCATTCACCTTGTATGCATGTGGAGAAACTTGTTTTATATGCATTTTGCAATTGATGGTAATTTTACCATTTGCAATTGATGGTAATTACAGGCTTGGTGTGTAGTTCTTTTCTTATATGCTATATTGCAAACAATCAGTTGTAACTGCTGGGTTTTAAAATTTCCTGTGAAATATTTATGTAAAAGTAATACATTATTAAAAATTACAAATTAATTTTCTATTTGCATTTATATGTTTATTTTTTATATATTTATATTTTTTATTTGACTGATGATGTGAATTGAATGGTTATGAAAATATGCTCCTTCACCTTCAGAGAGTCTGATGAGTTACACATTTGCACACACAAGCACACACACACACACATAATCGTAACAAATAAAGCAAAATATATGAAAAATAATATCGATCTCTAAATTCACTCTGCTTCCTATTGTTTATCCACACACCTTTGAGCTCTTTGGTTCATCTACCAAATGGAAAATTATTTACTTCCTATACATGCTGTAAAAAAAAAAACTATTTCACGGACCATAAAATACATTTGCAACAAATGTTTTTCACACCCTCCTGAGAAGCTACCTGTCTTTAAACATGGTAATTGAGTTACACTCAACTGACCTAATTTTATTGGGGCAGATGAGTATGATCATACTGGCCTAAAGCTACAAATGAACCACAAATCTTTCCTAACATTTTAACTTTTGATTTAAAAACTGTGTTCTATCAGTTCTATTAGTTTTCCTTCATTTTGGAAACCACACAATCATTTGAGTTTATGACTGTAACTGTTCCCAGCTGTGTTGTAGGAATGCATTAAATGAGAATGCGAAATATAAAAACAAATCTCATCTCATTCAGTGCTATCAAATAAACCAATACTTAAATGAAACCATATCACTGTTGAGGGTACGGAAAACAAAGATTTTCAATGTGAAGAGATTCAATGTAAATCTGGACTAACATAATTTCACTTATTTCACTTATAATGTGGTAGATTACAGTAGACAATGCATCATGTATTCTTGTTAAGGGCCCCCAAGTTTTACCTAATTATGCAGTAGGTATGAACAGTGTTGAGATTTTATAGAGATATATAGTATGTAACATGATGTGATATAACAACATAATATGATATGATATAATATAGGTAAATGACTAAATCCGATGGAGAAATAAATGAGGTAAAATTTTTTGAGATAACATATGGAAAAGGCTAATCAGTTGCCACTCGGCTATTTGGAATAACCAATTCTCTACAGAAACCCAAGTGTAAGTCTTAAATGTTTTAATGTTTGAAGGATCAATTAAGAATTGTGTAACTCTAGTGATTGAAATGAATAGAAAAAAACATTTTGGAGTCTAGTTAAATAGGTAAAACATGGACTTGACATAAAGGCTTACATTTAAAGTTATATATAGGAGAAAACCTATATTTCATGTAGTACTTCAATGTTCAGTTTAATTTGATATGCCTAAATTGTGAATCCCATATTTTCACCCATTATATTACATGGATAACAAAAGATACAGTTCTGTTAGAAATCAGCTTGACAAAAGTAGTAAGAAAGCATTGCTTTCCTAATATACATTTTCCATATACCTAATGCAATTTAAAACTCTAATTTTAAGTGTGTAAGTAAAAAATTGTTCTCATTTACCTAGTCATTGATATTAGCGTAATCATCAATGCAAAAAATGTAACTGAGTTAACTCTTGTGTATAGTGTGTGTGTGTGTGTGTGTGTGTGTGTGTGTGTGTGTGTTTAGGAAAAAAAAAAGGAAGAAAGAGGGAATTAGCTCTGAAGAGAGAAGAAATTAGTTCTAGAAGAAGGTACCTCAAATTCTTATAACAAACACAAAATAGATATTTTATTCTCTACAATAAAATTGCTGAAAAAATTGAAACTCATTTATCCAAGGAGTCAGTCAGTCAACATTTATTGAGCCTCTACTAAATACCAAGTAATATTCTTGGTATTAATAACACAATTGTGAAAATGGCAGGTAAGGTCTCTTATTTTTATTGAGCATGTATTTAAATAAGTGAAGGCCGACAAAAACCTACACATTAAAACAAGGTGATCTAATAGTGCTTCCATGATCGTAAAAAAGAAACTCTTTACCAAGGCAAATATAAAAATTTTCTGCATTTCAAAATACAATTTGCATGTATTTGGTTTTCTGCATTACATTTGGATGCATCCATAGGTACTAAATTTGTATAGTGGGGTAATCAGTTGGTACACATTTAGTGACTTCTGTTAATTTACCCTTACTGATAATGTATATAATGAGCTGTGCCTTCTCAACCTAGTCCAAACCTTTACTCCTTTTTTCTTCCTTATATATTCCTAGAAATCTGTGGTGTCTGTGTGATAATTTCCAAGGTAGTATGTATGTCTCTGATATAAATAACTGCTGTGTTTAAACCTTCAATACATTATTTTATGTTTCTTGATAACATCAGTTTTATTTTATTTTTTTAAAGTTTTTATTTAAATTCCAGCTAACATACATGGTAATGTAGTACACTTAGTACAATATAGTTTTAAATTTGCATGATGGCAATGGTACAAACATTTAAATTATGCAATTACCCCTTAGCTTGTTTAATTTATGTATTTATGTAACTGTACATATGCATGCTCATCTAAGTCAAAACTTTGACCTCTTTTTTTTTTTCTTGTTGGCAAACCTATCCTCCTTTTATTGAGCTTTCCTTTACATGTTTTGTCCTTTAATCTGACTGGCAGTGTTACAAAGCATGCTGAACTTTGACTTAGAAACCTAGATCCTGGAACCAATGAAAACATTTGTACTGGTGGCATTTTCCTTTATTCTAACAAATCTATAATAAAAGCATATGTTTTACAAATTGACAACTAATATGTGTTCTGGTAATATTAACATATCTAGCTAAATAAGGTATCTAATTAAACATCTATTACCCTTTTTTATATTAGTGATGCATAAAATACTAATTGGTCCTTAGTGATCTAACCAAGGGACCCTTATATTGGGTGGCTTAGGAATGAAACCAGCTCCTATGCTGTTCTTTACCGAAGCTGAATTTTCAACACAGCTGCCCCCAGGGATTCTACTTGATATACTTCACTATCATTTCGATCGGTACATGTTAAAAACCAATTTCATGATGTAACCCAATTCTTTTTGCCTCTTAACATCTTTGGGTATAGATTATCACCAATCTCCCTTATTCCCAAATTTGGAAATGTGGAATCACAGGAACGATCTTTCACGGTACATCCATTACACAGAAGCGTACACTGTGGCTCCGAGAGTGATTTGCCCAAATCCAATCAGGTATCCAAAGTAACAAATCCCGATGGTCCAACTCTTTAGTTCTTTCTGCTTGACTCATTTACCTCCTTCATCCACCACATGCATGTGTTAAATCATAAAGGTTTTTCCTTGCAGTTTTTGCTTTTGTTCATCCTGCATAAAACCATTTTTATGATGGCGGCCTGATTGTTAAATGTTCAATGTGTCAGCTTGTCTCATGCTTCTCATAGTTCTATTTAAATACACACCATAATGAACATTTGCCATGTTTTGCCTCCCCTTTATCTAAATACACTTCCTAGTTTGGAGTAGTTTTCAACCATATGAGTGACTGTGGGTGGTGAAATCCACATCCCCATCCAGAACTTAAACATACTAACCTAAACTTTACTAATGTCTCTGAAAACTAGGACAGAGAGGTAAGTGACCTAGGTTCAGCCAAAGACTTTGAAGTTAAGGGTAGTGGTCAGACTTTTTCCCTAGCAATAGAGTGGGTTAACTATCCTGAAATCATACCACCTCACTCTAGAATAGGTGCTTTTTGCCAGACTGCATCACCTGTCTCTAGCTGTAGTTGAAAATTTTATGCTTAGCCACCCACAATATCTATCATGTTCAAGCTTAAAACTCACAGTGTGTATATAAAATATTTGGCCAGTGGTGTATATCACAGAACAAAGTAAGTATAATAAACACAGATGAGATAAAAGCCAAACTACTTTATTGGAAACTGAGCTAACAAAGCAGTGGCAGTGCTTAATGTTTATAATAAATCCTTGATTCTGAGCATGGCCTGAGGCTTTAAATACTCTGTCTCTGTCTAACTCCTGAGCCTCATCTCCTATCTCCCTCTACTTTCAGACCAGTGTCCTTGTCACACTTACAGTCCTGCAGCCTCACACATAGGGCCTCTTAATTTTTCCTACAACATGTCAAGCTTATTCCAATTTCATATGTTTGTTATTGCATGAATATATGTATGTACTTTCCCCTGGCAAGCTACCAGCTCTACTAGATGGGTATAATGTAATTTGCCTCTGTGCATACTGAAATGATACTATTTTCCCCATACCCATAAATAGTATTTTGGCAGGCTAAAGAATAAATGTTGCAATGACAAATCTGATGCAATTGTAATTTATTATTTTTATTCATAAATAACCTTTCTGTCTGAATATTTGTATAATATTCTCTTTATTCTAAGGGTTAAAATATTTAAGGAGGAAATATTTTGGAGGTGCCTGGGTGTCTCAGTCAGTCAAGCGTCTGGCTCTTGATATCGGCTCAGGTCATGATCTCATGGTTTGTGAGATCAAGCCCATTGCCAGGCTCTGTGCTGACAGCACGGAGCCTGCTTGGGATTTTCTCTCTGCCTCTCTCTGCCCTTCTCCCACTCTCTCTCTCTCTCTCTCTCTCTCTCTCTGAAAATACATAAATAAACTTTAAAAAAAGGAGGAAATATTTTGGGGATACACCTTTATTTTGAAAAAATTGCTTAGCATACAGGGAAGTCTTGGGAAAAGAGTACAAGGTACAATTGTGTCTTTCCTTCTTTCCATTTTCTAGACACTCTGTCATTTGAATAGTTGATCTCCTGGATCTATCTCAAGTAAATTTTACTTCACTTTAATCATTTTTACTCCCTTTTTTCAAGCTTTAATTATAATTTTTATAGTATTTATCTTGTGAATCATGATATATATTTTTAAATTTTATTTTTAACGTGTATCTTCCTAGTTTTTTATATTACCCACTTCAAAACCGCTCAGTTTCAAATTCTCACCTAAAAGTGACTTTTTAAAAGTCTTCTTATATTTATTATATCTGTTTAAATTGGATCTGTTAGGGTTTATTATGTTCTATCATGACTTTAAATTAATTCTATCAAAAATGCTCAGTGTAAATTCATTTTTTATTTTCTCCCCAAATGTACAGGAGCAGACCAATGACTATTGTTAGTATAGTGTATTTTTTCAGGTACTCAGCCAGAGATGACTGGCAGGCAAGTAGCAAAAGGAGAGGTCTCTTTCATAGTAATTTGGTATCTGAAAGGTGGAACCTCTATTTTAATAGTGAAAGAGGGAATTCTGAGCTCAGAATTGTTGCACTTTGAGAGCACATAGACCACTTCTTTCTATTTGAGGAGAACAGTTGATATCAGGAGTTTGAAGACAGTCTGCATTAGAAGACAGATGTGGTGGGAAAACATTCAAGAATAATTAAAATTCTCCTAGACATTGGGGTGCCTGGGTGGCTCAGTCGGTTGAGCGACTGACTTCGGCTCAGGTCATGATCTCATAGTTCGTGAGTTCAAGCCCAGCATCCGGCTCTGTGCGGCCAGCTCAGAGCCTGGAGCCTGCTTCAGATTCTGTCTCTGTCTCTCTCTGCCTCTCCCCCGCTCATTCTCTAAATAAATAAATAAACAAATAAATATTTAAATAAATAAATAAATAAATAAGTAAATAAATAAACTCCCCCCCCCCCCAGGCATACTAAAGAAATTTTCTAAACTCAGTGTAATTTACTGGCCCATTCAGAGAACACAAGAAATATCTCATTTCATGCATACAGTAGACCCCTTTCTGCTGGCTTCGTGAGTTTACCACCACTGTGTCAAGCCCCATTACACAGTGATACATGGCAGCTGCCTTCCCTTGCGCTCTTAATTTGCACTTATCAGGAGGTAGGCTTTCTTTACCATGTCAAATATGGCCTTCAAATATGGTCTTTGTTGAATAGTTGAGTTGTCATTAAAGGACCTGGAGAACAGTGATAATCTTCAGTATGTTATTAAGCTTTTATCTTTCAAAAAACAACTGTAAGAAATATTTTACAAAGCACACCCTTATTTTTGGAACTAAACCTACCAAGAACTTGTATATTTTGCTCCTTTACAATATCAGAGATAAATAAATAGACAAATAAATAATCTCTCTTTTCCTTTCTATTAGAGTAGATTGTCAAACACACTCCAATCTAGACCCTCTAAATCTGGAACTATAGTGTTTGGGGGAATAATTTGTATTTTTGAAAGCTATATAGGTAATTACTGATAGGCTCATGAACCACTGATGACAGTTAACAGTCTCCCAAGTTGATTTCCTGCCTGATGATTGGAAATGGTCTTCCTCTGCTCAAAGCAGCTCAAAGTCTAAGAGTTCAGAGTTCCTTCCTCTTCCATCAGTAATGGTGCCTCAAGTATCAGCTACAAGATTCACCTATTCACCTGATATTTAATTTAATTTAAAACTTAAAGTTTTAAGAAATATTAAAAATCTCTCTGAAGTTTTGAGAGTGTCATTTGTACTGTTCCTGCTTCCACTATAGTTGAAATATAAAATCAAGTTGAATATGATATAAAAATCAATTTGTAGGGAGAGTGGGATTCAAATAAATACATATGGATAATTTAAATTGAGAGAAAAACAGAGATACATAGATACGGGTGTATAGAGAGACATTGTTCATAATTAGAAAAGACTTAAGAGTCACTAATGAAACAACTGTTTTCCAGTAGAGAGATTGCTTGACATAGAAGAAAATGTGTTAATTAAACTCAGAGCAAACAATACACTATCAAATTATTAAATAGCCTTAAAAGTCATGAGATTAAAATCATTTTTAAAAGTGGAAAGAAATTATAATGATTTTTTTAAATTTTCCAAACCAAAAAGTAGCTTAATAAATTGCTTAATGAAATTTAAGAATTTCTTAATGAATTTCTGCTTTTTTTTCCTCAAAAGCTAAAAAGAAATTCTAAAGTATTTTTAAAAGGTATGACAGAAATGGAAAATCTTCACTTGATACCATATCCTTAAAACAGATGATGTCTTAAGGCAAATGCTTTTTCAAATGCTGTTTCAGTTGTTTGTACCTTGATATTTAGAGAGATGAGCACATTTAAGAGATTTGACATAATGGAAATAATAAATACAGTTTTTATTTTAAGATGCTTTGGAAAATAAATAGTTAAGCATTTGTAAACTTTCTCAAAAGAGAAAAAAAGCAAAAAAAAAAAAGGGGGGGGGACCCAAAAATCTTGGAAAACACACAAAGCTGCCTTGAGTATGCCTTAGCCAGTCTTAGCTTCCTGTAGAGGCACCTTGGAAGTGAATAAAAGCCACCACATTTCCTTTGATTTTTTCATACCTTCTTCCATCTTCCCTGTTCTGCTTTTTGTTGGTTCACATGCTTTTGGTTTTGTGGTCACTCTTTTAAGTTTCAGAATTTGACTCTTCTGCTCTTTTCCATTGGATCTTTCCCCCAGATTTAGAATTACCCTTTTCAACTCTTATCCCAAATATGACTACTAATTTTATGCACTTTTAATAATATTGAGAGGAAACCTATGCAGCTTAGGACTTGGCCCTTGTCCCAGTAGACAGGAGATGCAGCTCAAATTATCAGAACCTAGACACTTTGGGCAATCTGTACAGCTTGTTCTATTGATACTTCTTAACAGAACTGTATAGTTTTGATGAATCCCCTCCACCTGGGTGTTAGATAGGAGAGTACAACTTGACTCAAATTCCTGACAGATGTGGATCAATTGGTTAAAAGTAAAGCATCAAATTCCCCAGAGTTCAAATGGGAGATGTTAAACTATTTGCATTAGAGGTCTCAAAAACAAATCAATGACACTTCTTCAATCAATACTTAGCCTATGTCTTTGAAAAGACAGGAGGCTGATCAGAGAGAGTGAGCGAGAATTCCTTTGAAGAGAATTGTCAGAATGATTTATGCATCATTATGCCTCTGTGGGAAAGGTAGGTGAGGTGCTTCAAGGGAGTATTTGAGAAGTGCAGAATAACATCTTAATCCCAGAACAGTTATTGCTGATCTTTAAAATAGCTTAATCACACTTGCATTGCTACAAAAGTGAAATGAGTAAGAACATTCTTGAAAGAAATTGTTCTAGGTCTCCTAGACTTAAGCAGAATAAAAACCCCAGTTTTCAGTCTTACCTGGAAAAGCCAAAAAAGTGAGTGTGGCTAAAAGTGTTTGTGATAGCAAGAGAAGGGTTAAAGACAGAATAGGAGCACCCTGGGCTTCTAAAAACGGGGCAAGAGGTGAGTGAAGGTAGAAACGCTAGAACCACTTTCAAATACTATTTCAGAGTGAGGCACCCATTGAGATAGAGAGACCCCAGCAGTTGAACCCATTGTATGATGAACTATAAGAACTGGAAGAGCCAGGGGCACCTGGATGACTCAGCTGGTTGTGTCTGACTTCAGCCCAGGTTATGATCTCTTGGTTTGTGGGTTTGAACCCCACATCAGGCTCTGTGCTGACAGCTTGGAGCCTGGAGCCTGCTTCGGATTCTGTTTGTCTGTCTCTCTGCTCTTCCCTCACTCCATTCTGACACCTGTCTCCTTACTTCATCCTCTTTCATCAGTCCAAGTGTAGAGGAATTTGTAACAGCATTATGAGCAGAGGAGTAAAGTACAAAACAAGATGAAAATAGGAAAAGGGAAGACTGTATCCGATTTCTCTATTGCAAATGTTCCTGACATCTGAGCCGTATAGAGGGGAGAGGAAGAAAATTTAAATTGGAAAATGAACTTGAAATTTGGGTTCAGGTCACTGGGATTAAAATACATAATGAAGGAAGTGTTCTAATGCCCAGTTCTGCCTGGAAAACTATAGTATTTGCCTTCAATATCATCCAGATGTGGAAAGGAGTATTTCACAATGCAGTCTTAAAGGCAGTAATTAAAAAGAATAAGTGAATTGTGCATATAACTGAAGGAGGCCCATCCATTTGATAACCTATTTACACTTGATCTTTTTAACTCAGGTAGTTTTAGTAACCTCAAGAAATCTCATGGGTAGGTCAAAATTCTAGTATCAAGAAATAAAATCAGCTGGAAAAAAATCTACAAATTGATAGAGAATGTTCAAAATTTAAGAGAATATAGGACCTTAAAAAATACTGTGTAACTCCTAGTAACAAAAAAAGTAGTGCTTCTCAAAGTGTGATGTATGATATACCTGGATAGAATCATAGACATAGAGGGGGAGTGAAAGTTAAAGGTGTAAATATCTGTATCACATTCCAGATTTATTTAATCAGAATCTCTGTGTGCTGAGCCCAGGTATTTCACAATGTGTTTATATGGTACTTATCCAACAAAAATTTGAGACTCTTCTAGACAAAAGAATAAAGAGAAAAGGTAGCATAAAGAGAATAAAATCAATTTGAGACTCATAAAAGACAAATACTATTTTGTTGAATTATCTTTAACCAGGTACTTCTTTTCAAGATCTTTGGTTTATATACTTTATGGAAAACATTGTCAAAATAATTTCACACTAAAAGGGTACAGAATGGAAAATGTTCAGGATATCTGGAATGTCTTCCTTTGCTCTGTTTTCAGCTTGAAGTTTTAGTTCTATCTAATCACTAAAACTGTAGTTGGCTTATTAATCTACTATCCTTAATCACAGTGAATGTTAATAATTTAATTACCAACTAAAAGATTAAAATTTAGCTTGGCTATTTGAGAGACTGTAAGATGTTGAGATTACACTATTTGGTAATTTTGGCTTTACATAATTGAGTATTTTCTATCATTTTTGAAATTACTACTCTAAAATATTTTATAGATTTTCCTTGTGTTATGAGTTGAATTATGTCCCCCCAATATATATATATATATATATCTGTCTATCTATCTATCTATCTATCTATCTATCTATCTTGAAGTCCTACCCCTAAGGACCTCATAATGTGACCTTATTTGGAAATAGGGTTAACTAGTTGTAATTAATTGAGATGAATTTATCTTAAGAATGGGCCCTATATGACTCCTGTACTTATAAGAAAAGAAAACACAGGAACAGAGACACAAAGAGAAAAATGTGGCCATATGAGAATGGAGTCAGAGATTAGAATGATTCATCTACAAAACAAAGAATGCCAAGGATTACCAGCAAAAACCAGAAGCTAGCTGAGGAAGGGGTAGGCTTTTGTCCTATTGGTTTGAGAGAGAGCATGACCCTGCTGACACTTTGATTCTGAACTTCTAGCCTCCAAGACTGTGAGACAATACGTTTCTGTTGTTTTAAGCCCCCCACTTTGTGGTGCTTTATTATAGCAGCTCTAGAAAATGAATATAGGTTGTACAGTACAAATAGTAATAAACAAATAAAATAAGGGCAATATTACCAAAAAAGGAAAATTTACAAATTCTTTTTCATAAAAGGAAAATGTGTTTTCAATATTTTAACTCATAAGTGTTTGACTATTATAGACATGTTGAGACAATGAGTAACAGAGCTCCTTACATTTTGACAATTTGTGTAAACTTATTAAATGTAACTTTGAACTTCTCTGCAAGTAAGCTCAATATGTCAATATTAGGGAAATAATATAAGATTTTTGTAACATTTGAAAGAATATTTACAGATACATTGGTGAAGGTAATAGAAGCTATCTTAGAGATTGGAATGGCTTACCTGACAGAAATATGTGTGATATATGAACATGTGAACATGTGTTTCTCTAAGTTACTCAGGCATTGGGTATTTTTATTTCATTTGTTCACATTTTTAAATTATCTTCTTGAGAAAGGGCTTAACTCATATCTTTACTACAATTCCATTAATATAATTGTAAAAAATGTACAAAGCAGTATGCATCCATAACAGTCCTAAGTAGGGGCATATTTGGTGTTCATGAGGGCACCATAGTTTTAACGAAATAACTAAATAAATGAATTCATATTCAACACAGCTGAATACAGACAAACTTTTAAGATTTTTAAAATGTATCTTAGTGTATGTTTCATATGACTTATGAAACAAAACAATCTCTACTATCTATAACCACACATATTATGGTAAAATTAATGAATCCGGCAAAGAGAAAACTATAACATCTAAGAAGAAAAGAGGCATCTAGATTCATGAGGACAGATATCAGAAATTATAATATTTTAATTTCTGAGACACAAATGATGTTAAACACATAGATCAATGAAACAGAATAGAAAGTCCAGAAATAAACCCACAATTATATAGTCAACTAATCTTCAAAAAGGAAGCAAGAATATGCAATGAGAAAAAGACAGTCTCTTCAACAAAACTTGTCAGCTACATGTGAAAGAATGAAACTGGACCACTTTCTTTCACCATCCACAAAGTACACTCAAAATGAATTAAAGATGTAAATGTGAGAATTGAAACCCTAAAAATCCTGAAGAAAGCACAGGCAGTAATTTCTCTGACATCAGCTATAACATCTTTCTAGATATGTCTCCTGAGGCAAGGGACACAAAAGCAAAAATAAACTATTGGGACTACATCAAAATAAAGAGCTTCTGCACAGCAAAGGAAACAACCAAAAAAAAAAAAAAAAAAAAAAAAAAACTAAACTAAACTAAAAGGCAACCTTCTGAATGGGAGAAGATATTTGCAAATGCGTATCTGATATAGGGTTAGTATCCAAAATATATAAAGAACTGATACAACTCAACACCCAAAAAACAATAATCCAGTTAAAATTGGCAGAAGACATGAACAGACATTTCTCCAAAGAAGATATACAGATGGCCAACAGACACATGAAAAGATGCCTAACATCACTCATCATCAGGGAAATGCAAATCAAAACCACAACGAGATACCACCTCACACCTGCCAGAATGACTAAAATCAACAACACAAGAAACAACAAGTATTGGCAAGGATGTGGAGAAAAAGGAACCCTTTTGCACTCTTGGTGGGAATACAAACTGGTGAAGCCACTGTAGAAGACATTATGGAGGTTTCTTAAACAGTTTAAAATAGAATATCCTATGATCCAGTAATGGCAACTGGGCATTTGACCAAAGAATATGAAAACCCTAATTTTAAGGGATATATGGTACCCTCTGTTCATTGCAGCATTATTTACACTGCCAATATATAGCAGCCTAATGTCCATCAACAGATGAATGGACAAAGAAGATGTGATATATATCTCTTTATATCTCTATTTATGTGATACACATGCATGCACACGTGTGTGTGTACACATGCACAATGAAATATTATCTAGCCATAAAAAGGAATGGAGGTCTTGGCATATGCAATAATATGGATGGATTTAGAGAGTATTATGCTAAGTGAAACAAGCCAGTCAGAGAAAGACAAATACCATATGATTTCACTCATATATGGGATTTAAGAAACAAAACAAATGAACAAAGGGGATAAAAAGAGGGATACAAACCAAAAAACAGACTCTTAACTATAGAGAACAAACAGATGGTTACCAGAGAAGAGGCAGGTAGAGTGATGAGTGAAATAGGTGAAGGAGATTAAGAGTTACACTTACCTTGATGAGCACTTGGTAATTTATGAAATTGTTGCATCACTATATTGTACACCTGAAACTAATATAACACTGTATGTTAACTGCATTGGAATTAAAAATTTTTGAAAATGGTGTTGAAACTTGAATCCTATGTCCTAATAAGTTGCCAATTATATGTTAGGACAGTTCAAGATAATTTTAGGCACAGGAAATCCTAATTTATTTTCTCGTGTTTTGTGGCATGACTACTCTTTACATTTATAAAAATACTACATCAAAAGAAACAAAAAAAAATCACAAGAAAGAGAAAGATATGGGTTTCAAGAAAGAGTAGAACTAACTTAAAGGGTAATAAGAAACCATAGAGTGAAGCTACACATTTGACCCAAAAAGCAACTTATCAAATTAGAACACCAATCAGTAGACTTCTAAAGCAAATAAATCTGTATACACACAAAAGGGAATTCCAGTCAAGAAATAAGTGGTGAAGGATTAAGAAAACTTTGACAATAAGGTTTAAAAATACTTAAAAATAGTTACTACAAATTCCAAGAAGTTATCAATAAAAACTGAAAGACCCAAAAATATTGGTGTGATTTTAAAAATCATATAGCTTATAAGAATAAAGTCAACTTGATTTTAATCTTTGAACCATTCTCTCTTAAACATCACAAATTTAGAACCATTATGATTAATAAAATTCAATACACTATTTTATATTTTGTAGCGATAGTTACGAGCTCATAGTAATTGATTAATATTAAAGGCATCTAAAAATTGCAAGGCAATGAGAATATTATGGGCTAAGATCCTATTAAGAAAAGACAATCTCTCTGGTAAGTCCAACATTATAAAACTACTTGCCAGTTCACAAAGAACATGTAGCACATGACTGAGAAGCTGAGAAGACACAGAGAGCAGCAATTGAGAAATCTTTTGGTAATCTCCTAAGACTGGAAAGAGAAGAATTTAGAGTTCTGAGATGGCAAGGTAGCCATGCCTTGAGGAATCAGGATCCTTAAGAGAAATGAGGCATAGAGAATTAAGCCTCCTACACTGGACTACTCCTCTCCTTGAGTCACTTGCACATACGTAAATGCTGCAGGGTGAAAGGATAAAAAGGATGCAGACAGCTTAAGGTAAGCACAGCTTCTGGCAGTCTCATGTTTCTAGAGATAAAAATATTTTTCAGGACCTCCCCAGGATGTAGAGCTCTTATCAACATTCCAGACCCTCACCTGGAACAAGTGAAGGGATATCACCTAGGATTAAGAGCAGATAAAGAAAGGCCTGAAAACACAAGCTTGGATTCAGTTTCTGATTTAATTTAAGGCACTCTACATCAAAACCTACTGATAGTCATAAACTAAACTATTTCCAGATGTACATAAGATTATTTAGAGATTTTAAAATTTTGCGAACAAAATATTCGGTGTTTAATGAAAAATCACCATACTTACAAAGAAACAGAATCAGTGGAAACAAAAAAAGAGATTTGCATTGTTATTCACATGTAGATTATAAGAAATATAAACTGCAAACAAAACCTTGTAATTATTATTTTTAGCAAAATAATGATTCCAGAGAATGAGAATTTCAGAGAATTGGGATCCATAAAAAATACAGTGGCAGGGGCGCCTGGGTGGCTCGGTCGGTTGAGCGTCCGACTTCGGCTCAGGTCATGATCTCACGGTCCGTGGGTTCGAGCCCCGCATCGGGCTCTGTGCTGACAGCTCGGAGCCTGGAGCCTGTTTCGGATTCTGTGTCTCCCTCTCTCTGTGACCCTCCCCCATTCATGCTCTGTCTCTCTCGGTCTCAAAAATAAATAAACGTTAAAAAAAAAAAATTAAAAAAAAAATACAGTGGCAATTCTAGAGCCAAACAATATAATACCTGTAATTAAGAGCTCAGTAGATGAGTTTAACATCAGAAAAAAGAGACTAAGGAGATGAATAGTGTATTGAAAAAATGGGCCAATAGAAAATACCTAATCTGGAACATAGAAAGTGACACAAATGGAAAATACAGAAAATAAAACAACGGACAGGTGATAGTTGAAAGAATTTAAACCTAAGTATAATGAGAGTTCTAAAAGCTGTGGGGAGAATGGGACATTCAACCAGATTCAAGATAAACTAAGAACTCCAATAATGTAAAGAAAACCTACCAGACTTCTTGTTGTGATGACTATATGTGATGGTTTGCATAAATAATACTGAGTTATGTATGTATGTTTATTTTTTTCTGGTGTCATATTTAATGCTACTCTTTCCCTCCTAGAAGTTTCCAAATTGGAAAAGTGCATTTACAGTTAAATTATTAATAGTCATAATAGTCAATCTAATGAAAACATTTTCTAATTAGGGACATTAAAGCTTACTGTTGACTTCTCAAAAGAAACAAAGGGAGCCAAAAGAAAATGGATTGACATTTTTGAAGGTCTGAAAGAAACTGCTAGCCCAGAAAATTAAACCTAGCAAACACATGTTTGAAAAATGAGGACAAAGTAAAGATCTTCTCAGAGAGTCAAAAATTGAGAGAATATGCCACCAACTTGGCTTTTTGTTCAGGAATAAATTAATGAGAGAGAATAGAAAACCCAAAAAAGAATTATGAACATGTGGTTGTAGTTTATGACACAGGTGAAACTACAGTGCAGTGAAGAAAAAAAAAAAGTAAAAGGTACTGGATGAATTGAATATTTATTAGAAAAAAAAAGAAATTTGGGGGCGCCTGGGTGGCTCGGTCGTTGAGTGTCCGACTTTGGCTCAGGTCATGATCTTGCAGTTTGTGAGTTTGAGCCCTGCGTCAGGCTCTGTGCTGACAGCTCAGAGCCTGGAGCCTGCTTCAGAATCTGTCTGTCTCTCTCTCTCTCTCTCTCTCTCTCTCTCTGCCCCTCTCCAACTCATGCTCTACTCTCTGTCTCTCTCTGCCCCTCCTCCACTCATGCTCTGACTCTCTCTCCTTCGGAAATAAATAAATATTAAAAAATTATAAAAAAAAAAACGAAGAAAAAAGCAATTTTGAATTGTAAAGTTAAAATTGCCAGTTGCTCGCTTTAGAGATCTAAAAACAAAACAGAGGGTGGATTCTGAGGGCTAATGAGGTTCTACTTCTTGACCTAAGAGTGGTTACCCACTCTCAAAAGGTTTCTCCTTTTGAGAAAATTTAGGAAGCTGTACAATTCTGATGATATGCTTTTCTGGCATTAAGTCATGCTTCAAAAATGTTTACTTACAAAAACCAAATGACAAACTAGAAAATATATTTTCAGCATATGTATATTAATACCTGTATTAGTATTCTCAGGCTATCATAAAATAGTAACACAAACTGGGTGGCTTAGACAGCAAAATTTATTTTCTCACAATTCTGGAGGTTGGAGACCCAAAACCAAGGTGTTTTCTGAGTTGGTTTCTTCTGAGGCCTCTCCATTTGGCTTGTAGATGTTCATTTTCTCCCTGTAGCTTCACATTATTTTACCTCTGTTCATGTCTGTGTCTTTCTTATAACACCAGTCGTGTTGGATTAAGGCCCATCCCAATGACCTCACTTTAACTTAATCACCTCTTTCAAAGACCCTATCTTTGATACAGTCACACTCTGATGGACTGGGGATTAAGAATTCAACATATAAATTTGGTGTGGAGGGGATACAATTCAGTCCATAACAACCTCATTAAATAAAATTAAAATAAGACCATATAAAGGTAATAATTTGATAAGTAATGCTTTTCACAAAATGAAAAAAAAATTATAAATGGCTGAAAACATAATGGTAACTTTAAGTTATAATTTTAAAAGAAAGTATACTTTAATGTGATTATGTTATTCCCCTCATTTTGGTTAAAGTGAGAGAGAGAGAGAGAGAGAGAGAGAAGGAGAAGGAGGAGGAGGATAAAGAAAAGGAGGAGGAGAAGGGAAGAGAAAAGAGTGAGAAAATAATTCATGAGAGTGAAATAATATGGCCATTTTGATAGTTCTTTGAGCATATAAAATGGTACCTTTATTTTAGAGTGTAAATTTACAATATTTGTGTTTATGTGTATCTTCACACTTACGTTTATATGTATAAATATGTACATGTATATTTAAAAGTGAAAATAAACACATAAGATATATATGTACACATAGATATTTGTAAATATGTGTATATACATACATATGTGTATATAGTATAGGATAATACACAGAATTACATAAAAATCTTAAGGTAAATGCTCATTGCTGTACAATGTATATTTTAATGGCATTCTGACTGTTTTTATTTCTGTTTTTATTTGTTTATATCTTTGTATTTGTACCCGAGAATTTTCAATAATAATTATATGTTTTAATAAGAAACAAAAACAATCTTCTAAAACATTTTTTCCTCTTACTTCTTTTGAGAACACTGAAATATAACAAATGATTTTCAGTCATGACAGGGATTTAGTAAATGAATTTACATGCTGGTTGAAGGGAAATATCATGGATTTCTTGAGGGGAAAACACTAAGTGAGTCTATGGGAGCTTCTCATTGAGTCTATTGCTGGTTTTGATAGCTATGGGTCTGTATTCTTAATTGAAGTACCACCACACAGCTGTGGAGCAAATGAGAAGCAGGCTACCTGGGAAGTTGAGAAGAAAAGCCCCAAGGAATAAAACTCTCAGATGTTAGAGTTGGACCTTTGGGGCAATAAAGGAATCCTAAATCAGCCTCACCAGAGGACCATGTTAGATGTGAAAAATAATATATCTGTAATCACTTATTGGTGGAAAGTGATGAGTAGAATTAATAGAATAATTGTTTCCAAGGAAAAGGAGATAAACAGCAGATAGGTAAATAGATGTATCTGTATTATAGAGACATTGTATACAGATACATATATTTTTTAATAGTTATTTTTACCTGAACAATACAGAAATATGTAAACTATGTCTTTTACTACCAGACCCCCAAGTTAACCAATATACATAATTTAGCAGATACATTTCTAATGATCTTTCTAATCTTTCTATTTATATGGTAATATAATAACAAAAAAGTTACCATAAGAACTAGCATTCTAGCATTTCCTGTCTGCAAAGCACTGTGAAAAATATTTCGTAATATCTTCCTAACAACTCCTATGATAAATACTACTGTTTTCTTAATTTTATAGATGAATGAATTAAACCACAGAGAAGTTAAGTAAGTTTCCTTATATCACACAGCTACAAATTGGCTGAACAAGGATTTGAACCCAACATCTGGCACCAGATTGCTCATTCTTAACCATTAGGAGAGGTGATTAGTAATTTACTTATTCAGTAAACATTGTTGAGCAGTACTATGTTCCAGGCACAGTTTTAGACACATGGGAATATAGCAGTGAGTTCTCTGCCTTCCTGGAATTCATGAATTAGTGGGAATTCAATTAGTAAGCAAGACAACTGGGACATATACAGAAACAAATGGTAAAGGATTAGGGTCAGAGTACACATAAAAATAGGATAGCCATCGAAGAGTTCATTAAGAAAGTGAAATTTTAATGAAGACCTTTAAGAATTGAGGAAGTTAAGCAAGATGTCATGATGGGAAAGATTATTCTAGGCAGTGGGAATAGCAAGTGTACATACCCTGAGGTGGGAAGATGACTTGCCCATCTCTAAGGCAAATTGCACAAGTGAGTAAATTAGCATGATTGGGCTAGACCCAAGTTCTATATTCACTCGGGTAAATCTTTTTCTTAGTCTTTCTAAAGAAACATAGTCATTTGCCAAAGTGGTTGTACACTAAGAATGTGAACATACTTAGACTTTGTGGAGATGACTGGGCTCTGCTCTGAATTTGCACTAATCTAATGTGCAACAGATGTTCACCTTTCAGAATGGGAGAGCCTATAAAGATCAATTGATAAGTTTAAATTTGACTAGATTTATTCACATATAGCTATGTGAATCTGTGACCCACAAATACTTATTTTGCCAGTTTCTGACCTCTTAGGTAGAATGTACAACCTCCATTCAACCTTTCAAAAAACCACTTCACCCTCATGACCTGGAAGAAGGACCATTAATACAAGAAATGTTAAATGAAACCTTTATATTATCCCCTCCTATCAAAATAGTGTTACATACATGTTCATATAGGAATTCATTTTTACATGATTAGAGAAAAACCTTCAGGCTGCCTCACCATTAAATATGAAAACAGGGGAAATTCTTTTTATATTTAGTAACTGTATCACCTGATATAGTGTTGTTGTTGGTTTTTTTTTTCTTTTTTGGTGGTATATGTATTTCCTTTTTAAAATAATGAGAATTATGTACTGAGAGAAATTGAAAATATACCAAAATATTTAGAATGCAATTAATAGTACTGAGAAGGACATTTATGGGACTATGTGTTTAAACAGAAGAGAGGACAGGTTTCAAGTCCTTAAGTTCCTACCTTAAGAAAACAGAAAAAGAAGAGCAAAATAAACCCAAGGTAGGCAGAATGAAGGAAATAATAAAGTCAGAACTCAATAGAATTGAAACAAGAAAACAGTAGAGAAAATGAACAAAACCAAAAGCTACTTCTATCTATTTATTTATTTATTTATTTATTTATTTATTTATTTATTTATTTATTTTTTGAGAGAGGGAGAGAGAGAGCATGCTAACGTGAGTGGGGAGGGGCAGTGAGAGACAGAGAATCCCAAGCAGGCTCTGTGAAATTAGCTTAGAGCCCAACGTTGGGCTTTCAATCTCACGGTTCCTAAGATCATGGCCTGAGCTAAAATCAAGAGTCAGACACTTAATGGACTGAGCCACCCAGGCACCCAAAACCAAAAGCTTCTTCTTTGAAATAACAAATAAAATTAACCAACCCCTAGCTAGGCTACCCAACAGCTCTATATCTCTCTTTGCCTCTCTGTCTCTCTATATCCATTGATCACACAAATAACTAATATCAGAAATGAAAGGTGATCACCACTACTAACCCCATGGACATTAAAATTAAAATATAAAATGAGAAACTCTATGCCCAGAAATTTGATAATTTAGATGAAATAGGCCAATTCCTTGAAAGATACAATCTACCAAAATTCATGCAATGAGAAATGGATAATATAAATTCACCTACATAGATTAATAAAGAATTCAATCAATAATTACTAATCTTCCAAAAAAAAGAAAATACTAAGAAAAGATGGGTTCACGCGTGAGTTTTGCTAACATTTGAGGAAGAAATGATACCAATTCTCTACATTCTTTTCCAGAAGAGATTTTAACTCATTTGATGAGGCCAGAATTACCATAAAACTAAAATGAGATAAATTATGAGAATAGAAAATTAAAAACCAATTATTTCTCATGAACATAGATAAAAATTGTCAACAAAATAATTATCAAATCAAATCCAACAATGTATAAAAATAATTATATATTATTCTCAAGTGGGATTTATTACAATTATGTAAGTCTGGTTTAACATTTGAAGATCAAACAATAAAATCCACAGTATCAATAGGGTAAACAAGAAAAATTATTTTAAAATATCAGTAGATGCAGAAAAGTATTTGACAAAGTCCAGTACCCCTTCATGAATAAAAACTCTAAGTGCTAGGAATAGAATGGGACTTTCTTGACTTGAAAAAGAACATGTACAAAAACCTTCAGCAATAGAATGCTTTGTTGTTAAAAGTTGAATGTTTTCCCTTTAAGACTGGGAATGAGACAAGAATGTTTGTTCTCACCATACTTATTCAAAATGGTGCTGGAAATTCTAACCAGCACAATAGGGCAAGGCAAGAAAAAGTGTAAAAAACATACAAATTGCATAGGATGAAATAAAACTGTTCTCATTTGCAAAAGACATGATAGTCTACATATAAAACTCTGAGTAATATTCAGAGGAACTCCTACAACTAAGTGAATTCAGCAAGGTCTCAGGATACAAGATTAACACAAACAAATCAATCTTATTTCTACATATTAATAATGAATATATGGGTACCAAAATTTAAAAAAAACCTTTTACAATGGATACAATGAAAATTAAATGCTTGGATATATCTAACAAAACATGTAGGAACTATATGTTGAAGATTACAAAATCCTCATGAAAGATACCAAAAAAGACCTAAATAAATGGAGTGAAATACCGTGTTCATGGATTAGAAGACTCAATGTTGGTAAACTGTCAGTTCTCTCCAAATTGATCTATAGGCTTAATTCAATTTCTATTAAAATCTTAGCAAGTGTGCCTGGGTGGCTCAGTTGGTTAGGCGTCTGACTTTGGCTCAGGTCATGATCTCATGGTTAGTGGATTCGAGCCCCACGTCGGGCCTGTGCCTGGAGCCTGCTTTGGATTCTGTGTCTCCCTCTCTCTCTGCCCCTCCCCTACTTGTGCTCTAGCTCTTTCTCTCTTTTAAAATAATAAAATAAACATTAAAAAGTTTTTTTGAAAAGAAAAATTTTAGCAAGTTCTTTGTAGACATTTTAGGTATATTCTAAAAATTATATGGACAAGAACAAGACCTATTATAGATATAACAATTTTGAATAAAAGTAATGAAGTAAGATTAATCACTCTACCAATGTTAAGGTGTACTGGTTACAATAATCATCGAATTTTGGTACCAGAAGAGGGATAGATAGATCATTGAAACAGCTCAATGGAAAAGAATAGAAAACCCAGAAGTAGTTTTGCACAAATATGCCCTACTGATTTTTTACTAAACAAAATTGATGAAACAAGATTGGCGCAACAACAGTCTATCCAATGGAGGAAGAATAGCATTTTCCAAAAATTGGACATGCATAGACTATACCCCCACCCCTACCAAAAAACCCTCAGACTTTATACTTTATACCAAAATTAACTCAAAGCTGATCATGGAGTTAATCGTAAGCATGAAAATATAAAACATTTACAAAAAGTAAAAAAGAAGAAAATTTATGGCTAGGCAAAATGTTCTTAGACTTCCTTAGCCTTAAATGCATGATCTGTATGAATGAAAAATTGATAAATTGCCCTTTTTGAAATTAAAAACTTTTACTCTATGGAAAACCCTATTAAAAAGATGAATAGATAAACTACAGATTTGGAGAAAATGTTTGCAAACCACATTTCTGACAAAGGACTGGTATCTAGAATATATGAAGAACTCCCTAAACTCAATAGAAAAATGTAAAAAAAAATCAATTAGAAAATGAGCAAAATACATGACTAGACATTTAACTGTAAGGTAAATACGGGAAGTAAATATATTCACTAAATATGTTAAACATCATTAGTCATTAGGGAAAAGTAAATCAAAACCACAGCTAACACTATCTGCCTATCAGACTGGCTAAAATAAAGAATAATAATACCAGATTATGGTGAGGTTACAGAAAAATTGGATCACTTATACACACTACTAGTGGAAATGTAAAATAGTATACCCAGTCTGGAAGATTATAATAGTTTCTTAACCAATTAAACATATAATTACCATGTGTCCTGGTAAATTTAATCCTGGGCATTTGTCCCAAAGACCTGAGAACTTATATTCATACAAAACCTGTAACAAATGCTTATAGTAGCTCTGTTTATAATATCCCCCAGATGAAAGCAACCCAAATGTCCTTAGATAGGTGAATGGTAAAACAATCTGTGGCAAATCTATACCATGGAATACTACTTGGAAAAAAAAAAAAGTATTGATAACACAAAACTTATTTGAATCTCCAGAGAATTGTGGTAAGTAAAAAAAGGCCAATCTGAAAATACAGTATGATTAAATTTATATAACACTCTTGAAATGATTGGATTATAGAGCCATACAACAAAGTTAGTGATTGGTAGGGGTTACAAAGAAGAGGGAGAGAGGTGGCTGTGGCTTATAAAAGGGTAGCATAAGGCATCCTTGTGATGAAACTGTTACTTTGAATGTGATGATAGTCATATGATTCTACCTATAAAATAAAGTGGCACAGAACTCAATACACACACACACGTATGCACACACAAATTAAAATTGCTGAAATGCAAACATGGATGGTGGATTGTATCAATGTCAATTTTCTGGTTGTGTTTTCTTACTCTAGCTATGCAAGATGTATTATTCTCTGTATTATGTCTTAGAACTGAATGTGAATTTACAATGATCTCAAGTTAAATACTTTTAAAAGGACTTAAACATTAAAAGGAAAGCTTTTATAATTTAAAACTTTTAATATCTTTAAAAACAAAATGAAGACTACAAAATATTCCAGATTAGAGCATAGATAATTATATATAATTCAACTTTACACAAAGCTTCAATTTATAATATCTTAATTACTAAACTGTTATTTTAAGTTCTATTTTATAATGTCAGTGAAGAAAAAAATTGAAGATAATTTTTGTATGTCTGAATTCTTTTAAATATCTACCAGAAAATGATGAAAATGTGACATTTTGCTCCTAAGAGGGCCATCTATTTGTACCTCAAGCAAATTGCAAACATGTGAATCTCTTCCTAATTGAATTGTTTTATTAGGGTAGTTGTGAAAGTTTAATTCATGCAAGTGACATTTAGTAAAATATGTTTTCCCATTCGTTAGCTTGTTTATCCTTACTCAACGGTGTACTACAACAAATTTACCACAAAGAGTAACTTGAACGGTTGCTTGTTTTTAAGGACATTTTTATTTGCTGTTTTTACATTTATAAATGTCTTAATGCTGGCTCTAGTAATTTTTCATTAGAAAAATGAATCTCTTAGATAACCGATTAAACAAGACAGTCTGTAGTGTCTTTAACTGCTAGCCATATGTAGTTCTGTTTATTTTGCAATCACCTAGCACATAATCATATCCAGCTATATTACCAATGGCAATAAAAATGCACTTAGAATGTACATGCTAAATGCTGCTTCTGTTATCTTCTGGTTTAGAATCAGAAAAGAAACAACCTGAAGTCATTGATATTCATTTCAGTGCACTCAAAAGACATTAATATTTGAGGTGCCTAATAAAGTAAGTATGAATTATAAAGAATTAAGACAAGTTTGTATAAAATAGACTTTCTTCCAAACTCTTATAATTGGGTCTAGTGTGTCAAGAGGAGTATATACCATTGATATACCCAGGTAGAATGACCTGTGAGGACCATGTACAGATCACAAACTTACCAATCCATATTCCGACTTCTTTCCCCTAAATTTCCCTTATTTTGTTGAGAAGGTCAGAACCTCAGGTCACCATTAAGCCTCTGATGGCCATCTTGGAGCTCTGATGTCAAGCTATGAAGGCAGTTTTTCTGGCTTTAGCATTTGCCTATTAGCAGGCTCCCCAGGAAGCTGTGCTGAAGATTATAAATTGCCCTTGGGCTAGTCATACAATTTATCTTCCAGAAGCCAGGGTTGAATGGCTATTTTATTTTCTTTCATTCACTTTCTTTTTATTCTTTATTATTTCCCCTAAATTTTATTCTGTTTATGTAGAGGTAAATGCAAATCACCATCAATGGCAAAGACCCTTTTTATTGCTATGCTTATACTTACATGATCCAACTTTTAATTTATTTTCATTAATGAATGTGAGCTCTCCCTCAAATCACCCATTCTTCCTTTGAAATACACTTATAAAGAATGAAAATCATAATATTTTCCATGTAATTCATTTGATTTTTCCTAGTTTTTCAAAATACTGTAGTGTATAACTGAGGGAAAATAATTTGTACCAGTATTGTTATTGAATCATGTTTGGAATGTTACTTGGACATAAATGAAATTTCCAGTTCACTCTGTTTACTTCACAAAGACTAAATACACTTGAATTTGTGATAATTTTTTCATAAGAGATGTTGTCTAGGGTTAGGCAAAATCTATTAGTTATCCAAAGTATAAAAAATATATGTTGAAAAATTAACTTGCATGAAAGTGACATACTTTACTAAAATGGGAATATGTGGAATTCAATGTTAATAAGTTTAATCAGTATCTTAAAAATTTTTTTAACATTTGTTTATTTTTGAGAGAGACAGAGACAGAGTGTGAGCAGGAGAGGGGCAGAGAGAAAGGGAGGCAGAATCTGGAGTAGGCTCCAGGCTCTGAGCAAGCTGTCAGCACAGAGCCCCACGTGGGGCTCGAACCCACAAACTGAGAGATCATTACCTGAGCCGAAATCAGACACTTAACCAACTGAGCCACCCAGGCACCCCAATCGATAACTTTTAAAGGAGTGTAAAGTTTTATTGGATGAGTTTCCATACACTTAAATCATTTTTGAATTCTAAAACTGTATTTCACATGTTTGAATATGAAAATGGAAGTGCTTTGTAGAAATTTTAATAGCCAATGTAATTTTATTTTAGTTGCTTTAATGTGTTTAACATTTAATACTGTTTTGAACTAGAGACTTTTTTTCATGTTAGTAGCCCCAGACTATTCTTCAGCAAATCTTGTGTACTAGAGCAACTCCTCATTAAACAGAGATGGGTTCTGACCATTTGTCTTCTCTTAAACTATAACTTTTTACAAGCCTTAGATATGGTGTCATTTTTTTCATTTAGAAGATTTAAGTGTTTTCTTATATATCTAAACAATCACAAACTTACAAAAACAAGAGATAGAGTATAGAAAAATTATTCCTGAATTATTTGACAACAAGTTATTAACTTAATGCCCATCATCCCTGAATACTTCAGGGTGTATTTTCTACATAAAAGGACATTCCCCTACATAACTGCAGTGGGATCAATATAATAAATAAATTTACATTGATACATTACTATCATCTGAACTTTACAGCCTGTTCCATTTTACCAATTGCCTCTCCATTATTTGTTAATAGAGAAGGTGTCAACTTCAGAATCTTAATTTAGATGTCATACTTCTTTAATCTCTTTCATTCTGGAGCTGTTTCTCAGCCTTTCCTTGACTTTCAGTAGCTTAATACATTTGAAAATTACAGCTTAACTGTGATACTCCCTTACGATTATATGCAGGCTGAACTTTTTGACGAGAATATCACAGATACATGTTGCATGGTCTTCGTTGCATCCTATCAAGTAGCACAAGATTTCCGTTTGTATCATGATTGATGATGTTCACTTTGATTATTGATTAATGTGTTGTCTGCCAGACTTCAACACTGAAAACTTATTTTTGCTCCTTTGTAAATGTGATTTAGAGAAAGGCACTTTAAAAATATATAAATATCTTTACTCATTAAACTTTCAACTTATTTATTTATTTAGTCTTACATCTGTATTATGGGTGATGGAAAAAAACACATCCCAGTTTGCCCAGGATTGAAGGGTTTCTCAACATGCAGGGCTTTCTGTACTAAAAGTCAAAACTGTATTGGGCATATGTACTTGTCTTTATATTGAAAAATGTTCCTATTTATATGGAGTAAATACATAGAAATGAATGCCTGGGAATGATGATAATTATTTGCTTAATATTTTATGAGACTTCCAAATATTTTTCCGAAGTAGCTGTTCCATTTTAAGTTCCTACCAACAATGTATTACATTTTAGCAGCATCACATCTACTACAAAACTTTGTATAGACAGTTCTTTAAAAAAAAAAAAAGTTTATTTGTTTATTTTGAGAGAGAGAGAGAGAGACAGAGAACGAGTGTGGGAGGGGCAGAAGGAGAGGGAGAGGAAAGCATCCCAAGCAGGCTTCGTGCTCAGCACACAGAGCCAGACTTGGCTCAAGATCATGACTTGAGCCGATATTGAGCCAGATGCTCAACTGACAGAGCCACCCAAGCACCTCTTAACTTTTTAACCATTTTAATAAATGTGTAATAATGTGAAGTTACGATTTTGATTTGCATTCCCTTGATGACAAATGATGTTAAACACTTTTTCATGTGTTTATTGGTCAATTTATCTGTCCAAATATTTGTACTTTTTTAATGGACTGTTTGCCCTCTTATAAATGGTTCATAAGATTTCTTGATATATTCTGGCTACAAATATGTCACATATATGTACTGAAACTATTCCCATTTGGTGGCTTGAATTTTTGTTTCCTTAATGGCATCTTTTGAAGATAAAGTGTTCCTATTTTGAGACTCCAATTTCCTAATTTTTCAATTAGGACTTGCATTTCTTGTGTCTTACCTAAGAAATCTTTGCCTATCGAAGGCAATAAAAATGTTCTTTTATGTTTTCTTCAATAAGTTTTTATAATATTAACTTTTAATTTTAGTCTTTGATCTGTTTCAAGTTAATTTTTGTGTGTGTTCATTTTTCTCCTAAATACATAACCAAATGGTTCTAGCATGAGTTTTTGCAAAAACTTTTCTTTTGTCATTGAATTGCCTTAACATCTCAGTCGAAAATCAATTGAAAACTTATGGTTGGGTCTGTTTCTGAATTCTGTTCTGTTCCATGTATCTGTTCCATATATCTCCATTCTTTCACCTATATCATACTGTTTGATGATTATACATTTATATTATATTATGCCTTAAAATTCAGTAGTGTAATCAGACCACTGGATACTTGTTTTTCACAACCTCTTTGGCTCTAGTGGGTCATTTATTTCTATAAAATTTTAGAATCACCATTAATTTCTCCAAAAGTATCTGTAGTAATTTTGATAGTTATTGTCTTGAATCCATAAAGTGATTGATTTTCCCAAAATATAATGAGATGCGTTCAATTTTAGTGTCCTTTAATTTGAGTTGGGAGTGTTCTGTAGATTTTGGTGTGGAGATACTGCATGGCTTTTGTGAATTTATTCCTAAGTGAATTCATTTCTTCTATAGTGAATGAAACTTTTAAGTTTTATTTTTCAGTTCTCTGCTATTTTAAAAAGTATACACTTCTTACAAGCAAAATATATATATTCTAACTTTTGATATCCCTTTCTATTAATTATATCATCTGTATCATACTTGGGTCAATTTTTATTATTTGTCTTATTGTAATGAGGAGTCCTATTTTCTGCTTCTTTGCCTACCATAGTTTTTAGTAGGAGGCCTGAGATCATAGATTTTCCTTATGGGTGCTGGATATTTCTGCATGCTATAAATATTCTTGAGTTTGTCCTTGGATGCTATTAATGTCTTCAGAAGCACTGTAAAATGTTAGGTCTTGCTTTTAAGCTTCTCAGTGGGGCCAGTGCATTTACTTCATCTAAGATTGTTTACCCTCCCATCTGAGACAAAACCCGTCTGAGTATTTGAGCCAATGTCTCATGCAGTGCGAGGTTTTCTAATCTGGCTTTTGTGAACAAACATTATTCTTGGTAGTTTGTGAGCTGGGATTGCTTTTCCCTTTAATCCTTTCAGATAACTCTTATTGTTCCATTGTCTGAAAATGTCTTTACTTCATATTCATTCTTGAAAAGTAATGTCATTGAATATAGAATTCTGAATTGGCACATTTATTTCCTTTTTATTTCAGCACTGCAAAGATATTATTTCACTGTCTTTTGACCTCCATGGTATCTGTTAAGAGGTAAGTGATCATTCCCATTATGTTTCATGTTTCTATAGTATATAATTTTTATATGAATTTTTTTATTGCTCCTCCTTTCCTAAAATCTTTCTGCTTTCGTTCACTCTCCGTAGCTCTCACTTGAGGTTCCCTCCAAGATTTTATAACTATTATTTGCTGCAGAATCAGCTTATTGAGAATTTGCATCCCATTAGAGGTACCTCCTTTTGTACTTAGGCAGGGAGATAATAGAGGGCGGGGAGATGACATATTTAAAGTATTTTAAAAAATAAAATAATAAAAATAAATAAAAAAGACTATCAACCAAGAAATCTATTTCACAAAAACCATCATTCAAAAATGAAAGAATAATTAAGACATTACTAAACAAAAACTAAGAGAATCCAGTGTTTGTATATCTGCCCTATTAGAAATACTAATGGGAGTTTTTCAGGCTGAACTGAAAGGACAATAGATAATGGCTCACAACTGCATGGAGAAATAAAGAGTGGTGAAGATGATGACACATTTAAGTATTAATGTTAAAATGTATATAATCTTGTTTGAAACTCTTCTGCATTCTCATTTAAAAGACAAGTGCATAAAACACTAACTATAAGGCCATATTGATGGGCCATGATGTATAAAGATGCAATTGGTGTGACAATAGTATTACGAAGGAGGGTGGAAGGAAGGGAACTCTACTGGAGGAAAGACTTTGTGTACTAATAAAATTAAGCTGATATTAATTAAATGATGTTGTTTTAAACGTTGGAAGTTAATTGGAATCCCAAGGGCAACTACTAAGAAAAGAACTCCAAAAACAGAGACAGAGAAGAAACAACACAGGAACTAGAATGATACATGAGAAAACATCTACTTAAAATAAACATCTGTGTAAAATCAGAGGTTGCTAGAATTGGTTTTTAAAACCCTGACTCACTGTATCTTATTCAGATTCCAAGAGAGCTGGAGTGGTAATCCTAATATCAGATGAAATATATATTAAGAAAATATTACTAGAGAAAGAAAAGACATTTTGTAATGGCAAATGGTTCAATAAATTAAGAAGATGTAGCAGTTAAAAAAAAGATGTAACTATAGTAGCCATATATGAACGTAGTAGCAGACCACAAAACATGGAGCAAAACTGATAATTGAAAAATACATAATTAAACAACATCCCTGTATTGCAAAAGGTGAAAAGATTTTAAATCAATCATCTAAACTTCCACGTTAAGAAAATACAAAAAAAAAAAAAAAAAAAGCCAAGTTATACACTAAGTAAACATAGGAAAGGAAATAATAAAGACTAGAATGGAAGTAAATAAAACAAGGAAGAAAATAGTGGTGGAGAAAATAATCAAAACTAAAGATCTTCAAAAATATTAACAAATTTAACAAATCTTTAGTTAGACTGGCAAAGAAAAAGAAGAGAGAAGACCCAAATTACTAAAATAGAAAATGAAAGACAGAACATTACTCCTGACATTACAGAAATAGAAAGGTCATAAGGGAGTAATGTCAAGAATAGTATATCAATAAATTAGGTAACTTAGATGTGCCAGTTTTTTTTCTGTGATGTTTGGCAGGAGCAGAATAGCTTTCATTGAAAAGTTTTTTCATCTTGTTAAGCATCCTCTTTTCTTGTCCTTTGGCTAAGAAATTACAGGTTTGTTGTTGTTGTTGTTGCTGTTGTTTGGGTCTGCAGTCAGTTGATATTTCCAGATTGCCTTCTTCAGCTCCAGTGCTGAGACATATGAGATAAAAAGAAACCCCGAGGGAACTCTGTGCCATTTCTTGTGTCCCAATGTCCCTAACGGGTCTGTCTTCTCTTTACACTTTAGATTTCTTTTTTTTCTGCTTTGTATGTAATCCTCAAGATTCTTAGTTAATCATAAATTAAGTATTATAGATGGTTAAATAAGTGATTTGGATTAAGGAGTGTACTTACTGTGATGAGCACGGAGTGTTGTATGGAAGTGTTGAATCATTGAAACTAATATGCTGTATGGTAACTAACTGGAGTTTAAATAAAAACTTCAAAAAAGTATTAGAAATATGTCTCTTCCATCTTCCTGGAGGTGTAAGCTTCCCTCAGTTTTAAATGCAATGTTAAAACCACCTGTTTGTTTTTAATATTTCTGATTTATTATTAGAAAACTTTACCCATGTCATATTACTGTTTAGAAATTCTAAAGACTTTCTGACCTCAAACATATTCATTTTTTGTAAATGATTCATGTGTGATCGACAGAATTGGTTAATGTCACACTTAGGGTATCTCTCTAAATATCTATTAGATAAAGTTTGTTAACTGGTTTATTGGAATCCTATATATTTTTATAATTTAAAAAATTAATTTATATTTTAATCTAATGATTAGAGGGTTATACAGTAAAACCATGGATTGCGGTGGCTTGTTTTGTTAGTGTTCTGAAAGACAAGCAAACATTTCTAATAAATTTTAACTTTATAAACGAGCAATGCCTTGCAATATGAGTTGTACATGATGCCAAACGTCATATGATTACAACTAAGCAGTGGTTCTTCTCTCTCTCCCTCTCTCTCTCTCTCTGCGGGATTGTGGGTGATCGTCCCCCATGCTCAGATGCTCGCTTTCAGGCCACGGTGTTTGGCAGAAATCAGTGATTTTTCAGAACATTGGACAATGCCCACAACTGGTACTAGTGTATTTTTTGTCACTTCAAAACACCTATGAACTGTCCTTTGCTTTTCCATACAAGAGTAAGCTTAGGAATGCTTTGCTTCATTCTAGGTCAGGCTGCCTGCAATAGAGACCCTTTCCTCTGCTGTCTTATTGCCAGTTACGTTAAATACGGTATATGGCAAGAATTTATTAATACTGTACCGTAGTCAACATTTGTGTGAGCTCATACAATGGCCCCCATGGAGAAAAAGATTCCATTGAGCCAATAGATAGCAGTGACTCAGTTAGTGATAGTGAAAGTCTTCCTACATAATAACCCTCCTCTCTCTTGTCTCTGTCTCACAAGCCATGAAGGTTTTCAAAGGTGAGTGCAGGTTAACTTGTTTATTTTTCTTTGTATTTAGTATTTTCTTTATTATTTTGTATTACAGTATTGTAATCATTTTTATATGAATATTTTTGGATTGTGGAATGAATCAGCTGAGTTTCCATCATTTCTTATGGGGAAATTTGCTTTGATATATGAGTGCTTTGGATTACAAGCATGTTTCTGGAAGGGATTATGCTCGCAAACCAAGGTTTTCTGTATTACAATGTCACTATCAGATTCTAGGTCAATTTGCTTCTCCTTAGTATTCGGTTCTTAATTTTTCTTTATAGATTTCAAGTTTTGTTGTTAGGCTAATACAACACCTTAGTTTTTATCTTTAGTTTTGAACATTGTTCCTTTTATAGTGATATACTATACCTTGGTATTACTCTCATTAGTACTTGTACATGAGTATCTGTTTCTTCTGATAGCAATATTTCTTTTACAAATTTCTTTAATATTTATCTGTTATATATTTACCCATTTTTTATTCTTGGAGTTTCAAGCCACTTAATATTAGTGTTTCCTTGCATTTTTTTCATTTTATTTGATTTTGTGTATTTTAGGTGAATTTAATCCATGTTAAATCGACGTATTTAAACTAATTTGCACTATGCTTGTGTTTTCTATTTGCCATAAATTGTCTTATACTTTCTCATTTATGACCTTCCTTTCTTGTCACAGTGTGTTTTTTCATTTGGTAGATTAACTTTCTTTGTAATGGTTAACTTAACATTCTAACACTGTATATCACTTATAAGGTAATTAAAGTTATTAAGCGTATCTGTCTTCCTCACAAACAAGACAATTACCTTGGTATGCTTAAACTACTCATTGAAATATTTCCCATATTCCTTGTTACTGCCTGTAGTTTTCTCTGTAGCTATTAGTTAAACACAAAATAATTTTACATAGTCTCTATTTTTTATAGGAAATTCTGATTTATGTACATTAACATGCATATTTTATTTTACAAATTTATTTTTCAGATTCCATTTTGACAGCCCAAGCACCATTTTATTCTGAAGCCTAGCTAAGGTGTTTTGTCGCATATGAAGTGACACAGGGTTTGTCCAACTAAACAGTGAACATCTAGACTCTACTAGGTTTAGATCTGCAACTTTTATTCTGTAAATGGTATAAAACACCACCACCCACGCCACCTCTCCAAACATATGTCCTAATCGACTTCTGCTTTTGTCTCCTCATCTGTTTCTCTTGTTTTTCAGTTCAGCTTTATGTGTTTATCATGTTTACAATATTTTTTTTTTCTGTTGCTGGCCTGTTATTGATGGAGTTTCTTTTGAAATCATACCACCATCAAGGGGAATTTGAGAATTTTAACTTTATTCTGCCATTTTCCTTTTAACTAGTGCTTCATCGGTTACCTGGTGATATTGTTAAAAGTTAGTGGATCTGGGTGGAGCCTAGGATTGTGCACTTCTAGCAAGCTCTCAGGTTTTGCCCCTGCAGCTGGTTGAAGGACCACACTTTGAGTAATAAAGCTTTATTTATTTCCACTGTTTTCTTGCAGAGATGAGATTGACAATTACAATATTCTGCTTACTTTGATCATGTTTGACCAAGAGCTCAATATAAGCTCTTTGTTCTTTGGGACTAGTCAAGTTTGCCCCTGCCTTGGAATTAGCCTTTTTAGGAAAGAGAGTAGGCTTTCAGTCATTTAAAAATTTTGAGACATTTGATGACAGGTGCACTTCCATCTCTGTTCTCTTACGTTTAAAACAAATAACTTGTCTAAATGACAAAATGTGTCAGTTTACTACTTGTAACCGATCTATACAAATTATCTCGGAAAATTAACTGGAAATTGGAATTTGTGGATAAAATATAGTAGTAGTTCATGGCCAGCACATGCTCTATAAGAAAGCATTTCTTTATTTTTCAGTTATTGACTTGACAGATATCTTTAATGTCAGTCAGGGAAATAGAATTGTTCTATCTGTTTCTGTAGATTTACAACAATAATTTGTGTACAAAAGCATAACTAATTCTAAGGTTTGTGAAACTTTGAATAATACATTTTTGCTAAGTCTCTGTAGTAATGAAACCAATGATACCAATGAAACCAATGTGATAATGAAACCAATGCCTGACATTCATATAAAACCCTTAAAAACACATTTATGTTTCAAAGCAAAAGTCACCCTTGTCATCCTTGGCATTCAGATTTTCTCAGTTTGTGGACATTTGCTGATATTTTACCCATTCCTCAAATAACCCAAGGCTGTTCTGCCTTTTTAGTTGTCTTATTTATATGGTAGTGTCATAACAATAAAGTTCTTATTAAAGCAACTGATTTTAATTGCACAATGAATACTAAAAGAATGGAATCAGTAAAGTTGTGACTGCTTACATTTCATGCACATGGTACTCTGGTGGAAAAAAATTGCTGCCAGGTGGCTAGTAAATGATGAGTTTACATCATAAGTTTCTGATAGAGACCAAAATATATTAATTCATGAGTAAGAGTAAGGATTTTTAGCAGATTCTCTTTTCTTATTAGGAAAAGTCCAATTTTTCCTAAGGAGTAATATTTTACATAATCAAATGGCCTTGAGGAATTCCACCAATGTCATTTATAGGTACAAACAAGCCTTCCTCTAGCATTAGTCATACAGTGACATTGAAAACTCTTTGGCTTATATAAACATATTCATTGTATTCATTAAAGTAAAATTCCATTCCCTTTTGCTTTCAGTTCCATATGTCTCTAGTCCACTACCAAGTCAGTGATGCAGCACAAGAATCTTGCCCCAAACACACATTTGCTTATTTTGGATCCTTTCTTGCACTGTGTCATAGAACAGCTGGTCAAGGATAGCTACCTTCTGTGGCTGTAATCCTAGTGCTTGGGGATAGTTCCTTCTATTTTAATATGAAAAAAGAAATACTGTTTTCTTTTAGGCTGCTAGAATAATCTTATATCATTAAATTGTTACTATAAAATAATTAGGGAGATTATGAGAATTAGAAAACATCACTAGACCAGACTGTTGAATAGATAATGTCATGACAACATTGAAAATGGGCTTGCTTTCTCTGCTCAGAATTAATATTTGTCAGCTATCATTTCAAAATGCCAAGTTGAAAATTCCACTGACTATTTTTTTCAAATAATTAGGATTATTTAATTATAAGTAATATATATGCTGTTGATTCAGAAATAATGCATTAGAATTTCAGTATTTGTCCGTAAGAAAAATATTGACAGATTGGAAGTGAGGAGTAAAATAAAGACAGAAATGTTATTTGTGAATAGCTGGGCCTATTTAAATATTTAATAGAGTCTATTTTAGAATTTTTGTATTGTGTTTCTTAGCTAAATATAATTGCTATTTGCATAATTTGCTGGAGGCAATTTTGAGTTTGTTGTGTAGGGACCAAAATAAATATTTCTAGTACTATTTTGGAAGCTAATTTCTTTGACTCCCACACCCCTCTTGCCTAATTACAGGGTATTTTATTTACATTAAAACTACGATTTTCTAAAAGCCAGCTATAACGTGAAAATTTTAGAGGTGCAAAAAACAAAATTAAATCAGGTAACGTTAGCCTAAAATCAATAACATTTAGATTATATGCCAAACAAAATTTGTATTTTCTTTTCAAAGCTTTGATATTTCAAAATATATACCATTTTAGTATTCTATTTACTGTTTACAGGACTACAACAACAGATCACTGCTGCAGTTTATGTAAAGTAGGCCAACTGAAATGATGGTTACCAGCCTTTTAAACTACAGGGCATTGAAAAATGCCTGGGGTTTTGTCTTTTAATAATATTTGTGAAAACTGGGCTGTTTTGAAGAGAGATACATAATCCTTCTCTATGCTTGGCACAGCTTGCTAAACCGAATCTAATGAAAAGAGAAAAGAAAGAGGAAGAGATAGTGAAAGACCACATAAGCCAAAATTCTGTAAAACTCTGTGTGATGCCTCTGGAATAAATCTAGTACAGGAAACCTATGTTCAAGCACCCTGCAGAAACAGCCCTTGTTGATTTATGACCATATAGTATACACATAAAAATAACTGAAATACCGTTATAGGACACAGATAAATAAGAGTAGAGATTGTTGCACACCAGTATTTCTTGGGAAGAAACATGATTAGAGCACTGAAAACAATCCAGCATGTTGAACTATAAAAAATTAAAGTTGAATCAAAAGCATCAGAGTAGGCAGCATCACAAACTCATTCTTTTTGTTTGAAGGCTTAAGTTTGGGCAACTTTTGTGAAAATTCTTGAATTAGAGAGTTCTAAAAGTGTGTTTCTGGGTACAGTATGTCAAACAATATTTTTAATATCAACCGACTTTTCATAGAAGTTATGCAGGAAAAAGTATTTGTTTCAGTGAAGAACGATTTCCCCCCCAGGCATAAGAAGTGAAAATCAAAAATGTAATCATTAAATCTCCAAATTCAGGGGCTCCTTATTCTCTTTTCATTTAGCTACATTGGAAGAAAAAAAGAATGAAAATAATTTGAAAAAGTGAAAAGAGAAAAAGATAACAGAGGAAGGCATAAGACGTAGTAGTTTTCCCCCCTATAGAAATGGGAAAGTGGACTCAAAGCCACCAGAAGAGGGCGTAACCTCACCTGAAGCAATCAGTCTCAGAAAAATGAGTTATAATAGATTTCTAATAATATATATCCAATATATATTCCAATTTTGGAAACATTTTATAGATTTATCTGCTTAAATAAATGTTTTAATGATATTTACACTAAAGTGAACACAATTACTTTTCATATCTTCCTTTTCACTGTAGACCTCTGTTCTTCAATATGGTAACCACTAGCTATATATTGCTTTTGAGTACTTTAAACGTAGCTGGTTTGAATTGATATGTGTAATTGTAAAGGGCCCCATATTAAAGAGTTAGGATAAAAAATGTAAAATATCTTATTAGCAATTTATATTGATTACATTGTAAAATTATAATATTTTCAACATATTGGTTTAAATAGAATATATTAAAATTATTTTTACCTGTTTCTTTAACTCCTATAATGTAGTTAATAGAAAATTTAAAATTATACACATGGCTAACATTTGTGGTACCAGTTATATTTGTATTGGACAGCTCTGGCGTTCTGACCAAGATCATCATGTATGAAAGTGGGATCCATACCCAAAATCTGATAGAATTCAGTTCCTTTACAGAGACATGATATAATCATGCATGTACACTTACCTCTCAGGGACAGGGACGCTTCCTTTTTTCAAACCAATTAAAATTTTAATAGATAATTATTATTTACTTTATCAGTATGAAAAAGGCATTGTTAAGCAGTTGGGATAGTAGGTGACAAAAGAAAGACACAGACCTTCCAGTCATGATGTGTGTATTTTAGAGGAAGAGACAGAAAGTAAACAACATGAATTACAGAAATCAGCTCTCAGGTGTTACGGAGAAGCACAGTTTCTGCTTTGGATATGAAGGGGACCTAACCTAGTCAATATGTCTCTCCTGTTCCCAGGTACACCACTCTGAATATAAAAGATACTAATTTTTTAATGGAAATAAGGAAAGTGGTTATATTATTTTTAATATTATCAGAAAATTGTGTGGTTAGCCATTAAGTTACATTTTAAAAATTATTTAATGTTCATTTATTTTGAGAGAAAAAGAGAGCAAGGGAGGGGCAGAGAGAGAGGGAGAGAGAGTGAGAGAAAGAATCCCAACCAAGTAGGCTCCACACTGTCAGCACAGAGCCCAACACGGGACTCAAACTCATGACCTGAGAGATCATGACCTGAGCCGAAATCAAAAGTCGATGCTTAATGGTCTGAGCCACCCAGGTACCGCGGGGTAACTTACCCAGTAAGTTACATTTTTGTGTTAATATATCACATTTCAGGAAGTTTAAAATTTTAAAAACTATCTCAACGAAACTGTATATAGTCAAGGCTTAATATAATTTGATTTTATCTTTGAATAGTGGCCATACAATCTAGAAAATAAATGGTATCATTTTATTTCTTTGTAGATGAGGCACTTTCATTATGCCTTTTAGGCTATGCTAAAGTTGAACTTTTTTCAGGTAAAAATCAGAGACATTTTGTCTAGGGAAGTGTATCACAGATTCATTTGCTGAGATTGATAGAACTGCTGTATTAATGTACTACATTCATTTCAATTTTGCAGAGTACATTGAAGTATGCATTGCTAGTGAGGGGCAACACATTGGAAATATCATGTATTGTGATTTATGTCAATAAACCGTTTCCCATGTCTGTTACTGTGTGTTTTCACATGTTGTCTACTGGCTTATGTTTCCGAACGTTGTAACCATCTTGCCCCTATCCAACTAATGTAGTCTCTACTCTTCAGAAACCCTTAAGGCTTATATCTATATAGATTTTCTTATAGGTGTGCTTCTACCATACATTATATTTTTATATTTGTTTACCTTTTCTTACTATACCCTAATATGCATGAAATGGCAGTTTATGAGCTTAATAGATCAATGTCTTAATATATATCATTATTGCATAGAAACTGGTTTTCAGTACATGTTTATTGCGTGACTAAAGATTCATTTAAAAATAATGAAAATTTAGTTTTTAGCAGGCATTTTTCTAGGCATTTAATATAAAAGTAAAAAGAGAAGCAAAAGTGTAAAATCTCAGTGATGTAAAAAGGTTTATATAGTCCATGTATGTGAAAGCGTTAATAAATATAGATATCATAGAGGAATTTAATACATAATATATATTCATATTGAAACTTCCAGGAAAAACAAGGAGCTAAACGTTCTCTTGCATAATAGGCTTATTCTTTGTCTTGTAGAGAAGAGAAAATATTTAATAACTTTATTGATCTTGGTTATGGCAAATAACTTTTGAAACATACTGTTGGACAGGACTGTTGTTAAAGGTATGTGCATAAACTAGAACTTTATTTGATGCTGAAATAATGTTATTCTGGATATGTCTGTAAGTGTTTTTATTGAACGTGATAGAAATAATCCTTAAAAAGTCAATGAAACAACCAAAAATCTATTGAAAGAATTTGCTGCTTGTAATTTATTAAGTGGGTTCTAGTTTTCAGGTACTAAAATGAAATAAATCACTCCATTTGTCTTAGAAGAGTAAGAGAACTCAGCAATTATTAAGGAATAAAAACATGAATTGATAAGTTGGAGACGTTTAGCGGGACTTGTAACTCAATATTTTTGCTATATTTATTAATAGTAAGGAAAGCATGTGAAGAGACTGAGAGTGAAAGTTTAGACTCAGATGAGCCAAGAAATAAACATAAAACAGTGAAAATTAAAAAAGGTAAAAGTTTGCAAAAAGTATTCTTTGTTAGTGGAAAGTTACCCTTTTTCCAGCTTTTCATTTTCTTGACTTTTATTAAAGCACACCTTTCTAGTTGTATTTCTGTTCTGCTCCAATGTACTTATTTAAGGAATATATAATGAGTAGCTAGTTCAGTAAGTAATATGGGCACTTGAGATGTGTCAGACACATGATAAAATATCATATCATTTAATAGTCAACCATATATTATAAGTATAGATACCCCTGTCCCTTATATAGGTTGGGATGCTGAATTCCAGAGAGATTAAATACCTTGCGTATGGTCACATGATAGTGGTAGAAATGAGAGTGAGAAAAAGATCATTTTACCCCAAAACTCTCATTCTCAGATGTTATACATAGATTATAACTTGTTTCAGGCATTGAACTAGAAGCTGGGTCTATAATGTCTTTATCTGTTTGTTTATTTTTTGCCTCCCTTCATCCAAAGGTAAATTATTGATTCCCAATGCTTAAAATAATGACTGGCAATGTGGACAGTGTGAAATAATAATAATAATAATAATAATAATAATAATAATAATAATAATAATAAAAGAAAGAAAGATGTGAGGGCTGAAAGGAAAGAAGGAGGAGGAAGGGGGAAAAAGATAGGAAGGAGAGAAAAAAGGAGAAAAGGAAAGAAGGAAGGAAGGAAAGGTTCTGAATGTGTCTGCGTGTTCCCCTCCTCTCTCACACTTGTTCCACTCACTACACCTCACTAAATATCACAGGCCTGGCAAGGGACAACCTAATTATTTTGTTTGTCTTATTTTGTATGCTTGTGAGATGTACAGTTTGAGCACTTTGAAATTTTTATCTGACCATTTTATTCTCTCACTTAAAAGCGAACTCTCATTGCCTAGAAGATATAATCCTAGCTTTAACAGTGACTTGTAGACAAATCGCTTTACAATTTGGTTCTAATTATCTCATTCCTCTCAGCCCACATTAGTGGTTTCAGTTAAGTTTGAGATTCTGAACTCTCATAGCTGACTATTACAAAATGATGACACACACTGTGACATTTATACGATATTCCTTTGCTTTGAATGCCATTTTCTGCCCTTTCTTCCTGAAAAGCTTCTGCTCACCCTTCAATATCACCTTCCTTGGAAACCTCATAGCAGAATGCTGCACACTCAGCTCTCTGGTCTGGAGACCCTGACCCAGCAGCCTATCCTTATATTTTTATATCCTTTAACACATTGTATGGTCGTAATTGTTTACATGTATGAGATGAAAAGTCTAAAATGTTGAGGATCATGTCTTCTTCATCTTTAAAAATGCCATAGCTGAGTGTTTGACACATGGAGTGGGTTCAATATATTTTTGTCAATTATATGAATAAATTGTCTACTGGATTTCAAAATGGGCACAATAGGATGAAATGTAAAAGCCTTGCTAGGGTTATACTTAACAAATCATTGTTCATCATGAAACCCAAATGACAGAGAAAAAGAGGCCTATCTTTTTTTCAAAAGAGAAAAACTTACTCTAATGAATATTAAATCAGACTATCAGTATTATTCAACAAAGCCCTACTGCAATAAATTTTGTGTTCTAACACTGTCCGAAAGAATGTTTTTATAGTCTCTTTTATGTACTTATAATATATATGCTATTTCTATCAGGGATGTTGTGCTCATTTATTTATCCATTCATCAATTTATGAAACAGTGTTATTGGGTGACAGGGTGTTACGGTGTGGAATATAAACTACATCAGATATTGATTGCTCTTTGTGTGAGAAGGCCTTGAAGCTGGTGTGAGCGGAGTAAAAGTCTTGTGTGGCTGTAACGGAGTGAGCAAGGGAGGTGTGAATAAAAACAGTGAAAGTTGCTGAGAGTAGATTTTAAACACTGTCAAAACAACAACAAAAAAGGAGCTAACTATGTGAGGTAATGGATGTGTTTAGTATCTTGATCTCGGTATAACCATTCTATAATGTATATATACATTCTATAATGTACATCCAGTCTTCAAGATGTACATTTTAAATATGTGTAAATATATGTCTGCATGTTCCCCTCCTCTCTCACACTTGTTCCACTCACTACACCTCACTGAGTATCACAGGCCTGGCAAGGGACAACCTAATTATCTAACCATTTCATTTCTCACTTAAAAGTGGACTCTCATTACTTAGAAGATACAATTCTAGGGGCACCTGGGGGGCTTGTTTGGGCATCCGACTTCGGCTTAGGTCATGATCTCACACTTCATGAGTTCGAGCCCCACGTCAGGCTCTGTGCTGATAGCTCAGAGCCTGGAGCTTGCTTCTGATTCTGTGTCTCCCTCTCTCTCTGCCCCTCCCCTGCTCACGCTCTGTCTCCCTCAAAAATAAATAAACATTAAAAAAAGTTAAAAAAAAAAAAAAGAAGGTATAATTCTACCTTAACAATGTCTTTAGACAAATCACTTTACAATTTGGTCCTAATTATCTCATTCTAAATATCTCATTCCTCTCAGCCCACATAAAGAATGTGTGTATACATGCTATAATGTATATCCAATCTTCAAGACTTATATTTTAAATATATGTAATTATTTGTCAATTTGGTTTGGGAGAAAAAAAGAATTTCAGAAGGAAATTGTGGACATTGGTCGTTAAACTAGTAAGTAAAGCATTAAAAATAGATAATTATAATTATTTTATGAGATATGTAAATGTTTCAGGTTTTTACCCTAATAGTAGCAAGATTATAAGATATTTTAAGCATGTTGGTGGTAGTCCATTTTTTAAGATATGTGCTTGTTTGGATGATGAATGTGAATGAAGGAACACTAAGACTTTTGAGGCCAGTTAGGTACTACAGTAATTTAGGCAAGCAATGATGATGGTTTTGACTAATGATACGGCAATGAAGAAGAAAGAAGTAAGATTTAGGAGATGAAGCTGCCAGAACTTACTGATAGATTGGATGCAAAGCATATAAGGGAAAGTCAGTGTTTAGAAGAATAATGTAATTAATGTGGAATTAAAGACAGGAGAGGAGAGAGAGTATCAGCTGTACTACATTTTAAACTAAATTAACTTTATACCATGTTTAAATCAATTAAATATTATAGCAGCAAGTAGAATTTCAAAAATGTTTTTGCCATGCACATAGTAATAAGCACCAATTTGGTGATTATTGTTTGATCAGCTTCTGCTAAATGATATCTATTATTATATTCTTAAATTTTGCCAAGACCAATTCCACCATAACCTGTAAGAACTATCTACAGTTAAAATATAAATTTTCCTTGCCTTGGAATTCACGTTGGCTAGCTATCTTGTTCTTCAACAATCAGTGGAGTTGGAAGAATATTCTTTTGCTGCCGTAAGCTAGAAAGCTAAAATGCCTGGAGATTATGCAACCTCTGGATGTTTACTGTCACTCTTCCATGGCATAATCTCAGTATGTTGTGTCGGGAAAGTATCTCAGGCACAATCATTAAAACTCTGTAATGCTTACAAATGTCAGCCATCCATCTAAGCTGTGTCATATTCGTGTAATAATGTGCAGTTTGTAAAGCTGTACTTATGATTTCTTTTGCCTCAAGTTAAACCACTGTACTCAGTTAGTAAGCAATTCCGATTCTTATCTTCACCATGTGCACCTTTCAACATTGCCATTGTGATGCCCCTAACTGATGTATTTGGATTAGGCAACTCCCTCAAACCTCAGCTGTCACCAGCAGCCAGTTATTGAAATATGTATGCCAGAAATCAGAGAAAAACTTAGCTTTTTCCATGGACTTGCTTACTTAATTTTATTTTTTATTTTTTCATTGTGGCAAAACGCACATAACATAAAGTTGACCATTTTAACTATTTTTAGGTTCATAGTTAAGTGGCACTAAATACATTCATAATGTGCAGTCATAACCACCATTAATATCTGTAACTCATCTTGTAAAACTCTTGAAACTTGACAGTTTCAACGTCTTGAAACATCTTGAAACTATACACCCCTAAACAATACCGCCCCCTCCTCTCTACCCGCAAGTCCCTGGCAACCACCATTCCACTTCCTGACCTCTATAATTTTGACTATGCTAAGTAGCTCATATAAAGGGAATCCTACAGTATTTGTCTTTTTCTGTTACTGTCTTATTTTACTTATTGCAATCGGACTTGCTTATTTTAGACTGCCGCATGATGCAGAAGAAAAGGCTGTTGGTGTAGCACCTCATTGTCACACCAAAATTCTGTTTGCCCTCTGTCCCTTCAGTCGCAGTCTTTGAAGTAGCAGACCTTGCACTCTCTACCCTTTACCCAGGAAACTTAAGTAAATGAAAAGTCTCCAACTACTGCAAATTCTTCATTATACAGTGTGCTTCTTTTCCAGTATTCCTTTGGTGGTCTTGTGATTTCTTAGTGGCTAATTTTATTATGTCAACAAGAGAAGATGAGAATCATTTAGCAGTTTTGTCATGATTACGGTATCCGCCATAAAATCTTGGTATTTTGGTGCCTTTACACAAGTAATGTTCTTGCTTATTTTCTTTTTTTAAACATAATTTAGGGTTAGTCAACATTTTGGATTAAAACATTGTTTCAGAAGACAAAATTACACATGTCTGATGATGTTATAAAGGTTAATTCCAGTTTTACATATCATACCAAAAGGTTTGACAGATTTTCAACTTAACTGTATCTTGCCTCGCCTTGATTGTGGGAATGCAGATATCTGTAGCAGGGCATTTTAAGCTCAAGAGATCTGATTGTAGATTGAAAGGATTAACCCAGAAGTAATGCTGTCATTACTATTACCTGGCATTTTTAGTAAGATCATCATTTCAGATTCTGAAATATTTTAACTCCCTGCCTGACTGATTGCATTTGAATATTGTGACCCTGAAATTATTGTGCAGTAATTAGAAACATGTTCCGTGGTTTAAATTGGCAAATCACTCTGTATTATTAACTGCTGCTCTGTTTGTTATGTAAATACTTCAGGCTGCTGCCTTGTACAATGCATGAATTTCTGAAGGGATAAATAATTTACTTTCAAGACAGATGACTGCCACTATCCACGCTAACTCCAAGTCAACTCCAAGTATTGATATACCTTAACTGATTCTTTAAGTTCTTTGAACTTGTCAGCACTTTCTTCAGTAAGCATTTTGGTTAATTCTTATGTTAATCTGTGCCTATAAAAGTACAGAAAATTATTCTCCTTGAACAAGTAGAAAGTGTACATGAGATTGGGAGTCCAAGGGAGGAGATAAAAGGCCTGTGTCTCTGCCTTGTGTTCATTTGGTATTTATATGTATTCTTTTATTTGCATGAATTTTTTACCGTGTGTGAAGGTTTTATTTCTATTGTGTTATTCGTAACCCAATTTGACTTATGTGATCACACTAAGATTTGACATGAGAAAGATGCTTCCTCAACAATTTGATTAATGCATCTGTTCTGCCAACTTATTCACCCTTCTACTATTGAACTGATAATTTGTAATGATATAAAAATACTATAATACAGCTTCTCCAGGTTTTCTGTGAAGTAAATACATGTCAGTGTTTCCATAATAATTTCTCTAATTCTTCCTCAGGTAGATGCTACTGTATGCTAGAAGAAAGGCATCCCAAAGCAAAGATGCCTGGAGTGATCTGTCCTAAACGTAATGGGCTTTATTTTTGGTATGAAAAGCTGAACACAACGCCCATCCTATGACATAGTGATTCCAATTCTAGGGATATAGCTCAAAGAAATGCGTGCATATATTTACCAAAAGATATGCTCAAGTATGTTTATAGCGGCACCATTCAAACGGTTAAAAACTGTAAACTACCCAAATGTCCATCTACAATAGAAACATATATGTGGATTATGGTAGACATTCCATGAAGCGGAATACTATATGGGAACTAAAGTGAACAAACTAAAACTACGTGCAGCAAATTCTGTGAACCTCATACACATAGTGTTAAATAGGCATAAATAAGTATATACGTTATTATTTTATTTATAGGAAGTTCAAAAGCAGACAAAAACCCACATTTGGTAACCAAAGTCATATGGTGTGTACCTTGAAGAGGTAGGAGTTAAGTGGTTTGAAATGAGCATGAGAAGAGTTTTTGGAGTGCTGGTAATGCTAGTTATTGATCAGAATACTTAGTACACAGGTGTATTCAGTTGAGGGAAAGTCATTAGGCTATATATGTATGATTCGGTCCCATTTCTTTTTAGATTTTATGATTTGATTAAAAGATTCCTCCCCTTTCCCTTAAAAAGAGAAAACTGACATATCAAAAAGTAACAATAGTTACTGTGGGAGGCTTTAACAATTCAGCCTATCTTGAGATGACTTAGACAGAAATTTGTTAATGTTATAAAAATGTGATGAAGCATAATCAACATTTGACCTAATTTCTCTGTCTCCATCTCCGTTTCCATCTCTCTCTCTTTCCCTCTCTCTCTCTCCCTCTCCATTATTTGGGTTTTCTAGAGAAACAAAACCAATAGGTTATATACACATACATATTATATATATTTATGATAATACATATATATATATATGCATATATACACACACACACACACACACAAAGATATTTATTATAAGGAATTGGCTCATGCTGTTATGCAGTCCAAGAGGTCCCACAGTCTGCTGTTGGCAAGCTCGAGAACCAAGAAAGCCAGTGATATCAGTTGCACACCAAGTCTGAAGTCCTGAGAACTAGGAGAACCAGTGCTGTAAGACCCAGTCGGAGGACAGAAGAAGAGCATGAGTCAGGTAGAAAGAACAAATTGTTATATATAATATAATATATGGTATACATATTTTCGCTTTACTCAATAATGACAAGAATTAATACTGGCAATTTTTTTCAGACATGTTTTTATTCACTAATTCACTATTCAGCAATGTCAAATATGTTACTTCTTTCCCCATATTGAGTTTCTAATTTTGACTATTATATATTAAAATCTTAGATAGTTTTCCTTCAAAAAAATTTTTGTTCAGTTTTTATGAATCATTACTTTTTCATTATAATTTCAATACCTCCTTTATATTTTAAGAATATTACAAGTAAAACTGATAATATGTAACTAATAATTATCACTACTCTTATCTTTTGACATTCTGGATCATTAATATGTTTAATTATTTTTTAAATATTATGTCCTCATATTTTTAAATTCTAATTGGTAGGAATTCCTAGAGGTTGTCATTTGAAGATTGTATTTTCCGTATATTTGTTTCTGTCAGGCACCTAAGAGCACTATGAATTCAGAGCTACACTAAAATTAAATATTAACACAGATAGTATGAATTCATGGACCAGATTCAGGTTGATATGAGCATATGGTTAGCTATTCTTAAGGGATGCTTATTTTATTTTGTCTGTTCTGCTGTAAGTAGAATTTGAGAAAGGCATATATTCTCTCTATATATAATGTGATTTTTCTCTGCAAAATGTTGTCCTTTGGGGTTCTAAGTTTCATGAGAGGTAGAAGTGGAGTGTCTAACATGACCCCAAAGTATTGGCAATATTCATGCTGTGTCTCTTGTACTTCTAAGCCAGACACCTGTTAAAACTTAGGCTTTATCCTACCAGAAACCCCTAAGGAAAAATGCCAGGGGCAGATCTCACCCCTATCTTTGTAATAAAACTCTCTTAACATTTGTGTAATTGATTTTCCTGCCATTCCAACCAAGGAATAAAAAAATTGTAACATTTTATGAAGAAATTATTCAGAGTGTTGGATTGAGAAGGTTTCCTCAGAAAATTCAGTCAGCATTTGCTACAAATTTAAGCAAGCAATCTTTCTAAATTTTAAATGTGATTATTTGACCTAGATGAGTGAAATCTTTCAGTGGATCACTTTGATTTTGGGATAAATTATGAAGTACAGAACCTGGTGTCTAAACCTATTTCTCCTGGGGTGCCTGGGTGGCTCAGTCGGTTAAGCGTCCAACTTTGACTCAGGTCATGATCTCACAATTCATGAGTTCAAGCCCCGCATCGGGCTCTGTGCTGACAGCTCAGAGCCTGGAGCCTGCTTCGGATTCTCCTCCTCTCCCATGCTCATGCTCTGTCTCTCTCTGTCTCAATAAATAAACGTTAAAAAAAAAGTGAAAAAAATAAATAAACCTATTTCTCCTGCTTAATCTCGTTACACCCCAACTCATGCCCTTGATATCAGCAAATTTTACTTTTGCTTTTGCATTGCTCTAAGTATGCCTTGGTCTCTCATGACTGCACTTTGATAGTGCTGCATAATAAAAGACCTTAAAATACTGGTAGCTTAAGAAAGTTCATATTTATTCTTTTTATGCATGGATCTGCATATCTGCTTCAGTATGGGCAGATATTTTGATTCTGGGTTCGTCAACTTGGCCTGATTTCAGGCTTTAGATTTAGGCAGTGCTCTCTTTTTCTTCATTCTGGGCCTTAGATTGAAGGAGAAATGCCTCCTAGAGCATTCCTTTTTCTTGCTTGTAATCAGAAACTCAAGAGAACAGAGCAGGAACATACAACGCCTCTTAAGGGCTTGGCTCAGAACTGGCACACTTATTTCTGTCTACAAGCAGAGACATGGTCTAGCATAACATCACTGGTGGGGCAGAAGGGTCCTGACTACAGCAATTATGGCAGGGCAGAGGAGTTACATGTGGAGAAAATTATACAACCTAACAAATCTCTATAAAATGATATTATGGCCTTAAAATATCCATTAAAAACTATAAGGAAATAAAAAGGGGAAGTTTCTACCAGAATGTTAGAAATTATGTTTATGATATTACTCATTATCTTATCCACAGAGGTGGTTATGTTTAATTTAATTGATTTTGTTATATACTTCATAACAATATATTTTGAGGTTTTAGAAATTAGTTGATTTACTTCATTTTTTAACAGATTTTATACTCTAAATATGTTGTATACAACATAATAATAATCAGCAATGTGGTATTTCTTACTACCCTTGCTTGAAAATAATGTTTTCTGGAACTCCATATTTGTAAAATTTTCATCTCTTGTTTTCTGTTTTTCTAAACCTGAAAATCAATCTACCATAGGATTTCTCCTAATTGCTTCTCTTTTTATTTCTTAACTATTGGTAACATGTTTTATTAAATATAGTTATTGGGGTAAACTAAAATTAAAAAGGAATATAACACAATATATATCAAGATCAAGGTCTGGATATCTACTAAAGCAACTTCAATGGTACGTAAAGAATACTTGATTGCAGGGGCGCCTGGGTGGCTCAGTCGGTTGGGCGTCTGACTTCAGCTCGGGTCATGATCTCACGGTCCGTGAGTTCGGGCCCCGCGTCGGGCTCTGTGCTGACTGCTCGGACCCTGGAGCCTGTTTCGGATTCTGTGTCTTCCTCTCTCTCTGACCCTCCCCCATTCATGCTCTGTCTCTCTCTGTCTCAAAAATAAATAAACGTTAAAAAATTAAAAAAAAAAAAAAAAAGGAATACTTGATTGCATTTCATAGGAAACAGTGTATAATTGCCTTAGCAATGTTATACTAATATTTGTCAGTTAAAAGAAGGCTATTTGATATAGAATGAATGTTTGTGTCTTCTCAAAATTCATATGTTGAAGCCCTAACCCAAAAAGTGATGGTATTTGGAGGTGGGACTTTAGGGAGGTAATTAGATCATGAGGATTGAGCCTTCATGAATGGGATTAGTACCTTTATTAGAGATATGAAAGATATCTCTCTCTCTGCCATGTATGGATACAGCAATAAGATAACAATATTTTATACAGAAATAAGATACCTGGTTTCACCAGAACCCAACCATGGTTTGCATATTGATCTTGAACTTCTCAGATTCCAGATTTATGAGAAAATTTTGTTGGTTAAGCCACCTGCTCTGTAGTATTTCCTGAGTGCAGCCTGAAATGTGATGTTACTTCATAAAAACAGAAACCTAAAATTATTTTAAGATAAGGAAAAGAGGTGGCCAGAATTAAATATATATAAGTCACAGGAGGATTAATTATTCTTAATTCAATATTCATTTGATTAGTCAGTTTAGGCAACTACTTTTCTAACCAGTTAGCTGTTTAATTTGAAATAATTGGTTATGTAAATAAGAGTACCATTCAACTTAAATAAAATAGGTGAGATAATCTCTGTGTATAGATATAATTTAAGAGGTATGTTGTCTTCTTGCTAAATGAATTACATGACCTACTGATTTCTTAAAGTATTTTTCACTTTTTAACATGTATAGCTACCTCTGAGGCTCCCTTCAGGTCTCTTCTTCTTATCTGAGAAAACTATTTTCATCATAAAACTACTACTGAATTATTATGTAAATAGTATAATGAAAAATGGGAGGTATAATCTGATAAAATATTTGGACATTGTTTTGAACTAACTTCAGACTGCATAAAGCTTCAAAATAAGATAAGACAAAACAAAACAAAACAAAACACATGCGTGTTTAATAGATTATTAATTGTGAGGGCAACTTCAATGACAGTAATATAATTTCTACAGAAGATAGCATCATTTTAGATCAGAAACAGTATGAATATTGTGGCTGTAGCCTAGAGGCAGTTTTTTATATATGTGTTGTAGAACTAACACTCTTTCACAGAACTGAAACTGATCTTGTCCTAAAGTCTCTCTTGTGTTCTTTAGATGTAGTTAATGGGAAATATGACTAGATACTCCTGAGAAATTCTGAAAGGAAATAAAGAAAATCAGGATATTTTTCTTTGTTGTTTTTTTTTTTATGAAGTTACCAAGATGCACTACCAAAAACATGAAATTCTCATGTCCATTTGCTGAAATCTTTAAAAGCCTGTCACTCCGGGTTTGGTGGTCTCATATCAACAGATCAACAGATTGTGCCTCTTTTGAACTAGTAAAACAATATAAATAATAATTACACAAGTTTCTACCATCTACCTAGAGTAATGGTTACACCCGGCATGCTGTCTTCCAAATAAAGATCACCATAATGGTTACCCCTGGTTTTAGCCCTAAGACCACTGGGGAAAAAAAAAAAAAAAAAATTATAGTCTGTGTTTTTCATGAATGTCTGAATGAGTATTTCCCAAAATGATTTCCAAATAACCCAGTATCTAAGGAAATGTCTTCAATAATTACTAATTTTTCTCCTGAATTTAAGAGTTTTAATCATCTTTCTCAATTGCCTGTTGATTAAATACATAATGATTTTTAGCAATGCTGAAATAATTTCTTAAGTAATAATAATGTTCATAGTTATACAAAAGAATCTGTTAGCTGCCCGAATAGCTTCAAATTTAAGCTGTAATGAGAAAACAAATTAAATATTAAGAATAGGGATAATGAAGTATCAGCATTTTAGAAAGTATCTAATTTTAATTCATCTTCAAATAATATCTTACTGAACATATCTCCTAAAAAGATTTTTAAAGCATGCATTTTCCTCAACATCTTGTGTATTTTCTTCAACATCTAGTTACAAAATATACACTAGTTACCTAATGAATGCTAGTCACCTTTCTTAAGCAGTGGTATGCTTTAAAGCCTTTTTAGAGTTACAGTATTCCTTGTAATTAATTTGTTTTAAAAGATGGTAAAAATGTTTTGCTACTCTAAGCTTCAGGACTTCATTTCATTTGGATTCTTTTCATTATACAACTTACATGTAGGTAAACAAATTAAATTAAAAAACTATCTTGCCAGAGAGCAAGATTGCACACACACACACAAATTTTTCTTACCACTCTTCATCTAAAATCAGAGTACAAAGAAGCGCTGAGATAAACCCTGTAAAAACTTTTAGGCTAAGAGTGGAATGGAACTGAGAATTATTCTCCCAGATAATCTCCACTTTCACCTAAGGAAGACAGGGGAAGTGCCATAATCAGAAAACGTGAAACAGTGAAGTAAGGCTAAACAATCTGTGTGGAGGCTCAGAAATCAGTGAGTGATATGGAGAGCAAAGAAAATTCTGCAGCCATCACAAATACATGAAGCAGATCTAGAAATCAAGGAGATATTTCCCACTTCTGAAAGTTTATAGCTCAACCTGGAAGCATAAACAGATCTTCAGAATCTCACCAGGGTTTATTTAGATCCCAGACTCTGCTAAAGAGAAAGTTGTTTGGGGAGTGGGAGGGGGCGGGTGAAGGGGGGAGAAAGAAAAAGTTGTGAGTCCCTCCTCAAAATATTAAAGTTGGTGTGAACTGATTCTAGCTAAAGGTCAACTAAGCTCAGAATTAAGTAAACTACCAATACATTCTATATAAGAAAAAGCAAGACCCTCTCTGGGGTAAATATTGTTTATTTCTTTATTATTCTTTTTTATTTTTGCAGAAAGAGAGAGAGAGAGAGAGAATGTGTGTACAAGCAGGGGAGGGACGGGGGTGAGCAGAGAGAGAGAGAGAGAGAGAGAATCCTAAGTAGAATCCAGGCTCAGTACCTGGCCCATAAGGGACTCAATCCCATGATTTTGGGATTGTGGCTTAAGTTGAAATCAAGAGTCAGGCACTCAACCAACTGAGCCACCCAAGCACCCAATACATCTAGATTATTCTTAATGTAATAAAATCAGCATGTAATAAAAAATTATAATGAACATACAAAAAAATCAGGAAAATATGGGCCATGGTAAGAGCAGCAATGATCATTACAGACACTGAGATGTCATAGATTTGGGATTATCACTTAGTTTGAAATGACTATAATGGAAGTGAAAAAGAATTTTGTGGAAAAGGTATAAAGAATTAACAAAGAAGATATGGGAATTTTAACAGAAATATGAGAACTACATAAAAGAAAAGATAGAAATTCCATAAATTATATATATATATATGTGTGTGTGTGACACATCAGAAATAAAGAATTCATTTAATGAACTTAACATAAGATTCGATATAACAGAGGAAATGATCATTAAAAAGTATATATACAAACAAAAATAAAAATATAAAAAAGGAAGAAGTAATAGAGCATCATCCAGGATATGTGAGAAAATATCAAGCAATCTAATATATACATACTTGGAGTCTCTAAAGGACAAAAGTAAGAGAATGGGAAAGAATACATATTTACAGAGATAACAACCAAAAAAACCTTTGCAAATTTATTTAAAAAATACCAACCCAGAGCTCCAAGAAGTTCAGAGAATGCCCCAAGGAGTATAAACAGACAAATGCAAAATATGTAGGCTCACTCACATATGCAGACACACACACATCATAGCCAAACTGCTAAAAACTAAAGATAAAATCGTATTCTTAAAAGGAGAAATTAGGGGAAAGAACCCTCTTATAGGACACTAATAAAGATTGACTTCACACAGGAAATAATAGATAATGGAATATTTTTTATATATTAAAAAAGGAAATATAACTCTCGAATTAGAGTTCTAATTTTAGTGAAATGACCTTCACAAAATCATCCTCAGACAGAAAAAGCTAAGTGATTTTGTCCTTAGTAGATCTTGACTAGAAGAATGTTGAAAGAAGTACTGCTTGCTGAAGTAAACTTATGAAATACCACATCTGTCAGAATGGGGCACCTGGGTGGCTCATTTGGTTAAACATCCAATTCTTGATTTCAGCTCAGGTCATGATTTTGCAGCTTGTGGACTTGAGCCCCATATCCGGCTCCCCATTGACAGCACAAAGCCTGCTTGGGATTCTCTCTCTCTCTGTCTCTCTGTCTCTCTCTCCCTCTCCCTCTCCCTCTCCCTCTTCCTCTCCCTCTCCCTCTCCCTCTCCCTCTATCTCTGTTGCTCACCTGATTGTGTGTTCTCTCTCTCTCTCTCTCAAAATAAATAAACTGAAAAAAAAAGAGAATGAATGAAGAGTACAGGAAATGGAAAATAAGTGGTACTATACCAATGTACTTGTTTTTCTTAGTTTTCTGAAAGATTACTAAGTGACGGGGCACCTGGGTGACTCAGTCATTTAAGCTTCCAAATCTTGGTTTCAGTCACAGTTTCTCATGGTTTCATGAGTTCAAGCCCTGCATTAGGCTCTGTGCTGGCAGCCTGGAGCTTGCTTGGGATTCTCTCTTTCTCCCATTTTCTCTTTTCCTCCCCAGTCGCACTGTCTCTCTCAAATAAATAAATAAACATAAAGATTAATAAGTGATTAAAGCAATCATGTTACCATAATGTGGCATTAATAGCATACATAAAAAACTAATAAAATAATATGATAATAAAAACTTGAATAAGTTTTTTACACTGTGGATGAAGTAGCATATTGTTTGAAGCTACGATGTTATGACATAAAAACTGCATAACAAGGGGTTAGTATCCAAAATATATAAAGAAGTTACACAACTCAACATACACAAACCCCAAATAATCGAATTAAAAATGGGTAAAAGACATGAACAGACATTTTTCCAAAGAAGATATACAGATGGCCAACAGACACATGAAAAGATGCTCAGCATTACCACTAATCATCAAGGAAATGCAAATCAAAACCACAATAAGATATCATGTCATACCTGTCAGAATGGCTAAAATCAAAGAAGCAGTAAGTAACGATGAGGATGTGAAGAAACATGAATCCTCACGCACTGTGGGTGGGAGTGCATACCAGTGCAGCCACTGTGGAAAACAGTATGGAGGTTTCTCAAAAAGTTAAAAGCAGAATTACCATATGATCTAGTCATTCCACTACTGGGTATTTACCCAAAGAATATGAACACACTTCATTCAAAAAGATATATGCACCCCTATGTTTATTGCAGCATTGTTGACAATACCCCAATTATGGAAGCAACCCCAAGTGTTCATTGATAGATGAATGGATAGAGGAGAAATGGTATGTGTATATATGTATATACACACGTGTGTGTGTGTGTGTGTGTGTGTGTGTGTATATATATATATATATATATATAATGGATATTATTCAGCCAGAAGTAAGAATGAAATCTTGCCATTTTCAATGACATAGATAGAGCTAGAGAGAGTAATTCTAAGTGAAATAAGTCAGAGAAAGACAAATATGATTTCACTCATATGTGGAATGTGGAAACAAGTGAACAAAGGAAAAGAGAAAGAGACAAACCAAGAAACAAAGTCTTAACTATAGAGAACAAAGTGATGCTTATCAGAGGGGAGGTGGGTAAGGGTATGGGTGAAATAGGTGATGGGGATTAAAGAGCACACTTATCGTGATGAGCACTGAGTAATATATAGAATTGTTGAGTCACTATATTATACACCTAAAACGAATACAACACTTAATTATACTGGAATTAAAACAAATAAATTTTTTTAAATGCATGTGGTAATATCTATGGAAATGACTGAAAATAGCAAAAGTAGACATAGCTAAAATATCAATATAGGAGATAAAATCAAATATTTCAATATTTACAGTTCACTCACCAGAAGGTAGAAAATAAAGAACAAAGAACAGATGACTAAATATCAAACAAATGTAAAAATGGGAAACTCATTTTATTATTTTATTAATTTTTTATATTAAAATATTTTAATGTTTATTTTTGAGAGAGAGAGGGAAAAAGAGTGTGGGGTGGGGAGGGACAGAGAGAGAGGGAGACACAGAATTCAAAGCAGGCTCCAGGCTCTGAGCTGTCAGCACAGAGCCCGACATGGGTCTCAAACTCACAAACCACAAGGTCATGGCCTGAGCCAAAGTCGGAAGCTTTACCCACTGAGCCACCCAGGTGCCCTGGGAAACTCATTTTAACAGGCTGTTTGTGTCCCCAGAATTCATATGTTAGAAGCCTAACTCCAGGTATTAATAGTAGAAGGTGGGGCCATTGGGGGGTCCCATGAGGGTGGAGCCCTCACAAATGGGGTTAGTGATCTTAGAAGAGAGACTGCACAGAGCTCCCTTGTCACTTTCACCATATGAGGACACCATGAGAGTTGGGCAATCTGGTGGCAGCCCTCATTTGACCATGCTGGCACCTGATCTTAGACTTAAAACCTCCAGAACTGTGAGAAATAAATTTCTGTTGTTTATAAGTAAGCTGGTCTATAGTGTTTTGTTATAGGAGCCTGAACAAACTAAGATAGGCCAACACAATTCTTGTATCAAAACATGGAAGATAACAGGAGGAAAAAGTTACAAAATACTATTCCTCTTGAATATAGATACAAAATTTCTGAAAATATTAGCAAATCAAAATCAACAATAATGAAATATATAATAAGTAAGCTGTGTCATCCCAGAAATTTAAGTTTGGCTTCATTATAGAAAATTAATAACTATAATACATCAAATTAGCATAATAAATGAGAAATTATGTAATTATCTCAATAACTGCCCCCCAAAACTTCAAAAATAGTACCACCTGTTGTTTAAAAAATAATACAATAAAACTGTCAGCAAGCCTGGAATACAAGAGAACCTCATCAATCTGATAATGGGTATTTATAAAAAACCTACAGTTAACAACACCCATAAAGTTGAAACATTAAACACTTTCTTTCTAAGTTCAGAGAGATGGTAAGGATGTCTGTTCTTGCCACTTCTATTGAACATTACCTACAGATTGTAACCCATGCGGTAAGGCAAGATAAAGACACAAAACTACATATGTTAGAAAACAAGAGGCAACTCTTCTCATTCACAAAGGACATTTTTGTCAATGTTTAAAATAAAAGATTTCTTGGGGAACTTGGGTGGTTCATTCAGTTGAGCACCCCACTCTTGATTTCGGCCCATGGATTTCATGGTCCGTGGGATTTAGCCCCACGTCGGGCTCTGTGCTGACATTGTGAAGCCTTCTTGGGATTCTCTTTCTCTTCCCTCTCCCACTCATTCTCTCAAAATAAATAACCATTAAAAAAAAGAAAAATTTTCTTTACAAACTATTAAAATGTATAAGGGATTTAATAAGGTCACAAGACAGTCAGTATACAGTAATCTATTTTGTTTCTATATAATTGTGATGAAATTTTTTAAATGTAAAATATGGTAGCATAAAAATCAAATGTCTAGTAATCATTTTTTTTTAATGTTTATTTATTTTTGAGAGAGAGAGACAGAGCGTGAGCAGGAAATGGGCAGAGAGAGAGGGAGACAGAATCTGAAGCAGGCTCCAGGCTCCAAGCTGTCAGCACAGAGCCTGATGCAGGGCTGGAACTCACAGACTGAGATCATGACCTGAGCTGAAGTCGGATGCTTAACCGGCTGAGCCACCCAGGAGCCCCTAGTAATAATTTTTTTAATGTGAAATTACTTTAATTTGGAAGCTATAAATCATTACTGAAAGAAATTGATAAATATCTAAATTAATGTGGAGAAATATCAAGCTTAAGAATTAGAAGAGTTGATAACTGTAAAGATGACGTTTCTTCTAAAATTGATATGTTGATTCAGGCTGTTTGTTCTGAAGAAAGAGACATGATAATTCTAAAACTTACATGGAAGTAATGAGGATACAGAATAGCTAATCCTGCCTTCTTTAAACTGCTCAGCTTTTTTTAAACTTGAAAAAAATTTAAGGACTTAATTACTTGATTTCAAGAATTACTGTAAAATTATAGACTTAAGAGAGTGTTATAATGGCATACGGAATTATATAAATGTAATTAAGTAGACTGTTAAAAATAGACTCTCACATATTCAATAAACTGATTTTGACAAAGATGCTAAATACAATAGGGAAAGAAAAGTCTTTTTAACAATTGTTGAAATATTAGATATCCATATTCGAAATAAATGAAAATCATTTTTAACCCTTCAGAACATCAAAATACCTAGTATCATAAAGCTTTTGGATGAGAAAATAGGAGTATATTTTCTTGGACAGGAAACAGAACACAAAGTATAAAACAAAATACATTAAAAGTTAGTCAACATCAAAAATTTATATATATTCAGCCAAAGAAACCATTAATAAAATGAATACCCAAGCCAGAATACTGGTGGACATAGATCACAACATGTAGTTCTGACTAAAAGCATTCATCCAAAATATGTATCTTATATAAATCAATAATAAAACGATTAATAACTGAATAAAAAAATGGATAAAATGCTTGAGTACATCCTTCATAAGTTAATACATGCAAATGACCTATAAGCACCTGAAAATATGCTCTAAATAGCCAATATGCACATCTAAATTAAATCCATAATGAAATATCAGTTTAGTGCACCAGAATATCTGGACCAAAACAATAATGGCAAAACAAAATGTTGATAAGGATCCTTTCATCTATCTGTTGCTGGTTGGAGTATAAAAATTCTTAAAGCACTTCAGAGAACTAAGCAACTTCTTACAAGTTGAACACATATTTACTATTTAACACAGTAATTTAATTCCTAGGTACTTACAGAAAAGGAAAAAAGAGTATATGCTCAAATAGACTAATACAAGAACGATAAGCCTTCTTTATAATGTGCAAATAGAAACAATCAAAATGCCCAAAGGCAGAAAAATCAAATCATGGCATATGTTCATCTAATGAAATACTATTAAGCAACAAAGTCCAAATGAACAATAAAACTAAACGCATACACGTGTTCACTTATACAGATGTTACAAATGTCATAGATGAATCTTGATCAACTAATTGACACATCATTAGATTAATCTCAAAAATTTTATGATAAGAGGGGCACCTGGGTGGCTCAGTCAGTTAAGTGTCCTACTTCAGCTCAGGTCATGATCTCGTGGTTTGTGACTTTGAGACCCACGTCGGGCTCTGTGCTGACAGCTCAGAGCCTGGATCATGCTTCACATTCTGTGTCTCCCTCTCTCTCTGCCCCACCCCTGCTCACACTCTCTCTCTCTCTCTCAAATAAATAAATAAACAAAAAAACAGTTAAAAAAATTGAAAAAAATTTATAAGAGAAAAAAGCCAGAAAAAATAAGTTATAGTATATTGTATGAACCCAAGTCAAAATTAATTCCTGGTGATTGAAACCAGATAATATCATGGGGAGAAATTGACTGGAAAGAGGCACAGGGGATCTTTCTGTGGGAAAGAGTGAAAATGTACTACAATTTGTTTTGGGTGATAGTTTCATAGGTTTTTTGAAACTCATCCCAAGGATTGCTTAAAATCTCTGTGTTTCATTTAGCAATAATTAAGAAGAAAACTTGAATTTCTAAATACATAGAAGCAGAAACAGTATAAAAACATATGCAGGGAATAGGAAAGTTTTATACTGCTGGGTCACTCTCATTTGGTGGATAGAATGTCAACAAAAATAATGAAACATTTGCTTTGAAAAATTAGTTTTCTTATCTGATATGGTACAAAAATACTTGCCACAGGATACTGAAATGATATTTTGTATAAAAACAGTGATAAAGACTGAATTTCCACTGACTTGCCCCAAAACAGACACTTGTAAAAACATTTCTCAACATATTTATTTGTTGTTTGAATAAAACATGTTTAAAAAATAAATGTACTTTATCTATTATCAAGTTAATAAGGTTAGTTAACCTCCTAAGTCAATAAAGGTTTTTTTTTTGTTTTTTTTTTGTTTGTTTTTTAAACTGATAACTTAAGAGGGTGTGTAAGATGAAACTCATCTGGTTATTAATTGCACCACAATGTGGTTTTCCCAACAGGGTGTCTCTTCTAAGTAGCACTCTACCATCTGCAAGCCCTAGGCAATAAATTCTGAAGATTGATGTAATAGCAGTTTGCAAACAGGACTTTTCAAACTGAGAGATGTTATTATTCTTTCCAGTATTCTGGTATTTGTGTGGTAAGGCTATGTATCTATCATGCTTTAATTCCTAGGTAATTATACCTTAGACCTGATGCTTGAAATCATAATGAACCAAAAACCTGCGTTCCTGATAAAATTGGAGGCCACACTGTGGTGCTAACAAGTAGCACTGTGGTTTGAAACCATGACTACCTATTATAATCAGCTGAGGTTTAAGATAAGTAAATAAAGAGCTTGAGTTCCATCCCAGAAGAAGTTCATTGTGATTTAGGAAGTCATGCTAAGGCATCAGTAATTTTTAAAACCTTACCAGTTGATTTTATTGTGCAAGAAGGATGTAGATTTGCTGATACATACTAAATATTGATGCCTGAACATATCAGAGGAAACAATTGGGGAGCAGACAGGTGGGCCTAAAACCCAATTATCACTAAACCCAGCACACCTGGGCAATAATCAGCTGACAGCTATGACTGGCAACCTAGAAAAAAATACGGGTTGCGGTGCACTACGGAAGGATAACGACTGAAGAAAGTTATAGTGGTCTATAATTTGATGTAGTGAACTTTTTTAATGATTTTGCTCTTCTGCATAAAGTGAGATTGGAAGCATGAGGAATTTTGGGAGTTGTGGTTCTCATCTGCATAAAACTCACCTCATATAAATTATAAAAGAGGTCTTAGCACTAGAAGTTCTTTCAAGTTGTTCTTTGGTAGGACTCCTGAATCTGCTTTTTAAATCCTGTTTATCCTGATACAGTTGGTCCACTGTTTGCATTTAGTTAAATAAGGGCTGAAGATGTCCTGGACAGAATAAATTGTGTGGTCTAAAAAGGAAATGAGAGCAATGTCAAGAAAAAGACAATGCGACACAGAGAAGAAAGGAAATAAGAAACTCTATCATTTGATCAGTCAAGCCTTTTCATGGGGGAAGAAAAAAACAACCAATTATCTTTATTACAGAAAAATAAGGAGGACTGACAGGCAATGTCAGCTATAATCAGTAAGAAAATAAACAAGATTACATCTAACATCAGCTACAACACTAACATTCTGTGAAACAGTTATCTTTGGGTGATGTGTAGGATTAACCATATATTTGGAAAAATGTTTCCTGTTTGTTTATATGTGAGTGATGAGGGAGTGTGGGGCAAGCTGAGGGCAAAATACAGGCTGGCACCCCTCCCCCCGCCCCTGGTGGAATATGTGTGATATTCCTCAGACACTCCTAGCTACCCAAAAACAAAGGAAAGGGGTTTAAGAGCTTGCCATGGTAATGTGGGAAACTAAGGCAAATGGAAAATTAAATTCCCTTACTGCCGACATCCCATTTACAAGTCCTTGAAACCTGCAGTGACCTGCCTGCTCAGCTGCCTCCATAATGACACTTTGCTAGGGGCAAAAGAGAACCTTAGCTTAACATTATCCCAACCTTGAGAATCCTGTAGGTCTACTTCCTTTACCTCAACTGCCCCAAGATATATGCTGGCATCTTACTCCAAGCTTATGTATGGCCCATCTGAAGGGTCTCATGACTGAGGTTTTACTAAACGGTAGTAAGCGGCGTTTCCCTAGCAACAGCTAGCCTCTCAAGGTCCTGGAAACCTTGCTTCCAAAATACCTTAGAGTCTTACTCTATCCCTGAACCCCTCCCAGCCTGAGGATATATAATGAGTTACCCTTCAAGATCCCATGGCTCTTCCTTCCCATGGGTTCTGTCCCCATGCTTTGATAAACTCACCTTTTTGCACCAAAGATGTCTTCAAGAATTCTTTGTTGGCCATCAGCTCTAGACCCCACAAACCCCCCATCACTGCAAAACTTCATCAGTGAGGCCCAGTTGATTGATTCTGACTCCACGTGATTTAATTCTTGATTCAAGTGAGTATTTGTTTGCTCTAGTTTCTATGTTGCTAGTGATCAAATATGACTGCAATTAGAATCATTTGGGGAATCTTTCCAAAAACACTCGTATTTGGATCTCAAGTTTAGGGATATACCAGGGTAGAGCTTGGGCATTGAAAAGTTTTTAAAGTTCTTCCAATGATTATTAACGTGCGTCAGATTGAGAATGACTGCCTTAGGTTACCGGTGGCTTGTTAACATTATCATTCAACTGAGAATTACATGTTAAGCATTGCTTTAAAAGACCTGAACTACTAAATGAGTCTCAGCTTTATAATATTGACTGATCACTGTAATATGGATAAACTGAATCTTTCTTCAAGAAAAAAATGGAGTAATTTAAACCATTCCAGAATTATAGTTGGAATTTTGCACATTCTACCCTGCTTCCCTGTTTTTTCTCTACCCAGCCTAATAAGTATACCTGAAGCCAATACCAGCACATATGTTTGTTTCATTTTTCAACAGAAATATTTATACTGACCTACCTAGCACTTCTTTATAGGAAGTTTATAATAAAATATTTCAAAGGCATTCACAGATCTGAGTTTATGTGTCAGTGATAAATAATAATTGCCCTTTGTGTTTGACTCCCTCCTCATTGATCGTATTGCAGGTCTATTAAGATCTTTTGACCTCAGAACCTATTCATTTGCGAAATATTTTAATAAAGGACATTGCTAAGGAAGCATAACTGCACATAATCATGCTATTTCATTTTATAGCTGCGGCCATAAAAAATATTTTGTTCCTGCAAAATGACAAATAATATTATGACTAATCCAAATAGGTAATATATTTTTTGTTTTTGTGATGTTTTAAACATAAAAACTAGAATTTTCTTTTAAATTTAGTCACTTTATAAAGATCTTTGCTGTGACCCTATGCTCTACCTTTGATATGAGGTGGATACTATATATATTAGTTTGGGGTTATGAACTATTTTCCTATAGTTTGAAGATTAGTATTATTTTTTAAAATCATACTATGAGTTATTACAAATATAAAAACTCAAAGTAAAATGCAAGTAAAATCCCAATAAAAACTCCAAAGTGTCTATCCATTAAAAGTTTATCCATTAGTAATAAAAGCTCAAATTAGGCAAAATTCTAAATATGAAACTGCAGAGTAATTGGCAATTTTTAATTATTAAAAAGGTGGGTTTTACATTTATATCCTTTCTCAACTAAAATATTTTAAATGATATGCAACATGCATGTAAGACAGTACAGTAAACTACATTATAAACTTGTAACACAGCTGCAAATATGTTATTTTGCATGTGTGTCATAAGAAAGAGGTTGGTTATGATAGATACATACCGTTATAAACCACCTAAGGCAACATAATAGCAATATTCCTGTCTACTCACTGGAAAAAAAAAAGTGTAACACTGTCAGAAAAAGTCTTTAAAAGTATATTTTAATAAGAAATGCATTAAAAAAGGATGATAATATTGAGAGCCAAGGAAATCAGAAATTTAAAAGTCATCTTTTCTCCCCAAAATTTTCTAGAAAAATTTTCAAAATTTGTTTAAAGGAACACTGTTCATGAACAGCACATATTTACTTCACACACTTACTTTCTTCCTAATCAAACATCTTTGATAAATATCCAGGCATCCTAAAGCATACAGATAAGACACAGTTGAGATGAAACTAGATAAAATATTGGTATTGTTTTAAAGAAGAACTCAAGTTTTTGACTGTCTAAATAAGCAAAATAAAAATAAAATGTCACAGTATAAATTATAATTAAATCAAAATAAATATTTGTGTAACAGGAAATAAAGAAACAACACATTAAGCCAGAGCTCCTTAATAGCATGTCACACATATTTAAGTGATACACCATTTAAGGAAATAGTTTAATTCAAATATAAGAAAAGAGTAAAATTATCTTCTTTAAAATACTCACTTTTAATATCATTCATTTAAATAAAAACATAATTTTAATAATTTGTGAAATGTTGCAATTATTATACTCCTGTTTTTATAAAGCCATGCAATGGCTTTATAAAGCCATGCAATACAATGAAGCCAATAAATACAATTTTTTGTTTTTTCTCTCCTTTTGATTCCAGACATATTCACTGTAACACCAAGTTTTGGTTTTTGATATAGTCTCCACAATAAAAAAAGTTTAAAAGTAATGTATAATGTGGAGGCAATGAGAGCAAGAGACTGGAAAAGGGAAAGGAAAAAGAGCAGTTCTGAACTTCTTGGCTCTCTTTTAAATGAATTTCTAGCTGTCTCACACCTTGCTGGCACAGATACCTCCCCACTTACGTGTCCTTTAGCAGCTGTGAAAATGACTAAACTGGGAAAAAAGACAACTTCTCCAGGAGGCAGTTGTGGTAGCTATTGCAACGTGGACCATCCCTACCCACTGGCCTCGGCAGTGCTCACAGGAGAATCGTGAGGGAAGTCCAGCTGGCTAATTGATCATGGTGTTTCTAGAAGTGAAGTAGATGGCCCGGAAAATTCTTACGTGATCTGGATAAGGAGAAAAGTTTTAGGTCTGGGTCAAGTGAACAAAAGTGTAACATGAATCATCATAAAAACAGAAAGTCAAAATCACTCAATCAGTTAAAGATTTGAGACCATTTACAGACCCAGAAGCTCTTGAATGAAGGGGAAGCTGGGTCTCCTCAAGAAAAGACACCAGCACACTACAAATAATTTATATTGTTAATTACTCTCCTAACTTTCCCTAAAGGTACCTATGACTTTTTACTGGGGTAACAATACATTGGGAAAAGAAAATAATGAGGCCTTTCAGTGACTACTGGACACTGGTTCTGAACTGACACTAATTCTAGGGAGACCCAAAACATCACTGTGGTCTACCAGTTAAAGTAGGTGCTTCTGGAGATCAGGTGATCAATTAGTTTTAGCTCAGGTCCATCTCACAGTGGGCCCAGTGGCTCCACAATCCTATTCTGTGGTTATTTGCACAGTTTCAGAATGCATAATTAGAATAGATGTACTCGGAAACTGGCAGAGCAAGTTCCCTGACCTATGTTGTTATCACTATTATGGAGGAAAAGGCTAAGTGGAAGTCATTAGGACAACTCTCTAGGAAAGTAGTAAATGAAAGGAATACCATGTTCCTGGAGTGATTGCAGAGATTAGTGACACAAGAAAGGAGCTTGAAGTTTGCAGGGGTGGTGATTTCCACCATATCCCCATTCAACTTGCCTGTTTGGTCTGTACAGAAGACAGATGGGTCTTGGAGAATTACAGTGGGTTATCATAGACCGAGCCAGGTGGTAACTCCAATTGCAGCAGCTATGACAGATGTGGTTTAATTGTTTGAGCAAATTAACACACCCCCTGATTACCTGGTATGTAGCTATTGAGCTGGCAAATGCCTTTTTCTCCATCCCTGTCAATAAGGTCCACCAGAAGCCGTTTGTTTTCAGGTGGCAAGGCCAACAAAACACCTTTAGTGTCCTATCTCAGGGATATATCAACTGTACTACCATATGTCATAATTTAGTTTGCAGAGATCTTGATCACTTTCCCTTTACATAAGATATCACATTGGTCCATTATTATAGTGAATGATATTATACTGAATGGACCTAATGAGCAAGAAGTAGTAATTACTGTAGACTTATTGGTAAGACATTTGAGAGCTGGAGGGCAGGAGATAAATAGTTTAAAAAATTAAAGGAGCCTTCTATCTCAGTGAAATTTCTAGGGATCCAGTGGTATGGGGCATGCTGAAATACCCTTTTTAAGGTAAAGGGTAAGTTGTTGCATCTGGTCCCTCCAAAGCTAAAAAAGAGGTGCAAAGCCTCACGGGTATCTGGATTTTATGGACAATATATTCCTTCATTGAGACAACATTCTTCAAGGGCCATTTAACCACACACCACTAAGTTACCATGTGACCTAAGGTGCCCATTATAAGCTAGGTGTTACTTGATCCACCAAGCCATAAGTTGGGTATGCACAGCCGAACCCCATCATAAATTGAAGTGGAATGTAAGTGATTGAACCCAAACAGGCCCTCAGGACATAAATAGGATGATGTGAAGAAGTAGTTCAAATGCCCATTTTCCCACTCCTGCTACACCCTTTTATCTCCCAGGCTGCATGTATGGCTTCACAAGGAGTTCCTTCTGAGGAAGGAAGAGACCCATGACTGGTTTACAGATAATTCTGTACAATGTGCAGGCACCAGTCAAAAGTGGACAGCTGTAGCACCATGGCCCTTTTCTGGGATAAAGTAAATCCTCCCAATAAGAAAAACTTCAAGCAGCGCACCTGGTTGTTCACTTGGCTTGGAAGGAGAAATAGTCATACATGTGTTTATGTATCAATTTAAGGGCTATGGCAAGTGGTTTGGCTAGATGGTCAGGGACTTGGAATGAACATGATTAGGATATTGATTACAAGGAAAGTTGGGAAAGAAGTATGTGGATATGCCTCTATGTAAGGCAAAAAATGAAGAATTTGTTTTATATGTGAATGCTTAGCAAAGTGTAACCTCAGTAGAGGAAGAATTTTAATTAAGTGGATAGGATGACCTATTCTGTGGATACCAGTCCACTCATGAATAAAGTTGTCATGGTAGCAGAGAGAGAGGTTATGCATGGGTTCAGCAATATGGACTTCCAATCACCAAGGCCATTGTGGCTATGACCACTGCTGAGTGCTCACTTGGCTAGCAGCAAAGACCAACACTGAATCCCCAGTAAGGCACCATTCTCACTAGGGTGATCAGCCAGCTACCTGCTGACTGGTTCATTATGCTGAACTCCTTCCATCATGGAAGTGGCAGGGTTTTTTCTTACTGGAATGGAGACTTACTTACTCTGGATATGGACTTGCCTTCCCTGAATGCAATGCTTCTGCCAAAATTGACATCCATGGACTTACAGAATGCATTGTCCATTGTCATGGTATTCCACACAGCATTGCCCCTCATCTAGGACTCACTACACAGCAAAAAGGGTATGGCAGTTGGCCTTTCTCTTGGAATCCACTAGTCTTACAATGTTCCCCACCATCCGGAGGCAGCTTGAAACAGTGGAAAAGTCTTTTGAAGACTAATTACAACACCAGGTAGATGGCAATACCTTGCAAGACTGGGACAGTGTTCTCCAGAAGAGTATGTGTATTCTGAATCAGCATCCAATATATGATATTCTTTCTTTCATAGCCAGGTTTCACAAGTTCACTAGCAAAGTTTTTGCTTTCTATTCCTGTGACCATATGCTTTCCTGCCTTAAAGATTCCAAAGGAAGGAACATTTCCACCAGGAGACTCAACAGTGACTCCACTGAACTGAAAGTTAGGACTGCTGCCCAGCCACTTTGGACTTTACATCTTCTGAATCAGTAGGCAAAGAGGAGAGTTGCTGTGTTTACTGGGGTGATTTATCCTGATTACCAAGGGGGAAATTGGACTCCTGCTCCACAATAGACCTGAGGAATAGTATGACTAGAGTACTGGAGGTCCCTTAGGCTGTCTTAGTCCTACTATGCCCTGTGAATGAGGTCAGTGGAAACTACAACAACCCAGTCCAGGTGGAACTACAAATGACCCAGGCTTGTCAAGAATGAAGGTTTGGGTCACCCCATTAGGGAAAAACCATGAACAACTGACGTGCTTTCTGAAGGTAAAGGAAATACGGTATGGGTACTGGAAGAATGTTGTTACAAATACTAGCTATAACCACATGACCAGTTATAGAAATGAGGACTGTAATTATCATGAGTATTTCTCCTTATTTGGTTCTGAGTATATGTGAATAGATATAAAATATTTTTTTCTTGCTCTTATCCTCTTATCATGTAACATAAGATGTATTGAATTTTATGTCACACTATTTGAGTATTATTAATACTGCATCATAGTATTTAAATTATGGGATATCAAGGAGAAGAGTAAATAGCACCCATAGACTTTTCCTTCTCTTCTAGAGAAGTTTTAGTGTGTTTCAGTTGTATGCAGAACAGTTGTGTTATGTGAGGTGAAACTATTATTGCCATTATTTAGAGATTATAGTTTAAGGAGATGTGCTGGATTGACAAGGTATAGACATGTGATGGTTAATTTTATATATAAACTTGAGGAGCCACAGGATCCCCAGGTATCTGGCTAAACATTATGTCTTAGTGTGTTTGTGAAAATATTTCCTGAAGAGATTAGAATTTGAACTGGCAGACTGAGTAAAGTAGATTGCCCTCCCCAATATAGACTGACCTCCCCATTCCAATTCATAGAGGGCCTGAATAGAAAAAAAAATGGTGAAGGAAGAGAGAATTTTCTCTCTCTCTGTCTCCCTCCCTCCCTCCATCCTCCCCTTTCTCTGTGTCTCCTTGTCTCTCTGACTCTATTAGCTAGAATATCAGTCTTATCCTGCCCTCACTATTCCTGCTTCTCAGGGCTTCAGACTTGGACTGGAATTTATACCATTGGCTCCTGGTTCTGAGGTGTTTGAACTGTACCACCTGCTTTTCTGGGCCCCCAGACAATAGAAGGCAGATCAAATTGTGGGACTTTGCAGCCTCCATAGTCATATGTGCACGTTCCTTATAATAAATCTCATTTTCGATATAGAGCCTATTAGTCTCTTTTTCTGGAGAACTCTAATACAAGTGTGTAACCATTCTTAACTCTTTGATCTTTATCCTTTGGGTTATTTTTCTTATTAAACAGAACAATCCTAGCATCCTCTTCCCACCAGCTCCTGTCTTGAAGGAACCCCTGCATCATGCTGCTGTAATCATGCTGCTTGCCTTAGAGCTAAGAATGCTCTGACTCAAACTGACAGATGGGTGAAAAAGATATGCTCTCCTTTTGCATTTTCTCCTAATGCAGTGTCAAAGTAGTTATCTGATTCTGCCTCTTGTGTTTTTTTTTAAGTTTTTGTTTATTTGATTTTTTACAAATGTGCAATATTTCTGGACATTTTCTTTACAGTGTGTTTTCATGAACAGAGCGTTCTGAACATTCTAATTATTTTAAAACCATTTTTGTTTAACATTTATATATATATGCCTATGAAAATATAATTTTCTAAGGAAATAAAACATTTAAAAATGGAATAAATTTACCGCCCCTCATTTCAGAGAGTTTGCTACTGGACTGCAACTTAAAGTTGATGTCCCTTACAATGCTGGGATGCAGACCCAATAGAACTATTATGAATGATGTAACTATTTAAAATAGTGATCTTTAAACACAAACATTGTTACGAATAGAGAAGAAGTCAGAGACAATTTTAAATGTGTGGGAGCACAGAAGACTGAGGAAAGTGTCAGTCATGAGTGCCGTCAAGAATTATCTTTTAACCAGGAGACTGATGTCATTTATTTTTCTCATTTGTGTTTCAGTCTTCTACTGAACCAAGGAGATTTTTATGACCTTCTCAAAACTAGTTTCTTTCATAAATCCAAATCTTATTTCAAAGTTTCACTTTATTACTTCATTTCCTTTCCTTTTTCTGGCAAGTGAACCAAATCCACAGAACTGCTAATGGAACTTTCTGAGGTCTTACGTGAAGTGTGATGAATTTAGTTCAACTCCTGTTACAACAAAAGAAAAACCTGGGAAAAAATGTGGATAAAATAAAACCTAGCCTCCCCAAAATATAGTGTCGATGCAAACATAATTTAAGAATCAAAGCAGTTATCCTATCTTGGCAGTGTTGGATAAGTAACATTTCACCAAATCCCTGTATCTGGGCAGTGAAGGCAGGAGTTTAGGAAATAATGCCAGTTATTTAAGATATATCATCAAACTCAGTAAAGCATTGGGGTATAAATGGGTTTGTTTTTTTTTTAAAATTTTTTTTTAAACATTTATTTATTTTTGAGACAGAGAGAGACAGAGCATGAACGGGGGAGGGGCAGAGAGAGAGGGAGACACAGAATCAGAAGCAGGCTCCAGGCTCTGAGCCATCAGCACAGAGCCCGACGCGGGGCTCGAACCCACGGACCGCGAGATCGTGACCTGAGCCGAAGTCAGCCGCTTAACCGACTGAGCCACCCAGGCACCCCTATAAATGGGTTTTACTGAAAACAGTATTTAAATAATTAAAGTGGTTGACAGGCTGGTAGATGTGTTCTCTCTCTCTCTCTCTCTCTCTCTCTCTCTCTCTTTTTTAATGAAGTTAGCATACAAGAAACTCTATCAATAGGATACATGTTTTGGGCTTTATTCAAGAAATGAAGGTGATTTTTCTTGATTAAAGAATGGAAGAAGAAAGAGGAAGAGTAAGGAACATTATTTATTTTTCAAACCAGAATCTGTGTACTAGATGGGAATCACCTGGAGGTCTTCTTAGACTACAGATTGTTGGGTCAACCACCAAAGTTTCTGATTTAGTAGGTTTTGGATGAGGCCAGATACTCTAAATATCAAACAAGGTTCCAGGAAGTGATGATGTGGAGATAACATTCTGAGAACTACTGCAATAGAGTGTCATGGAAGATAAGTGGAAATTTCCAAGAAGATAAGATGGTCCTGTTCTAGCATATTTGATTTCTTTAATTATCCTATAAATGAGTTAGAATTCAGAAAATTTAATTAATGACATAAACAGCATTAAAATAAGTTGCAAGCATATGCATATGACTAGGAAATTAATGCAGTAAATATAAATTGACTAAATGATTGATGGCGAAGTAGGCTTTGAAAGGATAGGTAAGGGTTTTTTAGTGTCTTTTATCCTGGGTCTCCCAAGATAAAGAACAAAATGATCATTTTTTCCCATGCTGCAGAGATAATATGGAGAAAATGTTATCTTCCTAGTACTGGTAGGAATTTCATTATAAAGAGAGATGAGCTTTATAGGACTTTCCAGAAGCTGCAGGTTAGCTCTCCACACTTTATGCAGAGGAATTTACTGTAATAAAAGAGCACGAAGGAAGAAAAAAGAGTAAAGAACCCACAAAACTCAACACCCAAATAACAATCCAGTTAAAAAATGGGAAGAAGACATGAAGAGACGTTTTTCCAAAGAAGACATCCAGATGGCTAACAGACACATGAAAATATGCTCAGCATCACTCCTCATCAGGGGGATAGAAATCAAAACCTCAATGAGGTATGACCTCAAACCTGTCAGAATTGCTAAAATTAACAACACAGGAAACAATAGATGTTGTCGAGCATTCGGAGAAAGGGGAACCCCTGCTGACACTGTGGTGGGAATGTAAACTGGTGCAGCCACTCTGGAGAAAAGTATGGAGTTTCCTCAAGAAGTTAAAAATAGAACTACCCTATGATCCAATAATTGTGCTACTAAGTATTTACCCAAATGATACAAAAACTGATTTGAAGGGATACATGCACCTTGACATGGCACTATCAGCAATAACCAAATTCTGCAAAGAGCCCAAATCAGCTGGCACATGGGTAGCTGTGTATATATATTCGTTTATATATATATATTCATTTATATATATATAAATTTCATTTCATTATATATGTATATATAAATTTCATTTCATTATGTATGTATATATAATGAAATGTATATATATATATATAAAATGAAATGTTACTCAGCCATAAAAAATAATGGAATTTTGCATTTTTCATGACATATATTGAGCTAGAGAATATTATGCTAAGTGAAGTAAGTCAGTCAGTGAAAGAAATACCTTATGATTTCACTCTTATGTGGAATTTAAGAAACAAAGTAGATGAACACGGGGGTGGGGGGAAGAGAGGCAAAACAGGAAATAGACTCTCTTCATTATAGAGAACAAACTGAGGGTTACTGGAGGGGAGCTGGGGAGGATGGGATAAATAGGTGATGGATATTAAGGAGGGCAGGTGTGATGAGCACTGGGTGTTGTTTGTAAGTGACGAATCACTACATTCTCTTCCTGAAGTATTACTGTGTATGTTAACTAACTGGAATTGAAATGGAAGAGGCTGAAGAGACCTAGTGGCCTGGGGCCAGGGAAAGAGTCACATCTACTGGAGAGCTTCCAGTGAAATTCTATAGGGATGTTATTGGACTTATAGCAGATATTACTGGGCTTCTTGTGGAAGCCAATGACAAAGCTAACCTGTGTGTGTAAATTTTAGCGCAGGTCCAAGAGCACTTACAGCTAATTTACATTGATGTGCTAATTCAATAATTAAAATAACCTCTTTGTTCTCCTAATTTTCATGTGATAATTTAAACATAAAATCGGAAACTTCACAGTGATTAAAAAGTTTAATCTTCACTATTTGAGCATTTTCCATGAAAAATAAAATTTCTAGTATCTTCAGAAAAATCAGGATATTTTCACTGAAGAGAACCTAATGGAAAGCTCTGATTAAAAAAAGAAAAAAAGATTTCTACATGTTGTATCCAAATCCATCTCTTCCTAACTTCAAACTACTGGCTTTGATCTGCTAGTTTTTCCTTGTGGATTAGCATACATAAATGTAAATCTCTTCTCTCTGATTTTGTTATAGATTGTTTAGATATTTTTTTTTTTTTGTGGTTTCAATTTCATCTAGTGTTTTGGCACGTAGTGTTTATTCAGTCATTGTTTGTGGAGGTAGGCTTCGGTTTCATGTGATGAAGGTACTCATCTAAGATCACTGAAATTTGTCATGTTGCTTTTCTTACACTGTGGTATGGGGAGCTGGACATGTTTCAGACAATGCTGGATTATAGTCAATACTTTTGGGGATTTTTGCCTCACCATTCCTTCTTTCAGTACCGGAATTTTCTTCAGGGCATCTCCCTTCCATCAGTAACTTTATATATGGTTTAGGGGCACTTGCAACCATCTCTGATCACACAGTAGCTTATCTGACCCTGTCGTAACAAACAGAGCATCACATCATCTGGTGATTGTGGCTGGTCCAGGATAGGCAGTTGATCCAGGCTGATCAAATGCAGTTTAATCCTGGGGCTCTTTGGAAATATTGAGAGGAGAGGTCTCTCTTCCCATGAATTTGGAGCTGTGTTGACTTAAGTCTGAGTTGCTGGGGGGAAACCATGTGGAGAAAGCCTGCCTGCAAATGAAACCAACACAAAGGAAAGCAGAGTCAAAAGAGACTAGTTAACGATGACATCCTTTGAGTCTTTGAAGCCCAAGAAGGCATGAAGGCAGCTCAGCTATAAGAAATCATATATTCTCTCTTTCAACCTAAGCCAATTTTGGATGAATTTTTTTTTAGTCCTAATTTAAACAGGAGTTAGTGGGATCAGCATAGGGTGATGAATGCTGGAGGCATAAAGCTGGAGTCCTGTTTCTAATTCTAAAATTTTCAGGATGGTAAACTTCCAGTGGAGTTCGTTAATAATTGCATTCTTATAGACTGGTTGTTACTCAGAGTGTAGGCAGTGTAGCAATTACACAGCCCCCTTACCTCGCAGCTTATTAGAAATGCAGAATCTCAGCCTGCCCTCTCCCTATACCTACTGAATCAGAATCTGCATTTTTAAAAGATACCCCACAAATTTGTATGCCTGTTACCATTATTTGAGAATCCTTGCTGTGGATCTGTTAGATCTTGCCTGGCCTGCTTCTGCTTTGGGGCCTTCACATGGCTATTGTTTCTACCTAGAGTAATTTTCCCACGGGTTTCCCGAGGCATAGCTAAGCCTCTTACAAGTTTTTCTAGAATTTCACCTTTCCAATGAAAGCTGTTTTTTTTTTTTTCTACCTTCCTCCAAGAGAATGTGAATTCCTTGAAGTGAAGAGGTTTTGGCTGCTCTCTTTTGTGATATCCTCCAAACATCTAATGCAGGTGTCTGATACATAGTACTTAGTAAATATTTGTTGGACAATGTTTAGGTATCACCTTATATTACTCTCTCCCCTTCCCCCCCCCCCCCCCCCCGCTTTTCATTTTTCATTCTGGTTTAGATATGCTGTTTTCTTTTTTCTTCCTTAAATATACCAAGCTAGTGCTGTTCAGGGACTTTCCACTTGATTTTTCTTTATTCCTGCACATTTCTTTTTTTAAATATTTTTTAATGTTTATTTATTTTTAAAATAGACAGAGAGTGAGTGGGGGAGGGACAGAGAGAGAGGGAGACACAGAATCTGAAGCAGGCTCCAGGCTCCAAACTATCAGCACAGGGCCCAACACGGAGCTCGAACCCACGAACCGCAAGATCATGACCTGAGCCGAAGTCAGATGCCCAACCGACTGAGCCACCCAGGCGCCCCTACTCCTGCACATTCTTTATTCAGATCTTCACATGTTTTTCTCCTGTTCATCATTCAGGTCACAGATCACATTTCATCTCCTCAAAGATGCCTTCTCTGACAGACTTCAACCAAAGTTACCATCTCCCCACAAACCATCCCTCTGTATAGTAGCGCTGTCCAATAGGGAGTCACTGTTGTAGTTATTTAAGTGTTTCATTTTATTAACAGCTTTATTGAGATATAATTCACATACCACAAAATTCATCCTTTTAAATTACAAATTTCAACGTGGTCTTTTATATTCACAGAACTGTTCAGTGATCACTATCAATTTTAGAACCTTTTCATTACTCCTGAAAAACACCTGTACCCATTAGCAGTCCCTCCCTCTTTTTCCCTTTCCCCAGCCCCTGGCAAACTATTCCTTATTTTGATTTGCCTTTTATGAATATTTTATTTAAATAACAATATGATATGTGGACTTTTGTGATTGTCTTCTTTTATTGAACATAACATTTTTAAGGTTCATCCATGTTGCAGTGTATGTCAGTACCTCTTGTTTTTATGACTATATTCCACTGTACGGATATTCCACATTTTGTTTATCCATTCATCAGTTGGTGGACATATGGGATGTTGTCACTTTTTAAAGATCAAGACTAAAACAGTCTGAATAGTCTTGTACAAGATTTTGTATGAATATGTTTTCAATTCTCGGACGTATATATCTAGGAGTAGAATTGCTCGGTCATGTGCAAGTATGTTTAACGGTTTGAGAAACCACCAGACTATTTTCCAGAGTCTTCAAATAATGTATAAGAATTCCAATTTCTTCATCACCACTAATATTTATTATTCTGTCTTTTTAATTATAGCCTTTGTAATATGTGTGAGATGGTATCTGATGGTAGTTTTCATTTATATTTCCCTAATGACTAGTGATGCAGTTATTGATCATTTGTGTATCTTCCTTAGAGAAGTGGCTGTATAAATATTTGATAATTATTCAATTGGGTTATTTGTCTTTGCATTATTGAGTTTAAGAGTTCTTTATATATTCTAATTAGATACATGATTTTAAAATATTTTTTGTCATTATGTGCATTGTCTTTAACATTCTTGATGATGTCCTTTGAAACACAAAATTTTTACTTTTGGTGAAATCCAATTTACTTATTCTTTTGCCGTTTGTACTTTTAGTGTCATATATAAAAATCATTGTTGAGTCCAAGGTCATGAATATCTACCCCCTTTGTTTTCTTCTAATAATTGTATAGTTTTGGTTCTAACATTTAAGTCTATGATCCACTTTAAGTTAATATTTCTATATCATATAAATTAGGGATCCAGCTTCATTTTTTTGCATGTGAACTCAATTGTGCCAGATCACTTTGTTGAGGAGACTAATCTTTTTTTTTTTAATTTTTTTAATGTTTATTTATTTTTGAGAGAGAGAGAGAGAGAGAGAGAGAGAGAGAGACAGAGCACAAGCAGGGGAGGGGCAGAGAGAGAGGGAGACACAGAATCTGAAATAGGCTCCAGGCTCTGAGCTCTCAGCACACAGCCCGAAACAGGGCTCAAATTCAGGTACTTTGAGATCATGAACTGAGCTGAAGTTGGATACTTAACCGACCACACACGCACCCTGAGACCAATCTTTTTAAAATTTACTTATTTTGAGAAAGAGAGAGTGTGCACACAAGCTGGGGAGGGGCAGAGAGAGAGAGAGAGAGAGAGAGAGAGAATCCCAAGCAGACTCCAAACTGTCAGTACAGAGACCTACATGGGTCTCAATCTCATGAACCATGAGATGATGACTTGAGCTGAAATCAAGAGTTGGATGCTTAACCGAATGAGCCACCAGGCGCCCCAGAGAAGACTAATCTTTTCTTATTGATTCATCTTATCCTATTCAAAATTCAATTGACCATAATGTGAAGACTTATTTCTGGACTCTCAATTCTATTCCGTTGGTCTATATGTCACTCCTTTTGCCATATTGTCTTGATTATTTTTGCTTTGTAGTATTTTTGAAATTGGGGTGTATGAGTGCCCCAACTTTATCCCATTTTTCTTTTTTTTTTTTTTTTTTAATTTTTTTTTTTTTAACTTTTTTTTATTTATTTTTGAGACAGAGAGAGACAGAGCATGAACGGGGGAGGGGCAGAGAGAGAGGGAGACACAGAATCGGAAGCAGGCTCCAGGCTCTGAGCCATCAGCCCAGAGCCTGACGCGGGGCTCGAACTCACGGACCGCGAGATCCTGACCTGAGCTGAAGTCGGCCGCTTAACCGACTGAGCCACCCAGGCGCCCCTTATCCCATTTTTCAAGACTGTTTTTGCTGGTCTGGGTCCCTTGCATTTGCATATGAATTCCAGCATCAGTTTGTCAGTTTATACACACACACAAACACACACACACACACACACACACAAACATACCAAGGATTTTGATAGAGACTGTGTTGAATCTGTAGATCAATATTGGGATTATGGCCATTTTAACATTATTAAATATTCCAATCTGTGGATAAAGAATTTATTTCTTTTCCATTTATTTAGACTTTCTTTCATTTCCATAATTTTGGAAGATTTCTATATACAAATCTTGGGCTTCTTAATATATTGTTATGTATATATTATTTCTTTCTGATGCTATTATAAATTAGATTGTTTTCTTAATATTGTTTCTTGATTGTTCATTGCTGATATGTAGAAATACAACTGATATTTGTGTATGGATCTTGTATCCTTAAACTTTGATCAACTGATTTATTTGTTATGATAGTTTAGTGGATATATAGTGGCTTGAGAACATACTTTGCCGTTATTTTTGTTGAAGATTCCTTTTATGTGATATATCACTTTCTCTTTCTGTTTTTAATAGTCTTTGTTTTAAGCTTTGAACAGTTGTACTCTGATGCATCCAAATGTATTTCCCTTTGAGTTTTTCGTACATGGAGTTTATTGAATTTGTTGGATGTGTAGATTAATGTTATTCATTAGAATTAGAAATTTTTCAGCTATTTTTTCTTCAAATATCCTTTCTGCCTGCCTTCCTTTCTGGGACTCCCATTGTGTACATGATGGTATACTTGATTATGTCTCATACTTCTCTAAGGCTCTGTTCATTTTTCTTTTTTTTTAAGGGGAGAGGGTGTTGGAGAATCGTTATTCAGTCTGAGTAATGGCAATTGACCTTTTTTCAGATTCACTGATTCTTTCTTCAGTCAGCTGATATCTGTTCTTGAAATTCTTTAGTGAATTTTTCTTTCAGTTATTGTATTTTTTATTCCAGAACTTTTGTTTTTCTTTTATTGATATTCCCTATGTAATTCCCATACTTTCCTTTAATTCTTTAGATATGGCTTCCTTTAGTTCTTTAAGCATATTTCTTTTTCTGTGCATTGCACACACTTTCCTATTTCTTTGCAAGCATAGTAATTTTAAAATTTAAATTAATATGGGTGCCTGGGTGGCTCAGTCAGTTAAGTGTTCAACTTCGACTCAGGTTATCACGACTCAAATCATGATCTCACGATTTGTGAGTTCAAGCCCCACATAGGGCTCTGTGCCGACAGTGCAGAGCCTGCTTGGAATTCTCTATTTTTCTCTCTCCCTCTCTCTCTCTCTACCCCTCCCCCACTTGCACTTTCTCTCTATATCAAAATAAATATACACTTTAAAAATAATAAAAAATAAAATTTAAATTAATGTTGCAACCCTGGAAATCAAATCCCCCCTCTTCCCAGGGTTTATTGTTGTTACCATTTGTTGTTGCTGCTGCTGGTGATGTTAGTTTAGTGACCTTCTGGTACTAACCAATTTTTTAAAGTCTGTATTCCTTATCTTGTGTATCCACTGATATCTCTGCTCAGTTAGCTTAGAGGTCTGCTAATAATTGGACAGAAATTTTTCTCAAATGCCTTTAAATAAATACTTATTTGAGAGGTGCCTGGATGGCTCAGTTGGTTCAGCATCTGACTTCAGCTCAGGTCATGATCTCATAGTTCATGAGTTCAAGCCCCACATGGAGCTCTGTGCTGACACCTCAGAGCCTGGAGCCTGCTTTGGATTCTGTGTCTCCCCCTATCTCTGCCCCTCCCCTACTTGTTCTCTCTCTCTCTCTCTCTTTCCCTCTCTCTTTCTCACTCTCTCTCACTCTCTCCCTCTCCCCTTCTGTCTCAAAAGCAAATACACATTAAAAAAATTTTTAAATATAGTTATTTGAGACTGACCATTCCTGTGGTGTTAAATACAATTTTCATGTTTTATCAAACAGTTTGTAACTTCGCTTTAGCTTTTACTTCCTGCTTACACAGGGCTCACAGTCAGCCTGAGATAAGAGATTAGGTTTTCTGAGATCTCTCCTAAGGATGGGAAATCTGTGAATATATGTATGCCTTCTAGATTCCCAGAAATGTATTGAAATTTTCAAAAGCTCCTACAGACATCTCATTCCCCAGTTTTTTTATTTTAAATTTTTTGATCAACCTATTTTAGGCCCAACTAGTATCTTCACCTCAATTTGATGCAATATTAAACAATTGCTGCTGATTGTTTACACCAAACATTATGGAAACATGGCTGTCTGTTCAGTATGAACTCTCAGTTGAGTCAAACAAAGGCAAATCCTGCTTTTCCAGGGAGCTGCCAGAGAGATTAAACAGTGACAGTTTTCTGGGGATGGGGCTTTGTGGGAGATCAAACACATTCTGACCTCCTTGTTGCAGCTATACATTATTTTTACAATTATCATGGGTTTGATGTTGGTGTTGTTTTTCAGGGCTACCTCAGAGCTGAGTAGAGGGTATGGTAATATTTCAAGTTAAAACACAGCAAAATTTGTTGATCTTACTGACATTCAGCTAGTTTTCTTGAATAAACACTCATGTGATTGTTGCAAACTTTAGTTAATTGACAGAGTTCTGAAAAAATTGATTTTGACTTTGTTTTCATTTCTTGTTGTTTTATGGAGGAGTGGATTTTCACAGTTCTTTCCTCTGCCGTTCTAGACATACGTCGTTGGCTATTTAATTTATATTTGAGTTAAATGTAATTAAAATTTCAGTGTCTTGGTTTTACTAATTTTTTTAAGTTTATCTATTTTGAGAGAGACAGAGAGAGTGTGAGTGGGGAAGGGGCAGAGAGAGAATCCCAAGCAGTTTCCATGCATAATCGTCATGCAGAGTCCAATGTGGGTCTCGAACTCACAAAACTGTGAGATCGTGACATGAGCCGAAATCAAGAGTTGGTCACTTAACCAATTGAGCCGTCCAGGTGCCCCTACACTAATAAAATGCTCAGCAGTCATATGGGGCTGGTGGCTGACTACCTTATTAGGCAGTGATGTCAACGGGTCATTTTAATAACCGCCAACTCTTTTATTAGATAGGGCTGTTCAAAAATATTACTTTGTTGCCCATCATTTAATTGTTTGGACAGTAAAACTGTTAGTTCTTTGTGGGTACTTATTTATTCCTCTGACCTGTCAAGTCTACTAATATCTGGGTTTCTCAGTTGTTTGGTCAAGGCAACCATACAACTGTTTCTGACAAGCAGAAGGCTTACAATGTAAGTGATAGCATGGGAAAATCCCAGAATTACTTTGTAATTTGGCTACCTTTGAGCATTGACATTACTGTAGTCTTGAAGTAAAATTATAAAAGTGAATTGAATCTTAATTTTAGAAGGCCTTGAATGCAGAAATTAGGAGCTCAGGCATGTAATTCCCATTTGCCAGTTTACGATAGGTAACCATAAGTGGTCACCTATTGTATTGTGTTCAAAGAGAATCTCAGGCTATATTAAGGCTTTGTAGAATATTTCCTGATTCATAGATATTTTCTTTGTGCACAGGAAGTGTAAGTGGTGTTGCATTTGCTTCTTGTTAGTTATATTCAAAGTCTGCTGTACACAGGTGGGAGAAATCACAGGGTTCTCTTAAATTTTCAGAGGCTTTTCATATTAATGATCTCATTTTACCTTCACAGCAACATTGATAACTGGTTGTATTATCTGTAATTTTACATGTGGACACTGACAGAGAGGTTAATTAGCTAGCCCATGAACATAGAGTTACATAGGGGAGGCGTTGTTTTGTAGCATACGTTAGCTAGCTTCCAGCCTTTAAAATATAAAAGATAGCACACTGTGTAATTTGCTACATGCATGTCAGAATAACATGTCACTTGGTTCTAAGCTGTTGTATAATCAAATACCCACCATTTTTTAGTAACAATATCTCTCAGTTTATTTTTAAAAACTTACAATCCTTATTCAATTACTTGTAAGATACACCCAGATTTCAGAAACAAAAAGAATGTGAAAATATAAAGTGCTAGCAATTTTCAAAGCCAAAGAAGATAATAGATGCTTTTTTTTCTAATTGGGATCAAAATTGTATATTCATGTTGTGACAGTTGAGTTCTCTGGGAAATACACAGGAACCTTTTTTTAAGAATTCAGACTTTTACTGGATAGTAACACCTATGAAATAAAACAGGAGGAAGCACAACTGGGCAGGAAGAGTCATCATGTCATTACACAGACATAATGAACTCTGTGAGCTCCTTGAGGATCTCTAAGACTTGCTTTGGGTCAAAATGACTAGGCCTTTGTGGCATCACCTTGATTAGTCATTAGCTGGGGCGACATCCTTGGGAAAGTGTAACCTTAGTTCCAAAACTGGAGCCAAATATGAAAAAGCTAACAGCTAGAGACTGCCCAGTAGCCACATTCCTGGAAACTGGACAGTGAAGGAGAATCTTGAAGGACCATATGAGTGATGTATGTTCATGTCTGCCACATAAATCTATCACAAAATCCTATTTTTAAGCATACATAAATCATTATACTATGGAATTTGTATATTCTATATAGTCACAGATATTCAAGCAATTCATCACAATATGTGCTTCTATGATTACAGTTAACAAAAATGAGTATTTTCTGGCAAGGATTTCTGCAAACTCAAAATTAAGTAGATAGGTGTTTATGCATTTACAATCTGATGTTAACTACCTAAATGTTTGAATCTTCTCAACTTTGGTCACAGAACTTAATTTATAGTCAGTAGATCATATTCCCTAATAAAAATTGGAGACAAAGTAGCAAAAATTAACATATTACAGTGAACATAAGCCATTCCTAATTATAAGATGCAGCACTATGACTAAAGGAAATTCCCAAGTAAGCAAGGATATAATTGTATCTTATGACATTTATTATAAGATGTAACGAGATTTCAGAGATCTCAAAATGAGAAAAAATACATATATTGCAGAATCATAAATATGTGACTTTTTGTTATATTCCCATTGGTGGCTTTGTCTCAGAAAGGACCAGTAATCATTCATTCTTCTGCCTAGAAGAAACTCAATGATACATTGGAGATTCTAGCTTATGTACACTCTTACCTCCTTTTGCTCCTACTACACTTGCTGTGGCCCTTCTCTTATTTTCTTGCTTCCCATTTTGTAAAATCTTAGCCACTAAGTATTTCTACTCTGCTATTAGTCAGCATAAGCTAATCATAGCTTATTAAAGATTTATTTTTATCTATGGCATGAGTAGGGCTGTGCTCAACATGTCATTTAGGAACCCAGGCTGATAGAAATCTACCATCTAGTAATAGAAACATCTTAACATGTAACTTCCAGAGAAAGATGGGGTTCCTCCTCTTGTTGATCCAAGTGGTAGGTTCTTTTCCTACTCAGTACCATTCACCAAATAGCCAAATAATGAAACAGTATTTGATGGTAAGCAGGTAATTCAATGGGTAGAGAATGGAGAAGAGGAGCTCATGCTTTAAAGGCACCCTCTCCCAGATTAGCTCTCATGATAAGGGTATTATGGGGTTAGAGTAATTAAGAGGCTGGTAAGCAAGCTGACCTCAAAAGTTTTTGGGAAAGGGGAGGAGGTTTCTCAGGATCCAACTGCCTCCTCTTTTCTTTTCTTAAATAGACACAGTTGTATCTGTTATGGCACTGGTATGTGTGTCCTTTGTTACTACAATTAGAGGATAAAGATCTCAAGGTCATCTGGAAGGTTAGCAGGGCATCCGAACTGGATCATAGTGGGCAAAATCTGGGTCTGGGGGGTTTGTTTGGAGTGTGTGACTTCTGGCATCCGGCCTCCTGGTGGCAAGCAGCACCAGTAAGCGGGGTAGAAAACTGGGTTATTGTGGCTTGTTAGCAAGTCTCTGGTGACATTTCTCTCAGACAAGAAGGCAAATATTACTTCAGCTTCCATTTGATTCTCAGAACTGTCAGATGGCTTCATCTGAATGCAAAGGGCCGGCGAGTCAAATAAGGGAAGAATTGTGTCAAATAATTGGAAGAATATACCTGCATCTCTACCACAGCTAGTAACATTATTATAACTCATTTACATCTCGTTATAGTAATTGAATAGTGTCTTCCAGAGATTTCAAGCCTTAGAACATAGAGATGACATTGATTCCTCACAGCTGGTCTCCTCTTAACATTTATGGCAAAGGGGTGCCTGGGTGACTTAGCTAAGCATCCCAACTCTTAATTTCAGATCAGGTCATAATCTTACAGCTGTGAGATTGAGCGTCGGGCTCCACACGGCATGGAGCCTGCTTAAGATGCTCTCTCTCCCTCTCCCTCTGCCCCTACCCCATGCACACTTGCGCATGTTCTATCTCTCTCAGAAAAAAAAAAAAGAAAGAAACTTATGGCTAATTCACCAATTTGAAACATACCACTAAATCTACTGTTACATTGTTATTTTGCGGATCAGTACTTTCTGCTCTTGGTACATTTCCTATCCTTTCAGAGCTATTTCACTTCATAATTTCCTCACTTAACCCAGAAAAGATAAAAACATATTTAAAAACATATTCATAATTTCTAAATAAAGTGTGTTTATTAATAGATGTTGAGAATTCCCAATTTATAAAGTAAGTTATTAAGGTTAAAAATAATTTCCCATCTTTTCACAAAAGTTAAAATACTATCTTCTTATATTTTCTTATTCCTATTTTTATTCATTTTCTCGTATTTTGCTATACTCATAATTCTATAACAACTGGTACTGCTCCTACATCTAAGTTAATCTTTTCTAACAGTCTCCTTATTAAGACTGGATCTACTGTACAATTAAGCTTTTATTTCAAAAACACTTAAATTAAGCTCCTTTATGTCTCTTTCAAATCCCTACTTGCCAATCGATGTGGTTACATTTGGTGTTGACCAAATTTTGAGTGTAATACTTAAATAATTCAAGTTTTTCAATACAAAATACACTACTTGGATCACACTGTGATATATAACAGGACACTTCCTCTGATGTATTAATTTGTGAGTAATTAAAAATTGGTGTTAACTTAGTGGCTGTAATGGACTTACTACCCTCATCACTAATTCTGTGACCTATAAATTATAATTGTGGTGAACAGAAATATTTTCTACTGTTATTATCAGTGTTTTTTATTGTAACTATCAAGTTCTAAAATATAATTTTGCATCTGGAAGTCCTAATGGATAAGTGAGCAGGAAAACTGACAATATGTTAATGGGGACTTTCTGCCATACTTACTGCCTTAAAGAGTGGACTGGGTTCTGTCTTACTGCATTATATTTTGTAGTCTGGTTGACTGCCTTTAAAAAAATGTCAACAACAAGTTAAAACTAGGCAGGTAAATCTCTCTGAACTGATAGTAAAACTCTTGTAATTCCTTCAGCAAAAAAAAAAAAAAAAAACAAATTTTTATTAAATTTTGGGAAGCAAATAATTTTGAGGATGAAGTAGAAACTGCATTTACCTCTTTTTTTCACATTATAGAAATTTCAACATTGTAATGTTGTACAAAATTGTTGGTGTACAACATTGTAATTTGACATCTGTATACTACAAAGTGATCACTCCCAAAAGTCTAGTTACTCTTAACCAGTAAGCACCAGTGACTGAAACTCCAACCACTAAAGAAAACAGAAATAAAACCATAATTAGAAATATTAAATCTTTATTCATTTACTCTAAAATGTTTTAATAAGAAAAGCTCTTGGAAGCAAGGGGCCTTTTTATTTGAATACTCTGTCCACATATTGGTGAATTGAAGCATAATGAGTTATAAAGGCAAACATATCTAGTTTCAAATTTCGGATCTCAGAGTTGTGTCAGTTAGGAAAGTTACTTGATTTCTTTATTTCTTCTAGTTTTCATACCTTTTAATGTGTAGTGTGAATAAGACCTAACTGTAAAGAGTTTCTATGAAGATAATTTGGATATTTTTTGAAAAAGAAATAGTGGCACAAAATCAGTTTTGGATAAACTTCCCTTTCTTGCCCTGCATTCTATATTGGGATTTGGAATTTATATCTAGGTCATAATTCTGTAGCACTTGCATCTCTGGGACACTCTAGAGAAAGAAAAGACATGTGGTGGGTCTTCAGACATATAATAAATGTAAATAAAAGTTGGCAAAGGTTGTCTAACTCAAAAAAGAATCATGTGAAAAAAAAGAGCCTTACAAATTCAGCACCGATGAAATAAGCCAAATGCTATGGTCTCATTATTATTTGAGCTTTCCTAATTATTACTCAGATTTATTGGTGTTTACTAGAAATGCTGCTATGTACAAATGAAATTATGTACTTGTAAACCTATAAAATTTTATAAAACTATGCAAGACTTTTAACTTCTTGTGCAGAAATATCCATTCATGTCATTCACAGTTCTACAAATACTCATTGAGCACTTTTGTTCCAGGTAAACAAACTAAACATTGTTTTTTTTTTTAATGTTTATTTATGACTTGAGAGAGAGAGAGAGAGACAGAGACAGAGACAGAGAGAGAGAGAGAGAGAGTGGGTGAGGGGAAGAGAGAGAGGAAGAGAGAGAATCCCAAGCAGACTCCTGTGCTGTTAGCAAGGAGCCTAATGTGGGACTCGATCTCAGCCCGGAAGATCATGACCTAGCCAAAAATAAGAGTTGTTTGCTTAACCGATTGAGCTACCCAGTCACACCAAAATATTGCCATTAGATGTTAGAAGGTTGAATGATTATTGTTGCAAAACTATTAGCTTCAGACAGTGATTCTTGAGGACTCCAAAAAAAAAAAAAAATCATTCATCGTTCCCTTTAGCAATTCATTTTATCTAAAGGAGTGTTATTATATCATGGCCACCTACTTACATCTGATTTATGAGTAGTAGGAAAATGGCAAAGGTTTTTGTGCCTGTAGTTAATGTGAACACTTGTGAAGTATATCTTTGAGTTCTACTACGCCTGTATTTAGTATAACATTTGTAACAAATTGCAATAGTAACTTGACTCATTTAAAAATTAAGTTGTGGTTTGGGGTGCCTGGGTGGCTCAGTCAGTTGAACATCCGACTTCCGCTCAGGTCATGATCTCGCAGTTTGTGAGTTCGAGCCCCGCGTCTGGCTCTGTGCTGACGGCTTGGAGCCTTAGAGCCTGCTTCTGATTCTGTGTCTCCCTGTCTCTCTGCTCCTCCCATGTTCACGCTCTGTCTCTCTCTCTCAAAAATAAACATAAAAAAAAATTAAGTTGTGGTTTTACTAAACCTTGAAATTAAATTAAACAACAGATTGAATAAAATAGTTTAACTGTCTAAGAAAAGCATATCTTGAAAAACCCTGATTCTTCAATGTCAAGTAACTTAAATATTTACTTGTTTAGAAAAGATATATTCACATGGACCTTATTTTATCTGTGCTAGAAAGCATTACAGTATAGTTCTTGAGAGTACAGTTTTAATTTGGCTTGGTAGAACAGAATTCAGTTCTGGAGCATGTTGCTTAAATTAACTATCAGTTTTCTCATCTTTAAAATGCAACTATTTAAACATTTTTGTGGAAATCAACTTATATAATTGATTCAAGATGTATAACATGTTATTTGGAACACATTTGGTAAGGATTTGATAAGCAATAGCTTTTGATGCTTTTATCAAGCATTTCATATTGTCAATTATTTTATATTATTAATTTAGTTTTCAACCCATCAGGCAACACTATTGCATTGGTATTAGAAATTGTTTCTGTAAAAGAGTAAAGGTGATAATTATCATTGCAGTGTATTCTTAAATGTGGTCATTGTGCCCATTTACCTCAGATGAGACATAATTACTTTTTTATTTGTTCTTTTTTTTTTTTTCCATTAGCAAACTTTATTAGACAAAGAAATTGATGCCTCCTTAGGACAGGATTTTGAAGTACTGTATTTATCTTTTTACATACAAAATAAGGGAAATTGAACTTCTCATCCATTTCATTTTCTATTTGTTTGTAGTATTTTCTACACTCAATCAGCTTTTATTACATGAGAAAAAGGATTAAAAATGCAAACTCATTACAATTATATTCAGAGGCCTATAACTTCCTGCTCTACACTGCTAAAATTCCTCTTTATCCAAAATAAATAAGTAAATAAAAGTTTTGTCCTTCTCTTATGGCCTGGCATTCACTGGAAATCATATTTTCTCTCTAGAGAGGTACCTGAGATCCCCTAGACTAGATGACTCTACTTGACAAAAGTCTATCTCTTACAGCATTTAGCAGACCTGTGGCAGCAACATGACTCTGTCCCTTGAATCCATTGACTTTAGACACAAGAAAGCATTGTGAATAGATAGTAAAAGTGATTGATTCGTCTCATAGTATTTAACTTCATGATAGAATGGCAAGAGCTCCAACAGTCAAAATTTCCCTTCCCTGCCTGGTGAGTAATTTGTGAGTTGACTCAGCAAATTACATGTTATGAGTCTGAAATTCTGGATTCAAGGGAAGAGTTTCTAATGAGATGTCCTCCTAAAATATAAGGAAAGGAAGGAGGGATTTGAATAAATAAGACGAAGATGACTGCTACTGAGTGTTAATTCTCTGAGTTGTTATAATGCATTTCATGCTATCGGTGATAAATAACTTCTATAGTTACAAAATATCTTGAGTCCTAATTCCAGATATTGGTGAAGTGTTTTAGTTATGTAGATGAGTGCAATTCAGCTGTAGTGTGACATTAATAAGTTTGGAAAGCCATGTTTTTGAATGAACAGATGAAATATTAAATATTTGGAAAGCTATTAACAAGAAAATACATGCTGTACTTCCATATTAGAAGCGTGAAATGCATGAACAAAAAATGTACTGTAGACATTTTCTACACAGAATAATATTACTTGTCAAATATTACAAAGCAGCAATTTCCTACAGAGGGAGATCTCCGATTTTTAAAGTAATGATTATTATCCTTAGAATATTAACACTTGCCCATTATGTAAGAATCAAAGAGAAAAGAGATCACATGCTTTAAAAAATGTACTAGAATAATGAGATTTCTCAATTTCTATTTTATTCATCTAAGATGACAAATGTTGCCTATCACAGATAAATCTATAGAAGACTAAGGAAGAATGATCTCATGTGAACTATGATGGCTGTTTTTGAGAATGAAAAAAGTACTAGATATTGCAATTATGTTTAAAAGGAGAAATATTTACTTAGGGGAATAATATTAAGGAAGATTTTTAAAAAGATAAGACATTCTGAACCCCACAGCAAAGTATCTGAAAAGACTGACATAGTTTTTCAATTACGAGATAAACTCCAAGAAATATTTTATAGTACTGTGCAAAGGGGAAAAAAAATGAAGGAGCTGGATAGGTTTATTTTAAACTATTTCTGTTACACCATTTACTCATTTGCAAATATTAGCGATCATGACAATTTTGAACAAATGCAAGGTTTTATCATTTCTTGCATTTTGAATGGTGCTGCCTTTTCATGAATCAAAAGATAGAACAACTAAGTAGTCAAAAGCCAAAAAACAAAGGCCGTCTTGCAGGAATCTCCAAATAACACTATCAAAGGTGGTAAAACAAGTGTGATTTAGAAATGAGTCCAAATGAAGTTAGCCTAGGATGGGTATAAAAAGCTATGCGTTCCTTGAAAACTTGAAACCCTTTCTAGAATCACAAATGCAGTTAGTTCATACAGAGATAAATAGGACTGACTAAATTGTGGAAGGTATTAATGACACCCATGTTGTATGCTGGTAGCAGAGAATTATACGTATTGTAATTTCACAAACCCAAATTTTGAAATAGTCTTTCACAAAAGTTTATATAAACCAATCCACCCTTTTACACTTTAATATATTTTAGAATTCTCAATTCAGGTTTTCCCTCTTCCATGATAACTCTGATAAGGAAGTGATACAAAAAAAGAACATGCATTGACGTTTATTGTCAAGGGTGTCGTCTTGGGATCCAGTTTTCCTCTCCTGAACCTTTCTATGCACCCAGTTAACACATCTAAGAAGGCGCCTCAGAAGGCTGGGGGAAACAGATTCTGCTAAGTGTCATAAATTCAAAAACCCACATCTGTCTGTTATTGGTGGGTCCAATATCAATTTTACAAAAATCCTACATGGCAAATATGCACAAGGTGAAAATTTCCCATTTGAACTATCTCACTAAAAGTATGTCCTAAAATGAAAAAAAAATGTTAATATCTTTTTTTAAAATTTTTTTAGTGTCTATTTATTTTTGAGAGAAAGAGAGAGAGAGAGGCAGCATGAACAGGGGAGGGACAGAGAGAGGGGGAGACACAGAATCTAAAGCAGGGTTAGATACTTTAAATACTTCCCACAATGAAAAGTCAATAGTTCCAGCAATGACTATAGTGTAAAAAATCTTGAACATTAAAACATTTGAAAGACACAGTTATTTGCTTTGGTCTTCACAGAGGAAATATGAGGACAGTCCCACTAAGAAATTATTTAAACATATGAATGATTCCTACATAGAGACATAATTAGCTAATACCATATTTGTGACCAGTAAAAAGACCTCTGGTATCTTAGACCATTTGTTTTTATAAACTTATCTGACAGAATAGAAGTAGATAAATTATTGGGAATAATTGAGGCAAATGACTCTTGGCCTAAGATGTTTGAAAGCATCCCAAGAGGAAACGTTACAGCTGTTAATAAATTGTGTAATATGTTAACACATCATGTGGCATAACTGGTGGACTGTATGATTTCTAATGAAGCATATTAGACTGCAGGAACTATCAAACTAATAATCTCCCTTCCATACTTACAAACTTGATATCACTGTGATATATTATATATTCCCCGACTACAGGAGGTTGATGGTAGGGGTTGAGGATTGGAAGAATATTCAGGGCAGTATTCTATGACTGTAATTCTATGAGGATTGTATTAGAGAGGATTAAAGGACTAACTAGTAAATATGATCTGTTTCTTAAAAATAAATTCATACAACAAAGTTTAATTTAAAAATTAAGGATTCATTGGGGTGCCTGAGTGGCTCAGTAGATTAAGTGTCTGAGTCTTGATGTTGGCTTGGGTCATGATCTCACAGCCTGTGAGTTCGAGCCCCATGTTAAACTGTGCACTGACAGCATGGAACCTGGTTGGAATTCTCGGTCTCCCTCCCTCCCTCCTCTAAAGTAAATACATAAACATTATAAAAAATAAACAAATATTAAGGATTCATGAGCTAGAAGAACTTCCTTTTCCGGATTTAGTCTTTGAATCAAGAAGCCCAGGGCATGAGTTCACTTAATCAGTGTTTATTAAACATGCTACTACATCCCTGCCATTGTGGCAGACACAAAATATACAAATAGGACTTAAGATCTTACTCTCAGTAACCTCAAAGTTTTTTTTAAAAATAATGTAAATATGAAAAAACAATAGAGTATGTCAATATACTACAATTGTTATATATACAAAGTTACCAATGGAAGATGGAGGTGGTTGTTGGTCATAGCGTGTTCTGGACAAGGAGCACCTTCACAGAAATGGTGGAATGGGGAAGACGGATGGCATTCTCCAGTTAGGAAAGTTAAAGGGAGCAGGTATTAAAGGCAGAGAAAAATTTATACACAGAAGATACAAAGGGTTTAGAAAAAGTTGTATATGTCTAGTATTAGCATATAATTAAGATGGGATGAGTATCAGTTTAGAATCTGTTATATAAATCACAAGTTGAAGTTCTTAAAGGCCATTATAAATGTTGTTTTCTACTTTTAACCATCAGTGATGAGCCTTTGAAACCTTTAAATATTTGAAGTAATAAAATTAGATCGGTGTTTTAGGAGGATAAATCTTGAAGTGTAAAGTGTAGCATGTGGCTGAGTCAAGGACAACAGGGTAGCTAGACCTGGAAAATGGAAGTGGAGAGACTGGCAGCTGTTTGAATGTGCAGGAAAAGAGAGACAGGGATCAAGAGCACCGTTTTAACGAGTAGCTGGATGACGACAATGGTCATGAGCTATTACAAAATCTGGAAACAGTAAAAGTGGTTTCTGAGAATCTCATACGTGTGTGTGCTTAATCTCACAACATTAAAGATGATGTGGGATTAAAAATAAGTTTGATTTTTTAGTAAGTTGACAGGAAAGAAAATATTAAATTTCCCAGTATACATGTTAGTAAATTAAGAGTACTACCCACCTCTGGTGGTCAGGAACAAGTTCTGGGTAGAAGACATGAATTACATAAGTTTATCAACTTATTAAAGTCCTATGAGTGAGTAAGTTCATTTAAAAAATGTCTGTAGAGACTAAACTCAAGCCAATTAAGTGACAAGGACATTTGTCTTGCATAATGAGTCAGAAAGTGATGTTACAGATCTGGTACTTCAGATCTCTAAATCCATTTTGCTGTGATTGTCTTGTCTCAGTTCCCCTTAAAGAGGTTGTTTTATTCTCAGCTGGCTCTCTTCCTCATACACAGCCACTGGCAGGAGCTGAGGCACCCCGCTTCCTCACTCAAATCTGAGATAGAAAGAGTGGGAGTGAAGGAGAGAAATGTCATCCCAAAGCGTGAAATGAAAATTCTTCGATTCAATTATAATGGGCCATCTTAGTTCACATGCTCATTCCTGAGCCAGTAATGTTGGTGGCAGTGTGCCATATGTGGAATCACTTAATAATGAAATAACCACGGAGGTAGGGATGGGGTTAGTTTTGCCTGAGTGTAAAGTAGAAGAGAAGCCTTAACCTGACAAAACCAGATTCTGATAGGAATGAAGGGATAAATACTTGGTAGGCAGCTAATAATGCATACTGTAGATAAGGAAATTCAAGTTTGGCTGAGAGAAACCTCAGCAGTATCAAAATGAAAGGAATTGCAAAGAAGAAGGAATCTCTTAGTTAATACTGAGAAGAAAAAGTTAGAAATGGGCATGTAGGGGAAGAGGAGAAACAAGAGGTATTCTGGAATCTAATGGAGAAGAGATTTTTTTTTTTAAATTTTAGAGAGAGAGAGGGAGGGAGGGAATCTTAAGCAGGCTCCACGCTCAGCATGGACCCCGACATGGGGCACAATCTCACGAACCGTGAGATTATGACCTGATCTGAAATCAGGAGTCAGATACTCAGCCACCTGAGCCACCCAGGTGCCCTGAGCAGAGTTATTTTATGAGGAGAATGAGACACAAAAATTTTGGAGACTGTGCAGCTGGGATCATAATTATTCAGTGTTTCAAAATACCTACCCAAAGGTAAGTATTTTATAATTTAGATTTTGTTTCTCATTATAGAATTTTCCAACATTCGTATAAACCAAGGAAACATAAATTTCTAGTGACCTTCAAGATTACAGTTTTCTCTAAAATCCAGTGTTTCTAAAACATAGCTAATAACTAAAACCATACAAAGTGTTTGTTAAAGTATTGATCCTCAATCTCTGGAGATTGTGTTTCAGCAGTTCCGAGTACGACTCAGGAACCTGTAGCTGTGATGCACCCACAAAGTTCCAGGTGATTAGTCAAGTTTTGAAAACTCTGCCCTACATCATGAAAACTTATTGAATAGTTACCAGTAAATATTTTTAAGCACCTGAAGAGAGTGAGGATGAACACAATATTGACCAATATAATAAGGTAATTCTTTCTATAAAAATAATATTTCTATGTATATAATATGTAGACTCTGTATAATCTTTTATAAACCATTTTTTTTATAACCTGGCAAAAGGTAAGTAGGTTCAAAATATCCAATTCAAATTGCTACAATATTTAGAAATAAAAAAAAAAAGGTGACCATAGGGGTCAGTTAAGCGTCCAACTTCGGCTCCTGTCATGATCTCATGGTTTGCAGGTTCGAGTGCTGCGTCAGGCTCTGAGCACAGTTCGGAGCCTGGAACCTGCTTCGGATTCTATGTCTCCCTCTCTCTCTGCCCCTCCCCTGCCTGTGCTCTCTCTCTCTCTCAAAAATAAATAAATAAACATTTTTTTAAAAAAAGGATGACCATAGATATTGACCACCATCAAAAACTTACTGAAAATAATGACAGTGTTTTGTGGTTTTTTGGTTTTTTTTTTTTTTTTTGAACTTTGCACATTATCAAGATAAAGCTGCACCTGGCATGCTATTTGGATCTTATCAATCAAAGTACACAGAGTGGATCTGGAAAGTATATGGAGGTGATAAACTAAAATCAAGAAGAGCACAGTAGAAATGCAAAGGAGGTGACTGCTCAGTGAGGACAGGGTGAAAGGTTAGGACTCTCGAGTCTTGAGATAGTGCAATAGAAATGTGGTTGGATCAGATAGTATAAAAGAATTAAGAGATTGGACCTTAAAACATGAAAGAATCTAAGACCTCAAACTGGAAGCAGTATATTACACACCAGGTAGTAAACTCAAGAAAACCCTTTACTCAAGAGAATGGTATGCATCGAAGTTATAGTTACAGGATGAAAGGTTTAGGAACTTCGAGGATGAAAGATCTAGTGTGAATTCACACTGCTAATATGGAGAAAATACCCTCATTCTGACCTAAAACCAAAGCCCTCTACTTGTCCTACACCCCATTTCCTTATTCCCTCAGGTCAGAGGCATTCTAAATATTTGTCCTCCTTTCTCTCTCAGCATTTTTTCCCACAATATATATTTCATTTCTGTTTACATGTGACCATGTTATTATTTTGCTTATGTTAAAAAACCACTTTGCTGCATATTAACTTCCTATAGACTATTGTTCCATTTTTGTATGTCCCTTAACAGAAAACGTTTAGGGAAGAATTAATAAGAAGTAAAGATGGTAGGAAGAAACTTTTGGAGGTGATGCATATATTTATGCCCTTGACTGTGGTGGATTCAACCTTGTACTCTTCTCTCCAATCCCATCAAGTTTATACATTAAAGTTCTATGCAGGTCTTTGAATGTCAATTGTACTTCAATAAAGTGGTGTAAAGAAAGGGAAAAAAAAAGAATTGTCTAAATTCACTGTCATTCTTCACTTTTTTATTCTCTCAATTTTTAAAATAAACATTTTAATTAAGGTATATGTACAGAAAACTGCATGCATCGTGAGTGTTCAGCCCAATCGCTGATTTTCACAAAGTGAACGTGGAAGAATTATAACCACTACTCAGGTTAGGTAGGCGAGACAAAAAAGTCCTACCTCAGCCTGCAAGACCCCACTCCTGTACCATCGTAGGCACAGTCCACTCTCCCTTCCTTTAAATTACTGTGTATTCTGTGAATAAGCTTTCCTGTTTATAAATATCATATATACACGGAATATTATAGCAATTTTTTTTAATTTAGCAATTCTAGAGATGTGTGGTGATACATCATTGAGGTGGAACTTTACATCTTCATGGCAGAAGTCTAGAGACTTTTCATAATTGCATTGGCCATTTAAATATCTTCTTTTGTGAAGTACTTAGTTAACTAGGTCTTACTCATTTGTAATGACAGCTTATTTTCTGTTTGTTGAGCTGTAGGCATTTCTATATATTCTGGATACAAGTTTTTTGTCAATCATTTGATTGCAGATATCTTCTCTAATCTGTGGCTTGCCTTTTAACTCTCTTAATGGTATGTTTGAATAAATAAAACTCTTGAATTTTATTAGGCTCATGTCCCAAGTGTTTAGAATCCTCTTAAAATAGCTTTTACTACCCAGTGGTTATAAAGATACTTGCTTATGTTATCTTCTGTAATCTTTATTGTTTTACCTTTCACATATAAATATACCTCGAATTGATCTTTTTGTGGGTTTTGGAAGGAGCAGCTCAAGATTATTTTTTAATGGCTATTTAACTCAGTTCAATTTACTGAAATGACTGTCATTCTCTCATTGCTGTGTGGGACCAACTTTGGCAGAAATCTTGTGTGCATGTATGTGTAGGTCTGTTTCTGAACTCTATGCTGGTTATAACTCTGTACAGCCTTGTGACATTAGTAAAATGACACAACTAAAATTTTGTAAGACATCTTGATATCTGATTGGAAAAGCTCTCTAGTTTTGTTCTTTTTTTTCTTTTCATTATCTTACTATGTAGTCTTGGCCCATTCCATTTGCATATAAATTTTAGATTTGACGTGTCAGTTTCTTTAAAAAACAAAACCTTCAACTTTTCAATTTTTTAAAAAAAAACCTTCTAAAATTGAGGTTGAGATTACATTAATCTGTAGACCAGTTTGAGAGGAATTCTTTATACAATTGAGTCTTCAATGCATAAATATGAACTATTTAGGTCTTACCTTTTGCTCAATAACATTATACAGTTACCTGTGTAGAGATGTACACGACTTTTACTATATTCCTTTCTACAAAATTTATGGGTTTTCTATGGTATATTTTTATTTGAAATAAATTTTATTCCTTAATTGCTTGTTGCTAGTAAATGGAACTGCACATTTTTTTTTGTATAGTTCATTATCTGTATTGACATAAATCTCCTGGAGGCTAAGGCTTTTATGAGCTGACAGTAGTATTTGTCTGTGGAGGAAAAAGTCTCTTGGAGGAGACAGATTCCATCCAGAGAGAAACCAGACAGTTGTTTCATCATTTTGTCTCTGATTCTTCTTTCAGTTGCCCATTTCTCAAAGTCATTTTAGTATTTCATTGTACACATTAAGAACAACTCTTAGTTTGGCCCATATAATAACCCTCTTACAGACATCAAAAGCAGAGAACGCTGTTTTATGAGATGCTGCCACTGATTAATTTTAATCCTTCTGAATTGCTAGTGCCTTTTTTCATTAACACACAATAGAGACTCAATGTCTGCAAATTGTGAAGCAGTTTAGGTTGCAGTGGAATAATATTTACTAATGAAGATTCCTGACAAAGAAGACTCCTTGATGTGGAATTCAGAGATGACTGCTGGAAATTGCTCTATTCTGTGAGATGCATACTTAAACACAAATTGTGCTATTGTGTTTTGGTTATGCGTGGTATTATGTCATGCAGACTTAAGAGTGGAAAATAAAATGTATAAAATTACACATAAAATGAGAGAAAAATCTAATTTCTATGGGCAGCAAAAACGGATCGTGCTGTACAGTCACTGCTGTTGGTATTGGAATAGCCAGAGAAAAGCCCTGCCATTCCAGCAAGAAATGAGCAAGCAGCTATTAAAAATTGAGTGTGAATCCCCTCCAAGATGCAACAGTTTAATTCAGTCTCTGGTGGCCTCTACTGAAGAGAAGCCAGACAATTACAAAGGAAATCGGAAAGGAAAACAAAAGAACCATGGAATAATTAAAATATTTTGAAGAAACACATGGAAAAACAATGCCCTATTCCTACGTTGAAGAAATAAAATAAGGGGCACCTGGGCGGCTGAGTCGGTTGAGCATCGGACTTCAACTCAGGTCATGATCTCACAACTCGTGACCCCGAGCCCCGCGTCAGGCTCTGTGCTGACAGCTCAGAGCCTGGATCCTGCTTCAGATTCTGTGTCTCCCTCTCTTTCTGCCTCTCCCCTGCTCGTGCTCTCTCTTGCTGTCAAAAATAAATAAACACAAAAAACTTTTAAAAAAAGAAATAAAATAATATAAAAAAACACTTCTAGATATGCAGATACAGTTTTAACAAATTGTGTCAATTGCTTTAAATCTCTAGGACTTGTTTGTAGTGTGTACATATTTGCCTATTATAAGTCAGAAAAATGTAGGAAGTATTATGTTTGGATAGAGAGATACATTTGGGAGTTTATAGAAGAAAGTTAGAGTGGAAGCAGAAACAATAGGATTTTGTTAATTTAGTATCATCATTGTGTACTTAGTATGTGGCTGGCTCTTGGATACTTGGATTTAATCTCTACACAAATCCTTTGATTGTGCATTTTCATCCCATCCAGCATATGAGCATACTGATATTCAGCGATGTTAAGTGATAAAATGGTCATGTTCATTAGGTAATGAAAGTCAAATTCCATCCACATTTCTGAAATCATATTTTCTTTTTCCATAATACAGAAACATGTTGTATTGTTCTTTCTTCAAAAGGTAAATGTTAGTATATAAACACAGGCCCCATACTACCAAATACTTTTATAAACCTGGAACAGGATTTGGAGGAGGAAGAGTCTTTTTACATGAGCAATATTATTAATGGTAAAGTCCTAATCGATTTAGTCCCTTTATTCAGTGTAAATGAAGGGTCACATGTGTTGTAACATGCAATAAATCAGGAATGAAATGTGTCCCTGAGTCACTTCTGGAATTATACTGTCAGTAAGATAAAATCTTTTGTAAATGAAAAGAGATGCAATTTTCAGGATATGCTTTATAGTAATAATTCTTGGGTTGACATACAGAAAACATGTGGCATTTCACTTTGTGCCTATTTTCCTACAACTCTTGTGCCCTTCTGTCAAAACATTTTATTATTCACCTTTGCAAATCATGTCACAAATGATGTAAAGAAATACCCAAGATGTATTATAAGAGGAGTGTTGAATACTGAAACAAATTTTCCTCTACTATCATTGTTTCCATATTAAACCACAGTGGTCAACAAACTATGTAGTCATCACCATTAGAGAATTTTATATGAAGAGGATTTTATTTCTTAATTTTAAAACCAGTCACTTAACCACACTTGTATGTAGTCCTAATCTCTTATTGCTGAAGGAAGTCATATAAAGTGCCAGCGTGGTTGCTTTGAGATTAATCTGTTAGGAATCTCACTGACTTGCTGAGTTTTTTTTCTTTAATATTGAAAAGAGAAGAGGGAGAATTTAAACAGAGACGATCATAAGTGATTGTTTACTAAACCCTCTGATACTTTAAAAGTCACTGATCCATTATAAGAAATAATATGAAAAAAAATCCAAACAAACAAGTAATTATTGGAACATCTTCAGTGTCTAGGATGTAATTAGTGAACTGGCGACTGGCCTCAACAGCCAGAGCCATATATATATATATTTTTTTTTTGGGGGGGGGGGGGTCCTATAATTTCTTCTCTTCAGAAGCATCAGCAAAGCTTTTGAGTTTTAGTCCTGATCATTTCCTGAATGTCTAATGGGTTAATTCAAACCTGAGCTTCAATTCTATGATGTTAATGAAACCATTTAATAATCTTAAAAATAAATACAAAAGGAAGATGCGGTTTAAGTGTGACAACAAGAACAAAAATGTTCAGGATATACTGTATTATCAATAGTATAGGTTCTTCAGGTCACTAAATGATAGGGCGGTAACAGTGTCTTTCTCTCCCAGTAGAACTAACCAGACAGCACAAATCCCCTGTCAAAAGGTTCTAATACCTAGAAGCCCAGCATCTTCAGAGCACGTCTGGGTTGATTAAATGCTATATTACATTGAAGACTATGAATTAACAAGGAAAGACTACAGTGAGAGTGTAAGATAATATGGTTAGAAGGCTACTTCACTTCTCATAATGTAAATACTTTCTTAAAATGGCAAAACAGCAGAGATTCTCAGATTATAATATCAATGGTTTTTAGTGCTCTTTTTGAACATAATCTATGCGCATAATTAGTTTTGTATGTGGCCCGCTATTTGGACTGTATTGATCTAATCCAATCCATTTTCCATTAAGAAAAATGACACTGAAATTCGGAGTCCTAGTTACATAGCTAGTCAGTGGTAACATTTGAGTTGGGATATTTATTTTTTGAATCTCACTCTCAAGTTATTTCATCTGTTTATTTTGTAGATTGGATATGATACAACCTGAAAAATACTAGCATGTTATAAATTAAAGCAATATAATAATTAGCTATAGTCTATAATGCATTAACGTGTTTAAAGGTGGGAATAATGTAAGACTAATTTTATAGTAATTCATGATAAATATAACAATGACTTAAAATAGGGGTGTGGCAATGGGGAGTGGTTCTTAGGTTTAACAGGGCTCAATGTATTGGACATGGACAGAAGTTATGGGGATAAAGAGACCATATGGGTTTTCAGGCAATTGGGAAGACATTAGCATAATCGTTACAGATTCAGAATACAGGAGGAAGTTTGGTAGGAAATGATTCATTTTGTATCTGCACTTGAGATACATATGTAGGTAACCAAGAACATTTGGAAATTTGTATCTGAAGCTGAGGGAGAGAGTTGTGGGTGGGAGATTAAACTCAGACTGAATTGGTATATGAATTATAATTGAACCCAGAGATTAGAAGGATGAGATGATGACCATCTGAGACACATCAATTATGCAGTTGAGTGAGAAGCAGATATCAACAAAAAGATTCACAAGATTTAAAGTTCAAAAACAAGCAAAGAAATGAAAGTGAAAAAAAAATCTTTCAAAAGAAGATTGTATTCAACAGTTTGAACGCAGCTTAACAAAAGAGCTGAAAAGTATGCATTTGGCTTAACAACAAGAATATATTGGCGAATTTCACAAGAACATTTTCTATGACATGGTTAAGTAGAAGCCAAGGTGAGGAAGGTTGAGGTACTGGTATGAGGTAAAGAAGTAGAGAATGGAGAGAACTTGTTCAAGGAATATGTGCCTGAAGATGAGAGAAATAAGGTAGTAGCTGACTGGTAATGCAGAGTTGAGTGTGGCACCCATGAGAATGCAACCTCCTACTACCTGGAGCATAATTGACAAAGGACTCCAGCTACTGTGCTTTAAAATCCATCACAACGTTTACACCATGATGACACTTCGTGTAAGCTTGATCTTACCAACACGAGTCTGTCAGAAATACTAAAGTAAATCATTTCTGGGAGATGGGGGCAGACAGGCGTAAGGACCCCTTGATGACTTTGTTGAACATTTCTCAAATTGTACAACTTGCACCCTTCCTTCTCTCCATCTCTTCTTCACGAAAGGTCATATTGCATCACTTTCAGCCTTCTCTGGCTCTTTTCCTATTTCCTTTCACATTGGCTTTTCCCCTAATAAAATCTTTGCATGCTTATTCCTTGTAAGCATCTCAGAGGACCTGAAAAACACATCAAGTAAAGGGCTGTGGGGGAAGGTGCTAAGTTTTCAAATTTACTTCACAGACTGTTTAGGGGGAAGAATTAGAACATAAGGGATGTCTGTATTATCAACGGAGAGTTCCAGAAAACAAAGTTGCTAGTTTTGAGAGGGTGAACAGCTAGGGAAGATGAGGCTATGTTCGGAAGAAGATGCATTGCAGCCCACATGGTGAGAAACTTCTGAGGAAGAGTAAGCAGGAGGCTTACTTATTAGGGTGTGATGAAGGAGATGAGGTTCATAGGGTTTAGGTTTTCATTAGATTTTAGTATTAGTATTAATTCTTATTGTTGTTGTTGTTGTTGTTATGGTAAGAACATTTGATATGAGATCTACCCTCTTAACACATTATTAATTGCACAACACAACATTGGTAACTGTAGGCACAATGCTGTCGAGTGAATCTCTAGAATTTATTCTTGTGTATTTGAAACTGTATAGTTGAACAGAAACTTGCTATTTTCCCCTCCCTTTAGCCTCTAGGAACCACCATTTTACTCTCTATTTCTGTAAGTGACTATTTTAGATACCTCATATAAGGGGAATCAGGCAGTATTTATTCTTCTATGGCTGGCTTATTTCTCTTGGCATAATGTCCTCTGGGTTCATACATATTGACACATATAGCATTATGCTTTGATAGACCTACTTCCAGCCATCTCCTAGTGGATGTAGGTTTGTAGGTTTGTAGGAAGCTGTCGGATGCTTGCTATCTTTGCCATTCTGGCAAAGATCCTGGTCATCAGTTTCCTTCTTGTACAAAGCAGAGGTTTGTATGGTCAAATGCCTGGTCGAGGATCTGATAATGGTATGGAAATGACCATGGTAGACTCCAGATGCAAGGTGCAAATGGGGGCAGAATCCTAGTGGTGGAATCTCATTGACCAGAAGAGGTACAAATGCAGGCCTGTGTCTGTAGTTTTATTAAATATTTTTAACCCATTTTCATTAATGTCAATACAATGTAATAAGCAACTCAAAGTATATATAAAAGGAGGTCTTGTCTTATTTGTGTGGATTTGCGAGAAAACAGCAAAATATTCTAACTTGGTTTAAAATATATCTTAAAATAATCTTTTAAATAAATGACACTTTTTTTAAGGGAATTTTAGACTTCCTTGGTCAGAGAGTGGATACTAGAGAATCAACGCTTTTGTTGAAAACTCTGCTATCAGATTGTGATGAATCAGCTGCTTTACCATTACTAGTCCTAAAAGTGAGCCATGTTTAGAAAGATCAATATATAAAAACTCCAGACTTAGCCATTTTAAAGCAAATACTTGTGTTGAATTTTGTGCTAGAGGCTGTCAGGATGTAGCATGCATTCTAGAAGCATGTGAATCAGCAGTCTTCTGCTTCCAGATCTAGAATTAGGAAAACGATGAAAAACTAAATAGTAAAAATAAAGCGTAATTTCATATCATAAATGAGTGTTTAAGTCATCAACTCTGAAATAGCATCACTCGGTGACAGAAAGTAGTGACTGTGCATTTGAGTTGAGGGGAAAATTCAAATAAATAATTGCCATCCAGCTCTCAGTTTGATTTGAAGGGATTCAGTGATTTCTCTTTATTTACTAAGAGTTATTTTGAAGTTCCAACATTCTTTGACTTCAGAGTTGCTGATGGTTTTTGCGTAGTTGCATTTTTTTTAATTGTTTGGAGGAGCTAATTATTAAATGTGAAAGCAAGTAGCCACATTGTCTTTAATTACATAGAAATTCCCTCTTTCCACTTCATTTTATTGTTGATTATTTTTGGCACACAGGAAACCTTTTGATTTTTCTATGTTGAACATTTATCTAGCGACCTACTTGGTTTCCAAGTGTATAAAACTACTTGTCCGTTGTTCTTGTGTTTTAATTATATTGTGTATGATTAGTGTGGCCAGCATGATTTCTGGCCTTGCAGATTTATATCTGGCTTGAAGCAAAGTCATATTCTTTAATTTAGAAAGAGTTGATAGGTCCTTTAAGGGACTGTTATGCACAGAGATTAACACTCACAAATTTTATGTTAAATAAAAATTTATTAAATGTGTATGTATAATAATTAAATTTATAAAACTCAGTTTTTCTTAAAGATTTATCATTTATCTTAATCATATTCCCTAAAATTGGTACTGCAATGGTATCTCATAACTGATTTTTAAAAACGAAAGCTTCTCATATAGAGCACAAAGCATGCATAATAAAAACATTCTATACCTTATTATTAAAAGTTATTTTAAACATATCAACATAAATATATTAATAAAATCAATTTATACTCGTATAATTCTAGGTGATGCTTAGGATTTTTGTTATCCCCACTTTTATATATTCCTAATGTTTTAATGTATCACTTTGCTATCTTACAGTGTCTGCAGCTAGTTTACCAGACCTAAAAGTAAAAGACTATATTCTTAGCTCACATAAATTCACAGTATCTTGGTTTTCAATTGATTACTGTTCAAAATAACACAGGTTTGGCCATTTATGTAAAGGTGATTCAAAACTAAATCACTGATCATCAGGATAAGCTTCTCTTTTATAGATAAACTTCAGTTGAACGATCAATAACATTTATTTCTAAGTGTATTTCCTTTTCCATAGGCTTTAATTGTTTGAAACTTTTGTCTTCCCCCCCCAAAAAGTGATATACTTTTATTATATAACCTGTCATCCTTTAATTGGGATATATTGACCAAACCTGTTACCATTATTAAAAATATGTGTGTCTTATCATTGTTCCATTATAATTCATAGGTGATCTATAGTATTCATTTCCTGGGATATAGGAAATCAGTTACTGGCTTCTCTTGGGTATATCTGGCCAATTCATCACCATGGAACTTACTGCTGAATCTTTTTTGGGTCATTAAGTGTGACACTGAGCTGATACTCCTTCTTATTCATGGTATTTTTCTTTTATTTCCTAAGATAGATTGACCTACTCATTTTCCCATTTTTTAATTTTTTTCCAGCTTACGCAGATGGTAGGTATTGATGAAACTTGTTTCAGAGGTCAAATTATGCAGTAGTAAATATTTAGTAAAAGTCCATCTGTAATTCCTGGGAAAGCACATATTAAACTTGTATTAAGTTCATGAGAAAGTATGTGAACAGTATGTTAGCATTGTGATTTTGTTGTGTTTTTTGATGCACTTAGCATGTGCTACAAGAGAGAGGAGCCGTTTGCAAGCAGAGAAAACGGCGATAGAGATTCCAGAAATGTGCGAAACTCAGGGTAGAAATAAACAGCTGTTTCTTAACTGAAAACAGTAAAGAAAATGAGGAAAGTGACAAATTTATGTAAAGGTGACTAAATAAATGCTGATTTAATCAGAGTTGTATGAGGAGACAGTGACGATTAAAGAGTATGGAAAGAATATTGATCAGAAGATAGAGGACGAGAGTTTGTGGAGAGTTGTGGAGGTTTTGTTTAAACCAGGCAAGGAAGGGGAAGTAGGTCCCTTCACTGCCAGCTACATTGTATCATGTTACCTTGTCATGAAGACCTCAGGAGAAGTTGTGAAATACAAAACCCCTCCGTGACAAAGAGGAATAGAAAAGAGGTTTGGTGAACACATAGTTATCTCTATCATACTACCCTTTTTGTACTTTTCGCCTAATTCAAAATGCTTTCTGAAGGGGACCTATTAACACCTCCAAATGACATTATAGATTTTTCAGATTCTCCTTGTATTTCATTCAGTATCTCCTGTATGCATTTTAAAAGTGATGTTTGGGCCATATAAACTTATCACTGTAAAGTCTTATGGTGAATTTTATTCATTTCAAATATTACATGTTTCCCATTTATACTATTTTTAAATTTACATTTATTTAAAAATCACTTTCTCTGATTTCTGATTTATATAACTATTATATCTTATTCTATTTCTTTTTTTCATCTTCCTCTGTCTTTTTGCTTTGATTGAATTTATTTTATGGAACAAAGTTGGGTTTTTAGAAATTTTTTATCCCAGCCAAGTTTATCTCATTTTAGTGATGTCAAACATTAATACTGATTGTGGTTTATATTTAATTTTATGTTTGACCTCACTGCTTCTACTTAATTTTATATTTTCTATATAAGTTGAAATTGCCACTTTTCATTCTGAGCTGAAGTTCAAGCTCACATAGATGTATAAAATTTAAGTTTCTGTAGGATACATCTGAGCTCACAAATATATACAATTTAAAAATATCATTTAGAATGCAACTTGTATGACTCACAATATAGATAATCAATTAGGAATAATGTACATTTTAATAGAATGATATAAACCTCAGGCACTAGCTAGTGAGTCACAAACTCTTACATGATTTTGTACGGTAACTAGGAATATAAATGAACAAATAAGGGTAACTGAATCAAAATGTTGCATGTTAAGTTTCTTCATTCAATCAGCAATTGTTCTTTTACAAGTTTACAAAGTAAATAAATGTATTTATTGATTACTGCAAAGGTTTGCCTTTTAATATGGCTAAAGAATAAATTTATAATTATTAATTATTAGTACTGTAACTAAAATTATAGTTAATAACTAACACAGAGAAGCAATGTTGAAAACTGAGACAATCCGTTGAAGCCAAAGTTAAAAGCCTGAGTAGTTTTAATAAAATGCTATTTATAGTAACATGGGTTTTTTTTAAATTAACATTGATTTAAAAATATTCCTTTAAGGGACGCCTGGGTGGCTCAGTTGGTTGAGAGGCTGACTTGGGCTCAGGTCATGATCTCGCGGTCCGTGAGTTCGAGCCCCGCATCGGGCTCTGTGCTGACAGCTCAGAGCCTGGAGCCTGCTTCTGTTTCTGTGTCTCCCTCTCTCTCTGCCCCTCCCCCATTCATGCTCAGTCTCTCTCTGCCTTTCAAAAATGAATAAATGTTAAAATTTTTTTTAATATTCCTTTAAAATAACTCCAACAACTTTGTTAAAAAAAAAAAAAAACCTCCACATTGTCTATTTCTATATTTTACTGTAGTAGACATGATGCCAGCCTATTAAGAGCAAGCATGATTTTGTGTACTAAGAATTTGAAATTAAAGTTAAGAACACAAATATGGAGACACATAAAAATAAAAAATCAACAAAAACCCTGAATTAGCACTGAAGAAAATCAGTGTCTTTACTCTAAATCTCCCACAGATCTCCCTTTGCATCTTTCTTAGAATCTTTCTTTTTTTTTTTTTTTGAAATTTTTTTTTTCAACTTTTTAAATTTATTTTTGGGACAGAGAGAGACAGAGCATGAACGGGGGGAGGGGCAGAGAGAGAGGGAGACACAGAATCGGAAACAGGCTCCAGGCTCCGAGCCATCAGCCCAGAGCCTGACGCGGGGCTCGAACTCACTGACCGCGAGATCGTGACCTGGCTGAAGTCGGACGCTTAACCGACTGCGCCACCCAGGCGCCCCTCTTAGAATCTTTCTTATCATTCATTTGCTACTGTTTAAATTTTGACTACATTTTAAATTCCTAGAAGTTAAAACCTATGTTTGATTTATCCAGTATAGGGTAATGATAAAGAAAACATTCAGGGGCTAAGCAAATATTTGTCTGTTAAGTGACTGATTTGTAAGTAAAGGAAGTTAACACTCCTGGTGGGAAATGAAAGATGTAGGTCACGGGAACTTAAGATTTATATACAAAGATACACAAATTTTCTTTCTTATTTTTTACTTTCTTTCCTATTTTTGAAGGTCTGAAGGAGAAACTTTAATCTAGTTTTATTGGATTCAGTTTAAGAAAGGACACAGTGTTTGGACGAGGACAGAAACATGTGTGCGTGGAAGAAAGAGGAGACACACAAAAGGGTGATTAGGAAAGGAAAACCTGGGCACCTTAAGGGCACCCTGGTGGAGGGTTGAGGCATATAGTAACAAGAGCTGTAAATAAAATGAAAAACTATAAACTGAAAAAAAGTAAAGATAAAGACTGAAGGTGGCTTTTTGTGCAATAATAGTAACAACTAAGGTGTTGTGCTAGGATCTCCAAGACCACCCTCAGGCTCCATGATTCATGAGAAGGACTCACAAGACTCACAAGTCGTTACACTTGTAGTTAGATTTTACTACAGGAAGAAGATAGAGACTAAAATCAGCAAAGGGAAGGACTCTGAAGTGAAGTCCAGGAGAAAGGAGGCACAAGCTTCTAGGCATCCTCGCCCAGTGGAGTCACATGGACCCATTTTATCTAGCAGCAATGATATGTAACAACCTGTGTGAAGTGTTACCAACCACGGAAGCTTACCTGAGTCTTGTGTCCAGGGTTGTTTTTTTTTTTGTTTCTTTGTTTGTTTGTTTGTTTGTTTGTTTTTTACTGGGGTTAGTCATGCAAGAATGCAGCACCTGCATGACTAACCTCAGCTATTGAGACTCCAGCCCCCTCAGAGCAAAAACAGGTGTTACCATAAATTACATTGTTAACATAACCTGTGTGATCAAACTGGTACAGCATGGCCCATGCCCTTGGGCATATAAAAACAAGCACTCGCTATAGATTACATTGTTAGCATAAATTATTTCGTCAAATTGAACAACATGGGCCACAGTCTCAGGCATACGAAAATATTTTTATAAGGCAGAATATTCCAAGGGCTCAGAGTTCATCATCTAAGAGCTAGCCAAGAGCCAGTCTTGAAGACAAGCATTTCTTGGGAATGTACAGGATTTGAGCAACCCAAACCTGGAGAGCTACCTCTTTCATGCACAGGTGTCTTAAAGAGTCTAAAATAATATGAGCTGTCATGACATAGTATCTGCTATTAATAATAAAATAATTGGTACCAGATGTTGTACTGTTATTTAGTTCTGAAATTTGAAACACTGGGCACGTCCTAACCTACAAAAGAGGAAGAACGTAAATTTGGAGGTAATGAAGGAAAAAATGGCAATGTCAAGGTCATAAGGTAGTTTGTGATATAGTTGAGGAACAGAATATAGTACTACCATATTTCAACTTGCAGAATAATTAAGTAAATCAAAAATCTAATCTCCTCATATATCATATCAAATGAATATGACATCATTAATACATAATGACAAAATAAAAGCAGAGCATACCATAATCAACAAAAAGTGTAAGCCACATGCTTAAGGAAATTGTTTAGCATCTTGAATCCTTGATCTTCTGTTTCAAGTATCATTGAAAAACATTATTGAACTAATTTGAAGAAAAGCTATAATTTGTAACCTGCAAGTTGTAGGAAATTAAAAATAGACTTTTGCCTTACCATAAATGTTAGTAGCTTTCTTAATATTAAGATAATATTACAGAAATTCATTAATTATTTTATCAAGTCTTAACTAAATGGCAAACACAATACTAAGTTTTAGGGAATGCACAAACTATACACAAAGTTATTTGCATCAAAGAATTCACAGTCTGGGAGAAACATGTATCCTTTTATTATTTGAGCTAACCTCAAAAGGATCATGATTACAGGTGTCCAAACTGTTGTTAAATTCATTTAAAGTTTTTGTTTTGTTTTTGTTTTTTTATTTTTGTTATAAAAGAGATCTGCCTGGCTCTGTGGAGTGCATTGATGAAGAAGATCAAAAAAAAAAAAAAAAAAAAAAAAAAAAGGAAATTAATCTGATAAAAGGGTTGACCTCACCAAAAAGGATAGTCAGATCTCTCATGCAAAGTGTTCAGAAATTTGTAGGAAATTTTGGACTTGTGTGAGGGTTTTTATACATTCCAATGTAGAGTCTTAGAAAATGTGATTCGTAGAGTCGAACATGGAAAAGAAAGGCTTAGGTGACCGTGGACACAGAATACTAGGGTATATTGGTATAGAATACTAGGGTATATAGCTAGTTATGTCAGAAGGTTCCACCATTGCATGTGAAAATAAGAGAAATAGAGTCCATTTGCCATGACACAGAGCTCCAGGGACCATTTCAAAAGTGCCTAAGATCAATGGGGCAACTGAAGGGTTACACAAAATACAAAAAAGAAATCCGGTCACAGAGAGCATAGAACAAATATGGTAGGCAATCAAAGAGAGCTGCTATCCAAAAGGTGCCCAAACTCTACCCCAGACAAAATCAGTTGTGAATCAGTGCTAAGATGTTGATGTAGTAGTACAGTTTTCCTCTGCTCTGCCATTCACCCTGCGGCTGTATTGACTAAGGAACATGGAAGTGAAGGGCTGGTGATTATGGCTCATCAGTTGTGTCCAGATGTAAAGGCAATCATTTCAATTAAGTAATTTGCTGACTATGTTATTGTCCTATTAACACTATCAAACACAAAAGGTGTATCCTGATAAATTCAGGAAAAACATTAAGTTGCCTTTATCTATTTGAGTATTGTTCCCATTAAAAACTTCCCCTGAGCTGTAAGTACTTCACTGAAATATGCCTAATGCAAGAGGAATGTTCTGAATTAATTCTACTTGGAGTAATTTGAATTTCTGTTTTTCTTTCATTGCTGGCTCTGCACTAAAACATTTTAAATGATGTGCTTTAGTTATTAGTTTTAAAGCTAAATATACATATTTGTGGGTGCTATGACAGTAAAAACCGTGCAGGGTAACTAACCCTTTGGCACTATTTCCTTCCATTACTTATCAGATCTGAGATTCCCTCCAAAAAAGCAAGAATTAAACCACATTAATTCTTAATGATGACAAATGCCACTTTTTTTCCCCAAAATTTTAATCCTAATATTTGAAAGAAAGAGACGTGTGAAATGTGCAGAGGTGATGGTCTCATGAATAACTTTTGAAGGCAGGGAATAGTGCTGTTATTTGCCATTACTCCATCAGGTCTGTGTCTGTATGTCCTTTACTATCTCCACACCTAGATGATGGCCGGGACGCATAGGTATCATGAATCCTGAATGCACTTGACATTCCCAAGTACACAGATTTATTTGATTAGTCAAGCATCTTGAGACCTAGGTTTGTACCCAGAAATATTGTTATGCTTATAACAAAACAGAATTTGCTTCTACATTGTGAGACATACTTTATTTGGGGTCAATTGTTCTATTTAAGGGTATCTACTGATTTACACATTCATTTTATTGTCTCTGCTGCTGCTGCAGCTGTAACACAATACTGATACTAAATGTTCTGAATACAAAAGTAACCAGCTAAAAAGTTATTTTAATTCAGTTGTTAGCCCCAAACTTTTGATTTTTACTTAGACCATCTAATTATTCATTTATTCATTCGGCAAGAATTTTTAAGCGCATACCATGTGCCAGGAATGGTTAGATGAAGAAATGCTACAATAAAAAGTAAATATAACATGATTCTTCCTCTCTGAACATTTTATTTTTTATTTTTTATTTTTTTTCAACGTTTTTTATTTATTTTTGGGACAGAGAGAGACAGAGCATGAACGGGGGAGGGGCAGAGAGAGAGGGAGACACAGAATCGGAAACAGGCTCCAGGCTCCGAGCCATCAGCCCAGAGCCTGACGCGGGGCTCGAACTCACAGACCGCGAGATCGTGACCTGGCTGAAGTCGGACGCTTAACCGACTGCGCCACCCAGGCGCCCCTCTGAACATTTTAAATAATAATACGAAAAATTAATTAAAATGAAAGCAGTAAATCCTTGCAAGCACTCTGATAGATGGAAGTTTTTATGGTACACAGTGGGTCTCCAAAAGAGGTCATTGTGATTTGCATTTCCAGTTTATAAAAGGGTTCCTAGAGGATGTATCCCTAATTGCAAATTATTTTTTCCAAAAACTGTGGCATACATATTTTAATGTTTTAATTTTAATACCATGGCCATTTAGGAGCCTGTGGGTGGCTCAGCTGGTTAACCATCTGACTCTTGATTTTGGTTCAGGTCATGATCTCACGGCTCATGGGTCCAAGCCCTGTATCAGACTCTGTGCTGACCATGCAAAGCCTGCTTGGGATTCTTTTACTCCCTCTTTCTCTGCTCCTACCCCCGACCCTCAAAAATAAATAAATAAACATTGAAAACAAAATGAACATCATAGCCATTTATACTTGCCAGATTTTTCATTTCTTCTTCTTAAACTACTCTATATTTAAGAGTTTTAATAATTAACAATTATGTTTACAAAAGCCTACAGTTTGTTTGGCTTACTCTGTCTTTCTCTCCTCTACCCATCCCCAAGAAGACTGACCCTTAGAGCCTTCATCAAGAAGCCCACTTGGCTTTTGAGTCTACTATTGAGAGACACTTGCAAAAGACTCAGGGGAGATAGGTGGATGGCGGATCTGGAAGGAAAAGCAGAAAAAAATTGAGAACTCTTTGAATAAAAAAAAATCCCAGAAATGTATGCTCTTTAATACATGGTGATGTATTTATTTACTGCTTGCTCATTTCAATTCAGTTAGTACCACTGCACTAGTTTGTTAGGGACATGCTTCATTAGGAACAATACAGAAAACAGAATAGTCTATGAGTTTCTAGAAACAATGTTTTCTTCTCTCTATGATGGCTGTCACACTTTTTTTTTTTTTTTTTGCTTACCAGGCACTGAGCAAATACTTACCTTTTTTTTTTTTCTATTTTGCCTTTGTTGGAGGTGCCTGAAAGAGGAAATTTTGTGTATAAGCATTTGCTAAATGTGTTGATTTCCTCTGCTAGGGATTTAGATATTTGTTTCATGAAGTATTTGAGCTTTGTTCTTTTGTCTTAGGGTAAATCCATCAAAGTGCACATAACGTTACAAATGAAAACAAACAAAATATCTTGGAGCACTTTTATGATAATCCATACACCTTAACCAAAAAAGATTAACCTACGTGTATATGTATATATATATATATATATATATATATATATATATATATATATATATACATATATATATATATCAAAAGCCAAATGCTAAAGTTTTTCAAGAGCATTGATTAATAAATACTGCTATTATATAGCTATATGGCAATTACACATCTACAGTGAAGTCCCCCATAGAATTTAATTTAATTGCTGAAAAAGAACTATAAGAATTCTCTAAAGCACTTGACCAAAAAAACCATCTAGTTGATTCCCACTTGGTCAGAAAATATTAATTGAGTGGATAGTATGTAGGAAGCTTTGTGCTAGGCTGTGTACATATAACAATGAATCACTTCAAGGTAGGTAGAGGAATGAAAAGGCATTTTCAAAACAAAGTGTAATGGAGTTAAATTAAAATACAGAATGCTATGGGGGCCATGAAAAGGTGAGTGATATATCAAACTTGAGTTTTGAAGGGAAAAAAGGAATTATCCAAGGCAAAGAGAATGATTTGAGGGGAGAAATGTCGAGGCATAGGCAGAGGACTAGGAGTTGGGAGGGAGGGAGCTCAGTGCTTTTAAGCATGGGTAGAAGGAGCGTGGTATGTCTGGAACTTGGGTACAATACCCAGAGGTTGGATGAGAGGAGGGTAAGCTAGAGAGGGAGGTGGTAACTCATGAAAAGTTTCCATTTAATATTAAATTGGTATTTATCTGCAAAGATGTTTGCTCTCAAAAAGAATTTTAAGTGGAAATGGAAAGAATTACATTTTTGAATAGCTATTCCAGAAGCTATGTGAAAATGTGTTTAATGTGAGAGAATTTATATCACCTTTTGTTGCTTGGTATCATTATGCTTTTTTCTATTTGCTTCATTCTCATCAGAATCTTTACTTAGTCATAATGCATAACTTCCTCCCACCTCCTTTGTTGGCATGGAAGTATTCTTACTTGGCATATTTGTGTATGGAGGGTGAGCCCTAGGAATGAGGCAGTTAGATATGTATGTACCCTTTCCCCCTTTGTGCCATTTTATCATTCTTTTTGTTAAATTAAAGAGAATGGCAGATTAGTATGGCTGCCTTTGTATCTGTTTTTACATGGTTGTTCAGTAGAGTATTGTTTGTTCTCCTGTGGACTATATATCCATATGTATTTGAGATTAAGAAACTCTTTCCAGATGTGCCTCACTACTTATTCTATATTCTGTATTAGTTGTCCTCAAGAAACTGGTATCTTAAGTTGCTTTAAAATGTGACAATGTGCTAAAGTTTTAGGTAGACATTAAACAAATTCTATATGGCTTGGCTCCTGGCTTGTGCCAGGAGCCTATGTACAGAATGAGAAGCAGACAATCCCAGGCTCTTGCTAAGGAAATACACTTCTGGGTTTAAGGAAGACTTTAACAAGTCAAGGCATGCAAAAAGTGGTGGAAAAAGTCAAACGCTCAGTTGAGTAAATGTGAAGGTAGAGGGGTTTGTTGGGTGCAGTTGAAGAAAGAAAAGAGATCTATACATGACCTAGAAAAGAGTTGACCAGTCTATAACCTGTCCAAGACAGTAAGCTATTTGGCTTATCTCCAATTTCTAAAAGTAGAAGATCAGAGTTACTAAGTCAATAGGTTAGGCACTGCAATGGAAAAGTCACAGGATTCTAGCTGAAATACACAGTTCTCTGATGATAACAGAGAACCCAGCAACAGTTATAATGTTGGAATTGGTCCAAGATATCCATCATTGTGCAATCACATCTGCTGCCTTTTCCACTTGCACAATTCGTGAAATTAAAAAAAAAAAAAAATCTTACTCTTGCAATGAAAGAGCAGGGAGTCTGTACTGTTTGGAGTTGCTCCAACATTGTTCTCAAATTGAGCTTTCTTTTTTAGTCATCTCTAACCCATTGGGTAAATATATATATGAACTTCTTTCCTAGAGCAAATGTCTCTTTTCTCTTTTGGATTCAAGGATTACCGACAAAAGCAAGTAAGTTACTTTTGTCTTAGATTTTTTTTCCCAGTGATTCCTGCTTCACAAGCTTTGTTTCTGTTAGCAGTTTTTTGAATTTCAACTTTGTTTCAACTGTGAAGCTCTTTGAATGGGAATCCTAGAGCCCCTCCATACTAACATGCCATCAGGCTCCAATATATATCTTAGTAATATTAAGTAAGAACTTCAGCTGTGCATTCAAAAATCTATTAACCTGAAATAAGGTAAACAATTAATAAGAGCGAAACTGCTTTTGGGCACAAAATTCTGTATGAATTGAAATCTAACAACTACAAAACCCAGGGGCGCCTACATGGCTCAATCGGTGGAGCATCCAAGTCTTGATTTTGGCTCATGTCTTGATCTGAGGGTTGTGGGATTGAACCCCGCATCAAGCCCTGTGTAGGGCTCCACACTGTGCATGGAGTCTGCTTACGATTCTGTCTCCCCCTCTGCCCCACTCCCCTGTTTGCACGTGCTCTCTGTCTCTCTCTCTCTCTCAAAATAATAATTAGAAACCCACATAAATAATTACCAACAGAACTAATCACTGAAGTTATTATTAATGGATAATTCTATTGTTTAACTGTATGCATTATGTGTAGAAAAAATGATTTTTTTCTTGTTTTTGTATAATGTTACCAGGAGAATTTCACAAAGATGTTGAACACACACATATTTGCACACACGCACACACACACACACAAATTTACAGTGGATGCTCGTAAGTTTGAGTTAAATCTGTGAACAGCTTTACTCTAATAAAATCCCTTTGGGACTTTGATTCATACTTGGAAAGTGGCTCTCGGTTGGATGCTATGAAACTGAATTTCAGAAAAACTGGCAATATTTTCCTTTGAAAGCTTGATTATCTTTTCTGTGGCAATACCTCTTTTGAATTATCTGATAATTTCTCTTTCATTTTCTTCCTATTATTTCTCCCTCCTTTAAGTAAAGACAGACAACTGCACATACTTCCACAACCTCACACCCAATGCAAAGAATACTTAACTTCCAATTTTATTTCATCTGGTTTTGTTTGCACGTCAGATCAATATTTGGGGCCCTGACCATTTTATGTATTCTCCTGTGAGTCACTCCCACTTTTCTCTTCATCTCGTATGTGTGTGGGTATGTGTGTGTGCTCAGTGAGGCTTAGAATTAAAGACTCTATTCTACACAATGCATCCACTCTATCAAGAGCCAAATTCTTATCTTGCTTTGAACCCTCAGGGATCATTGACTTCAAAAGAATATATTATGTTCCAAAGTGGCTCCATACAGCTGTAGAGGAAGGCATAAAATTGGTCCCGAGAGACTAGTTCCTCAATTCAATGTGATGTTATTCTGCTGCATACATAAGTAGCTCTGTCTTTCTCTCTGGTGCATGAATGTCTGTGTGTTTGTGATCAAGTGTACTTGGGCAAAAGAGAATTCTGGTACCCCTTCTGTTAATATTCTCAAGTAATAGCAGAGATAATTTTATCAAAATAAAAACTCATTAATATTTTGAACTAATATTTTGAACTGTTGTTGTTTTATGGTGTATGTTATCTTTGAAGTGTAAATAAGCAATAAGTCAGGTTAAAAATCAACAACAACAGATCCATGGTGCATAAATGGCCAATTCTGTAGGTGCCTTCCAAACCAAAAGGTTTCAGAATATCAGTTTACTTGTGGAATTGCAATAATTATGAGACGGTCTCAGATATCAAATAAAAATCACATAGAAAATGAAAGGAACGTGTATGATCTCTATATGTGTGAATCACTGTGTATGTGTGTGAATGCCACCTGACACACACACACACACACACACACAGATATATATCAGTTTGCTTTTATGTAATTTCATAGTTCAGCGTGTTTTCAAAGAAACCTGAATTCCTACCTAGAGATGTATCTCTTTGAAACTTTCCCCTGCACAGTGTAAGTGTACAAAATCATTTGGGATTTATATTTTTCTGTAGCACTTTTTTTTCACAAAGTGTATATTATGTTTTAAAAGTGTTAAGCAAAAAGATAAAACAAGGTTCTAAGGTCAGATACATTTGGGAACTTCGGGAATAAAAAAATGCTAACCAAATTTCTTTTGCTTAGCACTTTGTAAACCTTCACTGTGCCACATTGTGCTGCAAAATAGGGCAAGCAGTATTCATCATTCTCAGAGAGTATTTGACCACAGAACCAAAGCCACTCCACTATCCCAGCCCTGCCTCAGTATTAGTTTGCCATTTTGCAGGGATTTTTGAACTTCTAGGTATACCATTACATTTAGTAAGGAGAATTTCATTTGATTCTTTTATAAATTTACCCTTCCACATTTTTGAATCATTTGTTACTCAGAAATGAGCACTGCTATTTACTGTCAAATGCACCCACAGTTTTGCCTTATTTGACAGTTTGGATTTGTGCTGGTACATCAAGTTGGTGTTTTAGCCAATAGATAAAAAAGGAAGGCTTTCCAGCTCTAGACATTTAAACTTCTCTGGAATATTATGTATGGGCATAGCTAATGAAGCTAAACGTTGGCAGCCTCGGTTGTAAATATAAGAGCAATATTTTCTGGATATATTGAAAGACATTGATATTTTTATTTGTGCCCTTATAATTAGATGTTAGATTTTAACTATCATTACCTATTCCTTCTTTTGTTGGCAGTATATGTGGGTATCCTATTAAATGTTGCTATTAGGTGAATTATAATCTTATTATCTAACCATGTTGGAATTTATAGTACACAAACCATTTTTTGGCACAGATTGGATTGGTATGTAGAGAAAACACATTGCAGTGAGACAAAGATAGTTGTTAGTCCCAACTTTCTTCAGCTTTATGAATTAGGCATTAGTTGTATTGTCATTGCTCTTTACCAGTGTTTTTGTAAAGTACTGAAGAAACAATAGGATAGCAGAACAAATAAAATTCTTTTAGTGGGTCAGATAATAATTATGAGACTTCTGCATCGAATTTCCAAATGTATACTTTGTAACTTCCTGGATTCAAAGTGAGCAAAAAAGCAGTTTTATGTTTCCTTCCTGGAAAAAAAAAAAACAGTGCAATATGAAACACCATATGAAAATGACTTGCAAAGCACTTTTCCTACCTTCTGATTATGATTTAAAAGAAGTTACATAATGGTGCGCCTGGGTGGCTCAGTCAGTTAAGCATCTGACTTCGGCTCAGGTCATGATCCTAAGGTTCCTAAGTTTGGGCCCTGCATTGGGCTCTGTGCTGACAGTTCAGAGCCTGGAGCCTACTTCAGGTTCTGTGTCTTCGTCTCTCTCTGCCCCTCCCCTGCTCATGCTCTGTCTCTCTCAAAAATAAACACTAAAAAAAAATCCTTTTAGGTTGTTACATAAGCACTAATTTTTGATAGAACAGAATCCTATTTATTGGAATGTAATAACTGGTGGAGAGATGCAAAAAGACTTAATTCTGAATCTTGGAGGTTCTTTGAACGTTATGGGCAGAAATTTTATATGTGAAATATCTAGTGTAAATATTTCTCCATGTATATTAAATTATACTTCATTATTATAGTGTTTCAAGTCTGTAAATTTTGTTAAATTATATATATTGTCACACTAAAAGAGGACTCATACCAGAAAACAAAAATAAATTAATTAAAAGAAGCCTGATTTTTTACCCTCTTATGTAATTCCACAACTTTTATCATTTCAGTCAATACATTAATAATAAGACATGTTAATGGGTGCCTGGAAATCCATAAAGTAAGCAAAGATAAAGACAAAAGTTGGGTGCTGTGCTAATGTACAGACACAACTTAAGAGTAAGAGAAATGGTTTCAAAATACGCCTTTCCTATGTTTTTTGCTAATTCCACAGTATATTTCTGAAAAAAAATTGAGCATTTGCTTGAATTTTACAGTTTCTGTTTTATATTTCTTTCAGGAAAATAATGGCAGCACATGAAAACATACTTTTAAATTTGTTGAAAGAAACTTAGAGATTACAGACAAATTACCTAAATTAGAAATTGGTGAAATGAAATTTTAAAAAGCATTTAGCAGAGCATATCAAGTAAGTGTGCTGTGTTACTATGAATGTCTGCATTTTTGATTTGAAGACTAAGATGAATATTGTATACTGATGCCTGTGGTTTGGAATTTTCTGCAAAATAATTGTTAGTTTTGTTACCATCAGAGTAATTCTCTACTAGTAGTTGTAGCACTATTATAGTAGTGATATCACCAACATTACTATTATTTGTCATAAAACTTACGTGAGAACTCTTTTGAAGATCAGGAAGTTGTTTTTTTAAATATTAGAGCCCATAAAGCCAAATTAAGAGATACTTAAATGACCATGTTTGAAATCCAGATAGATTGTGACTTAACTATGTGAATAATCTCACATTTTAAGATCTCTTTTAGCCATAGCTCTGTCGTGGCGGCATAAATCTATTGCAAAACAAATTAGGCAACGAAGTCCAAAGCATAGCAGCACCTTTTTCTTATTATATGTCCCTCCAAAGGTATTAAGAACCTACTTAGAACAGAAGAGTAAGTCCCTCTATGTTGTATGATTGAATGAGAGGACTTTAATAATATGATATTCTACATAATATATGCTGTAGTTATATTCCCATTTTAAGGACCAGTGCTTTTCCTTTAAAGACCTTCACACCCCGTGGGATGTGCCAATAGCCATTTTTCACTCTCTGCTGTGTTGAAGTCCAAATACATGTTAAGCTGTCATTTATTGCCATAAGCTCACAGGTGAAATCAGTTAGCATTTTATCTTAGAAATATATAACTATCATGTTTTACTTAAAGGGGATAACTGCAGTCTATAGAGCACACAATCTGTGCTGTTCTCCCAAAGTTCTCAAGAACATGATAAAAATAAGAGAAAAACACTCGAGGTGCCTGAGTGGTCCAGTCAGTTAAGCGTCAGACTTCATCTCAGGTCTTGATCTCATGGTTCATGAGTTTGAGCCTCGCATCAGGCTCTGGGCTGACAGCTGTGGAGCCTGCTTTGGATTCTGTGTCTCTCTGTCTCTCTGTCCCTCCCCTGCTCATTCTCTCTCTCTCTCTCTCTCTCTCTCACTCTCTCAAAAATAAACATTAAAAAAAAGACAAATAGACACTCTCTTTATGGATATCCATATTTTTGTAATAGCATCAAGGGGATAACTTTTAAAATTTAGAATAATTATTTTCTTATGACAAAAATTTTCTCCAGGGGATTACTTTTAGTAACAACCCAAATAGAGTATTTGAGATATAATTACATTAATAAAATATTAATTTATAACAATTATTATAAGAGAATACTTGATGTATTTATAGACATAAATCTTAAATTCTCAGTTTATCTCATTTAAATTGTTAGTTTAAAATAGAATCTCATAAATATCTAATCACTGTGTTTTTTACAAGATAAGATAAGTCAGAAAGTTTTTCTTTAAGATACCCTGACTGGGGACGTCTGGATGGCTCAGTCTGTTAGGTGTCCGACTTCAGCTCGGGTCATAATCTCATGGTTCGTGGCTTCAAGCCCCACGTTGGGCTCTGTGCTGGCAGCTCAGAGCCTGAAGCCTGCTTCGAATTCTGTTTCCCCCTCTCTCTGCCCCTCCCTGGCTTGTGCTCTGTCACTCTCTCTCTCTCAAAAATAAATAAACATTTAAAAAAAATTAAGATACCCTGACTGCATGCAGTAACTATAAACAACTTCATCTACTCAGTATTTGAAAACAGCCCATTAGGAAAATATATATATGAAGAAAAAAGAATGAGACTAGATTTAAGCAACAATTCACAGCCAATTGAAAACAGCATTATTGACATCTTATGACTTCTCATTAAGTTACCACGGAGAAAATATTTAGAAGTCCATCCCACAATCTATAATATTATCTCCTTCACTGAGCTAGAACCTCAGTGCAGTTTTACAAAATAAAGTGCAAAATAGTCATAAACAAATAGACTTTTAAGCTGTGAGACACACACATACACACACACGTACACACACAGAAATCCTTTTGTAAATTTTATTCAGACTATTTCAATGGTGGAAGCTGGTGAAAATCAATATCCTTTTGTTAATTAGGAATGTTTGCTACAGCATTATAAAGGAAACTGAACTAGAGCTCAGTGTCTTTATTCTTTACCTGTGCCTGAACATGCTGAGTTGCAAGGGATATATGAACTCCTTAAAATGTATTTTAAAAAAAAGGTGTATAATACATTTTCTGGATTGGCCATAAAATTTTTAAACATGTCTTTGTAATCTCTAAATTAAGCACCGCTTTTCAGGCCACATAATCTTACTGCACTGATAACGTCAGCAATGTGGCTTCGTTCCCTACAGACAATATGGGACAAGGTGGTAGGTAACAGGCTGTAGTAACTTGAACTCTTGGCCCTGAAGAAGCACGGATTTCTACCCAGACTTCATAGATTTCCTAAACCATGGATTTATTTTTCTTCATAACACTTATCATACCTCACGTATTACAATTTATGTTTGTTTATTGTGTCCACTAGAATAAAATTTTTAGAGAAAGACACTTCTTTTTTTTGTTGTTGTTTAATTGCACTATCTCCAGTATCTAGAAAAGTGCTTGATACATGGTTGGTGTGCAGTAAATCATTGTTCAATGAGGGCAGGAATCTCTATTCAAGAAAGTTTACTGGAGAACACAACATGGTAATTCATGATCACAAATAGCTTGTAACAACATGATGTTGTAAAACTTCTTTAAAATCAAAGTATTTTAAAACATATTGCAAAGGAAAAAGCCAGTAATAACTGAAGGCCCATTATCTACAGAGGAAATAACATACAAGGGAAATTCTGACTGCGATATATCTGGAAACAGTTCTGTGGTAGCTTGTCTTCAATATGGCCATCATCAATTCCTTTTCTTCCTGTATGTGTGTGTGTATATGCATTCCCCCATCCAGCGCTAGAGTCTGTTCTTCCTTACCTTGAATCCAGGATGTAATTTGATTGACCAGTACAATGGGCAAGACTAATATCCTGGGGCTTCTGAGGCTGGATTATTAGAAGCCTTGCATCTTTTACCTAGACATATTCCAATAAGTCTTGCTCTGGAGAAAGCAATCCAATGTGTAAGAAATCCAACTACCCTGAAACCACCATGTGGTGATAATCACAAGCTACATGGGCAGACTCAATATATTAAGATGCCATGTGGAGAGAAAGAGAGACCAAGAAGTATTGGGGCACCAGACATTTGAATGAAGAGGTCATTTTGGAATTGTGTCTTCTAGCCCCAGGTGCCCAGCTGACACTGTCAGGGATCAGAAACAAACTACTCAGCCAAGATCTTCCGGAATTCCTGACCCACATATCAAAAGCAAATAAAATACTTATTTTGAGTCTCAGAATCTTGGGGTAGTGTGTTACCCACAAGGAGATAAATGGAGCAAGTTCCAATACCGTTACTAGAAAGTAGAAAAACCAACACTCTGAGCTTCCAACACAGAAGAGGTTGGTGTATTTCATTCAGGTTCCATTATGCAGCATGTGCTAACTATACTGGAATTTTTTGACACAGATTTAACTGAGACCGTTCTGGTTCAAAGAGCAAACTACAAAGAAATGACTGAAATAGTTGGATTATTGGGTCAGGGAATGCATCATAGACTCAGATATTGCTTTGACATATATTTTTATCTCGTTGTCTTATTTTCCTGCATCATTTAGATATAATATTCATAAAAGAGGCCCATTGCCCTGTACTAACTCTGCTAATGTTTTATTTATGATACGAAGGTCTCTCTTTGCCTTTTAGCTGGGCACTGCAGGGATATTTCAATGAATTTTTAATCTTCATTTTTACCCTCCCTTAAAGCAGAGCTACAAGTGTCTCACAGACAGCTATGCTGAGCAACCAGGTATTTGTCAGACTGCCACATGAGTCATTTTTTTCAATGACAAAGCAGGTGGCTGCCCTGGAGGAGAACATAAAAGGAATCTCAGTAATCATGTCCTACTTGAGTTGCCTATATACTGCTGACTCAACAGCTGGCTCTATCCAGAAGAAAACAAGGCAGGAGATAAAATATAAACTAAAAACAAACAAATGAAAAGAAATGTAATAAAACCACCACTGAAACAATAACCACTTATTTCCTTTCAAAGAATGATTTCTTATAATGCATGCTTTACATGAAAATGTATAAAATAAATTACAACAGAAATCTTTATACTTTACAGGACATTGAATCTGGTGTTTCATCAACAAAGGCTGCTGGGACAAATGCAGTCACGTAGTCCTCAACTCCTTTCTTATTTACTGAATGGAATATCTAAGCCCAAAACAGTTCTAAAAGTTTTGAATTGGATCTTGGTCCAAGATCTACATCAGGAGTTTCCAGGCCTCATATTTACCACATGATTTGCTGATGGCATCATTACATAAAAGAAAATGTAATTTCTGAAAATACCTGCAATTAGATACAGAGGAGACGCATGTCATTCTCTTCTTCAATCCAATGGTAGACAAAAAAGTCCCTCTAGTGGCATGTGGGGGCTTCTTAACAATCACCAGTGCCTGTGAACTTGTCAGTAGGCTTCTTCAACAGAATCGTTTTGTTTCTGATAAGATGAGACACACATTCTTAAGAAGAAAAAAAAAGCTATGTAATTATATGAAAAAGTTGGAATTCCTGGATAGGTAATAAAATATGGAGAGATTCAGAGATCTCCTCTTCCATAGATCACCAAAGCAAAGGTGTGATCACTAACCATTGTGTTAGTAGAGACCATTGATAGGATTACATCCCCACCTGAAACTAGGAAATAAACCTATGGCTGCGCTGAAGACCTTCTCTTTGGGAGTGACCACCAGAAAGTCTTTGACATTATGAGACAAGAAGACAAGTAATACGTACCAGGGAGGAAGAGTGAGGGCGAATAAGGGAAGGGGGCACCAGGACCATGAATAAAAGGCAAAGTGAGAGTTGAACATTTCTACCACTGACAGTCTGAAAACAAATCGACAGAAAGCATACCTGCAAGATAACGAAATAATTTTAAGTTCCCATGGTATAGTTACCAATGCCTGACAAAGTAGTTTTCAGACCTGATCATGAATCCTGAATCTTCCCATTATTCTATGTTTTTATTGTATAAATAGGTATACAACTTGATACGGGTATACATTGTAAAATAATAAGCACCATCAAGCTAATCAATACATATATCACCTCACATGGTTACTTTGGGTGGGGGGGCTGCATAAAAGCACTTAGGAGCTATTCTGCCAGAAAATTTCAAGTATAGAGTACAGTAATGTTCCTTGTAGTCACCACACTCTACATTAGATCTCCAGAACTTACTCATCTTGCATACCTAAAATTTTGTACCTCTTGACCAACATCTCATTTTTCCCTCCTCCCAGTCTCTAGTAACCAGCATTCTGCTTCTATGAGTTTGATAGTTTGCCATCACTTCTGAAACTAAATCAATCCTTACTGCTTAGATAAGAGTTTGCTTTTCTTTACCCAGCCTTCTACTGTTGCTTCTACAAACCAGCCATACTGGCCACCTTCAACATCAGCTGATTTTCAGTCTCCTGCTGTTTCACTACATATACATATATTTGCTATTCATTACACTTAGAACACCTGTCTGGTGTCCCATTCCTGCTTAATTTTGTCAGTGCCCCACATACACAACTTTACCTGTGTAAATTTGTTTCCTTTTTCGGTTTTCAAAGCATCAAGTAAAGTCATTCCGTCAGGGAAAACTTCACCAACCCTCCCAGAAGAGGTTAGCAACCTATTCAAATGTTTATATTTAAATTCTTAGCTGTGTGTTAGTTTTCTCACAATGTGGGCCAGCTCCTTCCCACATACTGCTAGGTTCCTTCATTTTGGGGCAAATGTCTGAACATAGCACTCTTTGCATTTCTGTGTATATATTTAAGCTTTGTCAACATACCATTGATTAGGGAAGGTTGTAGCTCTGTATTAGGGCTTATTAAAATTCAGTACAGCACATGTCTGCTCATGTAAAAATGTAGAAGTAATATCCATATACAGAACCCAAATGCCATGCTCAATTAAATACCAAGCACAATCCCAGCACATCTGCTCGGTACATGCTCTGGTCACAGCCTAATAGTCAATTGTACGATGACAAATAAATTCAGAATATATCATGTTAAGATAATTTTGTATTTTAGAAAATCTTAGTTTTAAATTTTGAGCCTTTGTGCTTGGATTTTTTTTTTTTTTTATCATGGAGAGTAATCAGCAATTCCTTTGATATCGTTAGTGATCTAACTTGAAACGAAAAAGTCTTATTATTCTTTTAAGCTGCTTTATCATTTTAATTAAAGAGTACAAACATAAGCCATTAAAAACGCAACTTCATAACCTGTGAATCAGAATTTCTCCATGGTCTGTAAACCAAGAAGAACCAATCCATTATATTACTTTTTCTATCATCTTTAAGCCTGGATCTACATTTTTATGTATAGCTAAAGAATCTCATTTCTCTTGATAAACTCTTTTGTGTATAAATACTTTGCCTTTAAATTTATAAACCAGATTTACAAAATATCGCTTTAAATGTATAAACCATATTTATTTATCAAAATACAATGATTCCAATTTGTGGTGAATATGAACTTTTCCCTCCAACCTGGGATATAAAAATGACATATCTCTTTTTTTCCTTTAAAATTATAAAGAAATTTTTTTTAATGTTTATTTATTTCTGAGACAGAGAGAGACAGAGCATGAGTGGGGGAGGGGCAGAGAGAGAGGGAGACACAGAATCAGAAGCAGGCTCCAAGCTCTGAACTGTCATCACAGAGCCTGACACAGGACTCAAACTCACAAACCGTGAGATCATGACCTGAGCCGAAGTCGGTCGCTCAACCGACTGAGCCACCCAGGCGCCCCAGCTTTAAAATTATATTTTAAACAAAATTATATTTAATCTGTTTTATGTCTCTAAACCCCTGATGGGAGGAAATTAGATTTCAGTCACTATCGGGCTTCTCTCCTCTGTGGAGTCAAACATCCTGAAGTTATTGTCAGTATTGATATACTTATGGTCCATATGGTTCTCTAAAGGGAGACAGGTCCACTGCCTACCCAGGAAATCTGCTGAGATTAAGACTGGCCTCCTTAGGGTGTCATGCCACCTTTCCCCTAACAGAGAGCAAGCACAAAACTGCTTATGGAACCCACAAAATCCTGTCCCTTTCACCGTCTGGGTTGAGTTTCTCAAATGCTCACTGAAATTTGTCCTCAGATTTTTTGTTTTTTTAAGACTCAGGGGTGAAATGTTTAAAGGATCCCTTTCTCCAAAACCAACAATAAAACTGGATAAAATTATTGATAATAATTGAGGGCTCTTGAAGCTGACTAAATATAAGCAATACATTGAGAAGTATTTTTTTCAAGAAAAATGACTCACCTTTGAGTAAGAACAGTGTGAATCAGGAGCCTTCTTGCCAGGGGCTGCTTTCACCAACCAATTTCCCCGCCCAGTGTCCAGACCGGTAGGCACAGTGCCGCCACCAGGACGAGACAGCCCGTGGAAATCTGTTGCTTCACTGAGAGGGGGCAGACTTGATTTTGTGCAAAAGGCAGAGAGGCCATGCCCCGTAGTGTTTGTGAGTGAAAATGGCAAAATTGGTAGGAAACGGACAAGGAAAGCTGACAATGCTTCTAAAATGAGATAATAGTTGTCCTTAGAGCGAGCAGTAAACTGACCGAGCCAGAAACTTAACACACAAATCCTAGAAATGAGAAGAAACAGCCACAGAGGGCTGCACACCAGCTTTCCACATATCCATGGTGGACTTGGGGAAGCTACTACATATACGGAAAGGAGATATGGACTTTGAAATACCCAAAGTCATGATTAAAAAGAAGAATAAAGAAGAACTATGAATAATTTAGACCCCTATCTAACACCATCTACAAAAATCAAATAAAAAACGTATCTTAGGTTAAATGTAAGGGTCAAAACTATATTACTTCTCGTAGCAAACAGAAGAAAAAAATGAGACTTTGGATTACACAAAGGTTTCTTAGATACGAAATAAAAAGACAATCCGTAAAAAGACCAAAAAAATGGGCCTCATTAAAATTTTTGTTCTTCAAGAAACACTGTTATGCAGGTAAAATATAAGGTACAGACTGGGAGAAATATTTGCAAATCATGTATCTGATAAAGGATGTATATTCGTGGCACCTCGGTGGCTCAGTTGGTTGAGCCACTGATTCTTGATTTCCAATCGGATCATGTTCCCAGGGTCTTGGGATCAAACCTCGTGTCAGGCTCTATGCTGAGCATGGAGACTGCTTAAAATTCTCCCTCTCTCTCCCTCTGCCCCTCTCCCTCGCTCATGCTCTCTTTCTCTAAAATAAAACAAAAAGGATGTATATTCATAATATGAAATAAACTTTACAATTCACTAAGATGACAAGCAATCCAGTTTAAAAACGAGCAAAATATTTTATAACACATTTCACGTAAGGGGATATATAAATGGCTAATAAACACATGTAAAGTTGTTCAATGTAGTCAATACTCATTTTGTCATTTTGCCCAAAAATTCATTAATAAAATTCTAATGAAGTACTACTAGACATCCACTGGAATAGTTAGCATCAAAAAGTCTGATGTTAGCAAGTGTTGGCAAAAACATAGAGAAAATGGAACTTTACACAATCCTGATGGGGATGTAAAATGGTACAGATAGCTTTGGAAAAGATTTTGGCAATTTCTTAAAAAGTTAAATTAATAATAAGCTTAATTCCATTCTTAAGAGTATGAGTTATCAAAACATATATCTAAACAAAGTCTTCTATGCAAATGCTCATAGCAACATTTTTCTGAATCGCTAAAAACTGGAAACAATCCGGGGCGCCTGGGTGGCTTAGTCGGTTGAGCCTCCGACTTCAGCTCAGGTCATGGTCTCACCGGTCTGTGAGTTCGAGCCCCGCGTCGGGCTCTCTGCTGACAGCTCAGAGCCTGGAGCCTGCTTCCGATTCTGTGTCTCCCTCTCTCTCTGCCCCTCCCCTGTTCACACTCTGTCTCTCTCTGTCTCAAAAATAAATAAACGTTAAAGTAAAAAAAAAAAACTGGAAACAACCCAAAAATCTATCAATTAGTGACTAGATAAAGAAAATGTGGTATATCTGTGCACAATGAAATTTAATTCTGCAATAAAAAGAACAAATTGTTGATACATGTTACAACATGAAAGAACCTAGAAAGAAGTCCGGCACAGAAGACCATATACTGTGGTTCCATTTGCATAAAATTTTCAGAAAAGGCAAATCCCTAGAGATAAAAGTAGATTAGTGGTTGCCTGGAGCTGAGGAAGGAATGGAGATTCTGCAAATGAATACAAAGGAACTTTCTGAGTGATGGAATGGTCTACAACCTTACAGTATTTTCGCAATAATTACAACTACAAATTTTGCTAAAAATATTGAATTGTGCATTTGAAACGGATATATTTTATAGTATTTGAGCTATAGTAAAAAAATCTGATAAAAAAAACTAACTTCACTTCTCAATGGTCTTTAGAAAAGCAGATACTTGAGTCTTTTAAGGAAGTTGCTGATACTAAGATTAGTTAGAATATTCTGATCTTCTTTTGTATTACGTGTTACATTTATGTGAAATTGGCTTATGCTATTTAAAAAGGATGGAAACTAAATTAATTATAATTTATTTTTCAGTTTATGTTTTTAAACCTATTAACACTTATCTATAGTTCAGTGATGTATTTTTGAAAAATGGAAATATTTTTGCTTTTGAAAAGAGAAGTAAATCATTTGGAAAACTTTCCAAAAAGGATTATCTATGCCTGACTTGACTAACACTTAAAATTAGGTTTTTGTTTTTAGTAGATTAAATCAACAAAACAAACTGCCTGTTTTCTTCAAGTCATAGAAAATGACAAATTTGTTAGCATAAATTGTAGGTGTATTTATTAATAAAGCTAATACAATTAGTATTTTCCTAGAATTCTCCACATTGAGAATGTATGAATTGCTCTTAATTGTCGCATTGGAGAAACATCAAATCATTAAGCTCTTCCTTCGGGGCTTTTAGTGACGGTGAGGTAATCTCCCTGTGCTTACTGATGAGGTCCTCCAGCTCCTTCCCCGACACCCCCAGCTTCCTCCCCTGCTTCTCCCTCTAAGGCCACACAGGTCCTCAGCTACATAATCTGCTCTCCTTACTTAAACTCCTAGACTCAGAACTGTGCTGTTGTTCTATACAATTCCTAAAATTAGCCCTGAGTTACACTATTGTGATATTGAAAATATTCTGATCTATTTTTTCATCATTGACTATGCTGAAATCGAGAACTACCTTCAATATTCATTCATTTAATCCTTTTTTACCAGGTTATAAAGCACGCCTTCCTTTCTTGTTTGTTGTTTTGTTTTGTCAGATAGTCACTATTAGAATACTCAACCCCAGCTTTCAGGTAGCAGCCAAACAAAATAACCTAGTGTGTCATTCTCAATATCATCCTCTCCTTCATTAGTCAAGTTTCCCCCACTGGTTAGCAAACTACTTATATTGTTAGAGACTTACAAGTTAAAAAAAAAAATGTTTATTTTTCTTGCTCCTGGATCCAGAGGTGAAAGAGTGACTCTGCTTCTTCAGGCTTTTAGTTTTGCTCAGGTCTGCTTCATGTGTCTTCATGATTCTGGGTCCAGTGGTTACTATGGAATAAGTTTCTCATTGATGATCATAAGAGAGCAAGAGAGAAGACCAAATCAGGAAAGCGTTTTTAAAATCTCTCCCTGCATCATATAAACCGGCTAAATCCATCTCGATGTGATGGGAATGTGTTTTCCATCCAGATGGGGATACATTGCAAATTTCCATGACTGAAAAGTAGGAGTGTACTGCACAGATTAATAATTGGAACAGCAATCCAGTGTATCACGAATCCCTTCGGCGGGAATCTATTAGCTCAGAACCAAGTGTGTGTATGTGTATATATAATGATAACATAATGTATATTATATTTATTTATTTATTTATTTTGAGGGGGAGAAAGAGAGAGCAAGTGGGGAGGGTCAAAGGGAGAGGGTGAGTGAAAGAATCCCAAGCAGGCCCCACACTGTCAGCACAGAGCCTGATACGGGGCTTGATCTCACGAACCACAAGATCACGGCCTGAGCCCAATCAAGAGTCGGACCCTTACCCGGCTGAGCCATGCAGGTGTCCCCAAGTATGTATATCTTGACTTTCATCCTTCTCTTCCTTACAGAAGTTTATGTCTATAAAAATACTTTGTCAGTCCTGTTCTATCAGTTACCTATTGCTGCTTTATGTTTTATATGTAATCACAGCCATCTCAGTGCCGTGCAACAGTAAACATGTATTTCTCACCTACGTGTTTGCACTTGGCAGGGACAGCTCTGCCTCAGGCTGTCCTGTCCCTCAGTGGGACAGCTAGGGTGGCTCTCTTTATATATTTCATTCTTGAATCAAGAGGGAGAGGCGGTGTCTACCTTCAATGTGTTTTTCTTATGGCATAGCAGTTGGGCAAGAAGGCAACTGAACTGCACAAGCAATACTAGCCTGCGCCCATATTACGTTGCTAACATCTCATTTGCCAAAGCGTCACATAGCCAAGCTAGAGTGAAGGGGAAGAAAAAACTACATCTGATGCCACATGAAGCCATAATCAGCTGCCTTAGTCCCACTTAGTCATTTCCTTAACATATACCCTAAGGCTGTGCCACTTACTTTTGATTTAGCATGCTGTAGTTTTATTTAAAAACACTGAAATTTCTGGACCTCTGTATTCCCTCTAAGTTGCCCTTAAATTGGCCAGTTCCTTTTTGTGCTCATCTTCCTTCTGTTTTAACTTTCATGGTAGCTAGCTCATGCTTTCAAATCTTTGCATCCAGACTTTCTTGCCCAGTGTAGCAAGTTTATGGGTATATTGTCTGACTGCAGTTTACCACATATTTTGCCGCTACAGAATAGAGATTATAATTTTTGCAGCCTCTGGCAGAAGGGTTTTGTTTGTTTGTTTGTTTTTTGCCAAAATCCAATACACTTATTTTAGGTTTTTGTTATGACACCACCCCTATCCACACACTAAAATTGAAATTGGTCAAGGTTTGGTCAGGAAAACAGAAACCATTCTATATATTCTGATTTAATACAAAACTTAATACAGAATTAAGTTGAAAGAGCACAGAGGTCAGAGAGACTCAATGTGGGTCAGAGGATTTGACACTGAACCAGTTGGGAACTGGTTCTCACAAGCTAACCAGGTCATGTCTCTGTTTATTTATCCACCCACATCGCCTAGCTGCAACCTCTTCCAGAGAACAATGGGTTCTGCTTTTCATCTGCCTTCCATACCATACATGAATTCCTCCTTTGAGCAAACAAACTAGAAAAATCAAGAGGATTCTGGGAAACATAATAATCAACCTTACAATTTGGTGGAACTGAGTTGACATCAGAAAATCCAGTTTGGTCATGTTTTCACAAATGGACACGTGGATCTGTGAGACTTAAATGTTGAGTTTCTCACTTGGAAATCTCTAGGCACTCTAAATTAAATCACAGTGTTTATGCATGTACACCAAGGATTTAGGACATCAATTTGGAATGAAATGGACTACAGAAGAAATTATGGAACCCATAGATACACATTTTAAAATGACTGTTTTCTCTCTTGAGAAGGCTTTTACTGAAGCCATTATATCAGTTACCTAATATATGAGTCCCGTCTTTTAATAACAGTGAAAAAATCAAACATCACTACCAGTGTACCAAAGATATCTTTGAATGGTTCATTTCCTATTCTCTTTCTATCTTGTTTAAATGTAATATTTAAATTTAAGAACCAATGTGAAAGTATTATTTGGGATAAGTATACCATTAATTAACATAAAACACGTTTATTTGTATGAGCTTGAAGATATTTCCTGATGAGAAAATTTGATTGTGAAATTCCTAAAAAATATATTTCTGCAGGGTTAGTATTGATAATCTTGAAACTCATAACTGGAAATTTGGGAAACAAGAATAAAAATGGAAAATTAGGGACTTTATGAGCATCCTGTATACTTCATGCCTCGTAGTGACAAATAAAAGTGATTATAGGTATTAAATGTTGGTTTATACTGAGGGATAGGAGAAGAAGTTTCAAACTAAATACTAAAATATGTGAATTTTGGTGTTTTTTTTTTCACTAAATGTGTGATTTGTAGTAGTTGGTTAACCTAAGACTTGCTTTCCTAAATTTTTAAAATAAAAGATTGAGACTAAAATGACAATTTTCTATTTCAAATCTATAGTTATGAAATACTAAAAATATTTAAGGATATAATTTAAGCTAGGAAAAGATTAAAGGTAATCCAAATATTTCTATTTTTTATTACTGTCTGAAAATTATCCCCACACTTAACTATTTAAAACAACAAACAAACATTCCTTATTTCTCACTATCTTGGGGGTCAATAGAGCAGTTTTTTTTAAGTTTATTTATTTATTTTAAAAGAGAGAGAGAGCAGGGGAGGGACAGAGGGGGGGGGAGAGAGAGAGAGAGAGAGAGAGAGAGACTCCCAAGCAGGCTCTGCACCATCATCACAGAGCCCCATGTGGGGCTCAAACTCATAAACTGTGAAATCATGACCTGATCTGAAACCAGAAGTTGGGTGTTTAACTAACTGAGCCACCCAGGCACTCAGCAGAGCAGTTTTTCAGGCCTGGGCTGGTTTGTCTATGATGGCATCCATTGCTTGTTTGGTAGTGAAAGGCTTGTTGGTTTGGGGGACAAGTTGACTCAGGTGAGATGGTTTAGTTCTATTGCACATGGCTCTCGTTCTCCAGTATGTCAGCCCAGGCTTTTTCATGCGGCAGTCATAAGGGTCAAATATCAGCAAGAGAAGGCAATGCCAAATGAGTGTTCTTCAAGCCTCTGCTTGTATCAGATTTGCTATTTTCTTATTGACCAAAGCATATCATACAGTCAAGCCTACTTCCAGACATGGAGAAATGGATTCCCCTTCTTAATGGAGGGAGTGGCAAAATCACACTGCAATGAGAATATGAATACATGAATGGGAAGAATTTGTGACCCATTTTGCAATCTCCCATCCATCCTATTCTCTAGCCAAACTGAGCTATATAATTTTTTTTATATGTAATTCATACAATCTTCCAAGTTTTGGTTCATTCATATATTTCTGTGCCTCTAAAACTTTCTCTTGTATTTGTAAATTCTTGCAGTTCTTACCTCTTGTAGAGTATGGAGTTACTTAGCAACTTCCAGGTTTTTATTGGCATGAACAGAGAAAATAAAAAAGATGAGACAGAGCCTGGATTTTGCAGGTGTTGAGCAGGCTTCACAAGAGAAGACCTATGCTAAAGGGTAACATAAGGATGCTAGATCCAGAGAGCTTATGAGAGTATCTTGAGGCAAATGATGGGCACAGGAAAAAAATGTGCAAAAATAAGCTATTTTCTTCTTAATTTTATTGAGACATAGTCTTTTCTTTTACAATGCAGTTGAGGAATGAGACTACCCACATCAAGAACTGTGTGTGTTAGAATTTTAACACATAGACATTAAAAGATTTGTTGGAGACACATGGTGTGCTCTTATATTAAAAACTTTGTGGAAAGAAGTCATTTCATAACAGTTATGAAAATATAGGAGTCTATAAAAGGGAAATAGATTAACCTACAGGATGCTTGTTTGGACCAATAAGGTCATGAAATGCAATCCAAATTTTACAAAATCATTACATTTTTGTGCTCTTAAGGACAGAGTTTATGTTTGTTTATATTTCTGAATGTGTGAACCCACGAAACTAGAAAAGACATTTGGAAAAACAGTAAGACCTTTCAGTTTCCTAAAATACTGTCAGTATTGTAAATGATATTAAAAGCATGTATAAATCCTATTTATTTTTAAATATTTACATTATACAAATATGAATACTTTGCAGATTACCTTCAGCCTAGGTTTCATGTTTACTTTGGACAATTTTAAATGATCTTCAAAGTCACTTTGATTTGTAATTTTCTACACTCCTCAAAACTTAATAAAACTTTCTTTGGCTTTAGAGCTAGTCAAACACATCATTTAGACTACCAATTAAATATGCAAATATTTAATCAAATATATTATTATTAACCCAAAGTTTTAATCCAGATCACTTAAATAATGTCATATTCATTCAAGGATTTTATAAAAAGTATACTGTCCATCACATGGAATATATAAAATTTCAAAACTATTGCTCATAAAAATTAGAAAAGAATATCAGGGAATAGTTAAAATAAAATTTTAGGTGCTCAAGTGTTTGGATACCTTTGTATATGTGATTGCCTATATGACTTCTAAATATTTAAAAGTCGTGTAGTAGAAACAACATGTGCTTTTTACCAACTACAAGTAAGTGGCAACTCCACCACATAATAGATGTTTGATTTTAGGCAAAGTATCACTTATCTAAACGTTAGTATCCTTTTTTTTTTTTTTTTTCTCTGACAGAGTGTTAGCGGGGAGGGGCAGAGAGAGAGGAAGATACAGAATTCAAAGCAGGCTCCAGGCTCTGAGCTGTCAGCACAGAGCCTGGGGGCTCAAACTCAGGAACCACGAGATCATGACATGAGCAGAAGTCAGATGCTTAACCGACTGAGCCATCCAGATGCCCCTAAACTTTAGTATCCTTAAATTATATGAAGACTGTAGTAATACTAGCATTCAGAAAGTTTTTTTTTCTGAATGAAATAATGTAATACATGGTAAAGCTCTTTGAAATTGTACACAAATACATAATTTTAGCTCTACTCTGTATATCTATACAGAAGGAACAATATATGAAGAATACCTAATTTTTAAATGCCCATAGTAATATTCAATAATAATTATAAGTATCATTTATTTTATGCTAACTTTGGTCCAGACACTGAACAAAGTCTTTAAAATTATCTTTACTCTTCATCATGTCCTTATAAAGTAATCTTTACACATTTTACAGTTGAAGAAATAGAGCTACTTATCAGTTGTGGAACTAGGTTTTATTTCAAACTTTGCCATGTTCATGTATCTGATTTTGACCATTATGTCAGCTTTTCCAATGTCTAGTCTTGGAATAAATGGGTAAATATAGTTTTAAAACACTCTAACCTATGTTTTTTAAAAGTAATGCACAAATTGTATAATATATTAAAGTTTCTGAGACACTAAAGTTTCTGAGATATGTTGTAATAAATGTTATTTAAGTGTATTTGAACCTGAAATTCCCGAGTGAATTGATTAAATTATTCTTTTATCGTGTTCACTTCAGCTTGTCATTTCTTCGTGCGTGGGTGCATGGTTATGTACCCATGTGTGTGTTACTGCAAGGGAGGGCTTCTATGTCATACTGTATTCAAACCTCATGATTTGAAGTTCTAATTATAAAATTTAAATATTTGTATTTAATCTGGATGTTCAAGTTATTTGCTTCTAATCTAGTGTCTTCCTTGGTATACGCATGTGGCTTTAATCATTACATAGTACCATGTGTAAACTTTTCCCCAAATTTGCATTTGAAGATCATTCCTATGAGACTGTAACTAAAAATGTACTTCCTTTAAGAAAGATGTGTTAGATTTGTCAAGAAACCCTGTTTCTTGACATATATATATATATATATATATATATATATTTTTTTTTTTTTTTCCCCCCATGAAGAAATTTTTGGTGAGCCCATTTTGATACTTGATGTTTTTTTTTTCTTTTTTGATGAAGTTGCTTCATGATTTTAGTACTGGCATTTTTATTCTGAAATATCACTGTTTCATCTACACTTGGGTTTCTGACCTTTGTCAGTAATGCCTTTTAAGTAGCAGTCTTGATATGGTTGGATGGGAGAAGACAGAAAGTGGCATATCTGGAGGATTAAGATGGAAAGTAGTCTGTAGGGTTTGATCAAAGCTGATGGGTGGAGATTGACTTGCAGACTTCAAAAGAGGTAATAAAGGTGTTTTGGGCGATAATACAACACTGAATGGATATAACACTTCCTTCATATCTTTGTTACATAAAAAAAGAAAGTAGTTTGATTCTACTATTATGTTTTTCACTCCAGCAATACCACTCTCCTTAAATTATTACACGTTTATATCTTGCTATCTGATAGAGTACATTTAAATATTCCTTTGGAAAATTTCTTGGCTATTCTTTCATTACTTTTCGCCTATATAAGTTTCAGAACCTACTTGAAAATTTCATGGTAAATGTGATTGTATTGTATTAATAAATTAGTTTAGGAAGAACCAATATTTTTCTACTGTGGGATATTACCATTCTAATGTTATATTTATATACATCTCATATTTGATATATTTTAATGTATTTTCTAATGAAATTTTTAGGATTTCAAATTGAAACTAGTATTATCACAATTATTCATAAGCATATGTGTCATAAACAAGATCTGTTGCATGGTGACGATTATGTTTATTCACTTTCCCGTATTTACATTGCTTCTCTTTTATTTCATTTAACTCTAGGATTTTTTACACAGGCAGTCGTATCTTACGCAAATGATTACATGTTTTTGCTTTTTCTCTGTCTCTCCATTATTTATACCTTTATTTCTTTTTCTTTTCTTATTACTTAACTACCTCATAGCTCAACAATAATAATAATACAATGGTAAGAATTTATGACTTATAATTGACTTGATAGATAAAGTTTCTAATATTTAATTACTAATTTCTATGGAATTCCAGTAATTTTTCTTTATCAAGTTGTGTGTGTATGTGTGTATGTGTCTGCTAGTTAATTTCTCCTTTGCTCTCTTTTTAGGAGTTTGGTATCAGTTGTAAAAGATACCATTATATTTCTTCTGTTGATACTATTCATATTTTTATTTCTTCTTGATTTTAACTTAAAAGAAATAATAACAAAACCATTTATTACATGTAGTTTTTTAAATTACTAGAAAGAATGATAAATACAATTACTTTAGAATTATTTATTCTATGTAGGGATATAAACTATTTATAATATTGTGTCTCTTTGTTTATTTTTCAGATTTACCAAGGTAGTCTATTTTGTTAACATTTTAAAGGAATTCCTTTTAAATTTAATCTACTGAATTTAATATAATTGAATGCTATTTTTTGTTTCATATACTTTTTATTTTATTTTTTTTAATATATAAGATTTATTGTCAAATTGGTTTCCATACAACACCCAGTGTTCATCCCAAAAGATGCCCTCTTCAATACCCATCACCCACCCTCCCCTCCCTCCCACCCCCCACCCCCACCCCCCGCCATCAACCCTCAGTTTGTTCTCAGTTTTTAAGAGTCTCTTATGCTTTGGCTCTCTCCCACTCTAACCTCTTTTTTTTTTTTCCTTCCCTTCCCCCATGGGTTTCTGTTAAGTTTCTCAGGATCCACATAAGAGTAAACACATATGGTATCTGTCTTTCTCTGTATGGCTTATTTCACTTAGCATCACACTCTCCAGTTCCATCCACGTTGCTACAAAGGGCCATATTTTGTTCTTTCTCATTGCCACATAGTACTCCATTGTGTATATAAACCACAATTTCTTATCCATTCATCAGTTGATGGGCATTTAGGCTCTTTCCATAATTTGGCTATTGTTGAGAGTGCTGCTATAAACATTGGGGTACAAGTGCCCCTATGTATCACCACTGCTGTATCCCTTGGGTACATTCCTAGCAGTGCTACTGCTGGATCATAGGGTAGGTCTATTTTTAACTTTTTGAGGAACCTCCACACTGTTTTCCAGAGCGGCTGCACCAGTTTGCATTCCCACCAACAGTGCAAGAGGGTTGCCGTTTCTCCACATCCTCTCCAGCATCTATAGTCTCCTGATTTGTTCATTTTGGCCACTCTGACTGGCGTGAGGTGATATCTGAGTGTGGTTTTGATTTGTATTTCCCTGATGAGGAGCGACGTTGAGCATCTTTTCATGTGCCTGTTGGCCATCCAGATGTCTTCTTTAGAGAAGTGTCTATTCATGTTTTCTGCCCATTTCTTTACTGGATTATTTGTTTTTATGATGTGGAGTTTGGTGAGCTCTTTATAGATTTTGGATACTAGCCCTTTATCCGATATGTCATTTGCAAATATCTTCTCACATTCTGTTGGTTGCCTTTTAGTTTTGTTGATTGTTTCCTTTGCTGTGCAGAAGCTTTTTATCTTCATGAGGTCCCAATAATTCATTTTTGCTTTTAATTCCCTTGCCTTTGGGGATGTGTCAAGTAAGAAATTGCTACGGCTGAGGTCAGAGAGGTCTTTTCCTGCTTTCTCCTCTAGGGTTTTGATGGTTTCCTGTCTCACATTCAGGTGCTTTATCCATTTTGAGTTTATTTTTGTGAATGGTGTGAGAAAGTGGTCTAGTTTCAACCTTCTGCATGTTGCTGTCCAGTTCTCCCAGCACCATTTGTTAAAGAGACTGTCTTTTTTCCATTGGATATTCTTTCCTGCTTTGTCAAAGATTAGTTGGCTTTCTCCTCTAGGGTTTTGATGGTTTCCTGCTTTCTCCTGTAGGGTTTTGATGGTTTCCTGTCTCACATTCAGGTGCTTTATCCATTTTGAGTTTATTTTTGTAAATGGTGTGAGAAAGTGGTCTAATTTCAACCTTCTGCATGTTGCTGTCCAGTTCTCCCAGCACCATTTGTTAAAGAGACTGTCTTTTTTCCATTGGATATTCTTTCCTGCTTTGTCAAAGATTAGTTGGCCATACTTTTGTGGGTCTCATTCTGGGGTTTCTATTCTATTCTATTGGTCTATGTGTCTGTTTTTGTGCCAATACCATGCTGTCTTGATGATTACAGCTTTGTAGTAGAGGTTAAAGTCTGGGATTGTGATGCCTCCTGCTTTGGTCTTCTTCAAAATTACTTTGGCTATTCGGGGCCTTTTGTGGTTCCATATGAATTTTAGGATTGCTTGTTCTAACTTCGAGAAGAATGCTGGTGCAATTTTGATTGGGATTGCATTGAATGTGTAGATAGCTTTGGGTAGTATTGACATTTTGAAAATATTTATTCTTCCAACCCATGAACAATGAATGTTTTTCCATTTCTTATATCTTCTTCAATTTCCTTCATAAGCTTTCTATAGTTTTCAGCATACACATCTTTTACATCTTTGTAAAATCTTTAGATTTATTCCTAGGTATTTTATGCTTCTTGGTGCAATTGTGAATGGGATCAGTTTCTTTATTTGTCTTTCTGTTGCTTCATTGTTAGTGTATAAGAATGCAACTGATTTCTGTACATTGATTTTGTACCCTGCAACTTTGCTGAATTCATGTATCAGTTCTAGCAGACTTTTGGTGGAGTCTATCGGATTTTCCAGGTATAATATCATGTCATCTGCAAAAAGTGAAAGCTTAACTTCATCTTTGCCAATTTTGATACCTTTGATTCCCTTTTGTTGTCTGATTGCTGATGCTAGAACTTCCAACACTGTTAAACAACAGCGGTGAGAGTGGACATCCCTGTCGTGTTCCTGATCTCAGGGAAAAAGCTCTCAGTTTTTCCCCATTGAGGATAATGTTAGCTGTGGGCTTTTCATAAATGGCTTTTATGATGTTTAAGTATGTTCCTTCTATCCCGACTTTCTCGAGGGTTTTTAATAAGAAAGGATGCTGAATTTTGCAAATGCTTTTTCTGCATCGATTGACAGGATCATATGGTTCTTATCTTTTCTTTTATTAATGTGATGTATCACATTGATTGATTTGAGAATATTGAACCAGCCCTGCATCCCAGGAATGAATCCCACTTGATCATGATGAATAATTCTTTTTATATGATGTGGAATTCGATTTGCTAGTATCTTGTTAAGAATTTTTACATCCATATTCATCAGGGATATTGGCCTGTAGTTCTCTTTCTTTACTGCATCTCTGTCTGGTTTAGGAATCAAAGTAATACTGGCTTCATAGAATGAGTCTGGAAGTTTTCCTTCCCTTTCTATTTTTTGGAATAGCTTGAGAAGGATAGGTATTATCTCTGCTTTAAACGTCTGGTAGAACTCCCCTGGGAAGCCATCTGGCCCTGGACTCTTATTTGTTGGGAGATTTTTGATAACTGATTCAATTTCTTCACTGGTTATAGGTCTGTTCAAGCTTTCTATTTCCTCCTGATTGAGTTTTGGAAGAGTGTGGATATTTAGGAATTTGTCCATTTCTTCCAGGTTGTCCAATTTGTTGCCATATAATTTTTCATAGTATTCCCTGATAATTGCTTGTATTTCTGAGGGATTGGTTGTAATAATTCCATATTCACTCATGATTTTATCTATTTGGATCATCTCCCTTTTCTTTTTGAGAAGCCTGGCTAAAGGTTTATCAATTTTGTTTATTTTTTCAAAAAACCAACTCTTGGTTTCATTGATCTGCTCTACAGCTTTTTTAGATTCTATATTGTTTATTTCTGCTCTGATCTTTATTATTACTCTTCTTCTGCTGGGTTTGGGGTGACTTTGCTGTTCTGCTTCTATTTCCTTTAGGTGTGCTGTTAGATTTTGTATTTGGGATTTTTCTTGTTTCTTGAGATAGGCCTGGATTGCAGTATATTTTCCTCTCAGGACTGCCTTCGCTGCATCCCAAAACGTTTGGATTGTTGTATTTTCATTTTCGTTTGATTCCATATATTTTTTAATTTCCTCTCTAATTGCCTGGTTGACCCACTCATTCTTTAGTAGGGTGTTCTTTAACCTCCATGCTTTTGGAGGTTTTCCAGACTTTTTCCTGTGGTTGATTTCAAGCTTAATAGCATTGTGGTCTGAAAGTATGCATGGTATGATCTCAATTCTTGTATACTTATGAAGGGCTGTTTTGTGACCCAGTATGTGATCTATCTTGGAGAATGTTCCATGTGCACTCGAGAAGAAAGTATATTCTGTTGCTTTGGGATGCAGAGTTCTAAATATATCTGTCAAGTCCATCTGATCCAATGTATCATTCAGGGCCCTTGTTTGTTTATTGACCGTGTGTCTAGAAGATCTATCCATTGTTGTAAGTGGGGTATTAAAGTCCCCTGCAATGACCACATTCTTATCAATAAGGTTGCTTATGTTTGTGAGTAATTGTTTTATATATTTGGGGGCTCCTGTATTCGGTGCATAGACATTATAATTGTTAGCTCTTCCTGATGGATAGACCCTGTAATTATTATATAATGCCCTTCTTCATCTCTTGTTACAGCCTTTAATTTAAAGTCTAGTTTGTCTGATATAAGTATGGCTACTCCAGCTTTCTTTTGACTTCCAGTGGCATGATAAATAGTTCTGCATCCCCTCACTTTCAATCTGAACGTGTCCTCAGGTCTAAAATGAGTCTCTTGTAGACAGCAAATACATGGGTCTTGTTTTTTTTATCCATTCTGATACCCTATGTCTTTTGGTTGGTGCATTTAGTCCATTTACATTCAGTGTTATTATAGAAAGATATGGGTTTAGAGTCATTGTGATGTCTGTAGGTTTCATGCTTGTAGTGAAGTCTCTGGTACTTTGTCTCACAGGATCCCCTTTAGGATCTGTTGTAAGGCCGGTTGAGTGGTGATGAATTCCTTCAGTTCTTGTTTGTTTAGGAAGACCTTTATCTCTCCTTCTATTCTAAATGACAGATTTGCTGGAAAAAGGATTCTCAGCTGCATATTTTTTCTGTTCATCACATTGAAGATTTCCTGCCACTTCTTTCTGGCCTGGCAGGTTTCAGTAGAGAGATCCGTCACAAGTCTTATCAGTCTCCCTTTATATGTTACAGCACGTTTATCCCTAGCTGCTTTCAGAATTTTCTCTTTATCCTTGTATTTTGCCAGTTTCACTATGATATGTCGTGCAGAAGATCGATTCAAGTTACGTCTGAAGGGAGTTCACTGTGCCTCTTGGATTTCAGTGCCTTTTTCCTTCCCCAGTTCAGGGAAGTTCTCAGCTATGATTTCTTCAAGTACACCTTCAGCACCTTTCCCTCTCTCTTCCTCCTCTGGAATACCAATTATGCGTAGATTATTTCTGTTTAGTGCATCACTTAGTTCTCTAATTTTCCCCTCATACTCCTGGATTTTTTTATCTCTCTTTTTCTCAGCTTCTTCTTTTTCCATAAGTTTATCTTCTAGTTCACCTATTCTCTCCTCTGCCTCTTCGATCCGAGCCGTGGTCATCTCCATTTCATTTTGCTTCTCATTAATAACATTTTTTTAGCTCCTCCTGGCTGTTCCTTAGTCCCTTGATCTCTGTAGCAAGAGATTCTCTGCTGTCCTTTGTACTGTTTTCAAGCCCAGCGATTAATTTTATGACTATTATTCTAAATTCACTTTCTGTTATATTGTTAAAATCGTTTTTGATCAGTTCGTTAGCTGTCGCTATTTCCTGGAGATTCTTTTGAGGGGAATTCTTCCGTTTTGTCATTTTGGATAGTCCCTGGATTGGTGCAAAACTGCAGGGCACTTCCCCTGTGCTGTCTTGAATAATTTGCGTTGGTAGGTGGGGCCGCAGTTAGACCTGATGTCTGCCCCCAGCCCACTGCTGGGGCCACAGTCAGAATGGTGTGTGCCTTCTCTTCCCCTCTCCTAGGGGCAGGATTCACTGTGGGGTGGCGTGGCCAGTCTGGGCTACTTGCACACTGCCAGGCTTGTGGTGCTGGGGATCTGGCATATTAGCTGGGGTGGATAGGCAAGGTGCACAGGGGCGGGAGGGGCAGGCTCAGCTAGCTTTTCCTTTGGTGATCCGCTTTGGGAGGGGCCCTGCGGCACCAAGAGGGAGTCAGACCCGCACCGGAGGGATGGAACCACAGAAGCACAGCATTGGGTGTTTGCACAGTGCAAGCAAGTTCCCTGGCAGGAACTGGTTCCCTTTGGGATTTTGGCTGGGGGATGGGCGAGAGAGATGGCACTGGCGAGCACCTTTGCTCCCCGCCAAGCTGTGCTCTGTCCTCCAGGGCTCAACAACTCTCCCTCCCGTTGTCCTCCAGCCCTCCTGCTCTCTGAGCAGAGCTGTTAACTTATAACCTTCCAGATGGTAAGTCCGCTTGCTGTTGGAACACACTCTGTCTGGCCCCTCCGCTTTTGCAAGCCAGACTCGGGGGCTCTGCTTTGCCAGCGGGCTGCCCCTCCGCCCCGGCTCCCTCCTGCCAGTCGGTGTAGCGCGCACCGCCTCTCCGCCCTTCCTACCCTCTTCTGTGGGCCTCTCCTCTTCGCTTGGCTCTGGAGAATCCATTCTGCTAGTCTTCTGGCGGTTTTCTGGGTTATTTAGGCAGGTGTGGGTGCAATCTACGTGATCAGCAGGACGTGGTGAGCCCAGCGTCCTCCTACGCCGCCATCTTCCTCTATCCCTCCTGCCTTTATTTTGTTGTTTTTTAAGATTTTCTTTTAGTTTGCTATTTTTTTCTCTTTTCCTGAAATGGATCATATATTTGTTTACTTCCAATATTTCTTATTTGCTAATAAATTTATTTATAGCAAAACTTTGGCTTTGAACTTCTCTGGGCTTTAAATTTACTGGCTTAAAACCATCATTTAGGGGCGCCTGGGTGGCTCAGTTGGTTAAGCCTCTGACTCTTGGTTTCTGCTCAGGTCATGATCTCATGGTTTCATGGGTTTCCAGCCCCCAGTGTAGGGACTCTGCTGACAGAGGGGAGCCTTCTTAGGTTTCTGTCTCCTCTCTCTGCCACTCCCCCACTTGTTATCTCTCTCTCAAAATAAATAAAAATAAACTTAAAATAAAGTAATCACTTAGTTTAGTCATGTTTTTATTGGTCAGAAATTTACTGAGGGTTCAGCTGAAGGGTTGCTTTCAAAATAGTTTCTGTACTCATGACTGGCAATTTAGTGTCTTTCTTTCTATGTGGCATCTTATCCCCTAAGACCTCTCCATGTTTTTGGGGTTTTCCCATAATGATAGTCTTAGGTAGGGAGTCTTATGTGGAGCTTGGCCTCCCTAACAGGGAATATTCCAAGTGATATCCAGTCAAAAAAGCAAGCTGGCAAAAAGGCTTCATTTCTACATTGTTCTTTTGGTTAAAGCAATCAGATTTGTGACCCCTTCTTGTTGGGAGAATGTCCAGTTGTTTGTGGCTCTCTTTATTTCACCACACCCTCCTCATCTCTGTATCCTAGCTCTTTATTTTATGTTTCTAAATAATTTATCCTTTCAGGTCTCTTGTTAACAAGTTACTTTGGAATAGACTTAGTCTTGTCTTTTCTTTCTTTCTTTTCCCTCCCTCCCTTCCTTCCTCTTTCTCTCTCTCTCACTCTTTCTCTCCCTTTCTCTTCCTCTCTCTCCCTCTCTCTCTCTTTTATAAATGTTCACGCTATCATTTTAAAATATTTTCTAGTCTTCATTCTGTTGGACAAAATATGGCCAAAATAAATTTGATTTTTTAAGTTTAATTGAGACTTTCTTTGTGACCTACTATATACTTATTTTTTAATACTTCCTGAAGGAACTTGGTTTATTGAACTATTCAAATTAATTTCACTATGATTTTATTTATTTCCCTTTATTTTAGCTATGCATTTTAAATTCTTCCAATTGATATGAAATGTATCTGATTTATTTTATATTTGTTACAGTTCATGCCTTGTATATACCAAAGTTTTTAGGTTTATGAAGATGTTTAATATCTAATTTGTACCTTTACAACTTTTATTATAAAGCAGTATTGCTATTGTGTAATACATTATTAGTCTATTGTATCTAATAATAATACTAGCATCTATTCATCACATCATTCTTTTCTTATATGCTCTATATAAAGGTAACTGTTGTGTTTTCTATAAAGAATTCTTAATCACATAAGTTGAACTCCATTTAAGGGTTAACTATGTATCCCCCTAATGTGAGAGGAACAAATCCATATTTTGAAGGGAACAGAAGCTTTTTAACTTAAATAGCTAAACTTGCTTGCTTCAGTAATTTTTTTTAATATCCTTTGATTTGTGGAAGTCAGTCCTAGTGCTCCTGAAGTAATCACACAAGGGAAGTCTCATCTGTTGGTAGTCAGTCACAATTCAAGGAGAGACTTGTATAATCTCGTTTAGGATGGCAGAGTTTCCACATAGCAAATTTCAGAAAATGTCCCAAGAGGCAGCTTAGCAATAGCCACCAGCCGCAAGTCTATACAACAGCCAGCAAAGAAAGTACAAGCTGTCGCATAGAATTGCTTTCAAAAGGCTCTTTACTTGTTTGATAGAGGGACTTGGGATGCTTTGTTCTCTTTTGTTTCTTCAGAGCAAACCCCTTTTTCTTAGATTATGGCGTTCAGTTGTCACAGTAAATGCCTTGGTAAACTCCTTTCTCAATACCCTTTGACATAGTTTAATTTCATAGAATACTTAATCAAATTATATTTGATTATTGTGAGAATAATTATCTGGTTCAATGTGACCCTATGATTCTAAAATCAAGTATCAGTATATGTGGTTATGCATTTTCAGCTTATTATGCCCTCCTTAATCTAATCCCATTAAATGGAGGCTCCTGGGTGGCTCGGTTAGTTAAGTGTCAGACTCTTGATTTCGACTCAGGTCATGATCTCATGGTCATTGGATCGATCCCCACGTCTGGCTGTGTGCTGACACTGTGGAGCCTGCTTGGGATTTTTCTCTCCTTCTCTCTCTGCCCCTCCCCCACTCATCCCCCCCCACCTCTGTCTCTCAAAATGAATAAATAAATATTAAATGTTTCCATTAAACAGAAACATTAAGTAAAAGTAGTAGATAAAACAGCCCTAGAAATAATCAGGTTCCCAAATTAACTGAGTTTCTCACATTTGGGGGGAAAAATTTAAATAGTAATTTTATTTTAATTTTCTCACATATAATTCTCTACATAGTATGTAATTATCCTACATATGATAATATACTTAATATAATTTACTTTTGTATGAGACTTTTTGACAACATTTACCCTCAAGTGTATGAAATAAAGTTCAGATTTTCCAGTTTATATTTAATATACTTGGTAGACACATTTAGAATATGGAATGAAACTATTTTACACCACCTGGTGGTGGACAGCCCTAGATTTATATTCAATAGTAACAGTATTACATCATTATATTTATATCAGTATGTATGCTTTTATAATGTAGTTTCTGCTCACTCCATGATGTGTTGTGCTAATCACACATTGTGTGATGAGCTTCTACTGTAGTTTCAATTCTAGAGCAAAATATTTTAGTCATGATGAATAGATAAATTCTTAAATGCTATTTGAATGTCAGTGGGTTTTATGCATAGCTCTGCAATGTGGCTGTGATGTCAGAACACGCATCATTGCCTATTTTTTGATCTCCCCGAGTACTCCAAGATGTTAAGCTTTGAGTAATTTCATAATTTACTGACCTCAAATATGGGTTTTGCCCATTAATTTCCCTACTTCACGTAGATGAGAAAAATAGTATTTTCATCCATTGGAAATTATTTAAGGACTGTGTTCTCAGTTGAAGAAATTTGTTGGAACAGCTGAGAAATAAGATCCGTGTTTCTTTCTGGTGGCTCCTGTGGCTTCAGCGAAGGGCGGAATCAACAGTGTGGGTATTAGATGGATGGGAGGGAAGAATAAATCAACAGTGGAGTTAAACATGACACAAAATAAGTGTCCAGTTTAAGAATATATCAAATACAATTATTCAGTTTGGAATCCAGAAAAATAATATCTGTATTTGAATATCAGTAATGTGCCACTGAATGTATTAACAGATCTCAGCACATCTCGAGATTTTGGCGCCTTGAAGTAATGAAGCAATAACATTTTTTCAAGGTGCATGTGTGTTCAGTTGAATACTGTAGATAGATACTAGATTGCTATGCTTTCAGAGAAATCTATTACATTGGCAGCTTATATGTTTTTTTAACACCTCAATCTTGAATTTGCAATAGCATTTTAATTGTACAAAATGAGAACATTTAAAAATAGGGGTTTGGGGGCATGTATGATGTGTATGTAGGGAGAGGGAGAGCCACTGTGGAAACAGCTTAAAGCAGGAAAGTACTCAAGGGATACTGCAGTGTTTTGTATGATATGACTGAGCAGACACCAGGCAAGCTTGGAGGCTATCACCATGAATACCTTGATTTAAGTACTAATGAAATCGTGTTGTTTTAAAATCAGTCTGGGATTCAAAATGTGAAAAGAAAATCCCTATGTGCAGTTTAAAAAATTACTGAAATGGATTTTGAGAGAATCCTATCCTGTGGTTTTCAAGGATTCATAAATCATTCTCAGTTCTCACATGGTTTTGATGTAATTTGTCCTTTATAAATCACTGTAGACTGTGGACCTTCATTCATGGGGTTAAAAGGCCATACACTCAACAATGACACAGTGGTTTGTTGAAGATCAAGTTTCACCCACTGAGTGCCAGAGTCTAGCACTCGCCTCTCCCCTGCTGCTCCATGAATATTCAACCAAGTGCACCAAAGCTAAACACAGGAGTTATTTCACAGTCAGAAATTGGGGAAAAATCATATGCTTCAACTAGTGAAATTTTAAAAGCTTAGGAGAGAAAAAAGGAATATGTAAAAAGTATGTGGGATAAAGACAAGGTTTCTAAAGCAGACTACTTTTGCTGTCGCTGTTTTCAACATATAAATTATTACATTAAAGTGGACTCTCCATAACATCTGTGTTTGGTATATACCATTTGATGTTTTATGAATAGTATTTCCTGGTAAGGACATTGTTTTATGAATTAACAACAGATTTCCTAAAATGTTTAAAACGTTTACTATGGGAAATTAAAATGTATACAAAAACATTGAGAAAAGCAAAATAATCTCCCATATAACCATCACCAATTTAAACAATTGGGCATTTTAGTTGTTAATTGTTTCCTTCTCAGTGCAGAAGTCTTTTGTCTTGATGAAGTCCCAATAGCTCATTTTTGCTTTTGTTTCCCTTGCCTCCAGAGACATGTCTAGTAAGAAGTTGCTAAGTGCTGGGGAGGTAGGCTGGGTGGAAATGGGCATTAAGGGTGATGGGCATTAAGGAGGGTGCTTGTGATGAGCACTGGGAGTTATATGTAAGTGATGAATAACTAAATTCTACTCCTGAAACTAATATTATACTATATGTTAACTAACTAGAATTTAAATAAAAACTTGAAACATAAAAAACAAAACAAAACAAAAAACAACAACTATGTCACAGTGGCCTTTCTTATTCACTGGTAGCCTACCTTGTAAATCCCTTGGAACATTGTAAGCAAGGCCTAATGTCAGATAAGTTTAACTGTAAATACTTCCACATATATCTGTAAGAGAGAATTATTATTTTTTAAATAATACTAGATTGCTAAAAACATATATATAATAATTCCTTAATGTCATTAAATATCTAGTCAGTGTTGGCATGTCCTCAATTGTCCTAAAAAAGTGTTTTGTTTTATTGTTGGATTTTTAGTATCTTGATCTCGATAAGGTTCATATATTGTTAGCTATGTCTAACATTTTTAACATTTAGGTTCTCTATAACATTTGAGAGTTAAGTTACAAACTTGAAACCTCATTCCTACATTATAATTCAAATAAGAAAATTACATTGAGAGAATATTATTACATAGTGTACCAACTTTTCTTTATAGGAATACCAAAATTCTGGCCAGGATCCAAACCAGTAGAACATGTCACATTGAATTGTCTCCTTTAACCTGGAGTGCTCTCCTTTAATCTGGAATGCCCTTTTTGTCCTTCATAAATTTGAAATTTGGAGGAGTATAGACCAGGTTTTTCCTTCTTTCCCTTCCTTCCTTCCTTCCTTCCTTCCTTCCTTCCTTCCTTCCTTGTAAAAAGTCACTTAATTTGGGTTTGTATGATGTTTCCTCATGAATAGGAAAAGATCATCATCCATTCTGAGTAAGAATATCCAGAAATGATGTTTTATGCTTCTTAGTGCATCATCTTGGGAAGTATATGATTTTAGGATTGTCCCATGACTAATTTTGATTATTTGGCTAATATGGAGTCTGTGACTTTTCAATTACGGCATTATAATTTTTCACTTTCTAATCAGTGAGGAATTATGAGAAGAAACTTGAGACTATATAAAATGCTATTTCAGATCAAACATTACCCACTAGTTTTAGCATCACTAATGTCTCTTCTGTAATTCAATTATTACTATGATGTTTGAATTTCCAATTTTTTCAAGATGGAGTTAGGGATGCTGGTAATCAATATGTCTGACATTTTGGGTTGATATTCTGTTATGAGGAAGAGCTTCTATCCCTCCTAATTTATTTATTTAAACAAAATTTTTTGTTTATATGTGAATTTATGGATTTTGTTCTTATTCAATATACTAATAGCATTATTTTCTTTCTGTCTAAACTCTAAAATTTAAGCTTTAGACTGGTGGCTTTAACTAGTAGGAGACCCTACAAATGGGATCCTTTTGTAGGGATTTTTAATTGCTGACATAAAATGATATTCTAGTCTCATTTAATACTTCCCTGTTGTAGCCCCAGCTTAAGTCATCTCTCCAAGAAGCCCCGAGTCCATGTAAATATAAATTGATGATTACCAGAGGGGGAGGAGGGGGAGGCCTGGGCAAAATGAGGGTTGGAGGGTGGGAGATACAGACTTCCAGTCATGGAATGAATAAGTCACAAAAGGCACAGTGTAGGGAATATATAATGATATCATAATAGCATTGTATGGTGACACATGGTCGCTTCACTTGCGGTGAGCATAGCATAATGTATAGACTCGTCATATCACTACTTGTACACCTGAAACTAGTGTGATGTGGTATGTGAATAATACTCAAATTTTAAAAAATTATAAAAAAAGCCTCGGGTACTTTAGTAAAATATGTTATAAAAAAATAAATATATATGCTTACATATTTATGCATAGACACAAATATATTTATATAGTTTGCATGCTAGGTAGGATTATTTTCTACTGTGTATCCTTATTTTTGTTCCTTCTCAGCATACATAGCTAGAAAATGTGTTTATGCCTAATCAGTATTTATTAGACCAGCCATGAATTAATTCTAATCTGACACCATAGGTTTTATTCTAATTTCCCTTTTCTCTCTATTTGAAACAACCATCTCAACATATTTAATTATTAGCTGAGTTAAATACAGAAAGTAATCTCAAACCTGCTAACTCACACTGCTCAAAATCAAAACCAAAACAACCCCTACTATTTAGAGTCCAGTGTTCATTTATAGATTTCTTTTGGCCTGGTGGTAGTATATAGGCACAATACGTTGCCACAAATTATTTGGGTTCCTGAATTTCATCCCTTTTCACCTTCTTGAGGACTTTGTTCCTGCAATTATCCTGTTGTACCTACATTATCAGTTTTACCTTGTTCATTTCCATCAGCATACAAGGGTGCCTTATTGTCACTCATCTTAAAAATAAAAAAATGAAAAACTTCCTTTGACCCTTTCACCCATTTCTCTGCTTTCTTTATAGAGAAGCTTCTCAAAGTAGTTAATTATATTCACTAATTCCACTTTCTCAGCTTTCGTTCATTTTCTCCTCAACCTACTCTTTTTGGGCTCTATATACAGCCACACTATAAAAACAGATGTTGTTGAGGTCATCACTGATCACTTAACATACTTAAACTTTACTTCCCACTTAAAACATTTCTCTATACTTCTATGGCTATACTGAACTTATTTTCCTTGCACCTCATCGTACCCTCTTTGTCAGTGTTTGCCTAACCTCTGTATCTTAGCCAGAGCTATAAATTTAGGAATGTCCTTTCTTCTATTCTCCCTAGAATTTCTTCTTCAAAAGTGATCTCACCCACTTCCAAGGCTTAAAATAACATCTATACACTGATGACTTGACCCATAAATTCACAATGCTAACTACCACCTCTCCCGCGGAGCCTTAGGTATATATATGCACATAAATACTTGCTATTTCAACTTGCATGTCTAACAGACGCTTCAAGCTTCCCAAGGCTGGAACAGAACTATCCCCTTCCTAACTCTCTCTCTCTCTCTCTCTCTCCAATTCCTTCCAGGTTTCTCCATCTCAGTAAATTGCCTACTATCAATTCGTTATAAATCAGTTATAAATTTAGTAAACCTTGGGGTTCTCTAAATCTCTGTCTCACTTCCATCTCTCTCACACATCCAGTCTATCACTAAATCCTGATGGCTGTAACTCTGAAATATATTCCAAATGAGCCACCGATTGCCATCTCTACTACTGTATTTCTAGCAAAGCCACAAATAGAGTTCATCTCTCCTGCAGCACCCTTTCAGCAGATCTTTCTTTTTCGCTCTTACCTTTTCACGTTCAACTATTAACAAAGCAGGAGTAGTTTGGTGTACATCAGTTGATATCATTCCAGTTTAAGACTTTCCAGTGTTTTCTTTTTCTTCTTGAAACCTAAACAAACTAGAATTCCATTCCATAAACTGCAAGTTGCTGTTTGACTTGCTTTCTGCTTCCTTTATGACCTCATTCCACCAACTTCTACCTTTCCAATTATCAAACTTTTCCATTTGATGCTAGGTGATAAGTGAATTCAATTCAGGGGGAGAGAGTAGAAAGTCTTTTATTAGCTTCAAAAACAAGACAATCTCTAGAATCCAGCTTTCATATTGTAAGTGATAAAATTGTCATTGCATTTTAATTTCTGTGTTTAATTATGTTTAAGTGGAGGAGGAAAGAGCAATTTTACTCCTCAAAATCTCCAAAAACTAAATAGCAAATATATGCATAAGGATATTTGACATATTTACATTAATTTTAAAGTAACATCTTTACAATATTGACTTATATGTGGTATATACTTCCTGATTTAAAGCTTTATTAAAGTAGGTCCCCTACTTCTGATTTACAGTTACGTTATAACATTATAGCTCACAAGTAATGAGCATTTACTATATGCCAGGCATGGTGTTAAATAGTTTACATTAGTTATCTCATGCTTTTCGTGTATCTTTCTATACTTCTCTTGTTAAATATAACTCCTAGTTGTTTTATAGTCCTCTAATTAATAAAAGAAATAGAATTGTTTTCCAGATTTTATTTTTACATTTAAAATTTCTCTTGTATAGTTTATAGTTTATATGAGTTATAACTCAGCATATATTTTAAATGCTCAACTTGATTCCATTTACATTTCTTACCATATAATTGTGATTGATCTCATATCTGTCATTTTTGTATGTTTCAACTGCAGTGCTTACTTGAGATTTTCTCAGTATTCCATAAATTTTCATTGTGGTTTGTGTTTTATTTCCTCCTTCAGGAAAATGGGGAACACATTTATAATTTGTCTACTGTAGAGCCTAGTTTTATTGGAGAAAAAAAAGTCTGTTATAATTGCATTATAATTATCTTTTTCAGTATTTACTGTTATTGACTTATTACATGTAAATTTTATTGTGGTTTGTAACTGTATCATTATGACAATTAACCACTTCCATTTCTAATATTTCAGTGTTCATCTGAAAGCCTTGAATGCAATAATTTTCCTACCTCTGTGCTACCTTGCTTCTTATTTTGGTGAACAATAGGCCTTCTTTTATATATCCTTTCATTCTTTATGGATGATACAGGACCTTCTTCAAGTAAATTGTTAGGAATGGTTTATACATAACCTCTGTCCTTCCAAGTTAATAGAACCAGTTTGATTTGCAAGAAATCCCTCCAACTGTTTCAATATTATATTACCTTCCTAGGAAGGAGAATAATGTATGAATTCTTGCTGTCCTCCACCATTTCTTTTTCTAATCTACATAGTGTTTAGCAGATTTTTTTTTCCAGTGGTGGTTAACACCATTCCTACTCTTTCCATTTCAACACTAATTGAGGCCAATTTATGATCCCATCTCCAATTCTGCTTCTTCTTGGTCACTTTAGTCAACTTCTGCAGGATGAGTTGGAAGCATACTTGACTCTACCTTATTTTTCAGAGATCAGTGCTTCAGTTTGTGTGTGTGTGTTATTTTTTTCTCTCTTAAGTTTGAATTCAAACATTTGAATTTTTGGATGTCCATTTTATGGTATTCGCATTTACCAGAATCCCACCAACAGTCAAGATAAAATAGACTATCACATTATCTAATTGACCATTCAGTTGACATGAATAGTTAATTTCAAAGAAAAAAAAAGAAATGTTGTCAAAAAGTTAATTTCTTTATGCTTCTTCAAAAAAGTCATGTTTTTAGCCTAACAGGGTTTTAATATCAGTTTATGTTAGGTGTTTAGTCTATATTATGGATGGACATGTTTTATTTTCTCTATACATCTATGTCTTTGCACTTTTATGCTTTTGGCTTTTTTATAGCCTTTATTTGTTCTAGGCCCATTATGAGATTGTTTTGTTTTGATTCACTACTGTGGGGGAAAATAACTTGTATTTAAAAAATAACTTTGATTTGGGTGATAGTTATATGGGACTATATATTTGTCAGAAGGCATTGACCTACACACTTGACATCCATGCATTTCACTTATGAAACTAGAAATACAGTTTAGAATTACTAGGATTCTTGGAATAAAGAATGAACTACTGATATATCAATCTGGCTGAAGCTCAAAAAAAAAAAAAAAAGTATTATATTGAATGAAAGAAGCCAGACACAAAAGAGTACATCCTTTATGGTTCTATTTATAAGTTTCAAAAACATGAAAAACTAATTTATGGTGATAGAAATTAGTACACACATATACACACAAAAAGAAATTAGAACACTAGTTTATCAGGAGGAGCGATGAGGACATCTGACTGGGCCCATGAGAGAACATTCTGAAAGATGGGTATATTTTATAACTTGGTTGGAGTGTTAACAAAACATCAATCTGTGCACTAAAATCTGTACATTTAATTATACCTAAATTTTACCTTAAAAGTTAGTAATAAAGCTGTGTAGTGCAGAAGAAATATGGTTGATGGTTGATAGTGGGAAATTGATTTTCTCTTCCTCTTATTCTGTGGAAAGTGTAAAAATATCATGCCCCTTACTGTGAGGAAGCCAAAAGCCCCCAAGTTTTTGGATAGCCAATCGTCATCATTGTAGAGGACTCCTTAACCATCATTTCCTATTCTGATAGCTCATTTCTACTTCAACTTTGTATTTATAGAAGCTGTAATCAGTGTATTACCAACTCCTCTTTTCAGTAAAGTAAGCCCCATCTACCAGAAATATACAACAGAAGGAATAAAATTGGCATTCTTTTAGAGTAACCTATGAATTAAAAATTGAACTGTAACAATGATCTGTTGAAAATAGATCAAGGATAAAGCCCCACATTCAAGCCCCAGAGTGAACTAAATGAGGGCTAATTAAATATTAGTTAAGGTTTTTTTTTTCCTATTAAGACTATGTACTCAAGAAAATGTTGAAAAGTTATCTTTATTAAGAACAGACTAAAAAGTTTGTATTGTCTGATCTCAGTTCCTTTAGGATTCATTTTATTATTCTCCAACTTCTTGAGATATTAAGGAGTTATTAAGATAGGTAGCAATCCATAAGCTCAATTTAGCTTCAGTTAGTAACAGGACTGTTAGCAAACACTACTCTCACTATTTTTTTTTTCTTACAATCCTCCAGAGACCAACTAGCAACAGACAAAACAAAAAAGAAAAAGAAACAATGGAAACTTACAGATAATACCACATCTATCTCTCTCTTAAAGTACATTGTGGCTGGGAAGAAAAAAACACAAAAAATACCAATTTACAATTAGTAGAAATGCCACAAAATACTTAACTTGAAAATTATGTACACACTCTCTTCGAAGTAAAACACAACAAACAAGCAACAAAGATATTCTCTTTATTGCCGTGGAAAGTCTGTCTAGCCCAGTATAATTTGTGAACTCAACTGTTTTCTGCTCCTGTACCTTCTCTACTTAGTCACTCTTCATTCATTGGACAGACTATTACAGAAATAAGAAAGTCAAGGAGAAAGAGAAAAAGGGACAATACATATGCACTATAGACAGGAACATGTCACTCTAACAGAAGGAGAACCAAAAACCACAATGTTCTGCTGTAATCTCTGACATTGTTTTTGATAATTACTGATTGGATCAATGTATTTTCTGTATGGGCATGTGTGTAGTAAAATTTAATACATACATATGTATTAAAAACGTCCTGCTCTGTTCAAAAGAAATACCCGAAGAGGAAAATATCTAGTGATTTATGTTTTGTATTGTGTATTGTTTCTTTTTTCCTCTGGTAAAACGTTTGAGCACACTATAGCATTCATATTTGTGAATTTCTGTTTGAACTCATGCCATGTGGCAATTTACAGCACAAATCTCCCTCACTTTGAATTGCTCTAAGCTTCATATATGGGAATGCAAGTCTGGGAAACTACTACCACTGAATATACCTGTTGGTTATTCTTAATTGTTCATTGACAAAGCTTAAATATTTCTGTTACTAAAAAAAGACCTTTAGTAGGACAATAGTTAACTATTTTATCTCTGAAAAAAAATGGCAGAGTGCTGTAGGATTTAGTTACAAAAAAAATAATAATGATAATTTTTCTCCGAGAATGAGTGGTTCAGGCCGAGTAACCAGCCTTCCTGGTGCCTTTTATCATTACACAGGAATTGATTAGTATGAAATACATAGGCTATTATTAGATCACACATACAAAGTTACATGGGCTTAAAACAACATGTGACTTATATTTATATTTTTTCATTATTATTTAGTATAATTCATTATATTGTTTTGTTCATAGCATGACATAACAACACAGATTTCCACCACAGCATCTCAAAGTTTCTTACCATGAGGGATTGATGAGCATTTCACCTTAGCCATGATGTCTTATGTATATCTCAAAAGATGCTTATTCTCTATTAATGATATTTATTTATTTATTTATTTATTTATTTATTTATTATGCTTTATTCAAACATGTTCACAAGTACAAAGGTAGAATGGGAGGGAGAGGGGTGGTTTGAAATGTCTACTCGACTTATTCAAAACCTCACATCATATCACATATATCTAGAACAATTTGTCTTATCTATATTTAGCATGAATTATAAGGCATGTTTTTTTTATTTCTCTTTGTTAAAACACATCTATCTTTCTGTTTCAAAATACTTAGTCATAATAATATGTTCTCCTAAAAGTTTTTGAAATTTTACTTCTTAATGTCACTGATAGCTGTGTCAGAAAGTCTCAAGTCATCTTCTCCTCCCTTCAATTCCTACAGACCTTGCCACTATGTACATAACTTCCTCTAGAAATTGAAACTGAGAGTTTATGTCATGAAAGGGTCTTGAATTTTATCAAACACTTTTTCTGCATCTATTGAAATGATCTTGCAATTTTGAACCCTTGTTTAATATGGTGTATCACATACTTGATTTTCATATGTCTAATTATCTCTGCATCCCAGGAATAAATCCTACTTGGTCATGGTGTTTGATTTATTTAATGTATTGTTGAATTTAGTTTGCTAGTGTTTTGTTGAGAATTTTTACAACTGTGTTCATCAGAGACATTGGTCTGTAATTTTCTGGGTTTTTTAGTGTATTTGTCTGATTTTGTCATAAAATGAGTTTGGAAGTGTTCCCTCTTCTTCACATTTTTGGAAGAGTTTAAGGATTAGTTTTAATTATTTTTCAAACGTTTGGTAGAATTCACTAGTGAAGTTGTTTGGTCTTGGGATTTTCTGTGTTGGGAGGTTTTTGGTTACTGATTCAACCTTCTCATTTGTTATTGGTCTGTTCAGTTTTTCTGTTTCTTCATGATTCAGTCTTAGTAGGTTGTATGTTTCTAGAAATTTATCCATTTCTTACTGGTTATCCAGTTTGTGGTGTATATATTATGCCATAGTAGTCTCTTATGATGCTTTTATTCTTGTGGCATCAGTGTAATGTCTCTTTCATTTTTCATTCAGTTTATTTGAGTCCTATTTTTTCTTAATTATTCTAGCTAAAGATTTATCAATTTTGTTTATCTTTTCAAAAAACACAACTGTTACTTTCATTGAGCTTTTCCTATTGTTTTTCTTTTTTCTATTTAATTTATTTCTATTATAATTTATTATTTCCTTCCTTCTGGTAATTGCTTTTGTTTGTTTGTTTGTTTGTTTGTTTGTTTTTGCTGAATCCTTGAGGGTAAGGTAAAGTTGAATTAAGGACTTGGATAGATATTTCTCAAAAGAAGACATGCAAAGGCCCTACAGGTATATAAAAGAATTTCAAAGTCACTAATCATCAGTGAAATGCAAATAGAACCACAATGAAATATCTTCTTGCATCTGTTAGAATGGCCATGAAAAAAAAAAAGAACAGTTGGCAACGATGTGGAGAAATTGGCACCCTTGTACACTGTTGGTGGGAATGCAAAATGGTGCTGCCACTATGGAAAACAGTATGGAAGTTCTTCAAAAAATTGAAAATATACTACCTTTTGATCCAGCAATCTCACTTTTGGATAATTATCCAAAAGAATTGAAATTATATCTTGAAGACATATTAAAATTCCCACATTCATTGCAGCACTACTCAAGATGTAAAACAACCAAGATGTAAAAACAACCTAAAAATTAATCAGTAGATGAATGGATTTTAAAAAGTGGTATATATATTATATGCACTGGAATATTATTCAGCCTTTAAAAAGGCAGGAAATCCTTTGACATACAACAACATATATGAACTTTGAGGACATTATGCTAAATGAAATAACTCACAGAAGGACAAGTGTTGCATGAGTCCACCTATATGAGGTATCTAAAATAGTCAAACTCATAGAAGCCAAAAATAGAACAGTGGTTGCCAAAGGCTGGAGGGAGTGGGGAGTGGGAACTCGCTAATCAACAGATATAAAATTTATGCAAGATGGATAAGTTATAGAGATCTACCATACAACATTGTACCTATGAATAATAATCCTGTATTATATTCTTAAAAATTTGTTAAAAGTGTAGAACACATGAAGAGAATAGAAAAGGAAAGAAACCGCAGCTATTCTTTCTGTGGGTTAATGGGAAAGGTACTGGTATCTTCGTTCATGTTAAAGACCCACCTTGCCTTCCAGTATTTAGCCATTAAAATGAAAATTACTTGAAGGGTAACTGTGCCTTAAAACACATGGTTACTTTTGCTGTATATCTGAAAATTTCCACACACACAAAAGGTTTTCTAAGGGAAACTATTGTAACTATGTGGCAAAAGGAAGGAAAATTAAAAATTTAAAAGGCTCTGATTATTGGCAATTATTGTGCAGTGAACTCAATTGCTCAATTTTTATATTTGCCTGATTTTTTTAAATTTATAAATGAAAGATAGTAAACGCTCAAAACGAAATCTAAGCAAACACAGAACATACAAAAATCTTGGTTAGTACAACTTAGGTAAGGTGTACAGACCTTTGTCTCAGAGAATGGTGCTTCAAGTTCCTGGCCCAATTGGAGGACTTGTCCTCCTAGGTCTCCTGAGGTGTATAAACTGTGCAACTAACTAGCCTTCATGAGATGAACAGTTCTGTAATTGGTGCAGGAAGGGGTTAAGTCTGGGCCAATGACCTAGGAAGGTGGCAGCGCTTTGTATGTTGGGTGGGGTTGGGGGTACAGTTGCAGGCTAGTTGTGCATGTTTGACAGTGTCCTGGGGAAGACAATGACTTCAGCATGATCACTAATGCACATTGTGCGTGAGTTATTAGGACACCTTGAATCTAAGAAAGATAGCAGACCTCCTAGCCACTGGTTGCCATACTCTGGCTTTTGACAGTGTCTCTGTTCTTATTATTATATTTCATAAAATGAAATCTGGAAATTTAAATGCTAGGTTTTACTTTATGTAAAATTTCTGAATTTCTCATTACAGCGATAAAATTAGATAAACCTAGCATGCCACATAAACCTATCTATGCATTATTCAGTGGAAACTCATATACACCGTTCTTTTTAAGCTCAAAAGCCTTATCAACTTTGTTTCCTTAGAAAAGCATTTAAGGTTCCCAAATTGATGGAATAGTTTGAGAGCAGCCTAAACACCACCTTGGAGATTTTAACACCATTGTCATAGCAAGAAATGAAAAGTAGAGTGTTTAGTGAGGAGGGATAGTGGCGGCTTGTCAACTCAGAAAATGCTTCTCCTGAAATATCACTCTTCAAGGTAGCGTTTCCAAATGGGTTTAAGAAAAAAAAAAAAAAAAACTCCCTGAGAATATACCTTGGTGAATAAGCAAAGGCTTGTTTCAATCAAAATCTTCTCTGAGAGATGTTCTTTTTCCCTTCTCAAATAAATTTTTTTTAATGTACCTTGCTTATTTGCATTTTCAGATTCAAGAAGAAAAATGGGAGTAAATTGACACACCTAGTTTGAAAAGAAATGGCAAACACATAGTGACATCTCAAGTTAGTTCTTTGAAAGAGAAAAATGCGGTTTTAATTGTTTACTGTGGTTTTCCAAATTAGATGCTTTTATCTCAGTTTGTAGAGTTCCCAAATGAATTTACTTATCAAATTCCATTCCAATGTATAAAGATATGAAATACATTCCTCCTAGTCAGTGATTAGCTTTCTTAATCATTTTTTAAAATTATAGATCAGGGGGCGCCTGGGTGGCTCAGTCAGTTGAGCATCCAACTTCCACTCAGGTAATGATCTCGCGGTTTGTGAGTTCGAGCACTGCCTCGGTTCTGTGCTGACAGCTTAGAGCCTGGAGCCTGCTTTGGATTCTGTGTCTCCTCCTCTCTCTCCCCTTCCCCTGCTCGTGCTCTGTCTCTCTGTCTCTCTGTCTCTCTCTCTCAATAATAAATAAATGTTAAAAAATTTTTTGATAAAATTATAGATGAGGAAGTATAGCTTTTTGGGGTTTTTTTATGTTTATTATTATTATTATTTTTTTTTTTTTTTGAGAGAGAGAGCGCGCGAGCATGAGCAGGGGAGGGGCAGAGAGGGAGGGAGACACAGAATCCGAAGCAGGCTCCAGGTTCTGAGCTGTCAGCACAGAGCCTGAGACAGGGCTCAAACTCTTGAAATGTGAGATCATGACCTGAGCCAAAGTCAGCTGCTTAACCAACTGAGCCACCCAGGCACCCCAGCTTTTTGTTAATAAAATGTAACTGTGTTACAAATCTCCATGTTTATAACTGTATGCTACAGCTTTTTCTATTTTTCCCTCAGTTCCATTATCCTCTCTAGTAATCATTATACTACTTTTTAATTGCCTGTGGCCCAAGTTTTCCAAAACCAAATTCCATAAATGGGTCACCAAATTTCTGGACATGAGTTTGAAATTAAGTAATTTAAAATTCAGATTATATTTTCAACAAATAAGGAAATAAAGAATGCCTCCTAAAAATTTTGTGTGTACCTTTGTTATGTATCTAAAATTTTATTTTAATGAGCAATTGATTAGATAATAAAAATCAATAATGTCAGAGATAAATTTTGGATTCCAGACACCACTACAATTTGTTTAGGATAGAGGTTGCTATTAGGAAAATAGCCGCCAGGCCTCAGTGCTGAGAGATATCTAGAGCTAAATTCTGATTTTCCCTGGTAATAGAGAAGAGGCAAAGATCATCTCTCATTCGTCACTTTATACCTACCTATTATTTGTTGAACTTTTTTTCTAGAGAGAAAGCTATAAGACATGGTTAGAGAATTATTGGTCATTGTTGGAGCAGTGGTCTGAGCAGACACACAGTGATCTGGTTTGTACGTTGTCTTGCCCAAGATGGATTGGGTGAGGAGGCAAGGTGGCTAGCCATATGGAGGAAAGAGGAATAGCACTAATGTGTATTAAGACAAACTCTATACTAGACATTTTGCATATTATTATCTCATTTTCTTCTATCTATAACCTTGCAAAGTAAGTTTAATTCATGAACCTATATCATGTTTTAGTTCCCACACAAGATAGGCAGATGTCAGAACTGGAATGTAAACCAAAGACTGAATTCTTTTCATTAAACCAGACTGCCTCCTTTAAGTTGAAAGGTCATGATCTACAGAAATACACTCATATTCTCTGAATGAAGAACTCTGCACTGTCAGTGTGAATATAATAAGCAAATCAGATAGACATGTTAAATCACTGTATACTGAGAGGTTATAGGATGTGTATGCCCTGGATTAGAAGTTCAGGTCTTAAAGTCCAAAGACTAAGATTTATTCCCTGCTTTATCATTAACTGTATGCACTTACACAAATCAGCTTCACTGACTATCCCTTCCTTTAGCTCCACACTCTCTTCATGGCAGTTTTGTGAGGATCAAATGAGATGCTGTGTTTAATGGAATTTTTAAACAATAAAGCATTATGCACATCTTTATTATGAACAAAGAAGTATTGTTAGAGTGGTAGTTTCATACCCAAATACCTACAGCCCAGGTATTATAATGTCACCTTAAATTTTATTATCTCAACTCTGGATGTTTTAAACTTGAGTATTAAATACGTAGGGATATTCTCCATTTACAAAGGGATATATGGTTTCCTTCAACTTTTTTTAGAATCATCCTATGCTTTAGGTGTATTTTTATTTTATATTTTCTGATAGAGATTTGTTTGTTGTGCAGGAAATGTTTTTTCTTTCCTCTTTATTTTCCTATGAGGGAAATGGCAGCATAAGTATAAAGAATGAAAATTGGCATCTGATACCTGTTCTCAGAGTTAGGACACCGTAGGGAAGGCTTGACACACTGGCAGCCTAAAAAAGCACATGTCCTGTGTCTATATGAGAAGATAGATCCAGTGTAGACACATTTCTCAATTTTTATTTTTATTTTTTTTAAGTATTTATTTATTTATTTATTTATTTTGAGAAAGAGAGAGAGAGACAGTACGAATGGGGGAGAGGCAGAGAGGGAGAGGGAGAGACTCCCAAGCGGGCTCCTCATTGGCAGTGCAGAACCCAGCACGAACCCACAAATAGTGAGATCATGACCTAAGCTGAGATGAAGAGTTCGATGCTCAACCGACTGAGCCATCCAGGCATCCCCAGATTTCTCACCTTTTGAAAAGGAGTCTCTGATCCAGAATGTTTGCAATTAAATCTAAAAACTAAAGACCATCAACTAATCATATATATGTCTATATATATGCATATATGTATATATAATATTCCTTATTGGGTATAATATTAATATATAATATACTAACATTAATATATAATAATATATGCATATATATGGTTCATATACGTATTCATATATTCATATTTAGATTTGTATATACGTATGTGTGTATATGTGTGTGTGTGTGTGTGTGTATATATATATATATATATATAGAGAGAGAGAGAGAGAGAGAGAGGGAAACATATAAAATCATTGTGAAGGACAGGCCATGGCAGTGGCAGTGATGGGAGGTCCAGGCCAAAGTTTCAGCAATAATCTCACAGAGAGATGATAGTAACCCCGACACTGAAGTGAGAAGAGTCAAGAAAGGAAGAAGCACATGGATTTAAGATATCTTATTCCAGAAGAACTAATATAATTGACTGAAAAAATGCAGGGGTGAAGAAAAAGAAGCATTAAGAAATGACTGTAAGGTTTTTAGCTTAAGCATCTGGATAGATAGTGCTTCATTTTTACCAACTTGAGGAATATTGAGGTGGAGCTAATGTAGAGCAGTGGGAAACAGCTATTTGTCTGGGGTGTGTTAAATTTAAATGCGTGTTGTTAAATGTTGTTTAAATGCAAATGTTAAATGTTGTTATGCAATTGCAGATTCCAAATATATATGTATATGTACGTATGTGGATGTGTGCATGTGTGTGTGTGTGTTTGTACTAAGTACCAAAAATGTCCTCTAACACCCAACCTGAAAAAATTTTCTGCCACTATTCTGTTGAGGACAGAAAATGTCATTTTATAGCATTGGTTTGTAAGTCCAGTTTTCAAGTCTGAGCTCTTTGGCATCACCGAGCCTTGATTTAAGATGGTTACAGAGCTCTGTATGGGTTTCAGAGGCTCAGTTGTATGTTTAATGATTGTAGGAACAGGCACTTTTTGGCATTTGTTTGGCCAGTGGGAGCTCTGCATGAGAACATGTTTTTCTTGCCTGCCAAAGGGTGTTTGAGTGTTTGAGTGGCCTGCCGAGCAATCTCTCCAGGAGTATGATCAGAAACCACGTGGCCAACAAAAATCTCCCTGTTTCAAACAAATGAAGACTGCAGAGAATATTTAGCCAGGAAAGAATGAAAAAGGGATGGGCTACAGGTGGGCATATGCTTTTAGTTAAGGGGTCAGAGAAGACTTCTTTGATTTCGTGTCAGAGAAGACTTCTTTGATTTGGTGGCTGCTTATAAACTGAATGTGTTCCCCCCAAATTCATTGGAAGCTAACCCCCAAGGTGATGGTATTAGAAAGTGGGGCCTTTGGGAGGTGATTAGTTCTTCCAGATAAAGCCTTCATAAATAGGATTAGTGTCCCTATGAAAGAGACCCCTTAGAGCTCCCTTGCTCATTTCTTCCACATGAAGACACAGAGAACAGACTATATTAGTGAACCAGGAAGCAAGTTCTCAGCAGACATCGAATCTGCAGATGCCTTGATTTGGGGCTTTTAGTCTTCAGAGCAGAGAGAAATAAATTCTGTTATTTATAAGCCACTCAGTCTATGGTATTTTATTATAAAAGCCCAAATAGACTAAAACAGTGGCCTTTTTATATATATGTTGCAAATATTTTCTCCCCCTCTTCTATTTTTCTTTGAACTTTATCATGAGATTTTATATAAATATAATCATTTTGATATTGTGTAACAAATCAGTTTTTGTAGATTTGTTTTAAAGAATTTATATGCTTCAACATCATAAATGTATTCTACTCTATATTTTTATATTTTTGTGGACAGTAAAGTGTAGTAGAAATGTAACTTCTTTGGGAGCTGATCATTTTTCCAAATTATTTTTCCAAATAATTTCCAAAATATTTCTTAATTAGTCAACACTTCCCCACATATTTTAAATGCCACCTTAATCATATTAAATTCACATATGCACATATATCTTTAATACATTCCTTGTCAAGCTTGGAATAAGGAGTGGGAAGACATTGAAGATGAAGAGTACTGAACCTTACAGGACCATGTTATTATTTGAGGCCATATTTGATTATTTAGTGTAAATCGTTGCTAGTAATTACTCTTTTCAGAGTTGAATATCATTATAATGTCTTTCTTTTAAACTTAAGTTTTAGGAAAACATGGCATTTCTGGAACCAGTATGCTCCTTTAAAAATATATCTCCTTTGGGACCTGGGTGGCTCAGTTGGCTAAGTGTCTGACTTTGGCTCAGGTCATGGTCTCGCAGTTCATGAGTTCAAGCCACATGTCGGGCTCTGTGCTGACTAGCTCAGAGCCTGGAGCTTGCTTCGGATTCTGTGTCTCTTCTCTCTCTGCCCCTCCCCCACTCACACTCTGGTCTCTTCCTCTCTCTCTCTGTCTCTCTCTCTCTCTCTCTCTCAAAAAATGAGTAAGCATTCAAATTTTTTTTCATATCTCCCTTCATTGGCAATGTAAATTTTATAATTAATCATATGTCTTTTTTCTTTTGCCCACAAGAAAGTACTGAACCAAATGTGTAGCCCAACTTTAAAAATTTTGTTTGAGTCATATCTATATAGTTGCTTAATTCACTTTTATTCCCTATAATTATGTATTCTTTGCTGTGATTTTTTTATTGAGTGTAATCTAAGAAAACTGCCTCAAATTTTCTGTGAAGTTTATCTGAGGAAGGTTATACTTATGACATATCTAGACAGCTTAAAACACAAACAGCACAACAATATAAACAATTGTGGAAATAGCAGTGAAGTGTATTAATGGTAACAGAAATAAAATGAAGCCAGGGATGAAGCACATGCCATAAGGTCCTTCACACTTGTTAGAATTGGGCCACAAATTTGCTCTGAAGTTCTAGCAATCACAGTCAAGGGAGAAAGATCTTCAGTTACATGATTCACAGTGCCCAAAGTTGAGAAAAAAGTTAGGGGAGTCTAACTATTCCCATTTCTAAGACCTCAGTGAATCTTGTCCTGTGAATCCTCATAAGAACAATACATTGTGGTGTGTAGAATGCTATCATCAACAATGTCCCTACAATAAACAACCCTAATATTTCTTCTCTGACAAGTACCCACAGAGCAGAGACTTTATGGCACTAATTCAGAGAATCCCATACGGTTTAATAGTAAAGTCATAGTGGACAGGGTTAATTCTCTTTTGTGAAAGCTGAGGCGCCAAATGGAGACTCATGTCTGAACGACAGGCTGCTCTACCTACGTATAATTAGAGTGGATGACATGAACATATAAATAAACAAACAATTATTAATTCCAGTGTTAGTAATAAGTACAATGTTCTCTTTAGAGACGATGTTTTAGTGAGTTTACATGTGTATTGCCTTGCACAGTGGGGATATATCCAGTATGTTAGTATTCTATATACAGTAGAGCAAGGTGTTTTATAATAACATTTAACCATGATCTGAACTGAACAAGACACTTAAGTTTTTCTAAATGAATAATATGGGTGCCTGGGTGGCTCAGTCAGTTGAGCATCCGACTTTTGGTTTAGGCTCAGGTCATGAGCTCACGGTTCGTGAGTTCAAGCCTTATGTCAGGCTCTGAGCAGGCAGTGCAGAACCTGCTTAGGATTTTCTCTCTCTCCCTCTCCCTCCCTTCCTGTCTCTCTCACTCTTTCTCTCTCTGCTCTTCTCCCACTCGCTTTCTCTCAAAATAAATAAATGCACTTAACATTTTTTTTAAATTAAAGAAATAAGTAAATAATAGAATTGATAGCACTTAACCTGCAGGGATATTATAAAATAAGTGTAATGAGTGTTTGAGAGGCACTGCATATGTACTTTCTATAAACATTCTCAGAAGTGCATGCATTCCATGTAAAGCAATAATATTGACAAATTATTGTAAAATTGCTAGTATTCTGTTTAATGACTCAGGTTCTATATTACAGTGCATATTTATTATGCTTTTAAAATTGCATGTTGGGGCACCTGGGTGGCGTCTGACTTCGGCTCAGGTCATGATCTCACAGTTCATGAGTTTGAGCCCCACGTAGGGCTCTGTGCCAACAGCTCAGAGCCTGGAGCCTGCTTCGGATTCTGTGTCTCCCTCTCTCTTTCTTCCCCTCCCCCACTCACACTCTGTCTCTCTCTCTCTCTGTGTCTCTCTCTCTCTCAAAATAAAAACACTAAAAAAATAAATAAAAATAAAATAAATAAAATAAAATAAAATAAAATTGCATCTTGGGCTTTAATAATGCCTTTTAACCAAGGCTTTGTAAAACATAATAAAACTACCAAAGACTCCAACAACCATAGAAATCACATATCATATAACACCATTTTAAGAAGCAGATATGTCTTACTGCTGCCTTGCCCGAGTAACACTTACATGAATGTACATTTTGCACATCAAGTTTTAAAGCTTTTTTCTCCAGCTTAAAGCTGTCTTTAGACTTAGCATAGGAAATGAATTGGTATGAAAGAATATTATTCTGTACTCAAGATGCACCTGCATATAAAATCATTGAACTGTGGTGATATCACCAGTAATCCAGCATACACATATTTTGAGATATTTTCATAAAGTCTGCTTTGCTTTGCTACAACCACTTCTTTCTCATGGCTAATGGAACATACAGGCAAGCTCGTTAAGTTCGATTTTATGTAACCAATGAAATAGGAAATAAACTATACTATTACCTTAGTTTGATTAGCACTATAATATAGTCAACCTATGTAATCAGGCTGAAGGACAAAATATAACAGGTAAAATAAAACTCTGCCAGAAGAAAATACTATTGTATCTCTGGATTTCTTTTTTGGGGAAGTGTGTAATTTTCCATAATTTGCATTATAAAAATCTGTAGTCCTTAATACCCTTAATATTCAAAGTTTAATCATTTTGTCTGTTTTTTATAAAGTTAATGATAAAAGTCTATTTTAAGGGGCACCTGGGTGGGTCGGTCAGTTAAGAGTCTGACTAGTTTGGCTAAGGTCACAATCTCACAGTTTGTGAGATGGAGCCCCTGTTGCGACCGGCGCAACAAACACCGAGATCAGAGTCTTGAGGGTAGGGGAATGTAAGAAGAAAAAGAGAGAAGAGAAGCCAGTTTGGGAACAGGAGGGTCCCCCGGGCTGATGGCCCAAGTGACGGCTTTATTGTTGCTGTACACAATCTTTTATAATATAAGACTCTTATGGATCAGGTCATTCTAAGAATAAACAGGTTTCACATGATCACTGCCAGCCAAAACATTTAGTTCTGTGTACCTTGTGAACTTTCTAAACGGGTCACAGCAAGACCTTGTTGATAGATTGCTAGCAAAACACAGTTCCCATGTTTGTTTCTATTTGACCCCGGGGTAGAAAAAGGGGGGGTAACATTACTGCCAACACCCACAGACCACAGGCTTCAGGAATTAGCTTTCTCAGCCTTGACAAGGCTTTCGTATGCCTTTGCAAGTGGGGGAATGGGAGGGGGAACCACCGGGTTGGCTGAGTCAACAGGGAGCCATTGCTCAACCCGGTCTCAGCCTGGCACCGGGGTCCGGCCTCCCACAAGCCCCCAAGTCGGGCTCTGCGCTGACAGAGTGAAGCCTGTTTGGGATTCTTTTTTCCTCTGTCTCTGGTCCTCCCCACTCTCAAAATAAATAAATAAACTTTAAAAAAATTTTCCAAAGAAATTCAGTTTCATTGTTCTGATATGGGAAATTTTTACTATATTTCTATTTATCTTATATCACATAAGTGCTGTGTCATTTCTAATGTTATTTCAAATGTGAATTTTTGTGACAAGAGCTCTTTAAAATCATTTTCACTTCAGTTGAAGAATTCTTATTTTTATTTTATTGTATTTATTATTTTTTTAGAGAGATACTGGGGGATGTTGTGGCAGAGGAGAGAGAGAGAGAGAGAGAGAGAGAGAGAGAGAGAGAGAGAATCTTAAGCAGGCTCCACACTCAGCATGGAGCCTGATGCAGAGTTCGATCCCATGACCCTGGGATCATGACCTTGTCTGAACTCAAGAGTCAGACACTCAACTGACTAAGCTACTCAGGCATCCCTTATATTTTTATATAATACAATTTGTTTGGAAAGTAAAAGTCATTAATTTTTTTTTAATTTGAAAGAAAAATAGGGCTCAGCTTTATATCAGAAGAATACATCCTTTTGAAGTTTTTCTTTTACATTTTAATAAACTGCATTTTTAAATGACTTATATTTATCTCTCCCATAATTAATGTATTTAATCTGGTCTTAGTCTTTGGTAGATGTGAGGAATTCAACTAGTAAAACCAATAATTCTTACTTTGTCAAAACAAAAACTGATAGAGAACTCTGTTTAAAGCTTAGAAAATTTTTAATTACTTCAATGTGGTTTTGATGCTTAACTTTTGTTCCCAAGAAAGATAAATACCACCTGTAATTGTGTGAAGAATTATCAACATTCTGTTGTCAAAGTCTGGAATGGTCACAAAAGGGTTTGTGAATATGGCATGTGAGAATCCTCACTCTTTCACTAACAGATTTTTATTTTATTTAAGTAATATATTCTGAGTGAATAGTATGTTCTAGAAAGATACAAAAGGATTGGTCTTGTAAGATTATATTAACCATAGTAAAGACTATGTACACTAAGTGAATATCCTAAGATATGCACTTGGAAACTATTGACTTTCTTTTGAGGGAAGTAATAAAATTTGCATTTTAGAATGATCCTTCTGATTGAATGGGGAAAACTCATTTGAAGAAAAGCGAGTCTGGATAAGTTGCTATTTATTACATCATTCATTATCCATCTCATCTCATCTATGTCTAGTTTTCTGTTAAATCTATTCCTTGCATTCTCAATTTAATATAAAAGTTATAGAATATCTATACAATTTTTTGTATATTCCCATTCTCTATCAAGTATCTTCATCTTTTCATTTATTTGAGCCATCTTTTCATGTTTTATTTACCATATTCATTATACTTATTCTAAAATCCTTGTATGCAAACTACTAGATCTGGATTATTTGTGTGTCTCCTGTTTTTTTTTTTTTGTTTGTTTGTTTGTTTGTTTTTGGTTTTTTTTTGGTTTTTAAGTAGACTTCACACCCAGTGTGACCCAATGCGGGGCTTGAACTCATGACCCTGAGATCAAGACCTGAGCTGAGATCAAGAGTTGGATGCTTAACTGACTGAACACCTGGGCACCCCCCTTTTGTTTTTAATCTTGGTTATCAGTTATATTTTTTTGCCTCTTTGCAAATTTAGTCTTTATTATTTTTGTTGTTTTTTATTGTTGTTGTTTTTTGGACACTAGACATTTGTAAGTAAAACGAAATTTTGGTGAAAATCAATGCCCTTCTATACAATCTTAGACCCAGCAAAAAAATATTCTTCGGGCAAACCAGCTGTATAATTGAACATTCTTGATATCCAATGCTTTTCACTTTACTTCCTCTCTTTCACAAAAAAAGTTTTGGGATTTTCTGTTTACCACAGCATAGGCTTTTGTGTCCAAGCCAGACTATCAGCCCATACCAAGGACTAACACTTGTCCTCAGGAAGGAAAGAGATGGATAGCAATTGTCAACATTACCATTTCACTTTAGAAAGTCTTCTCTTTTTGAAATTTCATTTATTCTATTCCTCATTGATTCCATAGCCCATGAGTGCTGTCTAAACTGTGGGACATTTTAAACTTAGTTGGCTTTTTTCCTGTTGTTTTAGCTAGTTAATTGGCCAGTGGCAACCCATTTTACCTCAAAGTAGAACACCCAGGAGTCTTGGGTTTTAATGGTTAAGTGGGGAATAGAAGCAAAGACATGAGAAAGGACAAGCCTAACACACACACACACACACACACACACACACACACACACACGCACACACACACAAATCCTGTATTCTTTCAATGTAAAGACACATTAAAATGTAGGCATCGAAGGGAGATACCAATGTTTTCCCCCTTGTGCTATAAAAGGGGGTGACAAAATTTTTGGCTTAATCTGTAAATTAACACAAATTATACTTGGATTAATATTATGTCTAGCAAAAGAAAACACAAACATAAATTATCCTCCTTATTTGGAGGATAGAATACTAGAATCGTGACATGTGGGATATCATGATTACCTAAATTATCACCAGTGATGGTACAAAATGAAGTATAGATAGAGAACAAGATATTGGGTGATCAAGGAGCTTTTTATACTTAGTTGCTTTGGTGAAAAATGGTGATTACAAAGATGACAGCATTTTGTGGTAACTTCTGACAGCACTGGAAAATTTACATGGGGAAGAGAAAAATCAAAGTCTTGAATTCCCAACTAATATCTTAATTAGGAAGAAGATAGTCTTCATTTCATATTTGAAGGGGTTTGTGTTTCCTTTAAATTTAGGTCAGATAAGACTGAGGATTGAGACAACAAAACAGAATTTTATGGAGCTACAAAGATTATAATATATGTATATTTACTGAACTGCTATGGAGTCATTGTAAATTTTAAATTTACATATGGGGTACCTGAGTGGCTCAGTCGGGTAAGTTTCCAACTTCGCCCCAGGTCATGATTTCTCGATCTGTGGGTTCGAGTCCCACGTGGGACTCTGTGCTGATAGCCCGCAGCCTGCTTTGGCTTCTGTGTCTCCCTTGCTCTCTGCCCCTCTCCAATTTGTGCTCTGTCTCTCAAAAATAAATAAATGTTAAAAAAAATCAAAAAACATAAATTTACATCCAAGTTAGTTAGCATATAGTGCAATATTGATTTCAGGAGTAGAATCACAGTGATTCACCCCTATATATAACACCCAGTGCTCATCCCAACAAGTGTCCTCCTTAATGCTCCTTGCCCATTTAGCCCATACCTCCCCGCCCCCCCACAACTCCTCCAGCAACCCTCAGTTTGTATTCTGTATTTAAGAGTCTCTTATGTTTTGTGGCTCAGTCGATTAAGTGTCCAACTTGAGCTCAGGTCATGATCTCACAGTTCGTGAATTTGAGCCCCACATAGGGCTTGCTGCCACCAGCACGGAGCCTGCTTTGGATCCTCTGTCTCTTCTTTCTGCCATTCCCCTGCCTACACTCTCTCTCTCAAAAATAAATGAAACATTAAAAAAAAGAGTAACAGAGTATATTTTTAATGGAATGAGGAAGTCATAATATAAAAGAATATATACAGTATGCCATCATTTGCTTAAATAAAAGTAAATAATATATATGCCTTTTCTTATTTTTGTAAAAATAATGGACCAAAAACTAGTCAAATTGATTATCTATGGTGGATGAAACTGATAAGACAGGAAATGAGGTTTTTCAGCCTATACCTTTTGTTTTACATATTAAAAAATAAACTTAATTCAGTAAAGATTCAAGTTTCTAGATGTCATCGTCCCAATCCAGTACAGCTGAGAAGAGAAAAGAATGATAGCTTGGGGAAAATTTGCTTAATGGGCAGGGAGGGGGAGATAATCCTATCATGGAGACAAGGAGCCAGACAAAAAGTCATTGGCCAGACATTGGCCAACTAATGGGATGGAAATCAAGGGAAGGAGGGTACTTTCCATTCGATGCCACAGAGAGGGAAAATAATGAATACTAGAATGATCCACTGGATTTGGCAATTAGGAAATAATTAGCTGAAAGATAGAAAGGAATTGGGGGATAGGCAAATGTGGAAGGGAAAACTGTAAATCAAATAAGGAGCTCAAAATATTCCTCAATGGCAAGTGTTTCTTCACCATTGGCCCAAGGCTCTCTCCAAAATTAATATATATGATGAACTGGTTTAATTCTTCAATGTTAATATGAGAGTGGGAGGGAAAAGTAAAGTAAAAATAAAACAAAAACAAAAATGAAAGAAAGCACAAGAAACCCTCAGATGATAGTTTGAATTAATCTCTTAATAACAGGATTTGTTTCAGTTTTTCTTTGTTTCTCGATGTTCAAATCTGAGTCTTTTGCAGGGAAGCATGTCCAAGGCTACAACCATCCTCCAAAGGCCCTGCACTGGAAACCCTTTCAGGATGTTTTAGTCATTTTTCCATACACAGTATGCTTTGCCTCTGAGCCCATTGTTCAAAATGTCTGTTGCTCTTCAGGTCACAGAGGAGCAAATCTTTTAAAATGGCCATGCTAGCTTAGCCCGTGGAGAGGAAAGTCAACATATAAGAAGTTCAATTACTGTGAATTTAAAACAAACAAACAAAAAATACATCTTTCTGAAGTCACGGTTATGTTCAACTACAATGTGTCCACATTTCAAAAATGGTATTTTTCTGTTTTAAATTTGCCATCATTGCAATCCTGCTGCTCTCCCAAGGGCTAAGCCGGTGCTACCAATCGCATTGCTCTACTCTGCTGTGACCAGAATAGTCAAGGTCACTTCACAGGGACTTTCCATAAGTAGAGCCACACCTGTACAAACAAAAAGCTCTTCATATATGAACACCAAAATAAAGGCTGCTGAGGAGGATATAGAGAAAATAGATGACAGATTGATATGTGCAGCACACATGGATGGACAGACAGGAGGGAGAGAATTAATGCTATTGGAAGCCCTCATAAGAGTGGAAACTATAAGGTTTGTTTTTTTTTTTTTTCTTTTCTCATGAAATGGAGGAAGCAAAAACCTAAAAGTCATGTTCCATTCAGAGCTCAAGCATGGTCCCCACACTTGTGACATTTCAGGAAACTATAAAATCTCTAGTTTCTAGTGCCATCGTCCCAAACAGTTTTATAGTTCTGTACCAAATCTTTGGCATTCCCAAGAATCTTAACAGTAGCTCTGTGATATTCACAGAAAGAAGCATAAGTACAAAAATTTGGTCTTGCCTGAATTTCAGTCATTCTATGCAAGTTTTAAGTAGTTAGAATGCCCATGTAACTTATCTCACAAATTGAGCCACTTTTGAGAAAGAATGAACTGCAGGGAACAATTGCTAAAATTTAAACATTAAATTTAATGTTTAGGCAGGATTCTGGAAAGACAAAGATAAATCTGAACTGTCCTAGGTAAACCAGAATATATAGTTACCTAATGTATAGTCTGATCTGTGCACACAAACTCAACTGGGAAGAGTCTTAAAAAATTTAATTTTCTAACTGTGTTTTACCATATCTAAAGCATGTTTGGGGATTGGGTAGAAATCTGCCTGTATCTATTGTCCGTATTTTCAGAGTTTCATTTAAGATTTTCAGTATCTTATAGAGCTTTTTAATTTATTCTTGTGGCAGTTCAAATTACAACATCTTGTTTGAAAACAATAATTTTCAAATTTTTCTAATTTCCTTTTCTTCTTTGAGCCTCCAGCATTTGTGTGTGTTTGTGTATGTAAGAAACACCTTAAATTCTAACCCATGGTAGCTATAGTCCCTACCTCTTCCAGAGGAGGAATTGCTTAGACCATTAAAGTCTCTGTCTGTGATAAGGATTCTTTTTGTCCCTAAATGTTCAAAGGAAGTATCTCCATTAGTAGATCAGTGAAATGAAACTTAAAATGTGCCTTACGTGTATATCCCCGCAGTTCAAGAAGGACATCATAAACCTTTCAAAAGAATATCTTTGTTAGGAAACTTGAATATAACAGAATATAAATAGAATGTCTTTTTGGTAGTTTTTTTTTGTTGTGCTTTGCTTTGCTTTGCTTTCTGTCCCGTTTCTTCTGTTCTCTTTTCTTCTCTTGCCCTCTCCTTGTTCATAATCCGTTAAGGTTCAATAAATATCTATCTTTCCTATTTTGGTAATATCTGTTTTTCTTTTTACTTAATATTATATCACCTTAACATTCTCTCTGTAGTGCTTTGAATATTGCATGTTGATTTTCTCTATATTTTTCTCTTGAAACTACCAAATTTCTTCTATTTGGTTTGTCTGTTCAGATCTACAAGAACTGTTAATTGAGTGTACATGTTTTTGACTCTCTTTCTCCAAAATTAAAAAGTATATCTCAATAGCTTCCTGGATTGCAGCTTCTTCTTTTAAAAAATATTGTTTTTAAATTTAATGTTTATTTATTTTGAGACAGAGAGAGATAGAGCACGAGCAGGGGAGAGGCAGAGAGAGAGGGAAACGCAGAATCTGAAGCAGGCTCCAGGCACTGAGCTGTCAGCACAGAGCCTGACACGGGGCTAGAACTCAGGAGGCTGTGAGATCATGACCTGAGCCTAAATTGGATGCTCAACCGACTGAGCCACCCAGGCATCCCTCTAGCTCCTTCTAGAAGAGCAATATCAGGATGAGCTCTAAGATACTGTCTCTTTCCCTCTTTCAACTGTAATCTGCTCTCTGCCATTGTAAAAGACAGGACCACCATAGAAAATAGGTATCAGGCTCAAATTACGATAACACAATAATAATTTACAAGGGATGATCTATAAACACTTTAGGCACAAAGTGTACCATGAAGGACAGTTCAGGACCCCAGGACTAATAACAGTGGACAGTTACACATTTAAACCTAAATGGATGAGGAGACAGAGTGACTAATAGAAATTAGAAAAATAGAGTGTACTGTTAATACCCCAAAGCCCAAATTAATGAAGGCAGAATCATATGGAGAGGACCAAGTTGAGAGAGGGCCAAACTATGACCTTCAGCAAAAGGATAGAGCCAACCTAAGGAGAGCAAAAGAGAAGAAATCAGGATTTTATACAATCTTATATCACTCAGTAATTATTCTCCTTCCCTCTGCTCTCTTTGTGGGGCTCACTATTGACTGAATTAGAACTGAAACCAGACAACACAGAAGCCCTTTCATATAGCCTACACAAGTCAGTCTCCCAAGACAGAGAGCAAAATGGAAAAAGGTGGGAAGTGGTTCTGAGGGACAAATGGAAGATGATTGCAACCATCTATGCCTTTTACCCTTCAGTAATCACCCTCTCCTTTGTGTAGCAAAACATTTGTGTCTCAGTTACAGATGAGTCACAAATTACCATCAAGATATAACATCATCTTTATTGTAATAAATAATACATTTATTATAATGTATTATAATTTAAAAAAACTGAGATAGAAAGCATTAGTCACAGCAGGTATTCTTACTTTCTTTTTTCAAAAAGCGTGTCTTCTGGTTAAAGGCACTATTATAAGAGATGCCATGGCTGTGTCTAAAGCATTCATAAGTGAAAGAAAAGTAGTACTGATAGAACCACTACAGAGAGCAAATCCATACCCGGAATATATGTATGTGTTCTGGTAACAGTAAAGCGCCATGTTTCTGTGAGAGAAGGCATAAAACCTAACAAATCTGCCATTGTCAAGCACTTGTTTTCCCCCAGAGAATGGTGATAGAGAAGGAGTCAGCATTTGCCTCTGCTACTGAAGGGTTGAGTACTCAAACAGATTCTTCTTTCACGTTAAATGACCAACTGTATTTACCACCAAAATTGTGCCAACTGGAAAATTTTCCCTTCGAAGTTTTAGTATAAGATCACTGCTACGTCGAGTGGTAATACGAAAGCCATCGACCTCGGTGTGGGCCAGAATATCAGGAAGGTTTACCCATAAACCGTGCCACTGCTTTTTTATGTGTTAACTGGCCATGAGATTAGTAAAGTAGTAACTCTGGGAGTCTATGTTCGAATTCTTTGAGGCTTTCTAGATGTTCCTACAGTATAGCTCTTTGCCTTAGATCTTCCAGTATTTTTGGATCCAAGTGGTAAGGTATCTTGACCACAATCTGGACCTGCTGCAGAAATTTGTGCTCTGGGTTTCAATCATAATTGTCCTCCATGGGGTTACTTAAAATATAGGCAGAGAAGGATAACCAGATGTAGAATTTTCTGTTTCTGAAACCTGAGAGGTCTCATGGAACACTGTGCCTCCTTCTTTTGATGGGTGATGTAAAGTGAAGCAAGGTTTCCCTTACTTTAATAGGCAACATCCCTAAATACTCTATACCATGGATCTCTAGACACTTCACCAATAGGGTAAGTCTTAAATTTTTGAGGGTTTATTTACCACACTCTTGGAAACATCTAACAGTAAAACATGTCGGATTCCTGCTACTTACTAAGTTACTGGATCCAACTAACATAAAGCAATGTAATGGATCAGCAAGTTGTTATGAGGGATGTCAAGAAGACTAAAAGTCCTCTACATAATATTATAAGACCAAGACAATAAAGATGTCCTATTGTCATTGCTACATAATGGAAACTGCTTCTGATTTTCTTTACTTATGGTAACGTAATCAATAGCATTTGGCTGGTTGGTCACTACATACCAGGTGCCAGGGCTCTGAGTATTTTCCCCATTAAAATATTGTATCCAGTATGGCAGCTGCAGTTGGCATTACTATCTCATTAAGTTTATGAAAACCTACTCTGAACTTCCCAAACACATTGGAGTTTACACAGGCCAGGCAGGTGATGTAAATGGATTCACCATCCCTGCATCTTTCAGATATTTTTATTTTGACTTACTATTTTGACAAGGGTTGGTGGTAGTTCCAGAGATTTTACTTGTCCCTGTCTGCCATAATGACTCTCACTTCACAAGCCAGGAAAACAATACAAGGAATCTGTCAGTTAAAACCTATTTCCTCTATTCATTTTGAAATAACCACAGGCTGGGTTCAAAATGACTGTCTCCTCTTGAAGCTGGTTATGACAGGAACTGTGGTACCCACAGCCATAGATGACCTCCAGTGCCCTTGTATAATTTCCTCCCCTTGAACGATGGTGGAATCTGTAACTTGAATCTCTAAGCAATTGAATATGGCAAAGATGATAGGATACCTCTGTCATGTTTTATGGTAAAGGAGAAGGGATTTTACAGGTGCAGTTAAGGTCCCTAATCATTTCTTGACTTCAAGTTATACTGTCTTAACTTAGTGAGTCCTTTATAAGAGGGCACAGGGCTTCCTTAAAGCTAGGACTCAAAGAAGAAAAGGTGTTCTCTCTCCCTCCCTCTCTCTTCTCTCTCTCTCTCTCTCTTTCTGCCCTTCTCCCTCTCTCCTCCCCTTTCCCTCCTTCCCTCCCTCCATCTTTGCCATGGATTCTATAGCCATTATGAAAGTATTCTGCCAACAACCTGAGGGATCTTGGAAGCTTGGAGCTTGTCAGTTAAGCCACCACCTTGATTCCAGTCTTGTGAAACCCTGAGCAGGAAATGAAGAACCCAGCTAATCCACATCCAGACTTTTAATCTATAGAAACTGAGATAATAGATATTGTTTTATTGTTTTAAGCTTCTGTTAGTGGTAAATCATTTCACAGCATGGAAAACTAACATAGGAACTCCTACTATGGTTGAATAGGATTTCTCACATTTTTGGCCAGATCTTGTCCAGGATTGTCCTATGCCATTGTAAGATGTTTAGAAACATCTCTGGCCTCTATTCATTAGATTATAGTAGCACCTGCCTTCCCAGTGTGATAGCAAAAATGTCTCTAGACATTGCCAAATGTCCACCAGAGGACAAAAGTCACCCAGTTTCCAAAACACTGGTATAGAAGCAACAAGAAGTGATAGGAATTGGTTCTTAACAGAATCAGGATGCTCCTGTGAAGTTGTGCAACAATCATCAAAAATGCAATTATTAGAAGAATTTTATAGGTAGATAATATAAAGTGTTGCCTCCACTAGCAAATAAGTCAGGGAAATGTAAAATTTCAAAGTTTTCCATCTTGTTCATATCTTTCCATAAGACTCTATTCCTTGGGATCATACAGCTTCGCCAACAATGCCTTTACTTCAGGCTTAGAAGACTTTTGGTCTTCCCATCCAATCAGATTTGATAGAGCATTTGAGAAAATTAAAAACAATGGTATCACAACTGCTATCTTTCTTGAATATTTTATATACAAATTTAATATCAAATTTCATTGAGTTCTGAAAAGATCATGCTAATCAGTTGGAATAAGTTTTACTTCCAAACTTTATCAAAATATCATAAATGTTTTACATTTTTAAGTAGTTTGACAAGCAGTACTATCTGGGGATGACCCCAGGAGTATAATGTTACCTGAACAATGGGCCAGCTGCAACCTGGGACCCACTTCTCAAAGAAGCAGATATACCCAAACTCTGCTTCTCTCCAAGGTCCAGTGTCTTCCTTCTCCTGGTTGGATGTGCTGTTCCTGAACCCAACTTCCCATGGGTCCCAAAGCACTCCAGGTAATGGGTAGATGTCTTTCCCAGGCAACAACTCTAAACATCTGGAATTACATTGAGACTGCTTGGAGCCCCAGTAATCTTATCATTCCCAAATGAAAAAGTTGTCTTCTAAGAAAGTAAAGGTCATAGGATACCCCTTTCTACTATGAAAAGTGAAATGCAGTGAAGTAATTGCATATCCAAAAGTTCCTTGATCTTGTATGCTTTTCAATGTGACTAATGAGAGGATTGGGAGAAATGTACCTTCTCTTCTTATTGAATACCTGCATTTAGCATTCCCTCTGGTAAAATCAGTTCCTTATTTCATACTGTGTGTCGTGAATTGGCCTGATATATAACAGGGGGTGACCACAAAAAGATCCACTTTGCACAACATTTAGGTAAATATCCAAAATAATTTCCAGTACTTTATAAACAGATAAAATAAATCCTTCTTTATTCAGATTGGAAATATGACTTAAGTTCAACAGGTTCTCTCTCTATATTGTCAGTAATAAAATGTTCAAGCAGCTCTTCCTGTAAGTGACCAGAGGTGATCTCTGAAAATGGTTTGCTATTCACCTGACCCAGAAAATCCTACAAAATCATACAAATCAAGAGGTTCACATCTTTGTGTTCACTTTAAGAACACACTTGAAACTTCCCAGGCCATCAAGGGTATATGCATATCCAAAAAGCTGCTAAGTATCCGAAGGATGTCACTTTGCAGAAGCAATGTGTACCATTCTGTCACTACAATGGTGGAATTGATAGGTGTGCCTAGGCTGAACAGTCGAGCTGGACACAGGGTCGGTGGCCAAAAGAGTGCTGAATTTTTACTGCACATGATTAAAAATGCAGAGAGTAATGATATACTTAAGGGTTTAGATGTAGATTCTCTGGTCACTGAGTACATCCAAGTGAACAAAGCCCCCAAAATGTGGCATAGAATTTATAGGGCTCATAGTCAGATAAACCCATACATGAGCTCTCCCTGCCACGCTGAGATGATCCTTACTGAAAAAGAGCAAATGATTCCTAAATTAGAAGAGGAGGTTGCACAGAAGAAAAAGCTATCCCCGAAGAAATTGGAGAAACAAAAACTTACAGCCTGAGAGTAAATTCTGTATAAAATAAATGCAAACAAAAGTAAAAACGGAAAAAAAATGTTCAAGCAAACCCTTATGATTTTTCACTGAATTGTAAACTCTCCAGTGAAAATATATATGGTATGTACAAATAAAGAGTGTAGTGTATTCTCCTACTCTGTACTACATATATGACGTATATATATTACATTATTTTTTTACATTATAAATACACTGCAATATGGAGATATTTTATATAGATATCTTAACAGACTAAGCTATGGAAACAGCTTTAACTTTGCTGGCATATTATTGACAAATCAGAAATATAATTGCCTTTCTACAGTTTCTGATCTTAGCAACTTAAACATAAATTGTTCTTTATTCAGTGATGGAAAATGAACTCTAATAAGTGAATTGTACAGGCATTACAGATTGGCAAAAGCAAGTATCGTTCTCGCTATGTCAACTCTATTCTGTGTCTTTGTATAAATAGCCAGAGGCAGGCTTGAATATTTTACTTTCATTTGAAATCGACCAGTGATTTCATGTTATTCATTCCCTGGTGCCAAGACCAGCAACACTGCTGCAACACGTTTGTCTGTCTGTTTGTTTGTTTGTTTGTATTTTAATTTATACTGTGGCAATGTTTCACAAGTTTGTGTATAATTATCTCCATTTCAAGCAGGAGGTACAGGGAATAAATTAAAAGAGAGAAATCAGAGCCACCCTACAAAACTATTTCATAATTCCCGTCTTAGCCTTGAAGCATAAGTTCTTGAAAATTCCAATATTAAGCTCACACTCTGTTATTTATGTCTTCAACTATAACAAGTATTTACCCCATATAATCCCAGAGGACCCTTTTCTTTTTTTTATTGCTTATACACAGCTGTTGTTTCATATGGCCCATGAACAGAGGAATGAATGAATATTGATAACAATACATTTATACTTGCAAAATTATTTTAGGTATCTGCTACTTTTTTTTGTCTTCTCCACCTCTTTTCTATTGGGACTGCCCTTCCTGAACAAGTACTAAAACACTTGACCTACACCAGTCAATTAGAGCACCCCATATTCCTGGACCAAGGTTTTGGTGCAGGAGTATGCATGTGGCTCAAGTATGTTGAATAAGGTATCTTTTGAGCAGATTGATATAAAAGATGGGAGATACAGTGTCTGTTTCCTTTTCAGATGGTGTGCTGTATGGACCATGTAAGCCTGAGTGGCTGAAGAATTATTTCCAGCAATGGAGAGAGTTCTCACTAGAGAATGAAGCCAAATAACTGAAAACAGAGGTGAAAGGGTAAGAAACACAGTGACACCATTTGATAGCAAAGAGAGCCAATAGATTTCATTTTTTATTTTGTTTTTGTCTTATTGTGGTTTTAAAAGTCATTTTGAGTTGTTTTATGACATTTGGAACTGAAAGACTTCTGATTAATATAACTGTGCTATATAATTTAGTATAAATTTCCTCCCTGCAAATCAGAATTCCATTTTGACCTAGTTCGTCTTTTAAGAGATAGAGTGTATTAGTTAGGTTCCTGGCAGGAAACAGATCCCATTCTCAATGGGTAAATTGAAAATAGTTATTGAAGAGACTACTTACAGAAGTGGACAAGGTCAGAAAAAAACAACATAATATGATGAAGCTAAAATAAAAACATCCTGAATTTCATAATATCTTAAAGATCAGCATAATTCTTCAGCATATGCAAGAAATATTTTAATTTGGGGCCTTTTCCCCCACACTAGTGAAAATTTTATAGAAAGAAGGTAATGATAAGCTTTTTAGTACAATTTTGTAGACCCTTCCTAAAATTTCATTTGCAAAAAATTGAAATACTGAATGAAAAACATTTTTTCCTCTGGAGACAATGCATTTACCAAATCTAGAAAAAAGTGGAACAATAGCCAAGATGTATGGCACTCCTTAGCCAAATTAGTATCTTTCCAACATAAGTAATATTTCTCTTCACAGTAGCTGCCCAGAAAGAATAAGTAAATATTTAGAAAGTTTTTGTGGAGACATAATAACGTAAGTTCAGACAGGTTTATTAGACAATGAAAGAATTGCCAATTTTTCCTGAAGTCTACTAGAAATCTCTGCTGTAGCTTACATGAAAAAAGAATGCTCTCAGTTAAATAATATTCAGTTATTTTAGGTACACAAATGGTTGAATCATTGAGGGAAAATACACAATTAAATCACGAAAGCCGTTCTGTAAATAAAATGATTTATTTTGTCATAAGTTATATTTGTAACTTGATAACTAGCTTGGGATGGAAATAGTCTCAACTAGCCTTAAGTAATTTTTAAAGATATATGCTTAGAAAACAGGAAAAAACAATTATATTACATGTGTTTTCTAAATATGCAGAATATACCAAATTCACATTTAATCACCTTAGAAGAGCAACTTTTGCATTATTAGAATACTTGTTTGGCTTCATTTGCTTTATTCACTCAGTTTTCCCAAATGAAAAGCAATAGTGCTATCTGATAATAACAAAGTGATGACTATCCAGAAACTTGGTTCAGCATATTGGAGTATTGCTATTTATGGGCACTAGTGTATTAATGTCAAAGTGGATTCTTATTGTGGCCACGTGTATTCCTGGTGTACGGTTAGTTCTGAGTTCTATGTGAAGATTAGAATTAGATAGTATCAGAATTAAGTAAAAACTAGGAGACTGCCTAATTTTAATATTTACTCAGCTGAAGTCCAGATAGTTTAAGGAACTTGTTTAAGAGCACGTAGGTACTTCAGAATAACCCAGGACTATAATCCAGTTATGAATTAGGAGTGTGTCTTTGGATTCTTGGTGGAGACTTCACAAAAAAATATTTACAGCTGTTAACAGTGCAAACTGCTTGATCACTGTCGTTAACAATAAGCTGAGAATCATTAGGTTTTTGTAGTTTTCCCTTGTAAATTTTATCATTTGTATTAGTCTTAGTCTCAATATGCTGGTTTTAAGAATATGCCATGCATGATGCACATCTAGGGTTCCTCTAGGACCTAAGATAGTGTTTTATACCTCCTAAGTATTGAATAAGAAGTTACACTTTGCACCAATGTTAGCTTTCCCCAAGCTCGTAAGTCATGGCTGTAATGGTTAGGTCCATTTTTACCATGATCTCTATCACTGAGGCACAGCTATTGAATCTCAAAGTTAACTCTACCTAATAAAATGAGGATTCCATCACAGGTAGATAATAACTTAATTTGCCAGGGCATGATTTCTAAATACTTTGAACTGTGATTTTCTAACATAGTTAGAACTATGTTTCTAACAGTAGTGAGTATATTTTTTAGATGGCCATGAAAATTTAATTATGTTTATGAGAAGGATTTCATTCATAGTGGTAATAAAATGAATATTTCAAAGTATAAGCTGGAAATTCTTAGTCGAGGTGATGCAGTAATTCATAATGCTGATAATTTTGAAATTGCTAGAATGAAGCTTCAACTTTTCTAAAACGCTCTTTGGAAATTGGTGAACTGAAAGTCACCTATTCACCTACTGATTCTTGTGCAGTAGGAAATTTGGTTGATGGCTTGAATTAAGCTTTTTTTTTTTCACATAAAGAGAATAGAGATTCAATCAAGTTGTAAAATATAGATATACTTCCTGCATTTTGCTAAATGCTGGGGAGCAGAGGATCTCTTAGAGAAAATTCAGTATAAAACTAATTTCAGAAAAAGCTTCTCAGTCCTGATGAGGAAATTGTTGAATTATTTAAACTGCATAGGATTGAGATGTAAAAGCAATAATAGATATGGTAATACACAGAAATGATTGTTTAATGAGGACTGGGTCATCAGGAAGTGTTTCAAGAAAAGATAGGATTGAAGCTGTTATTTGAGGAATAGTTATAATTTGAATTTGGTTTGGTTTAGGATGTACTTGCTAGAAAAATATTTTACTATAATCCTTTCAGTTAGCCTAGAACAAGCATCCAATTTATATCTGTCTTTTTTTTTTTTTTTAGCTTTAGGATTACTTAGGCATTATCAGTGGAAAACAAATTAAGCAACACTTATTTAAGCAAGAAGTAGTTAAGTATATTTTCTTCTAAAGTTAAACATAGCTTGCAGGATTTTGACCCAAAGCACTTCCTAAGTCCTCAGGCCAGTAATATGAAGGATTAGCTTCTGGACCAGTTCTATTTAATGAACTACTTACTAGGTATCATTTTTGGCTCTTATATTAAAATCAAAATGATTTTATGTCACTAAGCTAGAATACGATTTTTAGAGCCTGTGGAATATGCCCAAGGACATCTACTCGGTCATCTATTGCTGTCAAGTAAGGAAATCCACCTAATTGACTTCTATTGCAGGATATTTGAAAATAAAGACTGAGTGAAATGATTAACCAGGCTGTTTGGCTTCTGTGAGAAAAGCTAATATGTCTTTAAAGAAGGATTATATTTGCTTAGAGGATTGAAACCTCGTTTACCTCTTATGACAGTATTCAGCTTAGAAATATTCAGTGATGCTTCCCCTCTCTATTTTGGGAGCTGCATACAGTTATGACTGATGCATTTGGTTCTCCATAATGTTTCTAATAATATAGCCGACTCAAAAACAACAGAGCATGAACTGGCCACTGAAGCTGGAGAACAAAGCATTTGGTTCGATCATGCTTAAAAGGAACAGTAACTTTTTGTAAAACCCCAGAGCCCTCAACATGGCTTCATTTCACATTCTTTTCTGTATGTACTGTTCTCAGCATGAAGTAGTTCCAAAAGACATTAGAATTGTGAGTTTCAGGAAACCTTTGGATCAAATAATTACCATTTCCTTCATTATATATTAATTCAGGATGGTTTCCCTTTTGTTTCTTAAGCATAAATGGTGCTGTATTTTTTTTCTGAAACAGTTGGAATGTGTTTCTGTTCAAGGTGATCTGCAGCTGCTTAGACAACCAATATTTTTTTTTTTCTTGAATAAATACTGAAAGACATTATTTGGGATGAGAAGATAGATAGGAGCAGGTGATTGCCAAATGTTCTTCCACTCAAGAATGTCATATGTTATTTCAACATATTTTTAGAAAACAGATATTCAGTATTCCACCTTTCACTTAATGTTTCCCACAAGGTCACAATAATATAATAAAACATGTGCGCACACACACATACATATGTACATATGTTTCTCACAGAGGACAATAGAACAAAAACTCACATGATTGCGGGTCATATTTGGTCATGCTAGCTTTTCACCAATAATAATAATAATAATATTTATAATGTATGATAGAGGCAGTCAGCACACATGCTTGACTGTGTAATATGGCTATATTATTGTGCCTCTGTGTGAGGAATTAGGAAAGGATACAAATAAAAAGGCAAAAATCCCTGTTCTTGAGGATCTTGAGGAATCCAGTTTGTGAGAAAGATAAGTAAACACAGTCAAAACACAATGTGGTGAATGCTGCAGTGGAGGCACGCAGGAAAGTGTAACTGGCACTCCAAGAGACAAGTGGATTGTAAACTATACCTTGAAGAATTGGTAAGAATTCCTTTATCTGACAAGGAGGAGAGATTAGATAAAGCTACCAGCACATGCAAAGTCCTATAGATATGAGAAAAATGGGCTGCAGGTAACAGAAGGACATTGCTTTGAAAGAAATAGCAGACCAGTAGACCTCAGAAAGGGGAAAGTAAGGAAAGTAAGCACTGATTAAACATAGGAGAGGTGATTTGGGATGTTTTTTTAAAATAAGGACAACTACAGTTAGAATTTTAGAAGATAAAAACAGATTTGGGTACAGACCACAGAGATGTGCATCACAGCATTCAAGTATGGAATTTTCTAAAACAGAGCCAGAATAAAAACCTGTGGGAGAGGTAACTTAACAATAAACTATGGAAGCATAAGGTCTAGTACTCTTCATTTACTGGGCCCTTACTTGAATCAACAAAGGAAAATGTTGGAACATACCTTAACATCATAAAAGCCATATATGAACGACCCACAGCAAATATCATCCTCAATGGGGAAAAACTGAGAGCTTTCCCCCTGAGATCAGGAACATGACAGGGATGTCCACTCTCACCACTGTTGTTTAACAGTGTGGGAAGTCTTAGCCTCATCAATCAGACAACAAAATGAAATAAAAGGCATCCAAACTGGCAAAGAAGAAGTCAAACTTTCACTCTTCACAGATGACACGATACTCTACATAGAAAACCCAAAAGACTCCATAAAAAGCTACGAGAGCTGATACAGGAATTCAGTAAAGTTGCAGGATATAAAATCAATGTACAGAAATTGGTTTCATTTCTGTGCACCAATAATGTAGCAACAGAAGGAGCTATCAGGGAATTGATCCCATTTACAGTTGCATCAAAAACCATAAAATTCCTAGGAATAAACCTAACCAAATAAAAAAATCTGTACACTGAAAACTATAGACACCTTATGGCAGAAATTGAAGAAGACACAAAGAAATGGAAAAAACATTCCATGCTCATGGATTGGGAGAATAAATATTGTTAAAATGTCAATACTACCCAAAGCAATCTACACATTCAATTCAATCCCAATCAAAATAGCACCAGCATTCCTCACAGAGCTAGAACTCTTAAAATTTGTGTGGAACCGCAAAAGATCCCAAATAGCCAAAATAATGTTGAAAAAGAAAACCAAAGCTGGAGTCATCACAATCTCAGTCTTTAACCTGTATTATGAAGCTGTAATACAGACAGCATGGTATTGGCACAAAAACAGACACATATATCAATGGAATAGAATAGAGAACCCAGAAATTGACGCAAAATATATAGCCAACTAATCTTCGACAAAGCAGGAAAGAGTAGCCAATGGAAAAAAGACAGTGTCTTTAGCAAATGGTGCTGTGAGAACTGGACGGCAACATGCAGAAGAATGAAAGTGTGGTCATTCTGAAGAAAACTTCATCTGCATACCTAATTTTGCATTTGTAATTTCGTGATATACATTTTTAGAGAGTGCCTCCAGACGATATAAACTTTGGGCCCGACAAATCCTGGATACCCCTTGCCTAGAGGGTAAGTCCCTGATAGTGATAAAAAAGTAATAACTAGAAATCAGAGTGTCAGAGTAACTGGCTTAATTTTGTAAACTAAGTAATTAAAATTAAAAAAAAAAAAAGGATTATTGCTTAGGCATACACGGACATAGCTTAGCCATACATGGACAAAATAGAGGTACGTGTTCATCCTCACTTCCAAACAGGAAGTGTTTTGTTTTGTTTTGTTTTGTTTCATTTTGTTTCGTTTTTCTCACCAGTAGGGATTTACATTTTGTCCTCAACCACCCAACCCAGCCCCCACTTGGACAGAAGTCTGCCACAAGAACTCCCATTCCCTGATTCCTCAGAGATGTAGTGTGAACAGGTTAAAGAAAATTAAAGCACGGGAATTCTGATACGTGGTCCATGACAGAATTATGTAAAGCGTAGAGGAAGGAAGCAAAATCCATTAACAAAGTCTCTACCCTACTATTGGAAAACTGCATCAACAGGGATCAGTTTAGTGAGAATGGCTTGAAGAACTGGAGATACTACTGTACAATCGACCACGTGAGATAATAACGACAAAACACCAATAAACAGGAGAACAAGATCAGATGACCCCAAGAAGGTCAGGATCCAGATGCCAGGGAATTGTACCGATCATGTGAAGCAGATTTTTTTAAATATTCTATTCTGTGTTCTTAGTTTTCTAAGAACATTTATAAGTGTTTATTGGATTTAATTATTAAAATAAACTTTTACACAGCTGGAATAATCTTACCTATTGAATCTCGTGTGTGAAACAAATGAGGACCCCTACCATCTAACAAATCATAACATACATACAGATTAAGTGGCATATATGTCTTCATATATAAAGTGCTAAAAAAGTAATAACTAGAAGTCATAGAGTCAAAGTAACTGGCTTACTTTTGTAAACTAAGAAATATAAAAAAAAGAATTATTGCTTAAGCATACACAAAGTGCACTTTTTAAACTCAGTTAATTTTCATAATGTGGATATCTCTGTGTAATCAGAATTCACGTTAAAAAGAGAGTAACACTAACACCTCTAACACCTACTTTCTACCCAAAGTAATTACTATCCTTACTAGTTAGAACATCTGGAGAGAAGTTTTGTCTGCTTTTGAATCAGATAGTACTATTCTTTTATATCTGATTTCTTTGCCTAATAGTATTTCAGGAAGATTCATCCCTGGTATTGAATATAGCAGTAGTTTATTCATGTTCATCGCTATATTGAATTCCATTCTATGAACAAATATTTCAATATGTGATCTTTTCCACTGTTGACTAACATGTGGGTTGTTTTCCATTTGGAGCTATATGAAAGTTCTGCTATGAATATTCTGGGTTATGAATCTTAGTGAATATCTCTAGCATTTGCATTGGGTTTATAACTAGCAGTGGAACTGCTGGGTCACAAAGTAAACACATATTCCATTTTGGTAAATAATGCCGAACAGAGTGCTTGTCAAATATATACTCCTGGTGACACTGCGTAAGAATTCTAGCTGCTCTACCTATCTTTAATTATTGCCATTCTGTTTGTTTAATAGTATCTCACTGTTAGAATTTTTATTCCCCTGATAATTAATGAGATTGAATCCATATCCATATGCTAACGAATAATTTGTATGTTCTGTTTTTTGAAGTGCCTGCAATTAGTTTATTTTCTTATTGGGTCATCTGTTTTCCTTTCCTTTTTGATTTGAAGGAACCCTTTATATATTCTGGATCAAACACTTTGTCAATTAAGTGATAGCAAGTATCTTTTCCACTTGGAGTCTTGGGTTTTTACTCAGAAATACCATCTAATGAATAAATGCTTTTAATTTTAATATAGTGTACTTATGTTTCTCTGATTTTTGTAACCTTCAAATAAACATTTTGTTTTAGGTAAAGGATATGTTTTCCTGTATGCATAATATATCAGTGAATTCTATTTAGACAGTGACCCCCTTAAAAAAGAAACAAGTAACTTGTAGTCAAGAGAAAATGTTTTGGTTCCATATGGCAAAAAAAGTAGATAAGTAAACATATTTTTGTTAGACAATTTAAATTCTTCCTACATAACATCATTAATTGTTATTTAGGAGTAGGAGCAAACTATGGAGACAAACGATTTTCTTTACCATGTATATCTCTGCATACTCTATTTTTTTTAATTTATTTACTTTTATAATGTGTTATCTATGCACATATATATAAAATATATATATCTGTTACTTGTGAGAGATATTTCTCTTCAATTCAGTTTTTTGACTGGACATAAAGTGATGTTGAAACTCTAAGTAAATTTCCAATTATATCTATACTTAGGTAAAAATGATCAGTAGTTACCTAAATAAACATTAACACAGTAAGAATGAAATTTCAAGAAAAGTAAGTTAACTCAACAGCATTTACTTTTTGGTGTATACATGATGGAAATGCCAAAAAGAAAAGAAAACAAAACAAAGAAGACAGAAGAAAATCAAGAAACAAGGGGAAAAGTGTATAACTCTCTTGATTTGAGAAATAGGAAAAACGGTGTTTGTACAATTATGGTAATCCTTTCCCTATAGTGAAGTAGGCATATTATCATAAAAAATGTATTCAGCCATCTGCTAGACGACTAGAGATATGTGTTTGATCCACAGCTGCTGCAATAAATGCTATTTGTAAGTTGAATTAGACTGGTTGTATTGTTCTCGAATTTAAATACATATTTCCCCATGACATGTGCCACGTTATGGACATGTGGCAGAAATATTAAGTAATTACATGGCAGAATGTTATCTCCAAGCTTTTCTTCTACCATTCATAAACATAATGCCTTCACGTCCATACCTTAAATAATCAATCCAAGACCAATCCCCTAAGAACTCTGGCTTTCATATGATGTAGGGAGTATGCTTAGAATCTCTGTTCTGTTCTTATAATGACAGATAGTGGAATATGTTAATTAGCTTGATTGTGGTGCTCATTACACAGTATATATGTGCATTGAAACATCAAGTTGTACACCTTAAATATATACAAATTTACATGTTAATTATATCCCAATAAGGCTATTAAAAAAAAAAAAAAAAAAAAGGAAATTTCATCAAATCCTAACATTGTCCATAAAGCAGATCAGTGACTAAATTACCAAGTCAGAGAATTGTCACTCTCTATTTAATGAACTCTAGGAATAGATCCCCTCAAGCTTTCTCAGTAGAACTTCCAGTTTTTTATTTCTCTTATCATCTAAGATGGCTTTTTCTAGTGTTTAACTGAAATGACTGACTGTAGTATTAAATTTCATGGGTGTAGTTATGTATTCATAAGATCCTCTATTTATTTGTAGCCGTCAATTGTTAGTCCATAGTCTTTTTAAAAATTTTCCTTCCTTTAAGCTAAATAGATTTACATGATGTGATCTTTTTTTTTTTTTTTTTTTAATAAATGTGAATTCCATTTCTTTGGTCATTTTTCTTTAGTATTTGTGAATCATCATTATCACCATTATCTTTTCTGGATTAGCCACAATATTTTCATTATTTTCTGAAACCTATTGGTTTTCTCTAGAACCTTCAAAAAGTCTATTACCCAAGTAAGAAAAATGCAGTTTTACTAAAAAGAATTCTCATACTCAATACTCCCTCTATTATTTACCATTATAAAACATATGTTTTATAGTCATCAGCATTCAAGTAGTCTCTTACCATTGGCTTCATTTTCATTTTCACCATGAGTCCACTTTCAAACTCCTTATATTGAATTTAACTCCTTAAATGATAAATAAAGTGACTATATGTGAATGTAGATGTTTTATTTTCAAGTTTGATGGCTGAAAAAAGTTCCTAACAATAATTAGGCAAGGGTCAAGAGTCAAAATGCTATGTGTGTTCTAAAATGATCCTTACTAAATTCTATTTCTCCTTACCTGTGTTAAGAAAAGGTCCAATTATCTTCCATTCAAGAAGATACCCCACAACTCAGGGAGTTCTAGATAAGTTACCCTCCCCCCAGGCCTCTAGACATCCAGGTTAGTCCTCTCTATTACTGCAGTCTTCATACCTTCATGGCCTTTGTCCCTAGCAAAAACCCTACACCAATAAGGTCAACTCCACAACAACCAACAATTTCTGTGATGCTAAGGACGATTGTTATAAGACTTCTATTTCTGTTTATATATGTGCACCCCAAGAAGACAAGAACTCTCACCTACTCTTCCCTCATTCTCTGATTCTAATCTATATTAAGTTCGTGTTGGCATTAAGTAATGCTTACACCATACCTTATCACAATTCTCTCCTTTATTTCTGTAAATAGCATTTATCAGCTCAACATGGTATGTTTCACTTAATTATTTGCTTTTCTCCCTTTACTTGATTGTAAGCTCTAAGAGGGCTGATGATCTTGTTCATTTTATTCAATGATGCATCTCAAACAACTAGTATAATGCCCAATATTTAGTAGATAAATATATGTTAAATTTTAAGTATGTTAAATGAATATATAAATGCAAATATATTTTAAATAAACACTTATATATGTATAATAATATAAAAAGTGAAAGGTCTGAGTCACTGTCATATACAAAATACAATTTTTGTATTATTTTGTATTTGTATTATAATACAATTTTTGTATTGTTTTCTTGTATTAAATTGTTATGCAGCAATTGAAGACAACTATAAAATCTTTAAGAAGCATGTTGTTTCATCTAGTAGAAGGAAAAATGTGGATTTGCCTAAATGAATACATGTATTTCAAAAAAAATGTAAATTTGAGAATAGTTCTTCTACCTAAAGGGAAATATTTCACAATATATTAATACTAATTTTTTTTCCATAGAACAAGATGTATGATCTCATAGTAGGAATATATAATCCTCCTGTTAACGTAGTTTATATTCGATTTCTTACTAAGAAAACTCCTGGCTTTTATGATAATCTTCTGGGAAGGTTTCCATTTTAAAATACCTCCTATAGCCACGAATATATCTGCTTGAACCATTACCAGACAGTGGCGCCATTCTAGAATCTTTTTCTTTGATCCCCATATTGAAAGAGAAGGGAAACTGGGAAGATGAGCGAGGGAGGGAAAGAGAGGGAAAAGGATAAGTACAGAGAGAGAAGGAAAAGGAGACAGAAGGAAAAAAAGAAGTAAGAGGAAGAGAAGATAGAGATGGAGAAAGAAGAGAAACGAGGAGCAATAATATGGCATGAATGGTTACATTGGGTGAAATAGATTAATAATTTTTGTGTAGCACTTCTGTGTATTTGATTGGGTTCTTATCTTGTTTTTCTTGAATTCCATGTTTTTATTCGTAAGAAGAAAAAATGCCTAAAGGAAAAAACATAGCACCATGCTCAACTGGAATCAGAACAGAAGGAGAGACATGCTGGTATTTAGAGTACTTACTGCCACAGAAACTAGCAATTTATCTTGATTTTCATAGTGTTTGGGGATTTCTTATAAAGAATTTAAACACTCTCAACTACCATTATGGTTCAGTCCTAAGAAATATGACTGATAGATTAAAGATGGGATTGGGATGATGAGAGCCGGATTATAGTAAAGGACAACAGCGATCCAAAAGGTAGAATGAGTAAACATTAAGGAATAAGTCATGATCTAAGAGATCCAGCATTTTCTACTGAAATGAATACACAAAGGGAGAAACACGGGGGAAGTCTGAAGTTGGCAGAGACTGAGAAGATGAAGGAGATGGTACTTCTCAGCTGTTGGAGATAGAAATTAAAAACAAATAGGAAGGGGAAAAATGCAGAGTACAAAGCTAACTACATGAACCATATGTAGAGGACCATATAGATCATACTAAGGATTTTTGAAACATTATGGAATGGTTTCATGAAAATGTGAGACAGTCTGATTTGTGTTTTATGATTTTCTGACAGCAGGGAGATAGTGGGGAGAAGAAGAAGAAAAATGAATACTAGGGGACCAGTTTGGAAGTTCCCAAGGTAAGAAGGCATGCAGGACCTTGCCTTAAACTTATGTGACGGTGATGGAGATTGAAAGATGTAAATGTTTAGATAATAAAATAATTTCTAACATCATGGTCTTATCCTTTTATGCCATGATTTAGTCAGATTGCCATGGTTTTATTGTATTGCTCATAAATTAAAACTCAAGAATAGTTTAACCCTAAGTTATGATAGTGGTGAACTTTTATATTTTTAAATTTGACTTGGTTGTCACTTTCCAATACTAGGGTCTAAGAATGCTAATTCCTAATTTCCAAACAGATGTTTCTGGCAGAATGAACTCATGGTCCTTACACCAGAAAGTCAATCTTTTCCCTTTTTTTTTATAGGAAGGCAGTAAAAAATACCAGTTTGAATGTCCTTGTAGCTATTATTCAAGCAAATAATATACAGTGTTAGAATTACACAGTACATATGTTATGATAGCCTTTATCAGTGTCCACAGGGCAAGAATGCTTCAGTATTTATTGGTTTCATACACCTCTTCACAAATTGTGCACAGTGTTGTTCTTCACCTCTTTAACCACTTCCCTTTTCCTGTCCTCCCTTGTGTCAAGAAAACAGAACAAGAAAAACTGTTACATTCAATTCAGTGACCATTTATGTAACTGATCTCATGTGCAAGGGAGATATGATAAGTTAGCAATCCAGATTTTATGTGAAAGGTTAACTTTATGCAGGCCTGCCAATTGTAACACACAGGTAAGGTGCCAGTGTGTAAATTTTGGGTCAGAATGTGGCGAGAGCTAGATTAGTGATGTGGAGTGCTTTGAGAACGCATAGACAAGGCAATACTGTGTTTATTGCGGAGGGGGGGGGGTGCCGTTGATGAAAGGAAACTTCCTAGCATAGAAAGCATTTCCATTTTATCTTGAGAACCACATCAGCTTGGGGAAGTAGAATTACTATATCATGAAAACAAACTTCCTGTCCAAGTGGGGAGGGCAGTAAGAAATAAGAACAAGAGCAGGAAAGAGGAAACTGCTAAGTATGGAGAGAAAACTGAAAGCAGTCCAGTGGGTTGGGAAAAGAAAATCTATGGAATTTCATGCAACTATTCTTTGGAAATAGAATATTTCCAAATATTTTAGAAACCAAATCATGCAGTGCCTTCAAACTGAGGTCAAGATATCTGGATGTTAGTTTCTTAGAAACAAGGAAAGTGAAGTTGCCCTATTTCTCATTGAGATAGAAGAAACAGGGATAGAATCACCAAAACTATACTCACAATTGGGTGTAGTAGTGAGGAAACAGAAATTACAGAGAAAACAAATTGTAAGCTACAGTTTGGAAGGGCCGACTTTGTGTGGATGGTGGGTATGTATATAAAGAAAATGAATTTAACTTCACTTGTGCTATGTTTGAAGTTCCTGGAGCATCCATAATTCAGGAGAGATTCTTGGGAGAAATATGTAAAAAGATAGTTATTCCCGGCTATAGTAAATAGGTTTCGTTACAACTTCTTTTTTAATTCCTCCCATACAAGAGTAAAATGTTAGATGGCAAAGAATTGAAAATGCCAGATTTTTTTAAAGGCCAGATTAAAAATCTGATTCTGAGTTCCTATCTAAGTGATGAGAGAAAATCATGCTGTTGCAGCATTACCCACAAATTCTAGTCAAGCCCAGCATTTTGTTTACCAATTCATTTACAGATGATAGGCCTCTGAAAAGATCTCTCACCTTCAACTATCTGCCCCCATCTGAGCTCATTGTTGTATCCTGAAATTCTCCACTGAGATAAAGCTTACACAATTTGTGTATGTATTCAAAATTTAACAAATTTCTGAAAAGATAAATCCTTGAGTTATTAGCGTTACTACATATTACTTTTCCCTTATTTTTCTTTTAAAAAATGTATAGAATATTTTATATACATAATTATATGACAGAAATCAAGTATCCACCACACAGATTAAGCAGTAAACAATTAAATATTAAAAATAGCCAAATCTTTCTATGCATCCCTACCTAATCATACACTCTTTCATGTCTTCCCCCACCACACATACACCCTTTGGGAAACATCTTTGTTTGATTTCATAGTAGTCATATCATGAGTGTTTTTACACTTTTATGGGGTAGATATGTATTCCCACACAATATGTACAGTAATCTTTTACATGTTTATGCTTTTTCAATGTAATAAATGATATCTCATTGATCTTATACTTCTTTCATTTTTCAGTATTATATTTGTCAGCATCATACTCAATGATAAATTGGTACTAGCAAATTTTTATCAGTTCTAACATTTCATTACGTGATTTTACTAAAATTATTTACTGATTTTACTTCTAGTTAACACAGAAGTGATTTCCAGTTGTTACTACTGCACATTACACTAGTGTGGACACTTCTGTGCATGTTACCATGCACACCTATATGAGCATTTATCTAGGTATATACACAGGAATGGAATTGATGAATCTGAGATACTGCCAAATTACTCTCAAAAACTTTTATATCAAATGACATTCTTATTGGCAATGTATAAGAATTCACATTATTCCACACTTAAAAAGTCTAAATATTTGTTTCCCATGTGAGAGTATAATAGGGTAGCTCTTTGTGATCTTTATTTTGCTTACACAAGTAAGGTAACATGTTTTTGTATACAGTTCATGAATTTTAACAGATTTATAGATTCGCGTAACCCTCATCTCAATAAGGATACACAATAATGCCATCATTCCCCCAAGTTCTTTCATGGACCCTCCACATGGCCAAACTCTCCTCTTACCTCAACACCCAACAGCCAGATATGTTCTCTGTCCCTCAAGTTTTTCCTTTTAAAAAATTGCATATAAATGGTATTATACAATGTGTATACTTTTGTGACTTACCTCTCACTCAGTATGTCTTTGAGATTTACCCATATTGTTTGGCTATAAATAGCCTATTCCTGGGTGTGCTATATAGTTTGTTTAGCCATTGACCCATTGAAGGGCATTGAAGTTGTTTGAGTTAGGGCGATTATTAATAAAGCCGCTTATAAAAAATTATGCACAAGAATGTGCAAGAATACAAGCTGCCTTTTCTCCAGGGAAGATACCTAGGAATGTGATTGTTAAGTATTATGTTATGTTTAGCTTGCCAAGAAATTACCAAACTACTCTTCAAAGAAGCTGTGTCATTTTTGCATTCCCACCGGTAGACCGTGAGAGTTCCAGTTATCTTACATTGTTGCTAGCACTTGGTATTGTCATTATAGCCATTCTTTTTATTTTTTTTTTAAATTCATTTGTTTTTGAGAGAGGGAGAGAGAGAGCAGGGAAGGGGCAGAGAGAGAAAAAAAGAGAGATTCCCAAGCAGGCTCTGCACTGTCAGCACAGTGCCCATTGTGGGGCTCAAACTCATGAACCATGAGATCATGAACTGAGCCAAAATCAAGGGTTTGATGCTTACCCGACTGAGTCACCTAGGTGCCCCCATTATAGTCATTTTAACAAATGTGTGATGGCTGTTCTCTCCTTTTGATTTCAACTTAAAAATTCTTGGGAATATTATGGTGAACATCTTTCCAGAACATACTTGTCATCTGCATATCTTGGGTGAAATGGCTATTCAAATATTTTGTCCATTTTTAAAGTTGGATTTTTTTTATTATTTTGTTAAAGTTCAACCTTTTTGTGAATTTTGCTTTTGTTTTCATTTTTAAGAACTTTTTGCATAATGCAAAGTCACTGAGATTTGCTCCTGTGATTTCTTTAAATAGTTGATAATTTTATACCACACCTTTAGACACAGGATCCATTTTGAATTACTTTTTGTAAAAGTGTAAAGAATAGGTTGAGATTTATTTTCATGTTTATATCCAGTTTTTCAAACATTATTTGCTGAAGACCTGTTCTTTCTCCATTGAATTTCCTTTGCACATTTGTCAAAAATCAATTGATGGTATTTGTGTGGCAGTATTAATTCTTTCTCATTAATCTCTGGGTCTATCTTTGTTCTAATATCACAAAAGTCTTCATTATTGTAGCTATATTGTAATCCTTAAAATCATACAGTGTAAGTTCTAGGTTTATTTTTTATTATCAAAATTGTTTTGACTATAATTTGCATTTTCTTACAAATTCGTTGTTGTTTGCATTTTCTTATAAATTTTAGAACAGCTTCTCCATACATACAAAAAAAAAAAAAAATTAATGCTATGGAGCACCTGGGTGGCTCAGTCGGTTGAGCAGCTGACTGGCTTAAGTCATGATCTCGTGGTTCATGAGTTCGGGCCCCATATTGAGCTTGCTGTTGTCAGCACAGAGCCCACTTCGGATCCTCTGTCCCCCTCTCTCTCTGCCCACCCCTGCTCTCTCTCCAAAAAAATAAATAAACATTAAAAAAATACTTTAAAAAAATATTGCTGGAATAGTTTTGGGGTATTATCTACTTATTTGGTAGTATGGTAATATATTTTAATAAGGTAAATTGAGTTGCTTTGTTTATCCATTGACCCACTGAAGGGCATTTAAGTTGTTTGAGTTAGGGCAATTATTAATAAAGCTGCTTATAAAAAATCATGCACAGGTATGTGCAAGAATACAGTATTCTTGCAATTGCAATATTCTTGCAGTGTAATTATTTGCTTTGAAGTTTTGCCCTGGAGGTGATATTTTGGTTGCATTTCCACATTCTTTGAATTGCATTAAATCTATACATAAACTTGGAGGATTGCCATCAGAACTATGCTGGGTCTTTAAATTCATGAGCTTTCTATATCTTCAATAGTAAATCTTCCATTCTTTTTATCTGCATTTTTTAATTTTAACATCTAATAAAACATGTATTATTAGATTTATACATTAGTATTTTGATATTTTGGAGATACAGTAAATGGTATGATAAATTGGCTCCCAATTGATTTTCTTTGCTTTTTTTGTTTTTTGTTTTTGTTTTTGTTTTGCTTATTACTTGATTTGTTAGATCTCTTCAATGTAAAAAGAAAGAGGGCTTGTAGGGATGGGGAGTGGGGTGCAGGGCTGCATATGTTATTTGGGCCAGCAGTGGCTGCAAAATTATATACAGAGATATAATTGATTTTTGCATGATAACTTTGTACTCTGAAACATTCTGAACTTATCCGGTTTGAAGACACTTCCTGTAGATCTTTTGGGATTTTTTTACTTGAACAATCATTTGTCTGCAAATAGGGACAGTTTTTTGTTTTTTCTTTTTTGTTTTTTACTTTATTTCTCATATTCCTGACTTTATTTTTCAACAATGGTCATTGGCCAGGACTCTGGTTCAATGTTGAATAGGAGCAATGTTCCCAGTTTTTAGGGGAAATGATTATGACATTCACAATTAAGAATAATGTCAGGGTTAGGTAGATGCCATTTACAGCCACTTCAATATGGCAGAGTTTTTAACATAAATTACGTTGAATTTTTTCAACTGCATTTTACACAATTGATATGTCTGTGTTTTTTCTGCTTTACTTCCTTACAATGGTGAATCATGTTGATTTCTTTTCAAGTGATAAACCATCTCTTCATTCTTGGGCTAAACTCCAGTTGGTCATGATGTGTTTTCTACTTTTTGTTTGTTTGGTTGTTTGTTTTAACTAGTATACATCACAAACTTAAATTTGTCTACTAATATGTATTTCTCTGTCCTAGCATTAGAAGGACATAAGCCTTTGAATGCAAGAACCCTAGAGGACTTTTTCCAAAATATTTTACATACTATAGTTAGCCCAGTACTTGGCACAGACTTGCAGTCCACACATTTCCAAAGGAAAGGAAAAAGGAATAAAAGAAGAAATAGCAAAGTAATTTGTGTTTCCATGACAGTATATTTCCAATCATGTGACAAACATTTTGTTCCCTAAATTGCATGCAAATACCACCAGCCAGAAGTTAAGTTAAAGTTCAATCAATTTAAATAATTGTTTAAAATTGTGATAGCTTAGGAGCGCCTGGATGGCTCAGTTGGTTGAGCGTCTGACTTTGGCTCAGGTCGTGACCTCGCAGTTCATGGATTCAGGTTCACATTGGGCTCTGCACTGACAGGTTGGAGCCTGGAGCCTGCTTCAGATTCTCTCTGCCCCTCCCTGCTTACTTGCTCTCTCTTTCAAAAATAAATAAACATTGAAAAAAACTTGTGATATCTTACAATACAACAATAGCTGAATATCACAAATAATCATATTCTAAAACATATAAACAATGTCTTGGGAAAAAAAATCTCATACACATTTTCCAGGAGAATATCATGTACTCAACAAAATAAGAATGTGAAATAGGTAAATAATATGAAATTCATACTCTTTCTCTTCTTTCCTAATTAAAAAAAGATACAGAGGAATAAACTGAGTAGTTAATAAAACATAATACATTATTAATTCCTCAGTGAAGTGTTATTTGCCATTGTCGTAAAAGATTATGTCACATAGATTTATTCACACATATATTACATACATAGTATGAGTGTAACTGTGAAGTTCAAACTATGTTATGAATGTTGGTTATTAATCATTAGTTGTTAATTACTGTAAACATGGTGCTACATTACTATAAATCTATCGTATTAATCTTAGATTCATACTCCTACCTTCTCTTTCATGATCATATAAAACTTTGAACTGAAGTGTGGAAATGTTCTGACATGGAAAAAACTTTCCCCGTCTTATGTAATGATCATATCTACACTGCATCCAATTATTCATATGATCTCCAATCTCACCTGATTATCCTTTATCATAAAAGAAAAAAAAAAACTGCTGTCCATTATTAAAGAACAGTCTCTCCTTTATACAAAATCATATAAACACCAGTGACATTTAACTAAATTTATTTTCATCTGTTACAGAATTGAATCAACCTAATGTTTTTAAAGCTTTGAACACTAGAACAGTATAGTAGGAAATTTTCTATGTTTCAGAAAAGTCAAAATACTGAGAATGCCCTCTGGATCTGTAATGCCACCCTCAACTTAATTGCTAGGAATTAAAATGCCATGATTAGAACTTTGTTTCTTTGGTTATAGGCTCTTTCTATAAATGAAAATATTCAGTGAAAGAATGCATTAAATATTTTCTATCATTTATATAACAGAATACACTAATGGATAAAATCTTCACCTGAAAGAAATTATCAAAATTGGAAAGGACCAGAAAGGTCACTGAAACTTGAGCCAAGTTCACTGCCATAAAATGGTTTTGGAGCTTGCTAAGTATAACTGTTTTTGTGTCAAAATTAGGTCTTATCCAGGGTGGCAGGTGGCACAAGTGTTCATAATGGGGTAATAACTGGAATCCAGCATTGCTAGAATCTTACAGAATTCCTTTGCGCAGTGTTAAAGTTCAGTTTTGAGAATCTTCTCACTGCAATTTTTAGATGAAAAGTTGTGGGTGACTTTCCTTTTTCCACTTGGGACCAGATGGAATGGTATTCACTTTTTAAAACCATCTGTCATGCAGCACCTTAATCTTCTTACATCAAGTAAAGGAGAATAAGAACATCTGACTTTGCAGAGATAAAGTTAACACGACAAGATGTCAACCAGACTCTTTTATATGGTGCTTCCAATATTTTGTCAAGTCACTTTGAGATCTTTTCAGTTAGCTGTCCTATGGGCTTAAGAAAGCAGAGAACACAATGCCTATTTTAGAAGCTGGTAAATGTCATTACTTCCTTGCCAATATGTTTTTTTAATTCATTTAATTCTGCAGAAGGTCAGCCTGAGCTGAATCTCCCCACCCTCTTGGAGGTGACTTTGCCTAGTCTATATTTATTAAAGCATCATCAACTATAAAGCTTATCATAAATAATATTTTATTGGTATCAAGTACAAATGTTTTCTCTAAAAAGAAAGTTAGGCAAGACTAAGTATAGAAGAGGTAGACCACAATCATCTTTTTATCCTTTACTTGAAACATTTGTATACTTTAGGGTTCCCAAAGAAAATAGCTAGCACAACCATCGTAATTGAAGGCAATTTAATGAAGGGACAACTTTATTTACAAAGATAAAAGTAGAATTATAAGGAAATATAAAAGTAAACAACCCAAAGGTAGTCTTGAAGAAACTAAGGGACGGGTAGGCTTCTAGAATACAGTGAGAGCTAAAGCTGAGTGAAAAGGACCATTTGACCCTGAAAAGGAACTGTGTGACCTTAGGGAGAGAAAAGTACCCACTTCCAGTTTAAGCCTATCATGAAAGAAACTAGGGGAAAATATACTCCAACCTTTTCCTTTCTCCTCTCTTATCATACTGTTGCCCCACTAGCTAAAACCACACAGAAACTAGAGGACAAGCAGCCTAACTGATGCAACCCAAATAAGTCAGCCTCCTGAAACATATTAAATTATAAAGAATGGTAGAAAGTGGTCCTTTAGTGAGAATTAGAAAATATCTAACACAGTAATCTACTGCAGATATTTTATTACCTTGTCACCTTTACACTCACCAAAATATTGAGGACAGAGTGCAGGGAATTATTTAGTCGGCCATTTAACAACTGGATTACTGGGAAAAAGTAATCGTATGGATGTCTACAGAGAAGAGCCATCAAAATCTCAATTTTGAGGATACTGCTACTACAATTTTTAAATGTAACATCAATATGTAGGTAGGTGTTCATTGGGTTTATACTAGATTACAAATATTAAGCTTTATATTTTGATGATATAGGAGATAGAATACATAAGATTTGCCCTCAAGATGTTTTATCTAATTGGAAAAAAATTTTAAAAAAACATACATCAAAAATAACAAAGGATACAAGAACAAGTACAGATCAATCTTTTTCTGCTTGGTCTAGACTTACAGTATTATAAATATTAAGAAGAGACAAATAAGATATAGTAGTAGAAAACACTGAAACATTTATGTTTCTAATGAAATTTAGACTGTGTCAAGAAAAGAAGACATTCCAGAAAATTTTAAGAAGCCAATATCAAATATATGTAATTGGGATTTGAAATAGATTTCTCTGTCTCACTCTGTCTCTCAAAAATGAATAAATGTTAAAAATTTTTTTAAAAAAAGAAATTGAATCAAACATGTTGAGCAATTTTGGAAAAATGCTTTTAGATAAGTTGTTTAAGGTTATATATCAAGAAAAATTATAGGGACGCCTGGGTGGCTCAGTTGGTTAAGCATCCAGCTTCAGCTCAGGTCATGATCTCACAGTTTGTGAGTTCGAGCCCCACATCAGTCCTTGTGCTGACGGCTCAGAGCCTGGAGCCTGCTTCGGATTCTGTGTCTCCCTCTCTCTCTGCTCCTCCCCCACTCATACTCTGTCTCTCTCAAAAATGAATAAACGGTAAAAAAAATTTCTAAAAGTTATAAAGGCAGATGTATATTTTATTGCTTATTATCTGGAAATATTTAGCTCTTTATGACAATTTTTTTAAAAGCCTAATATATATTAATGGAGAGGGGAACTGAAAGAGATATATGTCAAATAGAAGAAAAGTACTGTTCCCTGACAATGGAATATCTACATGAAAATAAACAAACAAAATACATCACCAAAATAATGCAAATATGTTTTTGAAGCTCATGTCATTCCCAGAGAATCTGTATCTGAGCTTGTGTCAACTATTCAAAAAAAATTTAAGGAAAATCTCAATTAAGCAATGAGCAAATTACTACCCCAAGTATTATCAATCATCAAGTCTCTCTTCTTGATGATATGCATGTCATTATAAATATAAATTATAGTAGTGGATCAATCATGATGTGCCAGATAGTGACTTTCCATAAATAGGAATTATTTTGGGGATGCTTGGGTGGCTCAGTCAGTTGAGCGCCTGACTTTGACTCAGGTCATGATCTCATGGGTTCGTGGGTTCAAGCCCCCTGTCAGGCTCTTGCTGACAGCTCAGAGCTTGGAGCCTGTTTGGGATTTTGTGTCTCCCTCTCTCTCTGCCCCCACTCATGCTCTGTCTCTCTCTCTCAAAAATAAACATTAAAAAAAATATTTGTTTTTCTGTCCAGACTGACCATGAAGCTATAATGTTGTCTATTTATATATTAATCAGATTTTTAGGTAAAGGTGTCCAGACATTTAAAATCCACGAGCTTAGAGGCACCTGGGTAGCTCAGTCAGTTAAGCATCTGACTTTGACTGAGGTCATGATCTCACAGTTCCTGAGTTCGAATCCAGCATCAGGCTCCGTGCTGACAGCTCAGAGCCTAGTGCCTGCTTCAGATTCTGTCTCCCTTTCTCTCTACCCCTCCCCCACTCTCACTCTGTCTCTCTCAAAAATAAATAAACATTAAAAAATTTTTTAATTCAGAAACCTTAAATGTAAGATTGGTTTTATTTAATCTTAATCCTCAAGAGAAGTTATCAATAAAATAAAATGTGAAAATGGCTATTATCTGGCAGTGTTTGACATCTGAGTTAGATAGGCTGCAACTAAGTATCAGAAAAATGAAAGTATGTATAAAAAAAAGGGGTGGGGGAGAATTACTGATGAGGCTATTGTCAAATCTTCACAGTGTTGTCACTTTTCTTTCTTTCTTTCTTTCTTTCTTTCTTTCTTTCTCTTTTTTTTTTTTTTTTTTTTTTTTTGCCAAACGTTGTAAATTTGAAGTTAGAAAAGTAGATCTACACCTGGGGGACTCAACAGATGTAACAATAATTTCAGCCTATGTTATCTATTATTTCTTCCATGTAAATTATTAGCTGTATTAGCTGTATTAAAATAAGATGTGAAAAGAAACTGATATAGAAGAGCAATAATATATGTAATTATCATTTTACTAGAAATACATAAAAGTATCACTTTTAATATGTAAAAGTCCCAGAAAACCAGCTAAAATTGCGAATTATAATTGGCAAGCCACTTTAGAATAAATATACAATGGAATATTACTCCGCCATAAAAAAGAATGTAATCTTGCCATTTGCTATGATATGAATGGAGCTAGAGAGAATTATGCTAAGTAAATAAGCGTCAGAGAAAGACAAATACAATATAATTTCACTCACATGTGGAATTTAACAACAAGCATAGGGGAAAAAAGAAAAAGAGAGGCACACCAAGAAGCAGATTCTTAACACTAGAGAACAAACAAATGGTTACCAGAGGAGAGGTGGGTGCGGGGATGTGTTAAATAGGTGATATGGATTAAGGAGTGAACTTGTGATGTACACCAAGTGTTGTATGGAAGTGTTGAATCACTAAATTGTACACCTGAACCTAATTTTTTTTAAGTAGAAAAAAAATATACAAATCTCAAAATCCTTTCATGTTTTTTCTGCTTTGGTACCAATAGTTGTACTGAACAATTAGTTCACTAAAATAAACTAATCAGTTGCCTTTCAATTTGTTTATTTATTTGAGCTTATTCCCTATTATTTTCCATATAATATAGGAAGTGAAACAAAATAATAAACTCTGGATAACAATATATGCTATCAAATAAGTCAGGGATAATAACCTAATACTATGTGTATAAAATTGTTTATAAGCCAGATGATAAGATATATTTTATATTATTTTATTTTATTTTATTTTATTTTATTTTATTTTATTTTTTAACGTTTATCCACTTTTGAGACAGAGAGAGACAAAGCATGAATGGGGGAGGGGCAGAGAGAGAGGGAGACACAGAATCGGAAGCAGGCTCCAGGCTCTGAGCCATCAGCCCAGAGCCCGATGCGGAGCTCGAACTCACGGACCGCAAGATCGTGACCTGAGCCGAAGTTGGACGCTTAACCGACTGAGCCACCCAGGCGCCCCAAGATATATTTTAAATAACTGGAAATACTGTTGTTTAATATGGTTTTTGATACATCTATCGTCAAGATTAATGAAGTATACACAATCGAGATGTAAATGTATATTCCTAGTAGATTGATGATATCAACATTTCAAAATATCCCTTTACTCACTGGTAATTTTATAACAGATATATCACTCTACCCTTCTTATGTTTATAGTTTACATGGTTTATCTTTTTCCATGCATTTATTTTCAGCCAATCTACATATCTATATTCATTGTATATCCTTGTAGACAGCACATAGTTGAGTATTCTTTTTTAACCATTCTGGTGGTCCTTTAACCACAGTATTTATGCCATTAACATTTAATATAATTATATATATATAGTTATGTAAAATGGATCTATCATCTTATTTGTTTCCTGTTGGCCCCCTGAATTTTTCCTCTGTTGTTTCTATCTTGCCTTCTCTTTAATTATTGAATATTGTTTACAATTCCATTGTAATTTGTATATTAAATTTGTAAATATTCCTGTTTGCCTTTATATTTTTAGTGATTATTCTAGTGATTACACTATATATTTTTAACATTTTACACTAAGAGTTGATGTTGTAGATGAGGCTGCAAGTTCCTTCTAGATCTTTAGATATTTTAGGGTGTTAACTCTTAACAGGTTTAGGTCATCTTGAAAGGATGATCAGAGCATTGTGACTATCATTTTCATGAACACAGAGGATAGGATTTTGGTGCCTTCATCAGACTTGCTCTAAGACAAAGATACTTTTATTTTGATAGTGCAAGACTCTGGGACTCTGGGAATAAAATTGGCCATATGCTTACAGAAAGTCCAATTTTGTGGGACTGGGTTCCTTTTACTTTGTGAAAGCTGCTACTGTACAGAAAGATTTTGATTTAGTAGTTTGTTTTTAATTGTCTTGTATTTATTTTTATTTCGTAAGACCTGCAACAAAAGCTGTTCTTCCCAGCTGTAAAGCACTGTGTTCTATTCATTGATGCATTTTGTTACAGGTGGAGTTTTTGAGTTTTATCGTATTTGAAAATGTCTTTATATTTTCTTTATTCTTGAAAAACCTGCATATGTGTATGTTGACACATTTTCTTTTCATGGTTCCTGATAAGAACTGAGTAAGCAATGAAATAGTTTATGCCTAACATGCACTGTGTCGTATTGGTCTGTTTTCAAGATTTTCTAATTTTTGTTTTCATTAGTTTGATTATCATGCTCCTATTTATGATTTTCTTTATATTTCCCTAAAATTTTGAATTTGTGAGCTTATATTTTTTACCAAATTTGGCAAATTTTGGACCTCATATCCTCAAATGTATTCTTCCCTATTCTCTCTATCCTCTTTATTTGACTGCAGTCATACATACATTAGACCTTTTTATGTTCCACATGTCCCAGAGGCTTTGTCCATATTTCCTTTAATATTTTCCTTTCTATTCTTCAGATAAAATAAATTCTGTTAATCTGATCTCAAATTTACTGATTTGTTTTTGTCATCTTTTTTCTTGCTAATCTCATGAAGATACTTTTTGCTTAAGATATTTTATTATTTAGCTCTACATTTTACACCTTTTTAAATTTATATTTTCTGCTGAAATTTTCTGTCTTTTTATTCATTGATAGCATACTTTAATTTACTTTATCAGCTGTAGTTGTAATAGCTACTTTAAATTTTTGCCTACTAATTTTCACATCTGGGTAAACCTTTAAGATAATCTTGACTTAATTGTCTTTTCTTAGTGGGTCATGTTTGGCTGGAATTTCATTTGGATTCATCCTGGGCATTGGGGTGACATTTTTTGGAAAATGTGGATTTGTTATGCTACTGTTAGGAGTATTGACATTTTTGATGTAGCAATCAATTAGATGAGACTCAAACTCCAATCTGTATTTCTAGATTCATAACCCAAATAACATTACACTTACACAAACACAAATTACACAAATTGAATTTAACTGTGGTTCTTTGAGTCTCTTTATACATTTGTGAGTCATGAGTTAGCCAGTTGCTCAGGTACATTTCATGCACAGCATTTGACTGAAAGGCTAACTGTGAGAGCCAAAGAATGTTTTGGGGAGCTTAAGTAGAATCCCTCATATTACTGTATCATTCAGTGGAAGAGCAACTGAGCATTAGACTGAGGATATGGTAGAGTCAAAGAGTTATAGATATGCTGAACTGCTTTATCGAAGGATAGTGTGTTCATTAAAGCAAGTGTGTTATATTAAGTTCAGAGCCCTGATTGAGAAAACCTGGAACCCTCAAACATGGCTTGGGGACATCTAGATGGATGCGCCAAATTATATGTGTCTCTTATGTGGTTAAGACCCCTCTTAACCAACAGTTTGCCAAAGTGTCCCACTCTTCCCTAGTAAGATGTAATATTTTCACCACAGTAGAAAATGCTGAAAAAGCCTCACCCTCATAAGGCAATAGATGCCCTTCAGAAGTTTCTCCTGCCTCCTCGTTTGGATGTCACAGTGATAATTAAGATTAAATCTAAGCATATACTGGCTGCATTTGATAAGGGAAGAAAAGATATACACTAAAAGAGCCATAAGAATGAACTACCATATACTGTCAGGAAGAGGGACATTATCCCTGGAATTGGAGGAGGCCACTTGATCAAGGAGGTTGAAATATAATACTGGATAAGCAAAGATTCACTGGATTTGGGTATTTGCTGGGAAGGTGGCTCTTAGAAACCTGGTGATAATTGTAGCCACTGGTGAAATAAGTTAAATGCCTGAGTTTCCTGGAATGTAGTAATGGAAAGTATAAAGTGGCTGTGAGAAGTGGCCTTATTGAATGTAATGGAATATGAGTCCAGAAAAAACAACCAAGGGATTATTTCTTACAGGAGGATGCAGGAAACAATCCACTAAGGCCATAAGAGTTGTGCTATTCAGAAGGGAAGCAGCATAAGAAGTTCACAAGAAGCTCTCCTCTGTAGGCTAAGGTAGATAGTAGGAGAGGCTATAATAGAATTGTACTCTTTAACCACAGAGATGATGGGACTTCAAAAATAATAATGAACTTGGGGCGCCTGGGTGGCTTGGTCGGTTAAGCATCCGACTTCGGCTCAGGTCACAATCTCACGGTACGTGAGTTCGAGCCCCGCATCGGGCTGTGTGCTGACAGCTCAGAGCCTGGAGCCTGTTTCAGATTCTGTGTTTCACTCTCTCTCTGCCCCTCCCCTGTTCATGTTCTGTCTCTCTCTGTCTCAAAAATAAATAAACATTAAAAAAATTAAAAAAAAATAATGAACTTCTAAGAGGCCACAATTATCATAATGACCAGCAAGTTGGAGGGGTATCCAAGGGCACATGGTCCAATGGGAGTGGTGGGAATGGCTTGTAGGGCATGACACTCCTAACACAAAATAGATGGGCAGGAAGCAAAAAGGAGCTACTTAATGTATACAACTAGAAAAACAAGAATGGATAATGGGATGATGAAAATTGTCACCCAAGTAAAAAGTCACAACCCTTTGCACAGTTCTTAAGACAGAAGCCAATTTTGGGGGGCACCTTGGTGGTTGAGTTGGTTAAGCATCTGGTTCTTGATCTCGCCTCAAGTCATGATCTCAAGGTCCGTGGGATCAAGCCCCACGCCAGGCTCTGTGCTGACAGCATGGAGCCTGCTTGGGATTCTCTCTCTCTCTTTGCCCCTCCCCTGCGCAATCTCTCTCTTGCTTTCAAAATAAATAAATAAACTTTGGAAAAAGAAAAAGAAGCCAATTTTTTAAATCACCAAAGAAGTGGCTACATCCTAGGAAAAAGGACACTGCAATACCACATTGGGTATATACTATAATGATAAAACCAATTTTACCTTATTACAAAATTATGTCTGCATACTAGACTATAAAAGTGGTAAAAGATAATATCAAGACACATTGAAGACTTTTGAAGACAGGATCTGAGGTGATACTGGTATTCAGATAACCAAAGAATTATCATACAAACCATTTTAAAGTTAAGGTTTATTGAGGTCAGCTGAATAAAGAATCCTAGCCAAAGTCCACCTTACAGTGTGACCATTGGTTCAAAGTAGTGATACCCAGCAGTTGTATCTTCAGTCATATAATTAGAATTAGACCCTTAGGCTGTAGAGTAAAATCTACCATAGTGGGAAGAGCCAAGAAGAAGCCTCTGAAACAGTCCCTGCCATTTTAAGGAAGTAAATGCCAAATATCTTAAGGAAGTTAATGCCAAATTGCATGTCATGGGGGCTGGTAAGGATTAGTAGTCATTAAAAACCTAAAAGATGCAGAGTTAGTGTTCCCTATCATTTGTCCCTTTAATTTATCAGTACAACCCTGAAGAAACCAAATGAACACTTCCTGAAGAATGACTGTCCACCCCTGCAAGCTCAATTAAGTTGTGGCCTGCAGCATAGGTAGTCAGCCAGATATGGTCATTTTTTGCTAGAACAGATTAATAAGGGAATGGCTACATGGAGATAGTAATTTATTTGGTAAATTCACTTTTTCTGTTCTGGTTAGAAAAAGGATCACAAGCAGTTTATATTCATGTTGGAAGGACCGCAGTATTCATCTATACTTTGCCTCAGGGCAGTGTTAACTCTGCTGCCCTCTGCTCAAGATATAGCCTAAAGAGATCTGGACCGTCTGAACAACCCATGAACATTACACTGATCTACATCGACAACATCACGCTACGTAGACAGGATAAATAAGATGTGTGGATAGTATGCTGGAGGCCTTGCTACAATCCATGCACTCCACAGGAGAGAAAGAGACTGTCACTTCACTGAAATAGGTAGGGATCTAGTGGTCAGGGATATGCCTTCCAAAGTGAAAGTCAAATTGATTCATGTAACCTCCACTACCACAAAGAAGGAAGTGCAGCATGTGGTAGCCTCTGTAGGTTCTGGGGGCAACACATTCCACCCTAGGAAAATTCTTCCATCTCTTGTATCCAGTGATATGGAAGGCTGAAATTTCGGAGTTAAGACTTAGAGTAATAAAGGGGTCTACAGTAGATTAAAGCTATGGTGTAAGAAATACTTGTGAGGGGCACCTCGGCGGCTCAGTTGGTTAAGCATCCAACTTGGGCTCAAGTCCTGATCTAATGGTTTGTGAGTTCAAGCCCTGCCTCAGGCTCTGAGCAGACAGTTCAGAGCCTGGACCCTACTTTGGATTCTGTGTCTCCCTCTCTACCCTCCCCACTCACATTCTGTCTCTCTCTTTCAAAAATAAACATTAAAAAAATTTAAAAAAGAACTATTTGTGAAATATTTTACAAATAGATTGCAATTTTATAGTTCACAAAACATTTATATCAACCACAAGTTTTTTCCATGCCTATTACCATGCTCACTGGTAATGTATCATAATGGCAAAATTCCCACAACACAATTATTGACAATAATTACTATCTTACCCAAAGGATATTGATAAAAATATACTTAGATAATCATACACGTTAAGAATTGGGCCAAAGATTGATGGAAGTTAATGTGGTATTTTGTATTGATATCATTATTAACCAATAAGAATCTGAGCTATTCCTTTTAGGTTTCAGAAGATGGTTTTACTTTCATATTCTCCCACCAATTTCAGAATTCTATTAATGCTGATATATTTTAATTACTTCTAGACAAGAAAGAACTAACATTTCTTCCATTGCTGTCTTCTGAAAAGAATTCAGTACACATCCATTAGAAGGTTTCTTAGACTAAGTCATGAATTGTATCATGATTTAGTGATTTAAACATAATAATATGATAAAGTTGGCAGGAGGGAGGGAGTAATTGTTCATCTTATGTAGGGGAAACTTAAAATTTTTATCTGAGCCTTATAATTTGGAAATAGATATTTTAAAATATGAATTGAACTTATAAAAATAACCTCTAAATATATTTTAATATCTTTATAGATAAAATAATAATTTAAGTAAAAATCATGAGAAGGAGGGGGAGAGAATGTATATGGTAGTGAAAGTACTGTAAATTGTTCAGCTTTCACACAGGGAATAATAGATGTTAATGTTTTCAAGCCGAAGATAAATGTATGCATTTATTATTTAGACTTATAGTTGATACTATAGTTATACTAGAACAGAAATACATGAAAGTGGTTAATTCTGGGAAGGAAGACTGACATACATGGAGAAATAATTTTATTTTGCATTTTATATCTGTGTTTCATTTATTTCACCATGTACTTAACATTAATTTTATGCTTTAAGATGTATGATTTTTAAAAGAAAATGCTTTCTGTAAAGAAAAACTTATATACTTTATATATATATAAACTTCTTAATTAAAACAAAGGATACAATTTATATTTTACATAGAACAATCGATTTTATTTATCACAAGAAAAAAAAAAGGAGTACTATCCCAAAGTTGGAGAAGGAACGTATCTTTGAAAATCCTGAGTATTTATTTATTTTATTTTTTAATGTTTATTTGAGTATAGTTGGCATGAAATGTTACATTAGTTTTAGGTATACAACATAGTTACTCAACAACTCTATGCTTAACACAAGTGTAGCTACCATCTGTCACAATACAACGCTATTACAATGCCATTGACTATATCACTATGCTGTATCTTTTATTCCTGTGACTTATTCCATAACTGGAAACCTGTATGTCCCACTCCCCTTCCCCCATTTTGCCCATCCCCCCTTCCCTCTCTTCTGGCAACCATCAGTTTGTTCCCTGTATTTATAGGTCTGATTCTGCTTTTCTTGTTGAAAAGTTTAAGTATTTAAATATGTTGTATACCTAAAACTAATGTAACATTTCATGCAAACTATACTCAATCTTTGTCCACTTCAAAGTCGCAAATACGTTGTTTTGCTGTAGAAATTTTATACCTTGGGAATATACTTTTCTATTGTTAATATATTTAAATGACTATCTCTGTATTGCATGATGTAAAGATCAAGTGTCATTTTTCTAATCAAATATTCAATTGCTCCAGCACCTTTATTGAAAATACTGTCTTTCCATTTTGAGTTAGCTTGTAAGCCTTATTACCAACAGGTTAATTAAATTAGTGTAGGTCAATTTTAGGACTTTCTGTTTGGTTCCATTGATCTTTAGGCCTTTCATTAGGCTAATTCTACATTACGAGAATTGCTATGGTTTTATATTAAAAAATAAGTAACGAAAATTTTATAATCATGTCCTTCTTTTTCAGATTTGTTTTGGTAATCCTTTGCATTTCCATATAGCTTTTAGAATCAGCTTCTTAATTCTAAAGAAAAATCTGATGTATTTTCAGCTGGAAGTGGTCTGTCTGGATCTACCCATAAATTTAGCGATTATTGACATCTTAACAATATTGAGTCTTCTAGTTCAAGAATATATTTCTTATTAATGCAGGTCTTTAATTTCTCTCAATAATGTTTTGCTGCTTTCATTAGATAAAACTGAAATATATTCCTTAAATTTATTTATAATCACTTCCTATTTTTTTAGGTTTTTACCTAAATATCAGTCAGTTAACATGCAGTGCAATATTAATTTTAAGTGTACAATGTAGTGATCCAGCACTTCCATACATCACCCAGTGCTCATCACAAGTGCTGTCCTTGATCTCCATCGCCAATTTAACCTTATCTCCTCACCCACCTCCCCTTTGGTAACCATTAGTTTATTCTCTAGTGTTAAGAATCTGTTTCTTGATATGTCTCCCTCCCTCTCTCTCTCTCTTTCTCGCTATGCACATTTGTTTTGTTTCTTAAATTCCACATATGAATGAAATTATATGGTATTTGCCTTTCTCTGACTTATTTCACATAGCATAATACTCCCTAACTTTACCCATGTCACTGCACATGGCAAGATTATTTTCTATTTTATGGCTGAGTTGATATTCTATTATATATGTGTATTGTGTGGAGATATATATCAGATCTTCTTTATCCATTTATCCATTCATCATTCAGTGGACACTTGAGCTGTTTCCATAATTTGGCTATTGTTGATAATGCTGCTATAAACATCAGGGTGCATATGCCCCTTCAAATCAGTATTTTTGTATCCTTTGGGTAAATACTTAGTAGTACAATTGCTGGATCCTAGAGTAACTCTATTTTTAACTTTTTGAGGAACCTCCATCCTGTTTTCCGAGTGGCTACACCTGTTTGAATTCCCACCAACAGTGTAAGAGGGTTCCCCTTTCTCTACATTCTCACCAGTATCTGTTGTTTCTTGAGTTGTTAAGTTTAGCCATTCTGACAGGTGTGAGGTGATAATCTCATTGGAGTTTTGATTCGTATTTCCCTGATGATCAGTTATGTTGAGGATCTCTTTATGTATCTGTTGGCCATTTGTAGGTATTCTTTGGAAAATATCTATTCATATCTTCTGCCCATTTTTTAATTGCATTATTCATTTTTGGGGTGTTGAGTTTTATAAGTGCTTTATAGGTTTTGGATACCAATCCTTAACAGATATGTCATTTGCAAATATCTTCTCCCATTCTGTAAGCTGCCTTTTAGTTGTGTTAGTTGCTTCCTTCACTGTGCAGAAGCTTCTTATTTTGAGGAAGTCCCAGCAGTTTATTTTTGCTTTTGTTTCTCTTGCCTGAGAAGACATATTCTAGAAAGAAGTTGCTATGACCAATGTCAAAGAGGTTCCTCCTGTAGGAATTTTTATGGTTTCAGGTCTCACATTTAGGTCTTTAATCCACTTTGAACTTATTTTTGTGTTTGGTGTAAGAAAGTGGTCAATTTCATTCTTTTGCTTATAGCTGTCCAGTTTTCCCAGCACCATTTTTAAAATTTTTTTTTAAACTTTATTTTTGAGAAAGAGAGAGAGAGTGTGTGAGTGGGGGAGGAACAGAGAGAAGGAGACACAGAATCCGAAGCAGGCTTTAGGCTCCAAGCTGTCAGCACAGAGCCCAGTGCAGAGCTCAAACTCAGAAACCGTGAGATCATGACCTGAGCCAAAGTCGGATGCTTAACTGACTGAGCCACCCAGGCACCCCCCAGCACCATTTTTTGAAAAGACTGTTTTTTTTCATGCTTTGTCAAGATTAATTGGCCATATAGTTGTGGGTTCATTTCTGGGTTTTCTATTGTGTTCTGTTGATCTATGTGCCTATTTTTGTGTTACTACCATACTGTTTTGATTACTACAGCTTTGTAATATAAAACTTGAAGTCCAGAATTGTGATACCTCCAGCGTTGCTTGTCTTTTATAAGATTGCTTTGGCTATTTAGAGTCTTCTGTGGCTCCACATTAATTTTAGATTTGTTCTAGCTCTGTGAAAACTGCTATTGGTATTTTGATAGGGATTGCATTAAGTTTGTAGATTGCTTTGGGTAGTATAGACATTTTAACAATATTTGTTCTTCCAATCTATGAGCATGAAATATCTTTCTATTTCTTTGTGTAATCTTCAATGGCTTTAAGATTGTGTTTTATAGTTTTCAGAGTACAGGCCCTTAACCTCTTTGGTTACATTTATTCCTAGGTATCTTATTATTTTTGGTGCCGTTATAAATGGGATTGATTTTTAATATTTTTCTGCTGCTTCATTATTGGTGGGTAGAAATGCAACAGATTTCTGTCAGTTTTGGGGGGAGTCTTTCAGATTTTCCATATAGAGTATCATATCACATGCAAATAGTGAAAGCTTTACTTCTTCCTTTCCATCGTGTATGCCTTTTATTTCTTTTTGTTGTCTGAAGCTAGGACTTCCAGTACTATGTTAAATGACAGTGGTAAGAGTGAACATCCCTGTCTGGTTCCTGACTGTAGAGGAAAAGCTGTCAGTTTTTCCCCATTGAGGATGATAGAAGTTGTGGATTTTTCATAGATGGTCTTAATTATGTTGAGGCATGTTCCTTCTAAACGTACTTTGTTGAGGACTTTTATCATGAATGGATGTTGTACTTTTCAAATGCTTTTTCTACATCTGTTAAAATGATCATATGGTTCTTATTTTTTCTTTTATTAATGTGGTGTATAATATTGATTGATTTGTGAATATGGAACCACCCTGGCCACTCAGGAATAAATTCCACTTGATCATGGTGAATGATTTTTTTTAAATGTGTTATTGGATTTTGTCTGCTAGTATTGAGAATTTTTGTATCCATCTTCATCTGGGACATTGGCCTGTAGTTCTCTTTTTTTAGTGGAGTCTTTGTCTGGTTTTGGTACCAGGGTAATCCTGGCTGGCCTCACAGAATTACGTTGGAAGTTTTCTTTCCTTATGTATTTTTTCAGAATAGTTTGGAAAAAAGATAGGTATTAACTCTTCTTTAAATGTTTGGTATAATTTCCCTGTGAAGCCATCTGGTCCTGGACTTTTGTTTGTTGTGAGGTTTTTTGTTTGTTTGTTTGTTTGTTTTTTGATTACTGATTCAGTATAATTGCAATCTGTAATTATAACTGTAATCAGTCTGTTCAAGTCTTCTATTTCTTCTGTTTCAGTTTTGGTATTTGTATGTTTCTAGGAATTTATTTATTTCCTCCAGGTTGTCCAACTTGTTGGCATATAGCTTTTCATAATATTCTCTTATAATTGTTTGCATTTCTGTGGTGTTGTTTTTTAAATGTTTATTTATTTATTTTGAAAGAGAGAGAGAGAGCATGAGCTCATGTGAAGAGGCAGAGAGAGAGAGAGAATCTCAAGCAAGCCCTGCTGAAAGCAGAGACTGATGTGGGCTTTTATCCCATGAACCGTGAGATCATGACTTGAGCCAAAATCAAGAGTCATATGCTTAACCAACTGAGCCAACAGGCACCCCTGTGGTTGTTATTCTTTTCTCTCAATTGTCATTTTATTTATTTGGATTCTGTCTCTTTTCTTTTTGATAAGTCTGGCTACAGGTTTATCAACTTTTTAAAAATCTTTTCAGAGAACCAGCTCCTAGTTTCATTAGTCTGTTCTATTGTTTTATTTTTAGTTTCTGCATCATTTGTTTTTATTCTAATCTTTGTATTTCCTTCCTTCTGCTGATTTTAGGCTTCATTTGTTGTTCTTTTTCTAGCTTCTTTAAGTGTAAGGTTAGGTTGTTTATTTGAGTTTTTCTTGTTTCTTGAGGTAGGCTTATATTATATACTTCCCTCTTAGGACCACTTTTTCTGCATTTCAAAACTTTTGTACCTTAGTGTTATAATTCTCATTTGTTTCCATGTATTTTATTTCTTCCTTGATTTCCTAGCTGACCCATTCATTGTTTAGTAGCATTCTGTTTAACCTTCATATGTTTGTGTCTTTCCAAACTTTTGCTTATGGTTAACTTCTAGTTTCATAGCATTTTGGTCAGAAAATGTGGATGGTATAATTTCAATCTATTTGTTGAGGCATGTTTTGTGACCTAATATGTGATTTATTCTGGAAAATATTCCATATACATTTGAAAATAATATGTATTCTGCTGTTTTAGGATGCAATGTTCTGAATATGATATGTCCACCTGGTCTAATGTGCCATTCAAAGCCATTGTTTCCTTGTTTATTTTGTTTAAATAATCTTTCTTTTTCTTTAAATTTATTTATTTTATTTTTTTAATTTATATCCAAATTAGTTAGCGTATAGTGCCACAATGATTTCAGGAGTAGATTCCTTAATGCCCCTTACCCATTTAGCCCAGCCCCCCTCCCACAACCCCTCCAGTAACCCTCTGTTTGTTCTCCATATTTAAGAGTCTCTTATGTTTTGTCCCCCTCCCTGTTTTTATATTATTTTTGCTTCCCTTCCCTTATGTTCATCTGTTCTGTCTTAAAGTCCTCATATGAGTGAAGTCATATGATATTTGTCTTTCTCTGACTAATTTCGCTTAGCATAATATCCTCTAGTTCCATCCACATAGTTGCAAATGGCAAGATTTCATTCTTTTTGATTGCCGAGCAATACTTCATTGTATATCTATACCACATCTTCTTTATCCATTCATCCATCAATGGACATTTGGGCTCTTTCCATACTTTGGCTATTATTGATATTGCTGCTATAAACATGGGGGTGCATGTGTCCCTTCAAAACAGCACACCTGTATCCCTTGGATAAATACCTAGTAGTACAATTGGTGGGTGGTAGGGTAGTTCTATTTTTAGTTTTTTGAGGAACCTCCATAATGTTTTCCAGAGTGGCTGCACCAGCTTGCATTCCCACCAACAATGCAAAAGAGATCCTCTTTCTCCACATCCTCGCTGACATCTGTTGTTGCCTGAGTTGTTAATGTTAGCCATTCTGACTGATGTAAGGTGGTATCTCATTGTGATTTTGATTTGTATTTCCCTGATGATGAGTGATGTTGAGCATTTTTTCATGTGTTGGTTGGCCATCTGGATGTCTTCTTTAGAGAAGTGTCTGTTTCATGTCTTTTGCCCATTTCTTCACAGGATTATTTGTTTTTTGGGTGTTGAATTTGATAAGTTCTTTATAGATTTTGGATACTAACCCTTTATCTGATATGTCGTCGGCAAATATCTTCTCCCATTCTGTCATTTGCCTTTTAGTTTTGCTGATTGTTTTCTTTGCTGTGCAGAAGCTTTTTATTTTGATGAGGTCCCAGTAGTTCATTTTTGCTGTTGTTTCCCTTGCCTCCGGAGACGTGTTGAGTGAGAAGTTGCTGCGGCCAAGATCAAAGAGGTTTTTGCCTGCTTTCTCCTTGAGGATTTGGATGGCTTCCTGCCTTACATTGAGGTCTTTCATCCATTTTGAGTTTATTTTTGTGTCTGGTGTAAGAAAGTGGTCCAGGTTCATTCTTCTGCATGTCACTGTCCAGTTTTCCCAGCACCACTTGCTGAAGAGACTGTCTTTATTCCACTGGATATTCTTTCCTGCTTTGTCAAAGATTAGTTGGCCATACGTTTGTGGGCCCATTTCTGGGTTCTCTATTCTGTTTCATTGATCTTAGTGTCTGTTCTTGTGCTAGTACCATATTGTCTTGATGATTACAGCTTTGTAATACAGCTTGAAGTCGTCCTTGGTTAATTTTAATCGATATCGATACTACATCTTTGAGGTATAGCTTGAAGTCTGGGATTGTGATGCCTCCTGCTTTGGTTTTCTTTTTTAAGATTGCTTTGGCTATTAGGGGTCTTTTTTGGTTCCATACAAATTTTGGGATTATTTATTCTAGCTCTGTGAAGAATGTTGGTGTTATTTTGATGGGTATTGCATTGAATGTGTACATTGCCTTGGGTAGTATCAACATTTTAACAATATTTGTTCTTCCTATCCAGGAGCATGGAATCTTTTTCCATTTTTTTTGTGTCTTCAATTTCTTTATAATATTTCTATAATTTTCAGTGTATAAATTTTTCACCTCTTTGGTTACATTTATTCCTAGGTATTTTGTGGGTTTTGGCACAACTGTAAATGGGATCAATTCCTTAATTTCTCTTTCTGTAGCTTCATTATTGGTGTATAGGAATGCAACCGATTTCTATACATTGATTTTATATCCTGCAACTTTGCTGAATTCATGAATCAGTTTTAGCAGTTTTTGGTGGAATCATTAGGATTTTCCATATAGAGTATCATGTCATCTGCGAGAGTGAAAGTTTGACCTCCTCCTGGCCGATTTGGATGCCTTTTATTTTTGTGTTGTCTGATTGCAGAGGCTAAGACTTCCAATACTATGTTGAATAACAGTGGCGAGAGTGGACATCCCTGTCTTGTTCCTGACCTTAAGGGGAAAGTTCTCAGTTTTTCCCCATTGAGGATGATATTAGCATTGGGTTGTTCATGTATGTTTTTTATTAAGTTGAGGTATGATCCTTCTATCTCTACTTTCCTGAGGGTTTTTATCAAGAAATGATGCTATTTTGTCAAAAAGCTTTCTCTGCATGTATTGAGAGGATCATATGGTTCTTGTCCTTTCTTTTATTGATGTGATGAATCACGTTAAATGTTTTGTGGATATTGAACCAGCCCTGCATCCCAGGTATAAATCCCACTTGGTCGAGGTGAATAATTCTTTTAATGTATTACTGGAGCCGGTTGGCTAATATCTTGTTGAGGATTTTTGCATCCATGTTCATCAGGGAAATTGTTCTATAGTTCTCCTTTTTAGTAGGGTCTCTGTCTGGTTTTGTAATCAAGGTAATGCTGGCTTCATAGAATGAGTTTGGAAGGTTTCCTTCCATTTCTATTTTTTGCAACAGCTTCAAGAGAATAGGTGTTAACTCTTCTTTAAATGTTTGGTAGAATTCCCCTGGAAAGCCATCTTGCCCTGGGCTCTTGTTTTTTGGGAGATTTTTGATTACTAATTCAATTTCCTTACTGGTTATGGGTCTGTTCAAATTTTCTATTTCTTCCTGTTTCAGTTTTGGTAGTGTATATGTTTCTAGGAATTTGTCCATTTCTTCCAGATTGCCCATTTTATTGGCATACAATTGCTCATAATATTCTCTTATTATTGTTTGTATTTCTGCTGTGTTGGTTGTGATCTCTCCTCTTTCATTCTTGATTTTATTTATTTGGGTCCTTTCCTTATTCTTTTTGATCAAACTGGCTACTGGTTTATCAATTTTGTTAATTCTTTCAAAGAACCAGCTTCTGGTTTCATTGATCTGTTGTACTGTTTTTTGTTGTTGTTATTGTTGTTTTGTTTTTATTGGTTTTGATAGCATTAATTTCTGATGTAATCTTTATTATTTCCTGTCTTGTGCTGGTTTTGGGTTTTATTTGCTGTTCTTTTTCCAGTTCTTTAAGGTGTCAGGTTAGGTTGTGTATCTGAGATCTTTCTTCCTTCTTTAAGAAGGCCTGGATTGCTATATACTTTCCTCTTATGACTGCCTTTGCTGCATCCCAGAGGTTTTTGGGTTGTGGTGTTATCATTTTAATTGGCTTCCATATACTTTTTAATTTCCTCTTTAACTTCTTGGTTAGCCCAGTCATTCTTTAGTAGGATGTTCTTCAGTCTCCAAGTATTTGTTACCTTTCCAAATTTCTTCTTGTGGTTGATTTTGAGTTTCATAGCATTGTGGTCTGAAAATATGCATGGTATGATCTTGATCTTTTTGTACTTGCTGAGGGATGATTTGTGTCCCAGTATGTGGACTATTCTGGAGAATATTCCATGTGCACTGGAGAAGAATGTATTCTTCTGCTGCTTTAGGATGAAATGTTCTGAATATATGTGTTAAGTCCGTCTGTTCCAGTGTCATTCAAAGCCATTGTTTTCTTGTTGATTTTTTTATTAGATGATCTGTCCATTGCTGTGAGTGGGGTGTTGAAGTCTCCTACTATTACGGTATTACGATCAATGAGTTTCTTTATGTTTGTGATTAATTGATTTATATATTTGGGTGCTTTCACATTTGGTGCATAAATGTTTACAATTATTAGGTCTTCTTGGTGGATAGACCCCTTAATTATTATATAATGCCCTTCTGCATCTCTTGATACAGTCTTTATTTTAAAGTCAAGATTGTCTGATGTAAGTATGGCTACTTTGGCTTTCTTTTGTTGACTATTAGCATGATAGATGATTCTCCATCCCCTTACTTTCAATCTGAAGGTGTCCTTGGATCTAAAGTGGGTCTCTTGTAAACTGCATATATATGGATATTGTTTTCTTATCCATTCTGTTACCCTATGTCTCTTGATTGGAACATTGAGTCCATTGATGTTTAGGGTGAGTACTGAAAGATGTAAATTTATGCCATTATGTTGCTTGTAGAGTTGGAGTTTCTGGTGGTGTTCTCTGTTCCTTTCTTTTTTTTTTTTTTTTTTTTTTTTTTTAATTTTTTTTTCAAAGTTTTTTATTTATTTTTGGGACAGAGAGAGACAGAGCATGAACGGGGGAGGGGCAGAGAGAGAGGGAGACACAGAATCGGAAACAGGCTCCAGGCTCCGAGCCATCAGCCCAGAGCCTGATGCGGGGCTCGAACTCACGGACCGCGAGATCGTGACCTGGCTGAAGTCGGACGCTTAACCGACTGCGCCACCCAGGCGCCCCTGTTCCTTTCTAATCTTTATTGCTTTAGGTATTTATTTATTTATTTATTCATCTTTTCTCCCCTCAAAAAGTCCCCCTTAAAATTTCTTGCAGGGCTGATGTAGTGGTCACAAACTCCTTTAATTTTTGTTTGTCTGGAGACTTTTTATCTCTCCTTCTATTTTGAATGACAGCCTTGCTGGGTAGAGAATTCTTGGCTGCATAGTTTTCTGATTCAGCACACTGAATATATCCTGCCACTCCTTTCTGGCCTGCCAAGTTTCTGTGGATAGGTCTGCTGCAAACCTGATATGTCTTCCCTTGTAGGTTAAGGACTTTTTTCCCTTGCTGCTTTCATGATTCTCTCTTTGTCTGAGTATTTTGTCAATTTGACTATGATATGCCTTTTTGATGGTCGGTTTTTGTTGAATCTAAGGGGAGTCCTCTGTGTTTCCTAGATTTTGATGTCTGTGTCTTTCCCCAGGTTAGGAAAGTTTCCTGCTATGATTTTCTCACATGACCCTTCGACCCCTATTTCTCTCTCTTCCTCTTCTGGGACCCCTATGATTCTGATGTTCCTTTTTAATGAGTCACTGATTTCTCTAATTCTTAAATTGTGCTCTTTTGCCTTAATTTCCCTCTTTTTTTTCTGCTTCCTTATTCTCCATAAGTGTGTCCTCTATATTGCTGATTCTGTATTCTGCTTCATCCATCCTTGCTGCCACGGTATCCATTCGTGATTGCAGCTCAGTTGTAGCATTTTTTATTTCATTCTGACTAGTTTTTACTTCTTTTATCTCCGCAGAAAGGGATTCTAATCTATTTTCTACTCCAGCTAGTATTCTTATTATTATGATTCTAAATTCTGGTTCTGACATCTTGCTTGTGTCTGTGTTGGTTAAGTCCCTGGCTGTCATTTCTTTCTGCTCTTTATTTTGGGGTGAATTCCTTCATTTCATCATTTTAAAGAGTGAAAAAGAATTAATGAGTTAGAAAAAATTAAAATTAAAAAAACTTAAAATAAAAAAATATTAAAATTAAAAAATTAAAAACACACAAACAAAAAAAATCGAATAAATGATACTAGATCCTAGGTGTGTTTTGGTCTGAGTGTTGAAAGTGGCTTGATAGATTCGAGAAAAAAGGGGAAAGAAAAAAAAAGGAAATCGTTTGAAAATTTGAAAAAATGAATACACTGAAGTAGACTAAATTGAAGTGATGGAAGTAAACTAGAATTTGAAAACATTTACACAAAAGTAAAAAATATAGTAGAAAAAAGTTAAAGAAAAATATTTTAATAAAAATTAAAAATAAAAATGAATTTTTTATCTTTCTGTATTCAAGAAAAAGAAAAGAAATGAAAAAGAGAAAAAAAGAAAAAAGAAAGAAAATTGAATAGATGGACCTGCTAACATTCTGAAATACAACTGAAATTACTTCATTATTCCCCTAGAAGTCAGACTATGAAGCACTTTATAGTCCATAAACTAAGCAGTCAGTGAGGCTTCTGTTCTTGAAGAGCAAGATTGGCCCAGTTGGGAGGGGCTTAGTGTAACAGCTCCATTCTCCAATACATGGCGCTGCTATCCTACTGGGATGGATTGTTGTGGCACTTGTAGGTGCGTATGCACATGCGTGGGAGCAGTGAAAATGGCGTCACCCAGCTACCCAGTCTCTAGTATCAGAACTCTTTTCTCCCCAGTCAGCAATTGCGCACCTGTCCCTTGTCTTAAGCTTTCACCCACTCCCCACTTTTACACTGTCCGTGACCAAGCCCCAGGTAGTACCTCTCTCCGGAGTTTTGTCTCAGATGTGGCTGTTTTCTCCAGCCCCTTACTTCTGAGGGACTGTGGCTTTGACCTGTTCCACCCCTCTGCAGAGGTTTTCACCTAGCAATGTCCGAATGCTGGTCGCACCCAGGAAAGTTCGCATCAGTGTGCTGTTGCTGAAGCCCAGAGACTGCAGCCAGGTGCCAGCCCACCCCAGAAAAAGTTCGTGAGACAGTGTAGCAACATCATTTCAGGGATTATGGAAAATCACAACGCACATGTGGCACCAGGGTTCACTCTTAATGACCTTGTTCCAGCACCAGCCAATGTGGCCATTCTCTGGGGTCTCCTGGGCCCAGGTTGCCTCACAGCCTCTATCAAATATCCTTCCAGCAGTGGAACAGCTTCTTCCCTTGTGGCCCAAGCACCTCCCGGACCCCACTCTGCTCCTGGAGATTCGCCCAGCACCACCAGGTATCAAGCTGTGGAGTTGCAGACTCTGTGCTCCCCCTGTTTACAGTCTTAATGGAATTTAAATCTTCTCCTTTCTCCCTTTTTAGGTCAGTCCCTGCGGCTATTTCCAATTTTCCACTTTCTCTACAGCTGCTTTTGGGGAGGGGTGCTTTTCCTGTATTCTCCCCCCCTCCCCAGTCTCCGTCCTCTCTCCCCACACAAAAGCACTTCCCTGCCCTTCACGGCTTCTCTCTCCCTAAGTTCACCTCCCCGTGCCATGTACCTGCCGAATTCTGTGGTTCAGGTTGTGCAGATTGTTGTGTTAATCCTCATCGGTTTTCTAGGTTTGCAGGATGGTTTAGTGTTGGTCTGTCTGTATTTTATGGACTCAAGACATACAAAAAACGTCCATGCTGTTCCACCATCTTGGCTCCCTTTCCCTAAATGATCTTTCCATTGATGTAAGTGGGATACCTACTATTATTGTGTTACTGTAAATTAGTTCCTTTACTTTGTTATTGTTTCATATATTTATGTGCTTTCATATTGGGTGCATAAATGTTTACAGTTGTTATATCTTGTTACATTATCCTCTTTATGATTATATAATGCCCTTTTTTGTGTCTTTTTACAGCCATTGTTTTAAAGTCTAGTTTGTCCATTATAAACACTGCTTTCTTTTCACATCCATGATAAATGTTTCTCCACTTCCTCACTTTCAATCTGCAGGTGTCTTTAGGTATAAAATTAGTCTCTTCTAGGTAGCATACAGAAGAGTCTTGTTTTTTTAAAATCTATTCTGACACCCTATGTCTTTTGATTGGAGCATTTAGTCCATTTGCATTCAAAGTAATTATTGATATATATGTTGTCATTGCCATTTTATTACTTGTTTTTTCATTGTTTTTGGAGATTTTCTCTGTTCCTGTCTTGTCTTTTGTCACTTTTGGTTACTCCCTCACACTCAGAGGGTCCCTTTTAATATTTCTTCCAGAGCCAGTTTAGTAGTCCTGAAATTCTTTAGTTTTTGTTTGTCTGGGAAACTCTTTATCTCTACTTCCATTCTAAATAAGATCCTTGCTGTATTATAGGCGGCAGGTTGCTGGGTATTATAGGCGGCAGGTTTTTCCCATTCAACACTTTGAATATATCATGCCACTGTCTTCTGGATTGCAAATTCCTGTGGGGAAATATAGAACTAGCCTTATGGGTTTTCCTTTGCCTGTTAAGACCTTTTGTCTTGCTGCTTTTAAGATTTTTTTTCTTTATCACTATATTTGGAAAATTTAATTACAATATGTCTTGTTGTTGACCTGCCTTTGTGTTTCGATGGGAGTTCTCTGTGCCTCCTGGATCTGGATGTGTTTCCTTTTCCAGATTAAGGAAGTTTTCTGCTATTATTTTTTGAAATAAATTTCCTGCCCCCTTTTCTGTCTTTTTTTCTTCTGGGACTTCTATAATATGAATGTTTCTATGTTTGATGGAGTCACTGAGTTTCCTAAGTCTTTTCCTTATGTTTTACTCTTCTTTCTCTCTTTTGTTCAGTTTCATTATTTTATATTATTTTATCTTCTAGGTTACTAATTCATTCCTCTGCTTCTTTCAGCCTTGTGATCATTGTACCAAGCCTGTTTTCAATCTTGCTTATTGCCTTCTTCATCTCTGATTGATTCTTTTTAACTCTTTTATCTCTGTGGTAATGATCTCACTAATGTTTTCTATTCTTTTCTCAAGCCCAGTAAGTGTCCTTATGATTGTTACTTTAAATTCTCCATCAGATGTGTTACTTATATTGGGTTTCACTTAGATCTCTAGTCATTTCCTTATCTTGTTCTTTCATTTGGGATAAAATCCTTCACCTTGGCATTTTGTCTAAGTCTCTGCCTTCTCTGTGTTACAAAAGCCAGTTATGTCTCCTGCTCCTGAGAGTAATGGCCTTATGAAGAAGAGGTCATCTAGTGCCCAGAGTTCATCTAGTGCATTTCAGGGAGTGTCTGTGGTGTGTGCTGTGTGCATTCTGCTGTTGTGTTTTGGCTGCTCTATCTTCCAGGCTAGTCCTCTTCAGAGGATTGCTGTAGGCAGTGTTTGGTACCTGGCCTCAATGTGGCAAGTTTTGACTAGGTGTGCTCTGGCCTGCTTGTGAAATGAGACCTGACACCAACTCCACCAGAATTGAGGCCCTGAAGAACTCTGGTCTGGAGATGTGGTGTGGGCAAGGATTTGTGCTAGTCTTCTGGGAGAGAGACCTGTTGCTCTGGGACTGAGGCAAGCTTGGCTGGGAAGGGCAGTTCTGCCAGAGTACAGAGAGGTGGGGCTTGATGTAAACAAGTTAGGCATCCAGTGTTGACACTGCACTGCTTCCTGCAAGTGGCTCTATGTTTATGCTGATGGGCAGGGGAGGGAAGTGGTGTCACCCAGCACCTTTGTTGCTGGAGAGGCACCTCTGTGAAATATACCCATCAGGCACATGCTCCGAGAAGAGCTGATAGTCTTCCCATTGTGTGCCCCCAGCACTCTTGAGATCTCGTTTATACACTATCTATCCCCAAACTATTTGCCTGCCTTTTTTTTAGGAGCAGAGCAATACCCTCAGGACTCTATTCCAGCCAAGCCCACTGACCTTTAAAATTCTAGGCTTTAAGTGCCACTGGTTGCAAGAACTCAAAAATTCCAGACTCTCTAGTTTTCTAAGCCAATGGTCTTGAGGAAGCATTCTCCTTGTGTGTTCCCCTGTGTGCTTCTCTCTCTCTCTCTCTCTCTCTCTCTCTCCTCTCTGTCTCTCTCTCTCCCTGCCCCTTCTCCGTGACCATGACTCATTCCCCTCTGCAGCACTTGTGATCTGTTTCTACCCTAAACCACATCTCCACACTTCCTACCTTCTTCACTGTCACTTCTTATCACCTTTTAGTTGTATAGTTTGTGCTGTCAGTCTTCAGGTTGATTTCTGGGGAATTTATGATGATTTGATAATTATCTAGTTGTGTTTGTGGGACTAGATGAGCCTAGGGTGCTCCTACTCTGCTGCCATATTCCTCTCTTTTAAACATTTCCTGTTTTGTTATTATAAACAGTATTGTTTTTGTTTGAAGTTCCAATTGTACATTGGTAACATATAGAAATCAGAAATATTTTTATATTAACTTTGTATCCTCCAGCCTTCCTATATTCACTTACTAGTTTTAGAAATTTTTTATAGATTCCATATGCTTTTCTATATAGATGAATAGACCATCTTCATATAAGGAGAATATTACTTCTTTCTTATCTGTATATTTTAAACTCTTATTTCTTGCCTTATTGCATTGGCTGGGACCTCTACTATATTTTTGAATTGAAGTAGTATGATAGAACTTGTTCCCAGTTTAAGGTGATAGCATTTAGTTTTCTTTCTTTGAGTATGATGCTAATTATAAGTTTTTCATAGACATCCTTTCTTAGGTTGGTAAAGTAATTTAATGAGATTGAATTAATGAGAGTTATTCAATTTGATGAGAGTTATTAAAATGAAAATATAGAGTTGTATCTTTGTTCTTCTATATGTAATATGTCCTTTTTCCCTATCGATGCTTTTTAATATTTTCTCTCACTGCTTTCCAGCAATATAGCTTGATATGACATTTTAATGTTTGTCATTGAGCTTCTTAAATATATGGGTTTATAATTTTAGTTGAATCTCTGATAATTTTAGCCTTTATTTCCACTTCCAACAAACTCTAGTATAATATGTTTAATATGATCTTGTAGTTCACTGAGGCTCTATTTACTTTATTCACCTTTTTTAATGTGCTTGATTACAGTGTCTTCAAATTCATTGATCTCTTCCTTTAAGTGTCCAATATGTTGTTAAAATATCTATTGATATTTTAATTACAGATGCTGTGTTTTTTATGGCTAGATGTTAAATTTTGGTTCTTTGTTGTAACTTTAATTTTATTCTTTATTATATATATATATATATATTTATTATAGTTTTACTCTTTATTATATATATTCTTTCTTTTACATCCTTGATTTTATGGACAGATTTATAATAGCTGTTTTAAAATCTTGGTCTTATAATTCTATCATCCCTATAACTTATGGGGTCTGTTGCTATTGATTGACTTACTTTCTAATTTTATGTAAAATTTTTCCTTTTAAGGGTCAATCAAGTTTTGGTGGGGTGACAGATATTTTGAATTTTACAAATTCAAATTTGAAATTTATTTGCCGGATTTTTTTTTGTATTCCTTCAACAAATGTTAGTCTTTATTCTGAGCCAAATAAGATACCTTTGGATGGAATTTTGTTTTCTTTTTGAATATTGTTTTTAAATCTTTCTAGGATGGCTCTAGCTCTAAAGATTTCTAACATCCAGTTGTTCTGACCTATTAAATACCTTTATATTCAATGTGCTCACTCAATTATATCTAGTTAGAACTTGAACATTTCCTACCATTTTATGAGCTATGGGAATTCTTACTGTGCCCATGTAATTTTTCTGTTCCTGGCAATTTTTTTTTCAGCTTTGTAGTCTTTTATCCTACTCATTCAGATGTTGATATCAAACCAAGGAATAACTCAAGGGGATCACTGCTAATTTCTAGGACTTTTACTCTGCACAGGTACCTTCTCTTGGATACTCTACCCTGCAAATTATGTCTCTAATCTCTAATCATCATCAATCTCTAATCTCTGAATACTGGAATTAGCAGGAATGCTGGACTATACTTGGTATCCTTTATCTTTCCTTAAATCACAGTCCCAGATTAAAGAAATTGACACCCCCAACCCCTTTTCTTTAAGTTTCAAAGTTATTAGAGCAACTTGGTTATTGAGTTAAAGCAAGCCTAGAACAGAGAATGCTCTAGGTAATGATCAACAAGTTTCCTGCGGCAAAATTCACCAGGAAGTGAGAAGAACTAATCTAAAAGTCTGTCCTCCACACAGTGACCAAGGATTTGAGGGACATGTGGTTTCTGGTTTGTGAAACAGCTTGTAGAGAATTTGCTGTTGTTGTGGAAGCTCTACATTCTAAAGTTACCATGTGACTTAATGTATAGCTTTAAGTGTGAATTCTATTGATATTATATTTTCCTTCCAGGTGTTTCTCTAACTTTTTATATGCCATGATAATGATACATTAATTCCTCACTTTAGACATTTTTTTTTACAAAATATGAATGAAAATTAAAAACATTCTGAACATGAGAAGAGTTTCATGGTGGAATGTTTCATTGAAGAAAGGGATAATGTGAATATTAATTATAATTTATGTTTTGCTACTTTCTGGTTTTGCAAGGAAATGTCATCTTATTATAAGAAGAAACTCTTTTAGAAAGCAAACAAATACAAACTTCCAAAAGACAATAACAACAAAAAACAATGTTAGCCAGTGTTGACTTCAGGAAAAAAACAAAACAAAACAAAACAGGAAAACAAAAAAACAACAATTCCAATCAATAATTAGTTTTACTCTGAGCAAAAAACTCTTCTTACATAGTATATCTCCAATGATTTTAGGCCCATGTCTAGTTTAGTTTCACTAAGTAATTAAGTAACAAAGTCAGAAGCACTATGAGGAATTGTACTCTGCTTACTCCCATTGGCCTGCAATTAATTTTTTGTGCTCTTGCCCTGCAATTTTTGGTTCTATCATGTACTTTAGAAAATCACAACTGTTTAGAACTCCTAGAATAAAAGGTCTTTTCTAAAATCCTAAAGTCCAATAATAATATGGCAAAACACCAACATGAAATGAAGATACATTTTACTGATAAATCATTGTCTAATCAAAGAGGGAGCAGATTAACACACAATTTATCATATTACTGAACATTCTAGATGAGGTAACTTAAAATCTGGACCAAAGAAACCAGATGGTTGCAAAGAGAGAATTAGGCAGCTTAAGTTAAATCTTCAGAAAACTAAGAGGTCCCCAGGAAGGAGAAAATGATAAAGATTAATAAAGTTCTTAAGTTTATCCAAAACTGTAAATAGCCACCATTTTATTTATTGTATAGCTAGAACTGTGGGTAACATCCAGGGGCATATGTAGTACATTATATGGGAAGAATCGGGCCATTTTTATTTCTCTTTTAATATTCTTAATATTAATGATAGATTGCTAAACTGTAAAGTGCATGCAGTTTGCAACTTTATATCCCTAGTTCCTGGTCTTTAGCACAAAGCAGCTTTTCAGCACATATTTGGTGAATGTAAGAATGAATGAATGAATTGACGGAAATATCTACATTTACAGATTTTTAAGAGTATATATTGCTCATGCAATTATTATGTTGATATTACAAAATGAGAACAAATCTTCCTTCTGCCAGATTTATAAAAAATTTTGTTTCATATTTTAGTGGAAGCTTTAGATGATTTCTTTAGCTCTTCTGTGTATTTATCTTTTCAGAATCTGTACATGTTCCAAAAATATTGTGTCTATTTCTCAAGTAGTTCAAAGAATTTGTTCTTCAGCTTTCCAATTTTAGCCAGTCTTCAAAAATAAAATGTGAAACCTGCATTAACTTCAGTGAAATATTGCTCCGTGTAAACTGTAGGAGTAGTGGTATGGCATTCGTTACCAGACTGTAACAAATGAATGTATTGACCAGTAAGTATCACTGGAGACACTACACTCTACCCCCTCTCTTCCACTGGACTCCTCAGATCAACCAACCCAGGAATTTGCTGCATATATCCTCATTACCAAATACTAGATGATCTATAAACAAGTATTTAAATCCATCACAAATTGGCCACCCAATGAGATTAAAAAAAAAAAAGCAAACAAATTATTTTTGTGTGTAAAAAATTATTCCTCTGTATGTTTAAGTAGAAATTTTTGTAATGATGGATTTATAGTAATGTTTGCATTAATAGTGTGATGACAAAGACCAGTGATGGATTTAGCAATACCAGCGAAAATATGTAGGTAGTCTTCTTGGCTTTACTAGAAGAGAAAAAATGGTTTTGGTTTTGTTTTTCCTCAATTGCTCCTTCATTCAAACCCTCAGCTCATTTCTAAATTTTGGATATAAATCAAAACACGATTTTATATTTTATTTATTAAAATTTTTTTTAATGTTTATTTATTTTTGAGAGAGAGAGAGATACAGAGTGCAACTTGGGGAGGGACAGAAAGAGAGAGAGACAGAGAATTGGAAGCATGTTTCAGACTGCTGAGATCATGACCTGAACTTAAGTTGGATACTTAATCGACTGAGCCACCCAGGCACCTCCAATTTTATATTTTAAAATGTGTGCATAATGAAAAGATGCTCAACGTCGCTCCTCATCAGGGAAATACAAATCAAAACCACACTCAGATATCACCTCAAGCCAGTCAGAGTCGCCAAAATGAACAGATCAGGAGACTATAGATGCTGGAGAGGATGTGGAGAAACGGGAACCCTCTTGCACTGTTGGTGGGAATGCAAACTGGTGCAGCCACTCTGGAAAACAGTGGAGGTTCCTCAAAAAATTAAAAATAGACCTACCCTATGACCCAGCAATAGCACTGCTAGGAATTTACCCAAGGGATACAGGAGTACTGATGCATAGGGGCACTTGTACCCCAAGGTTTATAGCAGCACTCTCAACAATAGCCAAATTATGGAAAGAGCCTAAATGTCCATCAATTGATGAATGGATAAAGAAAGTGTGGTTTATATACACAATGGAGTACTACGTGGCAATGAGAAAGAATGAAATATGGCCCTTTGTATTAACATGGGTGCAACTGGAGAGTGTTATGCTAAGTGAAATAAGCCATAGAGAGAAAGACAGATACCATATGGTTTCACTCTTATGTGGATCCTGAGAAACCTAACAGAAACCCATGGGGGAGGGGAAGAAAAAAAAAAAAAAGAGGTTAGAGTGGAAGAGAGCCAAAGCATAAGAGACTCTTAAAAACTGAGAACAAACTGAGGGTTGATGGGGGGGTGGGAGGGAGGGGAGGGTGGGTGATGGGTATTGAGGAGGGCACCTGTTGGGAAGAGCACTGGGTGTTGTATGGAAACCAATTTGACAATAAACTTTATATATTGAAAATAAATAAATAAATAAATAAATAAATAAATAAATAAATAAATAAAATGTGTGCATAAATTATTTCAACCCTAAGAAACAATTTTTGTGTTTCATATTATCTACAATTGGTATACATTTATATAATGTAAATTCTCTTTATTTTCAGTATCTCATAAAGAAAATCAAAAAAACAAAAAAGTCCTGTTTACTTGCCAATAAAGTAGAAAGAGCCTTTTTAAATTACAAGACAGTCACTGCAATAGAACATCAGCGTTCATATTCTGGAGTACAGGCGGTAATGTCTTAGAAAATGTATGTAAATAAAGTAGGGATTTCAAAGTCCATGGTTGGCTGAGATTCTGTTCCTTCATGGTATGGTTTATACTAAATCTTGTTTAATGTAAGTGATTCTTAAACTCTTACCTCAGATCTGGTTTAAACAACTAGATGGGGCGTCTGGGTGGCTCAGTCGGTTAAGCGTCCGACTTCGGCTCAGGTCATGATCTCACGATCTGTCAGTTCGAGCCCCGCGTCGGGCTCTGTGCTGACAGACAGCTCAGAGCCTGGAGCCTGTTTCAGATTCTGTGTCTCCCTCTCTCTCTGCCCCTCCCCTGTTCATGCTCTGTCTCTCTCTGTCTCAAAAATAAATAAACATTAAAAAAAATTTTTTTTAAATAAATAAATTAAACAACTAGAATGTGCAGTAACCAATATAAAGAGAACCATTAAGAAAAAAGTGTGGCCTGTCTAAAATTATACTTCATGGGCAAGTTTTCAGCGGTTACCTTAATAATATCAATTCTTCCTACACATAAGATACTGCTATTCAAGAATTTCAGAGACCAGAACTGCATAATAATACGCACAACTCACTCCTCTTTGTAAACATTCCATTAGGATGTCTGATGATACTGTGAAACCCATTGCTATTTTCCCCCACAGTTCTATTTTCCCCCATAATATCTACACCAAAATCTTAATTTTGCAATAACAAACAAGTATTAAAGAACGGGGGTACTGAAAGCACAGTCAACAAAGCCAGTTTTACACTATTCCACATAATGAAAATTCTTATAATCATTTTTTGTATTAGTTTGCTAGGACTGTCATAACAAAGTACCATAGACTGTGTGGTTTAAATAACAAAATTTCTCGTCCTATGGTTCTGGAGGCTGGAGTCTGAAATCAAGATATTGACAGGGTTGTTTCCTTTGGAGGGCTGTGAGGGAGAATCTGTTCTAGGCCTCTTTTTTTGGTTTATAAGTGGTCTTTTCCCTACGTCTGTTCACATTGTCTTCTGTCTATAGGTGCCTCTTTGTCTAACTTACTTCTTTTTATAAGGACATCAGTCATACAGGATTAAGGTCCACCATAACTTGACTTTAACTTGTCTACTTCCATAAAGATCCTATCTCCAAATAAGGTCGCATTTTGAGGTACTGGTTGTTAAGACTTTAACATATGAATTTTGGGTAGACACATTTAACCCATAACAGTCCTTCATATGAAAAATACAATAATTTACTTTACCATTAAATGATTAGCTTAGTGATTAAGAGCAAAGCCTCTGGATTCAAAGTTTATGGGTATATATTCTGGCTCTAACTGGATCTTCTACTTTCTGCCAGTATATATAAGCTGTTTGTGCCTCAAATTCTTATCTATAAAATAGAGATCATGTTAATACTTTTTGGGTTGTTCATAAAATTGATTGTACACAGACAGACATGCACACACACCTGAATATGTATTTTTGGCAAATAAAGTAACTTAGAAGTTTTTGCAATTATTATTATAAATTTTGTATTAATTTTGTCTTCTCAAATAGATTAAGGGTAATGCTGTGTTTTAACCTTTGCTCTACTCTTTTGATACCTTGTTACATATAAAAGAAATAGTGCCAATATACAATTATTGTCAGGTACACAATTCTTTTTCTAAAATAACCTGGTGCACCTGGGTGGCTCAGTGTGTTCAGCGTCCGACCTCAGCCCAGGTCATGATCTCATGGTTTGTGAGTTTGAGTCCTGCTTCGCTCTGTGCTAACAGCTCAGAGCCTGGAGCCTGCTTTGGATTCTGTGTTTCCCTCTCTCTCTGCCCCTATCCAATTCATGCTCTGTTTCTGTCTCTCAAAAATAAATAAATGTTAAAAAAGTTTTTTTAAATAACCTATTCAAATAGGGCATGGTGCCAGAGGTATTCAGGAGGGTAAGATGTTCAAATTTAATCACTTAAATAGTTAAATAAAACTCATGTGTTTTCAACTACTGGTAGGGTACAAAAAAAGAAGACATTGATATAGATACAAGCTGAATAAGGCAGTATAAAGTACAAGTTTCAGAGTGTAGACTTTGAGTAAAACAAATGTTCTTTCCACCCTCTCCTGTTTGAGAGTTACTAACCTTTACTTAACCTTTTGAAGTCTTAGTTTCTCATGTATAAAGTGAAGTGAATAAAACTAAATCATTATGTGGTGGTAAGCATTAAATAAGATAACATGTAAGGCATCTAGCAAACATGCTCTCCCACTGTAAGTTCTCAGTAAGTTGTTGCTAAATATATAATCTTGGGCAAAATATGAAATTTCTGACCCTGAAGTCCCTAATATGTAAAATGAGGAATATTGAAATGTAACATCTCAGACCTTATCACACTAAAATTTCAGTTTTTTCTGTTTACAAAACAATCTCAGGCACATAGGAATCACTCAATGAAAATTGAATTTTCCTCTTTCATTCAAATAATATTACTAAATTCTACTTTAAAAAAAAAATGATAAACATGGTATTTGACATTTCACTTAGTGTAATGTCTTTAAGCCTCATCGATGTTGTAGCATATACAGAATTTCCTTCCTTTTTTTACTGAATAATGTTCTATTGTGTGTGTGTATATATATATATGTATACATATGCATACATATGTATACATATAAATATAAATACACATATATGTATGTATATATGTATATACATATATGTATATATATGTATGTATGTATGTGTATGTATATATGTATATGTATGTATATATGTATATATAAAATACATTTGTTGTTCACTCATCCATCAGTGGACACTTGGGTTGCTTTCACCTCTTGACTATTGTGAATAATTCTGCTATGATCATGAGTGTACAAATACGTCATTTCCCTAAGAAATCAACCTTATAAATGTAAAAATTGCACTAGATCAAGACTCACGGAGTCTGAGTTTTTATTTCTACTCAGCCAACCACTAAGTATATTGTGACTGATAGCAAATCACATTTAGTACTGAGCCTCAATTTCCCCTTTTGTTATCTCGTGTTACTGAAAGGATAGATAATCAGAATAAGAAATAAAAAACTTTTTGAAAACTTAAAATATTATAAATTATCATAAAGGAAAATGCAATACATATGATGTCTTGTTTCGTTATTCATTTGATCATATTTTTATTGTTGAGCAAAATAATCATTAAGCAATGAGTTACTAAATTACACTGGGGGATGGGGAGTTAATTTTTCAAAACGTCTAATGATTCTGGTCTTTCTACAGTTAAAATTGGTTACTAGAAAATTCTAAGTTAGCTAAAGGCATGAAGCAGAACTATAGTAATCATCACAAGGTCCAAACATTGTGGCCATTCATTAAATATTTGTTGGACCACCATTAATTGGAAATACTAAATATTTGTATTGGTATAGCATGCAAGTAACTATCTTTGGAGTGCATAATTATACAACTGTTTTTGCTTTTGTAGACATAGCAGTGATGCAAAATAGTGTGATGGAAAAAGCACAAGAGTTGATGTCATAGAGATTTATTTGAATCTGCTTCTTTTCCAAAACCTGTGACATGAGCAAATGATTAATATCTTTAGTTCTCACTTATATACTAAAAGAAGAAATAATAGCATTATATTTAGAAAAAAAGGAGATATAGTATTATCAAGACTACTAATTGAAAGTAGTCACCACTTTTTTATATCTTGAAGAAAAAATTTTGTTAAGAGAGAGGGGCAATGGATATATTAATTTGGAGTATATCAGTAGACACGATGTTCTCCTATGGAGGTTTTGGTATTGCTAATAATCTAATATTGTGTTTTATTGGAAATGGTATTTAATATGAATGGCAAATGTATTTCAAATAAATATTTAAACTAAAAAGTCCAAAACTAGTATTAGATCTTTTTCTTATTTTAAAAATGACCTTTTTGGAACCACAGAAAACCCTGAATAGCCAAAGCAGTTTTAAGAAAGAAGAATAAAGCTGAAACCTAATGCTTCCCGATTTCATACTATATTATTATAAATGTATAGTAAACAAAACTGTATGGTACTAGCATAAATACATACATATATCAGTGGAACAGAATACAACCCAGAAATAAGCCCACATATATATTAATTTACTACAAAGGAGCCAAGAATATACAATGGAGATAGGACAGTTTCTTCAATAAATAGTTTTTGGGGGCACCTGGGTAGCTCAATCAGTTGAGCTTCTGATTCTTGGTGTTGGCTCAGTTCATGATCCCAGGGCTGTGGGATCCAGCCCCAGGTCAGGCTTTGTGCTAAATGTGGAGCCTCTTGGGATTCTCTCTCTCTCTCTCTCTCTCTCTCTCTCTCTCTCTCTCTCTCTCCCTCTCTCAAGTTAAAAAAAAATAGTGTTAGGAAAACTGGACAACTATATCCAAAAAAAAAAAGGAAAGAAAGAAAGAAAGAAAGAAAGAAAGAAAGAAAGAAAGAAAAGAAAAGAAAAGAAATTGGACCATTTGCTTTAACAGCATACACAAAAATTATCTCAAAATGGATTACAGACTTGAACATAAGCTCTGAAACAATAAAACTCTTAGAAAGTGTTTCTTATTACTTTGTCATCACCATGCTCATGTTTTTCTCTAGCTATTTAAATATATGTAATGTGTTGATGATAATTATTTTAAATGTCCTATTCTAACTCTATTAAATCTATAATTTTTATTTGTTTTTCCCTCCAAATCATGAATTATATTTTCCTGTGCTTTTCCATGCACAATGTGAGAGAGAAAAACTCTTTTTTTAGTACAAACTGCTTTTATTTATTTATTTTTATATTAAATATAATTTATTGTCAAGAGAAACTCTCAAGGTGACCCTCATGATCACCACCTACAAATGTTCATTCTTTTGTGTGATCTTGTCCCTATGAGTGTGGACGGGTAATGTGGTTTCTTGCTTCTAACCAGTAGAATACAGCAAAAGTAACGGGATGTGCATTATTATTTGTATGTAATTATGTTACATAAGATTGTAACTCTTTTGTCAACATAAAAAATTTTCTAAAAAGAGGGTGCTTGGGTGGCTTAGTTGGTTAAGCATCTGACTTCAGCTGAGGTCATGAGCTCACAGTTCATGAGTTCAAGCTCCACATCAGGCTCTGTACTGATAGCTCAGAGCCTGGAGCCTGCTTTGGATTCTGTGTCTCCCTCTCTCTCTGCCTCTCCCTCACTTTCACTCTCTCTCAAAAATAAATAAATTAAAAAAATTTTTTTGAAGATTGTAAATCTTTTGTTGAGTTCTCTCTCTCTCTCACTCATTATCTCTCTCCTTCCCTCCTTCCCTCCCTTTCCCTTTCTATCTCTTTGTGTGTGTGTGTGTGTGTGTGTGTGTGTGTGTGTGTGTACAGGCACATGCATCTGCCTCTTTGTATTTGTAAGGAAGCATGCAGCCGTGCTAGGAAACCCAGCATAGTAAGAAACTACAGCCAAGCCATCAGTACACAGCTGCGAGGAACTGAATGTTGCCAGCCACCACTTAAGTGTGGACATGACTTCTCCATTTGAGCCCAGATGAGAAACTAGCCCTCACTGACACCTTGACTGCAACCCTGTGGGGGACCCAGATTAGTCAAATCTGGACTTCTGACTCAGAGAAACAGTGAGAAAATAAATGTGTTTTAAATAAGTATATTACCACTAAGTTTGTGGTAATATGTTATGCAGCAGTAGATAATTAATATAGATTTTGGAGTTGATTTGGTGGGAGGCAACAACCATACATGTTGTTAGTGATCTATTGCCTCACTCTGTTGATGTAAAGCAGCAGCTGAGTTTTCAATTACTTTCCCCTCACTCTGGATATTCCTTCAGTTTCTCTGGTTCCTGGCCCAGTATGTGTGCTTTCAGCTCTGGGGATGAATGGTCCTGGTCTATGCAAAATGTGCTTGTGCTTGTCACCAAGGTCAGAAGCAACAAGAATGGACACAAGTGTCATTCTTACCTCATGGGATCCCAGCTGGTGCTCTCAAGTTCCTGGACAACTTGTGAGCTTCTCTTTCTGACTGCCTGCTTATGGAATTTTGGGCTCCAGCATTATATATAGAGACAAACTTGCAGAAACTGTGTAGCCAGATCCCAAAATTGTATAATCTAATCCCCTGTAAAATATATGTTTATTACATATATTAATATATTAATAAATGTTTATATATTATATAATGACATATATGTATATTCTAGGTTATATAATAATACATATCATGCAGCTTGACTTCCTAATGTCTCTACTCCGCTGGTGGAACACTGACTCTGACTGAGACACCTGATAATTGATGATTCAGTGCTAAACATTTTGCGTCTTACACTTGGATGATGGATTTTGTTGTATTCCTTTAAATAGTGTTGAATTTTTACCTGGAATGGATTAAGTTATTTAGATCAGTTGAATCCTTTCAAGGCTTGCTTTAATATTTATTAGAATGAATACAGAGCAGCTATGACTTTGGACATAATTAAGACCCATTATTAATTCGATATCCATGCACATTCTCTGGGTTAGGAGGTCTTTCTGTTGTAGCTGATGAGAAGATAAGTTCTTCTCAACCCTGTGTGAGCTCCTGGAATTGATAAGCCTACTACTTCAAATGATTCTCTCCATGTGTTTATGTAATTTCCTTTTGTGTATGCTCACATCAGTACTCAGCTAAAACTTGAGCAGGCCTTTCTGTGTAGCTCCCTTTTTTCTAGTATTCTTCCCCTCCCAAATTATAGCTGTACTAGCCTACATGAATTCTGGTACTTATTCATTGACAGAATGAGATTTCTGGATTCCGTCTACATTTGCCTGCATGCACAAGGCTCACCCCCGCTGTTTCTCTTGACTCAGAGATCACAGACTTCTCTTATCTGTTGTCACACATGTGAAAATCATTATTTCATACATTCTGTTCACTTTTCTAGTGAAACGAGACAATCCAATCCCTGTTACTCCATCACAGTTGGAAGCAAAAGTCTTACCACTGAATCTGTCATGCGTTTCCTCTTTTCTTTTCCTCTTATGTACCACCATTTATTATTACAGGTAATTAACTCCTTGTGATGATAATTGTGCTGCCTAACCTATTCATATTTACAGCAGATAGGGTAAACAGATAAAGACTCCTCATAATTTTCTTTTTTGTCCAGTGTGAAATCCTGAAATAGAAAGCACTTCCTATGACTGTCTACATATTTGTAATTGACTGTCACAAACGGACATAAGCCAGTTTTTCATTAGGTAAATGACAGGTCCTTTTGGTAAATAAAGCTTTTGATGATTGGATGCAGGTGGGGTCTGAAAGTACTCATCTCTGAATGCTGCTAGTTGGTTGTGCATCACAATGAAAGGAAGTACATATTTTGCAATTCTGCCAAGAGAGCAGGGAAATACAGTTTTGCACCTTGTCTGCAATTCAAGATGATCTCTCTCTTCCTTTCTTTGACCTCAGAATCACAGAGTAGCACCTCAAATGATATGACAATGTTTGTATACTAGGGACAGCATTGTAGTTGAACTGGATGACATACTCTTCTATGAAGTGGAGACATTAGGGACCAATCCGGTCTGGACACAGAAGCTGAAATAATAGAATGTTTGGTTTCAGTTACATTATGACTAATTTAAATCACACTAATTTCACCAACCAGAAGCTACTTTTATCATTTTTCATGATAAATTTATGCAAGACTATACCGTTAATACAAATTTGAGTCAAATTGTTTACTCGAATACACAGCTTTTAAGTACACATACTGAGTTGTTTGCAAATAAATCACCATCATTAAAATATATCATTGCCCTATCACAAAGTAAAAAAATATAGTGATATTCTAGGGTGCCCAGCAGACTGAGTTGGTGGAGCATGCAACTCTTGATCTCGGGGTTGTGAGTTCAAGCCCCACTATGGATGTAAAGTTTACTTTAAAAAAATTTTTTCAAGAAAAATATTAGTGATATTTTTACATTACATGAATTTTATCACTCAAAATATTTTTTCAGTAAAATTATTTACTGAACTGAAATGTATGGATTTGGCATTCTGACTTATTTTCTTTCTCTGTGATTTTTCAAAAATTAAAAAATTAGCTGTGCATGTTCCTTCTTGGAATGATTTATGTAAATATATTTTTGCTAAATTTTATTTATTTTTATTTTACTTATATTTGGGAATTAAGATTTTGTAATTTGTATTTACTTTGCTGTCCTATCCTGGGAATTAGTGATGAACTGTGTATTTACATGTGTCTGATATTAGCTTTCCCCATTGTACTCTTGAGGGAAGTCTAAAATGCCAAGTTTCTAAAAGAATTTTCTATTATTTTTTGTCATTCATCACAATGATATTCTTAACCAGAAACTTGCACAGACTACATAAGAAGTGCTATAGGTTGAATGTTTATTTCTCCCCAAAATTCATATGTTGAAATCTTAACAGCCAATGTGATGGTATTAGGAGGTGGAATCCTGATTTCCTGTATTATTTCTACCCTGGCCTATCCTTTGCAAAATTCTAATTTGTTCCAACTTTAGAGGGGTGATTGACAGATGAACATTGTATGTATTTAAGGTGTAAAAAAGAATTGTCACGCCTCTTGCTCTCTCCTCTCCTCTTTAGTTCTCCATTTCATGTAGGTTGGTTCACTTGAAGCTGTTCCACAGGTCTCTGAGTCTCTGTGGATCTTTCCCATTCTTTTTTCTCTAAAGCTTGGAAACTGCTTTGGCAGTAAGCTGAGGCACATGTGAGGTTCACTTCTTTTGTTCTTTTTCCTTCCAGAATTCACTACCCTTTTCCCAATGACAGAAGACTATCATTTCATCATTTCACATATGCCATTTCATTTTCTATATGTGGATAGTGAGAGGATAGTTTTTATAGCAGTTAGTAATACTTAGGCCCATTTTTTTATTATGTGAATATTCTATATTTATATCCGGGTTTATGCATTCCAAAACAAGGTAACTACATTATTTCAACTATGAATAAAAAACTATATGTTAGGTTCTAGCGGTTCCTAGAAATTTGGAAAAGAACATCTGCATTTAAAACAAATACATAATGTAACATTCATAGAAATAAGGATTTTATATGTAATTTTAGTGAATTTTTAACTTCCTTATGGAAAATTAAAGGTATGAATATTATAAAAAGGCAAAATTGGTACCTGTGCAATAGGCCGATTCAAATTTCATTTTAGTACTTCAGATGTAAAATACACATAAAGAATAACTGATGCAGATAATATGTTTTTTTTTCTAATGATTTGTGATCCTGTGGCTTCATTGATTTTCCTACCATCTGATGTTAACTACTCACTAACATAACCCACCTACCATAATAATGTTGGTAATAATTATATCCCACTGGCTTCTCTTATAATGCTTTCATATAGCTAGTATTTTATTGTTATTTCTTGCTGAGTTCTTTCTAACACTTTAAATTCCCCACTGCCTTTATTTAAAGTTACTGAAGCATATAAACAAAAATACACTTTCTTTGAAAAATAGCTTTTTGAGGCTAGTAGAAATTCCAAATGTCTCACTCATTTTTTGGAAGAAAACTTAAAGTAACTCAATATTATTAGCAAAAATCTAACAAAAGACTTGTTCATAGTTTGAAGGACTTACATTGTGGATAAAATATTGTTATCTGGAGCACAATAGAATAGCTTAGGATATTTGCACAACAATAAAACAATTACTGAATTTAAATCTAACTTTGGTGATTTATATACTTATGTTCTTCTTAAAACAAAATATTGTCTGTAAGGAAGCACAAATCACAGAAGGCCTTAAGTCCTTTTGAAGATATTCCTTTGAAAAGAAAGGATAACTTACAGTAGAATTATATTTAAGAACCAGAGAGCTTTGTTCTTAAGAGATATTTGGTGATATTGGAAAATTTCCAGTGACAACTGGAAAATTAGCAGACATATATAATAATTACATTTATCCCTAAAATGTGATATTTGAACAATAGTAATATTTAAGTATTCTACTTTTTATAACAGTTTCGTTGAGATACAATTCACATAACATAGCTTGCCTTTTTAAAGTATACAGTTCTGTGTTCTTTAGTATAATCACAAAGTTGTGCATCATCACCACCATCTAAATTTAGAATAATCACCCCAAAGAGAAATCCCATACCCATTAGCAGTCACCCTTCATGTCCTCCTCCCCCATTGCCACTGGAAATGATTCATCTTTCTATGGATTTTCCTATTTTGGTCGTTTCATACAAATGGAATCATACAGTATGGTCTATTGTGTCTGGATTCTTACTTCCAATCCATCCCAGTATCACAGAACTACCTCCAAAGTACTCCTCCAGTATATTCATGTGTCTCTAAATACTACTATTGGGAATCTATTTCAAGCCATCACAATTTGTTATATAATTTGCTATATCCATCTACTATATATATATATATATATATATGTATATATATATATATATAATCTTTGTTTATAGTCAGTCTGAAATACTTCTCAGTAAGCTCAGTGAGAGAGAGTAGGGGAAGGAGAGAAAGAGAAGAAACAGAGAGAACATGAATGCTTGTTTTGTTTTTTAATTTACCTTCATCAGGAGTTACATTGACCTACTCATTAGAGGTGATAAAAACATGTTTTGAATACGTATATGAGTGAATGAATGAATGAATGGTTGCATGCATGACTGGAGGGTTATAACTAGGCTTGCTGTCCTGTAGTCTGTTCCCATAGTGATTTTTTTCAATACCATTGATTATATTCTGTATGCATAAGTGACTTTTCTAAATGTAAATCTAGCCATGTCACTCTCAGGCTTAAAATCATTTACTCCATGGCCTTAAGTATGAAGTTCATATCATATAGGTTTTAAGAACATCTGCTGCATCAGTTTTACCAGGCTTCCACATAACCAGTATTTAGCTTACACTCAATCCTTACATTTTTGTCCTTCTCTGAAAACACCATTTTATTGATCTCTCTGCCTTTATGTAGAATACTCCTAGAGCACATTAGACATTCACTTCCTAAAGGAAGTTGAACACATTGCTTACCTCTATCACAAAGTGAAGCTCCTGAGTTCAATTATGATTTTTGGTTCAGTATTTTCTGACTCGGCTTCCCTTTAGGTGACCCTTTCCAGGTAACAATAGAAGCTTTGTATCCACAGGGTCTTTTAGACTCTCCTGCACTAAATAGACAAGTAATATATTCTACTGAATTAAAAAAAAATTAATGAGCTAGGACACACAAAAAATTGTGCTGGTGTATTGTGGCATTTGCACAAGGGTTAGTTTGGCCTAGATATCATTAAATTAAAGGCCCTTCTCTTCCCTCCCCTTCTCTCCCCTTCTCTTCCCTTCCCTTCTTCTTCAGGCATCTAGGCAATTGAATTTTAGACTTAGAGTAAGAGAGCTAATGAATGAGACCTGGGGAAGTCGGGAATTGATATTTCTGCCTTGATATATATTGACAAATAAAAATTATAGGAATTTCCAACAAAGTTTGGGGAAAACATGGCTACAAAGTTTTCTAAGAAATTGGTACTCATATTTTTTAATATGCATATCTTACTCAGAAAGCAATACTGGAAACTTGAGATACATATTTAAACTTAGTATCCCTATTTTATAGTCACGGAAGTTGAGGCTCTGAGATGTTAATTGTTCAATTTCATATAGATGAAAGGAGAAAATATCAGAGTGGCCAAATTCTTCTATATTCTTTTAGACCCAGAATAATGGGACAGCCACTATCTGGAATTTTGATGGTCTCTATAACACAAAGAAAAGTGAGATGTCTGGAGACTCTTACACCAACAAGTAAAAGTGTTCCCTGGGAAGAATTATTGTTACTTCCATTAACAACTCATTGACTGGAATAAACACATGGCCATGTTTAGAAGTATGTATGTTTATAATTGTTATGCTTTCCTGAAGATTTGACTCTTTTATCATGGTAAAATCTCCTTCATCTTTCCTAGTAACAATTCTTTCATAAATTTTATGTTATCAGTAAAGTCTGATATTAATATAGTCATGCCAGCCCTCTTTTTGATTACTATTTGCCTGGTATATCTTTGTCCTTCTTATTACTCTCAATCTGTGTGTCTTTGTATATAAAGTTTGTCTCTGGAAGACATCATAGTTGTATAATGGGGTTTTCTTTAATCATTCTGCCAATCTCCAGCCTATACTTGGAGTGTTTACTCTATTTACACTTAATTAGTAAAAAAGCAGTTTTATGTCATATATTTGCTATGTGTTTTCTACATGCTATCATCAGTTTTGTTCCTCTATTTTTCCAAAAGTAACTTCTTTTGTGTTAGGTAGATGTTTAATAGTATATCTGTGTGATAAAGAATTACCTTTATTCAAAGAGCGATCTGGCCTTTGCCCTATTCCTGGGACATAATATATAAGCCCTTGGTATATTTTGCCTGATGAGCTTCTTTGGTTGTATGAGGTCTTTGAGCCACAGCAGATAGTAACAATGTGATTTATTGTATTTTGGGTCATAAAGTATATGTGTGATCTCTGGAGGGGCTGAAGGGTAAGAGGGACTAGATGGTAAGATCAGCAACACATATGGTCAGCCATAGCTACATTAGAATGCACCAATAAAAACTCTGGGCACCTAGACTCCAGTGATCTTCCCTGGGTAACAATGATCAATGCATATTAACACACACTGTTACCAGGAGGAGTCAACACTCTCCATTACTCTACTGGGAGAGGACAACTGGAAGTTCCACATTTGTAACTGCCCTGGACTCTGCCCAATGTTCTCTTTCATTGGCTTTTTTTTCCCCTGGACTCTGCCCGATGTTCTCTTTCATTGGCTTTTTTTTTTAATTTATGTCCAAGTTAGTTAGCTTATAGTGCAACAATGATTTCAGGAGTAGATTTCTTAATGCCCCTTACCCATTTAGCCCATCCCCCCTCCCACAACCCCATCCAGTAACCCTCTCTTCACCATATTTAAGAGTCTCTTATGTTTTGTCCCCCTCCCTGTCTTTATATTATTTTTGCTTCCCTTCTCTTATGTTCATCTGTTTTGTATCTTAAAGTCCTCATATGAGTGAAGTCATATCATATTTGTCTTTCTCTGACTAATTTCATTTAGCATAATACCCTCTAGTTCCATCCACATAGTTGCAAATGGCAAGATTTCATTCTTTGTGATTGCCAAGTAATACTCCATTGTGTGTTGGATGGCCAACTGACACATGAAAAAATGCTCAACATCATTCACCATCAGAGAAATACAAATCAAAACCACAATTAATGGCTAACATACCTGTCAGAATGGCTACCATTAACATATATATATATATATATATATATATATCTCCATCTTCTTTATCCACTCATCCGTCAGTGGATATCTGGGCTCTTTCCATACTTTGGCTATTGTTGATAGTGCTGCTATAAACATTGCGGTGCATGTGCTGCTTCGAAACAGCACACCTGTATACCTTGGATAAATACCTAGTAGTGCAATTGCTGGGTCATAGGGTAGTTCTATTTTTAATTTTTTGAGAAACCTCCATACTGTTTTCCAGAGTGGCTGCACCAGCTTGCATTCCCACCAGCCGTGCAAAAGAGATCCTCTTTCTCTGCATCCACACCAACATCTGTTGTTGCCTCAGTTGTTAATGGTAGCCATTCTGACAGGTATGTTAGCCATTAATTGTGGTTTTGATTTGTATTTCTCTGATGGTGAATGATGTTGAGCATTTTTTCATGTGTCAGTTGGCCATATGGATGTTTTCTTTGGAGAAGTGTCTATTTGTGTCTTTTGCCCATTTCTTTACTAGATTATTTGTTTTTTGGGTGTTGAGTTTGATAAGTTCTTCATAGATTTTGAATATTAACCCTTTATCTGATATGTTGTTTGTAAATATCTTCTCCCATTCCGTCAGTTGCCTTTTAGTTCTGCTGGTTGTTGCCTTCGCTGTGCAGAAGCTTTTTATTTTGATAAGGTCCCAATAGTTCATTTTTGTTTTTGTTTCCCTTTCCTCTGGAGACATGTTGAGTAAGAAGTTGCTGCAGCCAAGGTCAAAGAGGTTTTTGCCTGCTTTCTCCTTGAGGATTTGGATGGCTTTCTGTCTTACGTTTAGGTCTTTCATCCATTTTGAGTTTATATTTGTGTATGATGTAAGAAAGTGGTCCAGGTTCATTTTTCTGCATGTTGCTGTCTAGTTTTCCCAGCATCACTTGCTGAAGAAACTGCTTTTATTCCATTGGATATTCTTTCCTGCTTTGTCAAAGATAATTGATCATATGCTGTGGGTCCATTTCTGGGTTCTCTGTTCTGTTCCATTGATCTGAATGTTTGTTTTTGTGCCAGTACCATACTGTCTTGATGATTACAGATTTGTAATACAGCTTGAAGTCCGTCCTTGGTTAATTTTAATCGATATCTGTTCATTATAACAAACTGTAACCGTGAGTATAATAGCATCAGTGAGTTCTGTGAGTCCTTCTAGTTTAATGATGGACTCTGAGAGTAGTCTTGTGAATCCCTGAATTTGCAATTTGCAGCCTCAGAGTGAGGCTGGTCTTGTGGACTGGTTTCTGACTTTACAATACCATTTAAAATTTTTGTTGTTTTCCTCTTAACTTAAAGCAATCTAGTTTGAATTAATGTCAGCTTACTTTCAATAGTATAAACTGTTTTGCTGTAATATAGCTCTGCTCCACCCTTTTATGCTATTATTGTCACGCAACTTACATCTTTATACATTATAAAGCCATTAACTCAGTTTTATATTTATAGCTTTATATAATTGTCTTTATATCAGAGGAAAAGAGAATTACAAACAAAATGTTCATACTCTTTTTAATAACTACTTGTGTAGTTACCTTCACCAATGCTCTTTTGGTATAGATTTGAATTATGGTTTACTGTTCTTTTTAAAATTTTTTTTAAAAAAATTTATTTGAGAGAGAGAACATGAATGGAGGAGGGGCAGAGAGAGGCAGATAAAAGGAGTGAGAAAATCTGAAGCAGGCTCCACGTTCAGCATGGAGCACATTGTGGGGCTTGATCTCACAACTATGAGATCATGACTTGAACTGAAATCAAGAGTTGGATGCTTAACTGACTAAGCCACACAGGTGCCCCCCCCTTTTTTAAATTCATACTAAGGGACTCTCTTTATTACCTATTATAGAAAATTTCTGGTAGTGACAGTTTCTCTCATTTATTGTTGAACTATAAATAGTTTAATTTCTCCTTCACATTTGAAAAATAGTATTGCCAGATATAGAATTCTTGGTTTACAGTCTGGTTTACAGTCTTCAACACTTTCACTATGCCATCCAACTACTTTAGGTCTCCATAAGTTCTGAAAAAAGTTCAACTGTTAATCTTATTAAAGATCCCTTATACATAACAAGTCACTTTCTCCTGCTTCTTTGGAGATTCTCTGTCTATAGTTTTTGGCAGTTCAACTCTGATGTGATTAGGTATATAATTCTTTGAGTTTATCCCAGTTGGAGTCTGTTAAGATTTGTGAATTTGCAGATTAATTATATTCGCTAAATTTGAAACTTTCTTGGCTATAATTTTTTCAAATAAATTTTCTGCTTCTTTCTCTTCTCTCTTTTGAGACTTTCATTGTACATGTTGGCATGCATGATGGTGTCCCTTACATTTCTGACATTCTGTTTATTTGCCTTTATCTTTTTTTTACTTTTGTGTTCAACTGGATAATTTCAATTTATCTTCATGTTAGCTGATTCTTTCTACTGCCAATTCAAATCTGCTGAAGAGTTCCTCTAATGAATCCTTCATTTCAGTTATTATACTTTCAACTCCAAAAATTCTATATTATTCTTTCTTTTAGTTTTATATCTTTATTGCTATTTGTTACTTGTTGAGACACTCTTCTCCTACTCTTTTAACTTTCTAGATATGTTTTCTTGTTATTTGTACATATTATTAGTAGTTCATTTAAAATCTATCTTTAATGGTGCCTAGGTGGCTCATTTGATTAAGCATCTGACTCTTGATTTCAGCTCAGGTCATGATCTCACAGTTGGTGGGATTGAGCCCTGCATTGGGCTCTGTGCTGACAGTGCAGAGCCTGGATGGTCTTCTCTCTCTCTGTGTCTTTCTCCCTCTCCCCCATTAATATTTTCTCTCTCTTTCTCTTTCTCTCTCTCTCAAAATAATTAAATAAACATTAAAAAAGCAAATAAAAATAAACTCTTTCTTTAATAAGTTCTACATCTAGACTTCCACAGAAACTGTTTTCTTTTTTCCTTTCTTTTTCTTTTTTTTTTTGTTTGTGTGTAGGTCATAATTTCCTGTTTTCTTATGTGCCTCATGATTTTTTGTTGAAAACTGGACATTTTAAATAATAAAATATGGTATCCCTGGAAATCAGATTTTACTTAATTTGTTTGGGTTTGTAGTTGTTGCTAGTTGTTGTCATTATAGTGGTTGTTGATGATTATTCTTTGTTTAGCACTTTTCCTGTACTAATTCTTTATAGCTTGTATTCTTTGTCAAGTGTAGCCACTAAAGTCTCTGCTTCATTAGCTCCATGGTCAGATGATTAGACAGAGATATCCTTAAATACTTTGAACCAGTCTTTGCCTGGGGACTCTGATGCTGTGGGGAGTGATTTTAATGCTCCATTCAGAAGTTTGTAATTCTAACTTAGACTTCACTTAACTCTTGCACAGCCCCTGAAGTCAGCCATGGGTGAGAATTTAGACCTTCTCAAGTCTTTGCTGTACACGGTATTGCACCCATCAGTGACCCTTCTATCCCTAAGAATGCATCAGATCTTTGCCAAGATATCCATGTAAATCTCTTCCTCAGTTAGACGTTTTAAGACTTTGGTCAGACTTTTGTTATCCTCAACTTAAAACACCATGTCCATCAGCAGTGATGTTAAATTACTGCTGCTAATTGTTATCAATAAATGTCCTAAAGATGGGCTATTTACAGGGTCATTTCTGAATCAGATGAAGTAAAAACAAATTCTGATAATGAAACTTGTTAAGAAACTTCCAGACACATCATAGTGACCATTCTGTCCAAACCACTTTGTTATTTGTGGTGACTGCTAGGTTTCTGATTTTTCTTAGCTGCCTTCCTTGTAAGGCTATTGGTTTTCAAGGCTACCACAGAGATAAGAAGAAAAGTATGAGAATAGGATAAGTGAAAACATCACAAAGCTCATTTTTCTTACCAAGATCAACCATTTTTCTGGAATAAACTCTCCTTGGAGTGTTATAAGCTTTTGGTTTATTTCCAAAGTTCTGAAAAATGTTGATTTTGACAACTGTTGCCAGTGTTATTGTATTTATGGAGGGATGCACTTTCAGAGGGCCTATCTCCATCATTCTGAGAGTGCTTTCCTCCAGAGCAAACTATTTTTAATTGAATAATTTTGCATATAAAACAATTTGATTCAAATATGAAACATGAGATTTACGTCAAATACTATGATGCAGAGTGGGAAAAATTAAAACAGGAAAAACAAGAGAACAGTCAGAATCTGATGGCTCATTTTAATGTTTATCACCAATTTCAAAATGAATGGGTAAATGAATGTGTGTGTGTGTGTGTGTGTGTGTGTGTATTTGATTCACCAGGCTTTGGACCTGACTGTGTGAAACAGGTTCTGAAGGAAAGTAAAATTAATATCTTCTATGATTTCATTATCCTGAACCTTTCAGAGGTTAATGCGTTATGTTTTATAAGAAACCATTTTGGTCATATTTATATTGACCCATATAATATCTGCTAGTCTAATGGAAACACACAACACAGGTTGTCCTGTAATTTACCAACAGCTAGCAAGGCAGTAGAATTTCAATTAGTCAGTGACAGTCAATTGCAACCCCAGAGGAATGAAATCAGATAATGTGCAGGATGATATCTGAAAAGTTTAATTATGAACACCATTCATTTATTTGGTTGCGGTATTATTAGTGTAGATGCTGCTTGTTGGTGAATTCTGGACATCTCCTTTTCCACCCCTGGATATTTTAGTGACCTTGCAACTCAGATTGTGATTTAAACAGCCCAGGATTCTGTTGGAAGTGAGAGAGAAAAAAAAGAACAATAGGCAAAAACTGTCTTAATGCCAGCAATTGTGAGGCTCTTCAGGGAAAGAAGTCCCCTTTCATTTCCTACACAATAGCTGTGACTTTCATTTGATCACAAGTGGTATTTAATTCATCTGGTGGTTCCTGCTCTAATCCAATCTTGACTAAACTACCAAATTTATAAGGTGAGGTGGAAGGGGTTAGGGGGAAACAAAACACCTGAGATCGCTATAATTTATGAATGTTTAATTTGAGAAGTCTCAAAGAGGAATTTATTTTTCTTTTTCTCAAAGGAGAGGCATAGTTAATTATGGTGACTTTGATGTTTTTAAAAATAATGTGTGCTTTGCCTACATTTGATGCTATGTGCTAAATGAAGATAAATGCTACAGCTATGTATAATTATATTATGTTCTCTCTACTTGCCCCAAGTAGTTTTGATGAATTTACATTTATCATTATATTACCTTAAGATAGAAATACATATGTGAAAATGTAACCAAATAATTTAGATTTATAGAGATTGATTTTCAGTGGCTCTGCTTTGAGAATCCTAATATTTCTTTCATGTCTAAATTAAATCAGACACATTTTAGGAATGCCATGTATGCCAGCAGTGGTGGTGATAAAATCCTCAAAGTGGAAATCCAAAGCTCTTTATTTCAAAATAGGTTGTTTTATCTAATTAAAAGTAAAATGATGTTGAAATAAGTAGCATAAGACACCTGCTGGTAACAACATTTGGGAGTTTTAGCTAGCTCTACCTATATTATCATTTACCAGTTACGAGGTTGTTGCCCATGGTTTCTTCAGATCTTTTATTTGAACTTGTGATGTGACCATGTTGAACTTAAAAATATTGACCTTGCATAATAGCTTTGAAGAATAACTAACATTATTAAATGCATTACTGAAATTAACTTAGAAAATAACTAATTTTAACAAAAAACCTGTAAAGCTGACTCCTTCTTCTAAGATCCATTTAATGATATATCTTATAATTTTTTTTACAGTTACTAAATAACTGAAGTTACTAAATAACGAAGTGTGCTTTATTCATTACCTTGCTTGTGTAGTGTATAAGGGTACATTTACATTTTTGTGTGCATATATGTATTGTTAAATTTGGCATTAAGTAATTTCCCAGACATTCTATGATGATTTTTAGAGTTATGTTTATTTCTTTACTTTAATTAGTAAATAAATTAGACACATGTTTAAGAAAGTCTACAATTATTTAGTTAAAATTACCTTATAATTGAGTAGTTTAATAAGAAATTGTTAGTTCCAAACAACCATAATTAAATTTGATTTTATATATGTACATATATAATCTCAATATATATTCCTCTAAATTATCCACACATAAATTTTAGAGATTATCAAATTCCTGAAAAATTATTTAAACTTATGACAATAAATTTTGCATATGGGATTTATGATCTAAAAACAAAAATAAACATTTACAAATATTTTTCTTTTTCTGCCAGTGGATATGCTACCTAAGTCACTTTTGTAGCATGATACGACTTTAAAGTTTCTCTATTTGTTTAAGTAACAATGAATATAATAGACATTTCTAACATTGTGTTGTACAGCAAATTTTATTTTCACCGTTAAGATACTTGATTAGGTATTATATCATACAATGTTCTCTAGAGAAACAGAATCAATAGGATATTAGTGTGTGTATATTCATAACATATATATGCTATCCATATCTATCTATTCAAAACATTGATATATAGGTATGTTTTGACTGATGGAATATATATTACATACTTTTTAAAAAAATTTTTTTAATGTTTATTTTTGACAGAGAGAGAGCATGAGTGGGGGAGGGGCAGAGAGAGAGGGAGACTCAGAATCGGAAGCAGGCTCCAGGCTGCCAGCTGTCAGCACAGAGCCCGATGTGGGTCTCAAACTCACCGACCCCGAGATCATGATCTGAGCCACAGTCGGACGCTTAACCGACTGAGCCACCCAGGCGCCCCTATATTATAGACTTTTTTTTAATGTTTATTTATTTTTGAGAGAGAAAGAGACGGAGAGACAGAGCACGAGTTGGGGAGGAGCAGAGAGAGAGGGAGACACAGAATCCTAAACAGACTCTAGGCTCTGAGCTGTCAGGACAGAGCCCAATGCGGGGCTCGAACTCACAAACCGTGAGATCATGACCTGAGCTGAAGCCGGACGCTCAACCGACTGAGCCACCCAGGCGCCCCTATTATAGACTTTTTTATATGTGTGTTTTAGTATAAGTCATCCTATACATATCTATTCATCCTCTACAGATCCAAATATGGTTATAAATATAGATTGATTTTAAGGAATTACATGCATAGTGGTAGCTGATGAGTCTCAAATTTATAGGTCAGGTTTAGTAGCCTAGAAATTCAGGTAGGAATTGATGTTGCAGTCTTGTGGCAAAATTTCTTTCCTCCTGAAAATTTCAGATTTTGCTCTTGAGACTTTTAACTGGTTGGATGAGGACCACCTGTATTACTGAGGGTAATATTCTTTACTCAAAATCAACTGATTTCATTAGCACACAACCCATGTTAACCACATCAACAAACAACCTTCACTGTAATGCCTGTATTAGTGCCTGATTACATTACTGGATATTATTACAGTATGACCAAGTTGACACATAAAGCTAACTACCACAGGTACATATCTGTGAATGTAGCTAATCAAGGTCTAATTGCTTAGGTATATATATTTTTTTTCAATCTCGCTAAATTACACCGATTAGGTGCTACGTATTCTCTGCAATAAAAGCCACTAAGTGCACAGAAGAAAACACTTGTAGTTAATGAGTGGATACCTGCTTTTTCAGATATCAGAATTGCATATAAAGCATAATATCAAAAGTTTTGAATCAGGAGTTCAAAGTCAGTTCTGCCACTTAGTAATGTAGCTTTGAACAATTTGTGTAATCTCTCTCTGAGTTCAATAAGCTTCAGCTGGAAGATAGAGTTAAGAATACGTATGACACATAATATGTCTGGCACATAGTATGTCGAGCACATCATTAGCACTCCCTAGAAAATGAGTTCTATATGGGAAGATATTTTGGTTTTTCAGTTGTATTTAAGATCAACAAAAAGATGTTTTTGTTATTTATAATTCATAATCTTTCTATTACTCAACCATCACCCCCACACACACACACTCTGTCTTTTCTAAGTGGTGTGGATTTTAAATAATTGGAACATTTTGTTTCCTGAGCACAAACTTATTCTTGGTATAAAGAACTTTCGCATTTTTAGAGGAAATTAACTGCTGGTTTTGAAAGAGCCAGAACTAAATAAATTTACATGCAAAACAAAAGACCAAGAATAAAGTGTTTGAGGAGGCTGAAGGCTGGAGCCAAAAGGCTGGAGGCTGGGAAGGTTGAGAATCTGAAAGAAAAGGAATTAGAAGCAAGCAATTTTAGTAAAGAGAAATATTTACTATGAATTGTTAAACATTATTACCCAATATTGCCCCTCCCTCTAAAACACATTTTCAGTAAAATTCACACTTTCCACTTTGTCCTCTGGAATATATTTTATTTATAAGGAATAAAGATACTTGTTGAATTCTTTCCCAGATTTGATGCCAGGTATAATAATGGTCATAATAACAGCTGCTCCTGAAAAAGAGCCATACTCGGATTTTTATGAGAATCATTTAGTCCTGGGATGAGAAGAATAGGGTAACCAATAAAAGAAAAGAGAATGTCTAAAAATAAACTTAAGATTATGTATACAGAAATAGTATATGTGATAGGAGGCATTTCAAATACGTGGAGGAAAGCTGGGTTTGTTCAATACTGCCTGATGAAATGGTGAACTCTTTGGGGAGGATGAAGACATTACACCAGACAATTTCTACATAGGTTATAATTGTCAATAGTTCTGAGCCATAATTATACCAGGAGATAATTCAAACACTAGAAGGGCAGGAATTTTTTTTTTTATGTCATGTTTATCGATGTTCCTCCTCATTCCTGAAAAAACATCAGGCACATGTTTGGTATTTAGGAAATATATATTAAATGAATGAAAAACACTGTTATAAACATCTTAAAGCATGATTTTTTTAGTTTGTCAGATTCTTTATCCTAAAATAGATTCTACTGCATTAATTCTTTCTAATAGTTCCAGGTATAAAGTAAGTGGCCATTGACTAAAACCATTTCAATAGTTAGAGCCCACCTGTTTACCTAGAAATAATACTTCTTACTGTCATGGTCAATACCTCTAAGTAATCCTGAGTAAGCATATGCTCTTCAGTAAAACCTAAAGAAACAGTCCAAAATTTATGGACTGCCGAGGGAATTTTTTTGTTAACCTGTGGACAATCTAGACATTTAATTAATATCATACTCCTTTCCCAGACAGCTAGTCTAACTGTTAGTGCAAACTTAATAAATGTCTTCAAAATAAAAAGATAGTTCAGAGTGGATGCAATCTTCCAGGGTGTATTTCATGGAGGTGGTAAATTGCAGGTCTCAAAGAAAATGAGACTGTCGTTGGCAGAGAGAAGAGAGTAGAGCTTTTCAACTCATGGCAGTGAAATGAGAAATGGATAATTAAGGATTGAGTTAAAGTTAGGACTTTGTGGCATCACTGGGGGCTTCAGTGGAGGAAGTAATGCTGAGCCCTCAAGGCCTGATATCACTTACCAGGAGCGTCAGGAACCCAGCTGACACTCAGGCCGCAGCAACAGCGGTTTGGCTGTCGCCACCGTGAGATGAAACAGTGTTTGGAGTGTGTTCGGAACCGGGGTGACCTCAACGCTTTGTGAGGGTTTCAGCAATGTGCTAAAAGAGTGCAGATTTACAAATGGATTAGCCTGATCAAGAAGTTCAAATGGAAAGAAATGAAAAATCGTCTCTCATGTCCAAGTTAATTTAGCATAAAAATATAATTGATAGTGAAAGTATGCAGTTAAAGCCACCAGTTAAACCTCTCCTCCATCATTAATAGCTTCCCTGCTGCAGAACTGCAATCCAAGGGAGTGTTCTTACTTACATAGGAGTTCATTGAAATGGTAGTTTGGGGCTAAAGAATATTTGTGTGTCCTCTTTAAACTAGCTTTTGTGATGTTATTGTTTGCAAATTAATTAGACGAAAGTGACTTCCTTCCTCTCTCCTCCCCACCAAAAAAAACCATTGTGAGTTGGTTTGCTTGTCTCAGCGTATATTTACCAGAGCTTCTTGTTATTAGAATCATATGGAATGTCTATGTCATTCATAAATAACTTATTTGATTTTTTTGTAAATTGTATATATTCACAATTATAAATATTATGAATTAACTTATGGAGAATTTTGAACCTGAAGATTTTTTAAATAATATACTATGAGTAACACATAAGAGCAAAACAACTAAAAGTCTTCAGGGAATCATTTATGACAATATTCCATACTGGCGAGAAGATCCTCTCCAACACACTAGAGCAAGAGAAATTGCTAGCACATTGCAACAAATAGGTCAAATAATGTCTATGTGATTTCATAAAAAATACACATATAGCTATTCGTATCGTTTTAGTATATCTAATATTCTAATATAAAATGCCACGTTAAAAATCACTAGAATCACAAGAACATACTGAATTTCAATTTGCATTATGTTTTAGAAATAATAGATCGCCATACCTCCTTTTTATCTTTCTCAGTTTTATATACATGGTTTTTCTTTTAAATGTTTATTTATTTTTGACACAGAGAGAGAGAGAGAGAGAGAGAGACAGAGCATGAGCGGGGGAGGGGCAGAGAGAGACGGAGACACAGAATCCGAAGCAGGCTCCAGGCTCTGAGCCCTCAGCCCAGAGCCCGACGTGGGGCTCGAATTCACAGACCGTGAGATCATGACCTGAGCCGAAGTCGGATGTTCAACCGACTGAGCCACCCAGGCGCCCCTATATACATATTTTTTAAACGAAATTTCTTTGGCTATTCCTTCAAGAAGCTATAATTAATCTTTCATGTTCTCTTGGTTCTGGAGACTATCATCCTCTATGAATTTATTTTGTTGTCTCCTACTCTCACTGTGTTTTCTATTGATGAAACTGAACATTTCCCCCTAGGGCAGCATGCTTACTAGTGATTTTATTTTCACTTTATATTATCATACCAAATCCAGTATTTCAAAAGAACTGAGATAATTTGCAAAATCAAATACTTTTACTCCTAAGAAATTGTGTAGTAGCCATAGAAGTTTTGTCAAGACCACACAGAAATTGTAATGTCTATTTTAATTTTTTTGTTTTAATTATGAAAAAATTCATGAATGTAAAAGAAGACATCATGTATGGTAATTATAAATATTAACAAAGACACAAACACCCAGTTAACCCAACAGCAAGCTTAGGATAGAACATCTCTCTAGTATTTTGAAGATTTCAGGATCCATTCTAGTATACTGTCAACCTCCCACAGATGAATATCTCTAATTTGAATTTACTATCCAATACTTGTATATATCCCTATGATATAGTATTAGCTTTCTCTATGACTGAGTTTTATATTCATGAACGCTACTATGTTTGGGTATGACATCATGTTATATTAGTGTTTATCTTGCTATTTAACAAATTTATATTTTTTATGGAAAAGTTTTTCTGACAACTTTAGCATTGATCTAAATCAATGCTAGTGTTTGGAGAAAATTTTCTCATTAGTCCACACAAACATTTGCCAAAGTATATTTGGTGGCATGGGATGGTATCCCAAGTCTTTAGTCTAAGGACATCTTGAGTTTTACAGTTTTTAATTCTTTTGAGTTATACTTTAGTTGTTTTCAAGTTATATATAAGAAAATAGTAAGTTTATTTAGAGGTGAACTGTAACCCACATTGAGGGGTAAAGGAAAGTAAGAGGTAGTGAGAAATATCTCGGCCCTAGTATGAATGAATCAGATGGCGATTCTACATTTTCTGTGATAAAATGAATTGGCTAAAATAAGTTAAATTCTGAGACTGTCAGCTACCTTAACATGAAAGTTTTTATTTTTTTATTTTATTTATTAAGATAACTGATTTTATTACAGCATTGAATTTAATTTGAATTATTAGGCATTTTAATATTTATATATTAAATATATATATATATATTTAATGTTTATTCTTGAGATAGAGAAAGACAGCATGAGCAGGGGAGGGGCAGAGAGAGAGGGAGACACAGAATCCAAAGCAGGCTCCAGGCTCCTAGCTGTCAGCACAGAGCCTGACACCGGGCTCCAACTCACAAATCATGAGGTCATGACCTGAGCTGAAGTTGGATGCTTAACCACTGACTGAGCCATCCAGGCGCCCACTGTGTCTTAATATCTTTTGAGTGCTAGGTCCTACGGTAGGTACTGAGCAATCAAATATGAGCCTGAGCCAAAAAGTTAGAGAGTTTGTCATAAAATCTTGCGACCTAGTATTATAGAAAGAAATTAATCAAGCAATTATGTAAATGATTTTATGTATATAAACTGTGATTGGGTTCTGAATAAAATCTGATTTGAGGTTGTGATGCAGGAATATAATGTGTATCACTGAAGATGGACATTGAGAGCAAAAAAACCATACTATCTTCTTCCACTGGTAACATAAGGTATAGAAAAGTAAAGTTAGCCTTTGATTCTAATCAGGAGTTTTCTTAGCCATCAAAACTCAAACAAAAAATACCTCAAAATATCCGTCTAGTCTCAATTATTTTTGGGATTTAAAACCCAAATTACAAGAATATTTAATATATTCAAAAGAAAAAGAAAAAGAAGGCAGCTCTTAAGTCCTGGTCAGAAATAAAAGGAAATTAAAAAACAACAACAACCAACTTTGTTGTTGGTTGTTGTTGTTAATTATTATGTCACTCAACACCAAATTTTTATTTAGTCTTGCACTTCTTTTTAAAAAAAATTTTTTTAATGTTTATTTATCTTTGAGAGAGACAGAATGTGAGTGGGTTAAGGGCAGAGAGAGGGGGAGACGCAGAAGCTGGAGCTGTGAGATCATGACCTGAGCGGAAGTCAGACGCTTAACCGACTGAGCCACCCAGGCGCCCCTAGTCTTGCACTTCTCATAAACTTCCATTTAACAAATTTCTGTCTAACTAAACATTATGTAGTGTGAAAAATCATGTAGGAACCTGTAATTTGGAGATAATGATGATAATGAATAAATTATGTTTAGTAAGACAATACTGATTGTAGACTTGCTAGATGCAATTTCGTTGTTGTTTTTTTTTAACGTTTTATTTATTTTTGAGACAGAGAGAGACAGAGCATGAACGGGAGGGTCAGAGAGAGAGGGAGACACAGAATCTGAAACAGGCTCCAGGCTCTGAGCAGTCAGCCCAGAGCCTGACGTGGGGCTCGAACTCACGAGCCGTGAGATCAAGACCTGAGCCGAAGTCGGACGCTTAACCGACCAAGCCACCCAGGCGCCCCAGGTTTTCTCATTTAAAAAACTTTTTTTAATGTTTATTTTTGAGAGAGAGAGAGAGAGAGAGAGAGAGAGAGAGAGAGCATGAATGGGGGAGGGGCAGAGAGAGAGGGAGACACAGAATCTGAAACAGGCTCCAGGCTCTGAGCAGTCAGCACAGAGCCCGACGCAGGGCTCGAACTCGCGGACAGTGAGATCACCTGAGCCGAAGTCAGACGCTCAACCGACTGAGCCACCCAGGCGCCCCTAGATGCAATTTCTCAATATCAGCTGAAAGCTGGACTACAATATTTTCATAAACTGAAAACAGTTTACAGACTCCTCAGGCTATAATCAACGTTCTAGGAATTATCTTTTTGTCCCATTTTTCCGGTATTTTCTTTTCTTGCTCCATGTTAGAGAAGATCCTATAAGCATTCAACTATTAAGCCATCTCTTTCAATTACCACAGAATGATTTATACATGTACTATTTCCTTTTTTGTATTAAATGAAATCAAAGAACCATGTTGTTCTCTTGCAGATTCTAATGATAATTGGTCAGATGACTTCAGTACCAGAATGTTACATTTCGGGGCGCCTGGGTGGCGCAGTCGGTTGGGCGTCCAACTTCAGCCAGGTCACGATCTCGCGGTCCGTGAGTTCGAGCCCCGCGTCAGGCTCTGGGCTGATGGCTCAGAGCCTGGAGCCTGTTTCCGATTCTGTGTCTCCCTCTCTCTCTCTGCCCCTCCCCCGTTCATGCTCTGTCTCTCTCTGTCCCAAAAATAAATAAATGTTGAAAAAAAAAAAAAAAAAAGAATGTTACATTTCATCAACTTTCAGAAGGATAACTATAAGACTTTTTTTATTTTAGCATTCCACAGTCAATTCTCAATATTCTCTATTCTAAAGCAGAAGTAAATTTAGAAAAACTCAAATAAAGACAACCAGGATTCAGGTTTCTGAGTATTTAAAAGTACACTTTTAAATGTATACTTCTGAATATATTAAACATTGGTAACATGAAATACTACTTCTAGGATAAGTCTGTCTGATTACACTGATGGTAGTCCGAACAAGAAAGATGTTTACGTATCTAATTCTTGCCCTGTAGATGAAAAAGAGAGTTTCTCTAAAGTATATGAGTTGATAATATTCTAGACATTTTAAAATAGTAACAATAACAGTAAACTAAAAAGGATAAGTGAAATCAAATGGTATTTCCTAATAGCTTTCTCAGATTGCCGGCAGAAGTGTTCTCTGGGTGATAAAAAGGAAAGTATATAAACAACGGTTGGCCTTACCTGCTGTAATAAATAGGTAGTCTCTACCCACAAAAGTAAACAGAATGGACTGCAATTATACATACTAAAGGCAATACAGACCTATAACTTGAATTAATATCTGTATGAAATACTGGAACCACACGTATCAGTCACAACATAGGAAAATTTGTTTTAGTGTAAATCAATTCAAGAACCAGATGGTTCTGGGAATTCTGCATTTTTTTGAATCAGGATTTAGTTGAGAAAAAACATTTGTCAACTATCTACTATGTGAAAGATAACCAAACCAAGAACTGTAAAAAGAAAACCACAAAATTCAAATATTTTTCTACAAGCAGCCTATAATTTGGTATACATGAATAAATAAAATTTGGATTTGGGAGTTAGATATGGACAGGAAGATCAGAATACATGAATACAAATTTCCTGTTGTTCACGATTTTATTCTATGAAGTTAGGTAAAGTGTTTTTATAATGCATTATATTTATTGTCAACATATTTCTTATTTCATAAGCATTAACTGCATGTTATTTGAAAATGAAAATATATAATTAGGGAACTAAAAGAAAAATGTTATCACTGTACTATTTAATGGTAAAAAACAAAAGTTAGAGTAAAAAATACTTCCATTTTTCATTTTAAAGATAATTGTATATCATGAAACAGAAGTTCTGTTTAAGAGAGAATGAGCAGGGGTTCCTGGATGGCTCAGTTGGTTAAACGTTCGACTTCAGGTCAGGCCATGATCTGGCGGTTTGTGAGTTCAAACCGCATCAGGCTCTGCTTCAGGTTCCTTTTCAGTCTTCCTCTCTCTGCCCCACCCCCATTCGCGTTCTCTCTCTGTCTCTCTCTCTCTTAAAAATAAATAAACATTAATTTAAAAAAAAGAATGAGCAGAAAAGTGCAATATAGGCTTAATAAGCTATTCTATATATAAAAGACTGAGAACAGAGTATATAGGAAATATAAGAATAAAATGAGTGGCAAGAATTACATTGTTCAACATCAATGTATTCAACAAAATTATTCTTAAGAATAAATAGATGGTGAAGTGAAAATAAACAAATCAGATCAAAAGGGAATGCAGAGATGAAGGGAATTAATAAATGTAACTAGACAAAGTTTTAAATGTTTACCATTAAGTAAGTTGCTTCAGGTTTCAGCTCTGACATGTAAAGAAATTGGAAGTCATCAACTTCATCCTTACAATAATAAAAATCTGAACAGACTGAAAATCAATGACTTTCCTTGGATTTATCAGTGCACTGAGGTCACAAGGCAAACTACCATTCCAATATCTGAAGAGACAGGTGCAACTAGGGGGATGCAGCCCAGATCTGTTTAAGTGGAGCAAACTCCCCTAGAGTGTAGGGGATGTTTGAAGGATAGTTGCTGGGAATGTTTGAAGGATAATTTTGATGAATTGCTGGAGACAGTGTAGACTACCATGTGAGGGAGAAAATCCTGGAGGCCTGTTGCCTAAGGGGAATTTCCACAATTTCGTGGGTTTTTCTTCCAGGAGTCTTACTTGGTTCCCAAACCAAAGATAATAAAAACACCCCTTCAGGGTTCTGGTAGGAGATTGTGAAAGGAGAAAGTTGCTCTATACCAAGGGGTACATACCTTTTACTAACAACGAAACCATTACATGGTATAACTGTAGACTTCTCTGTGTGCATCTCTCAGCAGTCTCCTCTCATCTGTGTGTGGCCACCCCTTCCTATTATTTTCCCTTTTTATGATTTGCCTTTTACTACTATTTTAATTTATTGGGGATTCTGAAGAGATGGCAAGTAAGCATTTATGCTCATTTGCCATTTTGAACTGGGAGCCCAGTTGTTATTCTTTAAAATGTAATTGTGTTGGCAGATGCGCATATAGAAACTTGTCAAAACTTATAAAATTATATACTTGAAGTAGGTGCACTTTGTAGTATATAAGTTACATTTCAATAAATTTTATTAAAATAATCAGGTAACAATAGGCTTAGTAAGATGATTATTATTAGGCTTTTATGATAATCAGTTCACCAATATGAATAAATTGGTTTGGAAATAAGTCTGATAAAATAATCACCTTTATCTAACTTCTCCAAAAGACCAGAGTGTTGCGTAAAAAAGAGCTCTCTCCTTCTCTTTCAGATTTAATAAAGAATTTTCTCTTTGAGGTCTGCACAAGAATGATAACTGATCCCTTAGATTATGCATGGTCACTCATCTATCACAGAACTCAACATTGTAAGGCTCTGCCAGTGTGACTCAGTAAGGAATCAGTAAAAGAAATAAACCAGTTTGCTGTATTAAAGAAACATAATCCAACATGCAATGCTTTAACTTCAAATAGGTAATTTTGCATTGCCTGTGAAGAGGAATTCTTTGTTAAATTAAAACTTTCCACAGCCTATCAATAGAAAAAGTATTTATCCCTCAAAATATATCATTCTTTCACAAAAATTATAAAATCTTTCCCGAGTTTATTTTATAACAGAAACGCCTTCCTGTTTCACTTGATATCAGAATCCTCTTTTTTAATACACAGCACGTTCAATATTGTTTGATTGGAATTGATGCTTTCATCCACAAGGGAATGTACATGACTTAGACTTGGCCAGTTATAATACAGCATCTTAATAGCTACCTTTGCCACCAATTTGAAGATACCGGATTGAAAAGCAGAGAAAAAGATGGGAAAACAGAATGATTTCTTACCCTATCATTTGCACTCCTCAATCATGACTGCCTGAAAGCCCCCAGAACTTCCCAGTTAAATGATTAATACATCTTTACCTCTTTAATCTAATCTGAGTCGGGTTACTTCCAAATAACAACAACAACAAAAATAGCATAGATACAATTGCTTTCTTTATTTTTTTTTTAAGTTTATTTTGAGGGAGGCAGAGAGAGAGAGAGAGAGAGAGAGAGAGCGAGCATGTGTGTGAGTGGGGGAGGGGCAGAGAGAGAGGGAGAGACAGAATCCCAAGCAGGCTCTACGCTGAGCCTGGAGCCCACACGGGGCTCTGTCTGTGATACCATGACCTGCTCTGAAATCTAGAGAAATCTAGAGTCGGAAGCTCAGCAGACTGAGCCACCCAGGCACCCCATGGTTTCTTTATTAAATAACATTGTGAAAGGTGTGTATAATGTAACCATTTGGAATATTCAGAGTAAACACATCAGAAACTATTTGAGCAATCAGCTGCATTTTGTTTTATCCAAAACAACTTTTTTGTTTGATCACAAAATTACCCCGCCTCTTCCCCCCCCCCAAAACACTTGTATGTATCTTACAAAGCTAGTTTTTTATCTAAAATTCTTTCATAAATAATAGCTTTTAATATTAATTAATAGTCTTTAATGTAGCTAGGGGCAAGAAAATTTTATATAATGAAGTAAACACTTTATTCTAATAGTATTAATTGAAGGAGTGGAATGAAAAGTTAACTACTGTAGCTGAATTCTTCTCAGTGCCCAGCTATGTCTCCCCAGTTAAGCGGTCGTATCTGCCTCACCTTGCAGGTGATTGTCCCTTATATTTTGGGCCAGTTGTTTGCCCTCCATCCTTGGCTCTCAGAAATTATACACTGATTTGTATTTTAAAATGTGGAAAAGTCTACATAAACATAAAGTAGGACTACTAAGTGTTATTTAATAGTCCAATTTTTAGCAAACAAGTTGTTAGATTGATACTCACTCTTGCACGAATGGGGGAGGGTGTTCTTTGCTAGCTCCAAATAATATAAAAATATGAGTTTACTTTTCCATTTTTTATTGTTATTATATGATCAAATTTTTTTTTTGTACTTTTCTACATTCTAACTGGAAGTTAAAGTCCAAATTCCTTTAAAAGGCACAAACAGCTGACTCAATTATGCTAGATGGTTGCTAGCGAGATACTGAATTAACTTTTTCTGATTCCTTGGAAAGTGCTTTTTTCATCAGATTTCTTGGCCAGTACTTTTTTCGTCAGAGCCACTGATGATTTTACAATAAATAGCTTCATGAACCCCAGACACATTCACAACCAAAACAGCATTTTGATCAATGAGAGCTGAGCAAAAATATCTGAATGCTACCTTTTTCAGAATTTGATTTCTTACCTGTGTGTAGAGAACCTAACATACTAAGTGAGGACTCTAAACTTCCCTCAATTACCTCAGAACTCTTTGACATGCTTAGCTGGTTGTCACCTCAGTTCACAATGAATACTGTTGTAAACCAAAACAGATTGGTTTTAAATTCTCTCTTTAGACATTGCTAATAAGGGGAATTGTAGAAAAGCAGGCTCTAGATAACAGATATCTTTATTTTGTCCTGAAAGAAAGAATCTGTCCTTTCATAAAGAACCTTTCAGAAAGAACATGTAGGTATACCTCAGACCTATAGCTCTTCTAGTCTACTTGACAATTTAAGACGGGTGAATGGAAATTAATTCTTTCAGGATTGCTCATTTGGAACACAATTTAGAATATGATATTACTGCTGCAATTAACTGATCTTTCACTTTGAGGGGCAAAATAAATGTACCACTGATTTGTATAGCATTCGTATCCTCAGTACTATTTAGACAATGGCTCTCATCCACTTACCGAATTCACTGAGATAAAATGGAAATATGTTCTGTGCCGAATGCTACTGACATTACATAAAGAGAAGTAGATTTGACTACCAGAGTAAAATATAGGGTGTTTTAGAAGTCAAAATTTAGAAATTTAGAAAGCTCTTTGTTTCTTATATACCCGAAAGAAAGAAAAATTCTTGCTCTTTTAGAAACTTAAGTTATCTAGGTTAAATACCCTGGGGGTGGAGAATAGGGAAAAATAAGTGATTTATTAATAAGTTTTTTTTTTTTTTTTTACTTTTTTAACATTTTTAAAGAAGTAATATTTGATTACTCTGGACTATTCTAGAGTTCAGTGTTTTGGAAAAGAAATTAAGCAGTCAAGTTATGGGTCAAATTTAACAGTTATTTTCATTTATTAGTTTTTACTATGTACCAGACACCGTTTGAAGGGTTTTATTTGCATTATTTCATTTATGTAAAATGTGTAATATCTTTTAATCACTTTTCAAAGTGCTAGGGTCTTGGTAAAAAACGTTATGACAATAGGGAGAGAACATCAATAATAAGTAGGTTTGAAGATAGATGTTGAGAAGTCCAGCACTCTTTTAAGGAATTCATTTTTTTCTTTTTATATAAAAATGTGGATTGCTAGGGGAAATTATCACCATATGAAAGAAAAGGATACTTCTTTAAAAAACAGTTGCACTAAGAACCTAAGGTAAAACAAATTCTCAAGTATTTTGAAAAATAAATAAATAAAATGTATGACTTTAACATAAATTATTTTAAACAACTAAGAGCTTGATTTCAACTCTAGTATCTTTTTTTTTTTTAATGGAACAAATTCAGATAAAGAAATATTTTGTGATACAGGAAAGTATCATGAAAGTACTCTAGCTTCTTTTGAACAAACTCATCACTTCCTTGAGGGGAATTTTGATGAGTTCTGAGGGGTTACAAACAGTGATCTCAAGAAGCTGCTGTTTAGGTTGGGAGGACAGAACTTCACATGATGAATTTATAAAACATTCCATAACTACTCAAGGTATGTTACAAGTAAGAATATAAGAGACAACTGAGTGCAAATGTCTGAGCAAAGAGTGCTTTGGGTTCTGGACCAGCCAGCAGGTACTTCACAGTGTAAGGAGTCAAAGTACATTTCAAGGGTAGACAGGAGGACAAAGAGAAAGGGATTATCCGGTGTGAGGGACCCTGGGGAGGATATAAGTTTACAGTATTATATTTTGGTTTTCTTAATGTTCTTGGTTATAGTAAACATATCTAAAAATTTGTAAGTTCTTAAATGTATTTGAAAATTAAATTGAGCTATGTAAATTTACTATGGATATCATTTGATTTTAAATAAATAACTTTCTGCTATATCTCATCATATCTGAAGGATTATTTTGTTTTGTAAAAAAACAATTAGGAGAATGCACAATTTAAACTACACCAGTTTTCTTGTTTTAAAAGAAATGTGATATTTATATACAAGGTACAGAGTTTGGCAATTACCTTCGGTCTTTAATATTTATGATAGTCCATAAAATTTCACCCGCCATTCTTATCCCTTGAATACATTTATAAGATTTCCAGCTCTTATTATTAACTGTTTTCTTAAACTTCCACTTAATATTCTAGAACTGCATAAAACCCAAAGTTTGAAATAGTGTCTCAAAGTAGGAAAATTCCTTTATCTATAAAGTGTACATACTGTTTGAGCAGAACAAAAAGACTTTATTAAGGGAGCGCCTGGGTGGCTCAGTCAGTTAAGCATCTGACTCTTGATTTCTGCTCAAGTCATGATCTTGCAGTTTATGGGATTGAGCCCCTTTTTGGGCTCTGCACTGATAGCCTGGAGCCTGCTTGGGATTCTCTATCTCCCTCTTTCTCTGCTCCTCTTCCATGCATGTGCATTCTCTCTCTCTCTCTCTCTCTCTCTCTCTCAAAACAAGTAAATAAACTTAAAAAAAAAAAGACTCTATGAAGGATATACCCAGACTGATTCATAGGCACACAAGACATAAAAGTTCTGTCAGATTAGGGGAAGAAACTGTATGTATACGTTTTTGTTCATTTTTGCAGTCCCTTGGACATCAGAACCATCCTATATGTAATAGAGAACTATTTTTTTCTGACTCTGTTTCCCTTTTAGAAATTTAGAATGGATGGAGATTAAGAGAAATACCTGCATAGTGCATGTCAGCAAGGAGAGAAAACAAATGAATAAAATCATAGTTTCCTTATAAAATTAACCAAGTCACATTGGAATGCCAACCAAAATTCCATACTTCTGAATTAGCTAGTAAAATGATAAATGTAAAAAGGAAATAATATGCAATCCAATTTTAATTTCCCAGAGCAAGGAGCCAAAGCTGATACAAAGTAAGAGTATTGGACTTAGGTTTAGAGACTGGTTTTACCATGTACTGGTTTTCCTTTGTCACTGAATGGCTCTGAGTTTTTCTCATTAGCATAATTACACATCTCATCACTTGATACCTTCTTAATAATTTCATTGCAGTTATTAAATGAGATAATGTATGTAAAGTAAAAATGTTAGGTATTCAAACAGAAAGAAGCTTCTTTAACTCATTGGTGTAGGTAAGTGAGCATCATCTTTTTGTATTTTTCATATTATTAAAATTCATCTTTGATTTTCATAGCTCTTATCTCTAGCCGTCAGAGTTTGAGTATAGTGTTTTGTTGTGTTTATCTTTTTCTCTTATTTTTGTGTGATTTATTTATTCATTACATTGTTTTCCTCTCAAGATTTACAAGCTTAGCTAGTGAAAAGTTCAATACAAGTAATACATCTATAATGATTAATTTTTGCACTGATAGCAAGATGTGACTTACCACTTCCTCTATGAAAGATGATTTGGCATCCTCGTACCACTTCCATATTAATTATGGTTGTACTCAGCAAATGAGATAAAAGTATGAATGGTTTTGAAAGGCCCTGGGAATGGACCTGAGGATGGGAAGAAATGACATGTGAATGCATTGCTTTTAAATTATGTTTTTCTGTTTTCTTAAACATTTTTCCATCTGCATATGTTACTTTGGCCAAAAAAAAAATTAAAAATAGGAATAAACTAAAAAAAAGGCTTTCCTATTAGAGAACATGACACCAATGATCAGATAAGTTGGACCCAGGACTTAAAATATTATGTTATGAAAAGGTCAGTATTCCAAGACACTTGGTGTGTTTTGGGAGGAAGGAAAGCAAATTTGTTTTGGGCATTTATTTACAAAAGGGCAAAAACTGTTGTGGAGCTTTTGCTGTTTTGGTCTTAACTTTTCTTATCCTTAATCTATTCAGAAATAGGCACTGGGCACCTGGGTGGCTCAGTCAGTTAAGTGTCTGACTTAGGCTTAGGTCATGGTTTCATGGTTCGTGAGTTCGAGCCCCGCGTCAGGCTCTGTGCTGACAGCTCAGAGCCTGGAGCCTGCTTCCAATTCTGTGTGTGTCTCTCCCTGCTCCTTCCCTGTTCATGCGCTCTCTCTCTCTCTCTCTCTCTCTCTCTCTCTCTCTCTGTGTCTCTCTCTCTCAAGTATAAGTAAATGTTAAAAAAAAATTTTTTAAAGAAATAGGCAAAGGTGGAAGGATAGAGAGAGAAACTTAACTCAGTTCAACAAATGATATATTTATTACCTACTATATGTTGTGTGTTGTATTGTACAGGACATTAGGGATACAAAGATGAAAAGTCAAGGTCCATGCCCTGTAGGAACTTGATAGAGAAATATATGAGGAACTATACAAGTTGTCAATTTTTCATCTGTATTTCACGTTACCTTCAGAATCCCACATAAATTTAAACTTCCACATGATAGAAAGAGTGGAGCAGAGGGAAACTGCAAATAAATGAGGCAGTCACATAAAGGAGAGAACGGGCATTAGGGAGCTGAGTAATACTTGAAGAATGAGAAACTGACAGCCATATAAAGGACTAAGAGAAGTATTGAGAACAGGAAGGACAGAGGCCCTCATTCAGTAACAATTTTAACATATTCGGGGGGGAGGGGGGAAAGAAGAGCAGCATAGGAAGTGGACAGTCAGCCAAGAGTGGTGTGAGAGGAAGTCTGAGAGGGAGAGAGAGGCCAGGCTTTGCAGGACTGTGGAGGCCATGAAAAGAGTTTGGATAGTATTCTAGAGGCAACGGACAGTTGCTGGGGGAGAAGGGGCTAAAGTTTAGCATTCTTGGAAAAGATGATACTAACTGTAGTGAGGGGAATGGATGGTGTGAGAAGGTGTGAAAGCAGGGGGGTACGCTGAAGGCGTACTGCCTTTAGTCTGTTGTAGGGTCAGGACCAGCTGACCCTGTTGTAACAAACACCACTGACATCGCAGTGATTCACAGCAACAAAGATCCACTTTTTACCACACATCATTTCTGTTGTGGGTTGCTAAGCTCTCTGCTCTATGCCATCACCATGTTCAGGTTGGGATCCAAGCTGATGGTGTGTGTATTCTCTGGAACTCTGTCACTTACTGTTTCAGAGAGAAAAAGACTGGGTGAAGTATAGTGATCTTTGAATTTTTCTACTAGTAAGTGGCAAGTCTCACCTCTGCTCACATTTCATTTGCTAAAGCAACCGTGATTCAGTGGGACGGGATATAAAATTTTGTCAGGTTAGGGAAATGGATATTGATGAATAGCAGTGCTGTCTACTACACCAAACAGGAGATGATGGTGGCTTTCATTAATGTAATGACAGTAGAAATAAGTGGAAATATGTAAGATACATATTTGGGGCTAGAGGTAACAGGACTTGGTGATGAATATGAGAGTACAAGGAATGTGCTGACTCAAGGATGAGTTTTTGGCTTGAACTCCCATGTGGATGGCAGTAGGTACCTTAACTAAGATGAGGAAACATGAGGGGGGCAAGATTTGGGGAAGGCAGAAAACACAAGTTAGATTCCAGCATGTCCATAAGACATATAACTGGAAAGACCATCAGATAGATAGATAGATAGATAATCTGATCTCTTCCCTAGTTCCACATTTAATCTTACTATATATATATATATGTGTGTGTATATATATATATACACACACATATATATATATATGTGTATATATATATACATACACACACACACATATATATGTGCACGTGTGTATACACACACATACACACAAACATTGATAGCATATTATGATTCACACATACATGCACACACTGATAGCATATTATCATGAAATGATATATGTCATATTACCTATCTATCTATCTATCTCATTGGAATATAACATTTAGGCCATGAGGCTGGATGAGCTCACTAAAGAAGACAATTCATATTGATAAGTGAAGAGGGCTCAGAAAAAAAATCCCAAAGCATGCATAATGTACTGGTAAGGTATGGGAAGAAAAGAAAGCTAAATTGCAGCCATCAGATGAAAGGATGAAAGTCAATGTCCAGCTTGGTGACTATAGTTAATACCTTATTGCATATCTGAAAGTTTCTAAGAGAGTAAACCTTAAAGGCTCTCATCAGAAGAAAACAAAGTTGTAACTGTATATGGTGACAGATGTTCACTAGACTTATTGTGGTGATCATTCAACAATACATACAAATATCAAATTATCATGTTTTATACCTGAAACTAATATAATGTTATAGATCAATCATATCTCAATTTTTTAAAAGTATGGAAGGCAAAAGAAAACCAAGAGGAAAGAATGTCAAAAATAAAGGCTAAGGCCACTAAGTGAAAATGAGGCTATGACCACACAAAGGTGAGAACAGAAAAGAAACTGCTGCATTTGGCAGCACAGTCGTTAACAGCCACGACAGAAGCAATATCAGTCATTTGGAGGGAAGAGTTTGATGTAGTTAATGTGGATGGATACACTAGATGTTAGTGAAATAAATCCAGGCAATATTTGAATCCATGAGATTAGATTAATTCATCCATTAAAAATGTTTAAAGAGTGAGGGCAAATGGAGCAGAGTTTAGAAAGCTATGAAATGCCAATATTTAAGAGGAAAGAAGAGGAAGACAAAGAGACAAACAACATGAAAATAGAAGATAGGAAAGAATTAAGGAAAATAAAATAATACACTATCATAGAAACCAAAGGAGTAGAAAATTTCAACAAAAACAGAACAAATCAAAGTGTCAGAAGTGAGCTCAATCAAATAATGAATAGAACTGATTATCAATGCCATCTCAGCTGGCGAGGAGTTTCAGTAATGAGGCACAGGCCTGCATTGGCCGTGTGAGGAGTAGGATAGAGCCAGCTCTCAGTGCAGACAAACCAGATGAAGTAGGCCAGCAACAGCTAGCTTAATATTAGCCAGTGCTGGAATATACAGTGGTAAGGTTGAGGGTGAGACTAACATCAGATGTCAAAATAAGTTTAAAACACAAACAAACAAAAACCACAACCTGATTAGTGGCATTAAAGATGCCAACATTAAAGATCAATTGTGGGATGGGGGAACAAATGAGTTTACAGAAAAAAATGCAAGGTTAGAGTAAGGTAACTGCTGAGTCAGAGTACTTCTTATATACGGAAATGTCTTAATATTCTGGTCCTGCTACTGCTCAAAACTGGTCTCTCCCACAGTACTCCATTCCCTGCCTTTCTCTGCTCATCCTATACTGCATCTTTGACCTTCCTAGGATGAGTCTTAACACATCTGGTAGCTCACTGAATTCCACCTGGACTAGGGCAGAGGATTGCAGAGGATTGGGCTGTAATCGCAAATAGAAAATTGAGGCCATCTTGTAAAAAGCACTGAAGAAATAAGCAAAAAGGTATTGATTTGAGGTATTAAGTGTGTCCCGGGTGGGTAGGAGGAAGATGTCTTCAGCATCCCAGGAAAGATTTAAATATAAAGGTAACAGAGAAGGAATTAAATAAAGGCTAACTATAATGAGAGATAAAGGTAAAAAGTATAGATAGAAGTTAAAAAGTAAATCAAATTTTCAATCAACTGAAGTTGAGTATAAATGTTAAGGGATAGACATTGAAATATGTATGTGTGTGGTTAGGTACAGAAAGTACACGAAGAGAGAACAGGGGAATGTAAGTATAGTTATTACAAAAATATTAATATATACCATGGTATGGTTTATAACAAATACAAAATGTTTTAAGAAAGTAACTTAGGTAAAAGGATGAAAAATGTAGCAGAAAACTTTAAGTGCCTTCGTTGGTTAAAAACCCAGTTTTATTCAGTTTCACCAAATGGTTATCTAATGGGAAATGATTGTGAATAAATGTCCATATAATAAATAATCTAGTATTTTAAGCTTTTAATAAAAATCTATTCTCAAATTTCAAAGCAAGTACTTTGCTGACAAGGAATTTCTTTTTGTCATAAAACATACTTTAAAGATTAAATCTGATAGTGCATACTGTTACTATTCTCCCCCCGGGCTCTTTCTTCATGCTGTATTCCATGTGCTAAAATTCCTTGATGTCAGAATAAAGCTAAATGGATACTAAAATGATATTGAAGCATTCAGCTAACTTCTCTTGAAATATATGGTGCTTTTTGTTGCCTGAAGTATTGGTATTGACAACAGAGTACAGCCCACAGTCCCTTTCCTGCACAGGTGGAATTATGTGATGCTAACCCCCTCTCACTTCAGCTGTTCATTGTGAAAAATAAATGGTTTAAATAGTTTGTGAAAAGGCAAAGGCCAGGGAATGGAACCAAACAAATTAGTTTTCATGGAGAGTAAATGCATGCTTTTATTTACCTTTTGGTGTATTCTCACTAAATGAGCCACATAATTATTTATTTGAGGTAGGGTCCTATAACTAGCCCAGGTCCAGAACGATGAAGCATAACTATGGAACGGAAATTGATTCAGAATACTTTTTTTGATCCATTTACATAAAATGTCATAGAAGTAATGACAATCTCATGAATAATTGGGAATATATTATTTGAGCACACTAGAAAGTCATTAAATAAATTATTGTATTCTGAAACTTGGTGCACTAAATTCTATTAGAGCACGGAGGTCAGATAGTTTCTCAGAGTAAATGACAAATAAAACAAAATATTTATTTAACTACCTCAGTACTTTGCTTATATAAAAAATGGAAACTAAGCCAATTAAAATTTATTTTATTTGAAAGTGATGTACAGGAAAAAGGAGATGGGAAATAACAGTCATGTTTGTTAAACAATAATAGAATGTAAACTTTTATTTTGAAATATTTTTATTCCCATTTAGTCGTCAATGAAGATTGGTATTTTGGGCTCTGCACCCAATTCCAATGTGTAGAATAGGTGTTTTCTCCCCACACCACCAAGCAATGTATAGGACACCAGCCAAGTGTCCTATAAATCAATTCAATTCTGATACTATCTACCTGGAGATAGTATCATGTTCCACAGGTACAAGGCTCAGTCCCACAAGACCGCTCTTCACTTCCAACTCCAGTCACAAGTCCAGGTTATTAGCTGTGCTTCTGACTGGTTATAAATCAGAGGTTCCCGAGACCCCCTCTTTGTGTTCAATTAATTCGCTAAAGTGGCTCACAGAATTCAAGAAACCTGTTTACTCGGCGGATTATTGATCAATTAAAAAAGGATGTTAAAAGATATGAATCAACAGCCAGATAAAGAGACACACACATAGGGTTAGGTCTTGAACAAAGGTGTCTCTGTCCTCGTGGAGGACATACATACATTTCATTACATACATTTGATCGATTAACTCATTGGTCGTTGGTGATTGATTCAACTTCTAGCCCCTCTCCCTTCCCTGGAAATCAGGAGCTGAGACTGAATGTCCACCCCTCTATTCAGGATTGGTTTCCCTGGCAACAATCCCCCATCCTTAAGTGCCTTCCAAAAGTCACCTCATTAATGTAAACCCCATTGTGGAAAGGGGCTTATTATGAATAAGAGGATACTCATTTCACTCTTATGACACTGAAGCATTTCCAGGAAATGAGGGCAAGAGACAAAATCTTGTAAGAAACTATGCTCCCATTGCTCTTGTCACTCAGAAAATTCCAAGGGTTTGGGGAACTATGAGCCAGGAACTGTGGATGAAAAGCAAATATATGGGAGGAATATATATTTTAGTCACTTAAGTAACCAGGTATATATTTCTTACAGATCACAATATCACAATTAGTTAATTTTTTGTTTAAGTTTCTTACATATAAAAATATTGGATACATGTATATGTATATACACACACACACACACACACACACACACATATATATATATATATATATATATATATATATATATATATTTATAACACCTTCGATTAGATTCAGAAGTTAGAGGACATTTCTGTAAGAGCTAAACTATGTCCAAGTGTTATTCAGAATCTGTGAAGTGCTTGATGTATACGGCTTCCACTGTACAATTTTGGTATTGCCTGAAGTCTGAGTTCCTCTGATGCAAATAGGAAAAAGAAAACAGGCCAGGGGTATGGAAAGTTCTATGATTCCTGCCCTTGTCTTTCAGCTGTTGTGCTGTATCTAACGTGGACCCTACATACCCATAGTTCAGAAATAGCTCAGAACTATAAACCATGTCACTAATAAGTAAGCAAACCTTGCAATATTATTTTGGTGAGACCATGGCTTTGGCAAATGGGTTCTGTCTTTCAAAATGCATCGATTTCCATATAATACAATACTTCTGTCATCTTATTTTGCAGCATGGTGTCCAGTGTTTCAACCCCTGCTATTTCAGTGAAAAATGAGTATATTATCTGCACAAGAATTCTCATTTTCAAAGCAAGCAAACCTCACGTAGCTAAAACCAATCCCTTCATTTACTAGAAACCACCAGAGAATAAAACTAAAAAAGGATAGAAGGGATGATTTGATATTTTGACATCCTACTTTACTCAAGATCCAAAATGACTAAAGATCTGACAGGAAATAAAACAGTTTTGAAAAGTTGGATAAGGTGACAAAATTGAATCAGATGATAACATTTATAGAAAGTAGCACCTTCTGTGAATGACCATTTATCAGAATGGATTGACTAAGTTTAGTGAGCATGTTCAGAATATAAAACAATGAAAAAGTAGCAAATGCACAGACACAAAATTCTTATGAAGAAAACATGGGGCAGTTTTCAAACATATTTTTCAATACACTATTTCTTTTATCATGTGGGGAAAGGAATATATCAGGAGCAAACATCAACATGGTCACTACTTAAAAAAACAGTGATTGAATTTTTTCTTTTATTTGCCACAGTGTGCAGTTGCTGGAAAATACGGCAGTCCCCCCCTTATCCATGGTTTCTCTCTCTCCACAGTTTGAGTTACTGGTAACCAGCTGTGGTCCAGAAGTAGGTGATCCTCCTTGTGATGTATCATCAGAAGGCCAATAGTAGCCTAATGCTGTATCACAATGCATGTGTCTTTTACCTCACTTCATCAGGTAGGCATTTTATCATCTCGCATCATCACGAGAAGAAGGGTGAGTATGGTACAACAAGATATTTTGGGAGAAAGACCACATTTACATAACTTTTTTTACACTGTAGTTATAATTATTCTATTATTATTTATTGTTGTTATTGTTCTTACTGTGCCTAATTTATAAATTAAACTTTATCATAGTATTTATTATGTATGGGAAAAACCATAGTATATGTAGGGTTTGATATTATCTGCTGTTTCAGGCAACCACTGGAGGTCCCGGAATATATCCTCTGCGGTTAAGGGGTGACTACTGTATATTTCATTTTGCATTTTACCTTCCAACTGACAGAACCGTAACCATTTGTTCCAAATTTATAAGACTTATGTCTTTAGTCAGTAAGTTCTTGTTATACAGGCACTGTGCGCCCAACAGAGAAGCAAACACACAAATAGTAAAACCTTAGTTAACTGGAATGTGGATATTAATAAAAGTAACTCCCCCCAAATACTTAAAGTTTTCTTTAGCAGAGATTTCTGTATTGCTAAAGGGTGACTTCTCTAAATACCAACTTTTACAATTCTAGGAAAGTAAATATGTAAGTTGATTCGATGGTATAGAACTTCTAGTGACTGAACACATTGCTTTACATACTTCTTTCTTTCTTATAATACAAATTAGGAAAAAGACTACGATAAAATTTGCTAAGCTCTGTCCAAACCAAATTGAGAAAATTGGGGCAGTTCTTCAAGAAATTTGTAATTTGCACAGATAAAGAAAATAAAGAAAAGCATGGACAGTAGAAAAACTATATAGAAGCAGAAATGGTTTCCCAGAAAAATGCATAGTTGTTGACAATTACTCTTGGCTGTCTGGAACCCATTTTATTTTTCTTTATATGCTTTCTATCCTTCGCTTTTTTTAAATCAATAGAAATTGGGTTTTTCATGTTTTATTCTAAAACTGTTTTCAGTTGACTGTGATATTATGAGAACAGAAGGTAAGACTCCTGAGTGTGTTTGCATTAAATAAAAACGCCTTAAAAAGATTAAAACTCTTCTGGAACCACCAGAATAAAACAACAACACTGAAGGAATGAAAAGATATGATACAAATTCAGGAACAGGGAGTCCTGCCTCTGATCTCTTCAAATCACACTCCAATTACATCTGTTGTTAGGACAGATTCTATTAGGAAATAATCTCTAGCAAGGTAGAAAGTGAGGTGATGTAGTTGTTAAATGTAATGAGAATTTAGAGAATAAATAAATCCTATATTTGCAATGCAATAGGAAAAACCTCATGAGTACTTGGAATATAAAGAGCGTCCACTTGTGCCTTCATCTCAGAAAATCAAAATGATGCTCTCCTTGGCTTCTGAGTACCTGAAACAGGAATAGCTCTGATCTCCATTTGCTGTGCCGGAGAGTTTGACCCAAGGCAAAGGCCACATATCCTGCCTCTTCTGAGCTTTTTAAGAAACTGTGTGAGATCTTCTGTGGCCTGCAGAAGGATCTTGAAGAAATGTTTTGAGTGCTATGAAAGACTATAGAAGTTAAAGAGAAATGTATCAGGAACTTTAACAAAAAGGAAGCGAGAGTAATTGAAACATGATGACAACGAAGAAAGTCTTTATGATCACATGAATGACAAGTTCCACACCCATTAGAGGGATCTCATTGTGCAAATGGCCTCCACATCCTCGATATCAGGGGCAGGAGGCCAAAACGATACAAAATATAGAGAAAACAGAGAATAAGCATACAAATGGGTTTTGGTCTTAAAGGCTCTGTCAGCCTGAATGGGCCTCCCAGATAATTTTGTGGTCTAGTCAGCAAGCCATTGAAAAAGACTGGGCTCAGGTTTACGAAAGGTAGGACAAGTTGACAACTTCTACTCTTATCTTCTGAAGCTGGTCACCTGAGGGGCCTTATTTATTATGAATTCTTTCCCTAGCATTGAGCTATATGTCATTGAGTAAAGTCATATGTCCACATCTCATCCCTGCCTTGACCAGGAAGGTGTTAAGGAATTAAGGCAAAAAGAACATGGGTTCACAGCCTGGAGGCTCACTATAGTGCAAGAAGCATAGGACAATGGACAAGTAGTAGGAATTCATTACATATAAAATAGTGCCCGACAAGGTAACAAAGACTATGTTCATGCATTTCAAGGAGAAGGAGAAGGAGAGAAAGAGGAAGAGGTGGAAATAAAAGGAGGAAGGGGGACAAGGGAATGAAGGAGGAGGAGGAGGTGAGAATTGGCTGTCAGAGGAAAGAAAGTTACAAGTATAAGCCAAGAACCGATGTTGTGCAAACAGTGTATATGTGGGGGAGAGCATAATGATTTCCTTAATGAAGAATGGCAACTCAAATTGGGGAGCAGAGCAAAGGCTTCGGTCTCTGTGCTGTTAATAAAGCTATTCATTAAGATTTCCTGAGTAAGAAGTCGTGTGATAAGTGCATAGGAGAGTCATAGATAATAGCTTCTCAGTGCGCATTGGGAACTTAGAGGCCAACAAGTTTAACCTCCTGTTAGATGCTATGTACCTATCAGAGATTAGTCTTGCAGCTTAGTTATTAGAATGAAGAAAAACCTGTGATTATTAATATTAATTGCTTAATGATTAATTTAACAAAATGATTTAATCAAACAAAAGAAGGCTCCTCCCTTGTGAAAGCCTCAAGTTTCATAAATTAGAAATATCATGGTAAAATGAGAAACATTTGATCAAGTTCTGTGTCCATCTAAATAATGAAGATCTCATTCACTATTCATGAGGTTGATTTTTTTATGAATTATCTTCACATAAAATTCACATATCGCCACTCCAAACTAAATGATCATTCAGAGAAACCCTAACTCAACATAACATGTGAATTAGCAGTGCTTTGGAAAGGTATTTCTCACTAGGCTGGAGATGTGCTTCTACAATGTAGATTAATTAAAGGAGAATACTGAAGCTGAACAAATCATGCGGCAGTGACACAAAAGGAAAAGTGGCAGACTTAATTCTCAATATTATTTAGAATACCATGGGAATAGAATTTAAATTCTGCTGTGAGAATTTAAACCTTACAAGAGAACATCATTTTGAAGTTAATACCATCAAATATCAGTTAAAATTTAGCTGAAGATAGTTATGTTGGGGGGAATTTTCTCAAGGATACTTAATACATCCGTTCTGCTTCTTCTGTCTGCTTCTGCTATCCCCCGTGGATTGGTAAAACACAAGGGCAGGCGCTGTACTTCAACATTGTTTAATTGGCCCCAAGTTGCCATGTCCCATTCCAAGGATACCCTAGCCATGTACACACATTCAAGTGCACACACACACCAACATCCACATGCTACATGCACTCAGTTGCTTTACTGATTGTACTTTGGTATGAGGACATGAGGACATTAAGGACTACAATGCATCATGGTGCTAGAACTGTGCAAAGGCACTGAAGTTGAAGTGTGTATTATAGTTACGAAGATTCTTGGGAGAAACTTCTTTATGACTCAGTGTCATGAATATGTGTGCCTTTTACAATTAATTAATTTGCTTTCTGTTGTGGACACTGATTTATATAGCTGATCACCTTTCTCTCTCAGCATTGCCAAGAGTAAGCTTGAGGTTTATCAGGGTTCTACTCTTAGCAAATATAAACTTGTCTTCGTATGCATCAATTTTAACTCCATGGTATTCCACAGGATCTCAGCCTGTGTCTGTTCCCCACCTCGTCCTTCTCATCTGTTTTCAGTGTTTGGCATCTTGCATCATTTTATCTACTTTAAACACTGTTGTAAATCCACTTTTATCAAAAACATTTTTTAACTGAAATGAGAGATGGAAAGAAGGCAACTTTTCTAAAGGAAAATTTTTGTTTTTCAACAACCAAGTATTTGAAGAGAAAGGTTAGGAATAGTACTTAACACAATATCACCATATCAGTATATAGCACTATCAATAGGAAACACATTCAAAAAAGCAAAATATAAAGTCAGTTGAGAGCTTTCCATTTTTTCATAAAGAAAGTGGAGAACACGGAGAACAGTTTCTGTCAACAAAGCACTTTTGAAATCTGATTTTTACTCAATATAATTAAATTAGAAGTAAACCTATAGACCTAGTTAATATAAGGCTGTACCTATTTTTTTGAATGTTTATTTATTTTTGAGAGTGAGAGAGACAGAGCATGAGCAGGGAAGGGGCAGAGAGAGAGGGAGACAAAGAATCTGAAGCAGGCTCCAGACTCAGAGCTATCAGCACAGAGCCCGATGTGGGGCTTGAACTCACGAGCCATGAGATCATGACCTGAGCTGTCGTGACCTGAGCCAAAGTCGGACGCTCAGCTGACTCAGCCACCCAGGCACCCCAAGGCTATACCTATTTTTAACAATTTAGATACAATTTAATAAAAGCCCAAATATTTTCTTCTATCCAAAACCCTGATCAAATCCATTAGGAGCTGTGGTTCTCCTTTCTTCATTTTGATTACACACAAAGACCAAGTGTACATTTCTTCTATAATAGGCTTGATTTTAAAAAGTACTAGATAACATGAAATACTAGTATACTAATGTTTGATGCTATTATTATCATATTATCTGAATAGAACGAATTTCAAATGATATTAGAGAAAACCTACGTTGAATCTAGTCCTCCTCTGGTTATATTGATCATACCAATTTCATCAGAGCTATCTTAATTACATTCCCTAAAAGGAGTTAAAATATCTATTTTAAAGGATAATTTAAAAATATATTTTAAGGAAAAAAGTATGAGGATAATGAGGTATCATCACATTGTAAGGTAAAGTATCTACCAGTAATTGAAGAGATTTTTGAAGATAAAGGAGGAAATGTACTCTCTAGTGATAATCCATCAACCAGCCCTAAGAGTCAGATAGTGTAGTGAATTGTCATTTGGTAGCATATCACCTCTCAGCTATGAGGACACCATTTATACATTTTATTAAACTAAGAAACATACTCAGACCTTGTTAATCGTATATAATGAAAGTATTTATTGTATACCTTTTGGGCTTTAAACTTAGCATGACCCATGAGAAAACGCCAATAGGAACCCTCCTTCTATCTCACATAAGTGAGCTGTGTCAGTAATTTCATGAATTTTTACCAAGGAGAAATGGAAGATATTTATATATTTATTAATTGTTCCCTTGCTATGCCAATAGTCCCATATGAAACAGAAAAAATTTAAAACTTTTAGCTTTCTAGTTTTCTGCAAAAAACTTACTGTAGATATGATCTAGCTGAGGTTACTTTGCTTACCACATTCTCCACCCTTGATAAGAGTTAAGTGATTGTATGACCCTATGGGATGATGTCTTAAAGACAAATTGTTTCTAAAATATTACTGTTATTATTATATGGCAGCTATGACTTTCGAAAATTACTTTTTCAAACTTAAAATACCTGGATTTGGAATCTGGCCAGCAGTTAATTCTAGCCAAGATAATAAAAAGAGAGAACAGCAGACTTGTGCTCTAAGACCAGGATTGGAATAGTTTTCATTTACCACAGAATCTGCCAGTACAATAATCTGTGCATTTCAGATCCCCCCAACTCTTTTTTTTTTTTCTGGAATTGCACTTGCTCTTTGAAAGTACCTGTTTCACTTGTTGAAATATCTATCGATAATTATTTGATCAGTAGGCAAAATTTCTAAGAAAGATATACCCAAAAGTTCAGAGTTGACATAATATGAAAATTATAATAATAAATGCAGATATGTTAGGATTTCATATTGAAATAGCATTATAAACTCTTAGAATATTATGACAGGTGAGAAAAAATAAATAAGCTCATCTATGAATAATAATATAAAGCAACCAAGAAAAGGAACATGATTTAAGCAATAGATCTTAAAAATCAGTGAAATAAGGAAAAAGGAAGTCGAGTTCTGGAATGTAGCAGAAATTGGCAGCTTACCTCAATTCCTTAAATTGCCTCAATTTCCCCAAGTTATACTGATAAGGTGAACAGATTCTTAGAATTCCAATACTACTACATTCCTTTCATCTGGCTGCTGTAACAAAATACCACAAAATACCGCATGTTACTTAAAACAACAGAAATTCATTATTTCACGGTTCTGGAGGGCAGAAGTCTGAATTAGGTAGCACTAGCCTGAAGTCAAGGTGTCAGCAGAGCCAGTCCTCCCTCTGGAGGCTCCAGGGATAATCCATTCCAGCTTTTTCCAGCTTCTAGTGTCTGACGACATTCCTTGGCTAATGGTAGCATCACTCCAATCTCCGCTGTCTCCACACGTCTTACATCTTCTTTTCCTCTTCTGTCTGTGTGAACTCTTTTGCTTTTCTCTTACAAGGACACTTGTGATGGCATTTAGGGCACAAATTGATACTCAGGATAGTCTCCCTATCACAAAAAGCCTTAACTTAATCACATTTGCAAAGACCTTTTTTTCCAAATAAGGTAGCATTTACATGTTCCAGGGGTTAAGACCTCATATCTTCAAGGGCCCACTATTCAGCCACATACCATGACTATGAAATTGAAAAGAAGAAAATTCAAATATTTTTTAGAAGAATAAGAAATGATTACTAGGGAGACACTGATGAAATTTGGAAAATAAACATGTCGAAGAGACGTGCAGTTCAGTGACTATATATTGGATTAAGGAGATGTCCTACAGCCTAAAGCCTTCAGAGGTGTTGCTATACCTCTCTGAACCAGATGTAGTAAATCCTGGTACATGACACAATTGACAAATACCAGAATGGAGCAGGGCCTGGGCTTTTTATAAGCAATTACACTCCAACACATTAAGCTCTTTCCACCTCTGCACTGTCTTCTACACTACCATCCCATCAAGCTACAGAAAGACGTAAAGGACTCAGATTTTTCAGCCCTCCATCTAAGAAGAGGAAACAAATTGTTCTAAATATAATGAAAAGAGATACAAGAGTCACTCATGTTTTATCATATTTAATAGAATGGCCCAAATTTAGCAAGTTAAAATAAAATACCTTTGCAAATGTTGTAATAAAGGAAAGAAGGAAAGGGTAAAGGGAGGGAGGGAGAGAGAGAGAGGATGGAGAGGACGGGAGGAACTAAAACAACAAATAGTTCCTACTAGCAGGAAAAACACTGTTATTAAAAGATGAAGCTTCACGTGTTCTGTCAAAAAATTAAACCCAACTGCTATTTACAAGACAAAAATTACAGAAATATAAATAAAATGACACAAAAATGAAGCTAAAAAATAGGCCACTACACATTAAGTATACAATAACCAGCAATCCAGTTATATATCAGCATTAATTAGAAAAACAACAAAATCTCGCCATTTGCAACAATGCAGATGGAACTGGAGGGTATTATGCTAAGTGAAATAAGTCAATCAGAGAAAGACAAATATCATATGATTTCACTCATGTGGAATTTAGGAAACACAACAGATTAACATAGGGGAAGGGAAGGAAAAATAAGATGAAAACAGAGAGGGAGGCAAACCATAAGAGACATACAGAGAACAAACTGAGGGTTGCTGGAGGGCAGGTGAGTGGGGGGATGGGTTAAATGGGTGATGGGCATTAAGGAGGACACTTTTAGGGGTGAGCACTGGGTGTCATATGTAACAGATGAATCACTGAGTTCTACTCCTAAAACCACAACGATACTGTATGGTAACTAACATGAATTTAAATTTTAAAAAAAAGAAGAGAATATAGCAGAGATAAGCTATTCCTGTTACAGCAGTATAAAATGACTAAGAATAAGCCTAATAACAATTGCATAAGAGATATCTGAAAAGTGTACATAAAATATTAACATATACTGAAAGCATTTACAGTAGCTAATAAAATGTTAAACGTTGCTTTTGACTAAGGATGGTATCGTGAGAGGAGACTTTTTCTGCATGTCTACCCTTCTAATGTTGAATTTCTGGTTTGTTTGAGAAAATAAATAACCCTCCACCTCGATAATGAGGAATTACTACAATATTGTAGGTAAATCTAAGGAAATGAGCTAAAGAAAAAAAACCACATAAATAGGAATATAGAAAAGTTGATATTTATAGAAGATCAAAATATATTTTGTGACCGTGTTGTAAAATATTATTTTGTTAATTATGAGAAAACAGTTGATTTCATAAAGCGTAAATTGAGTTGTGTCCAGTTAACTTTTGTTTTAATAAGTTTACAACCTAATAAATCAAGAAACTGTCATAGGGAATCCAAATATTCAGTTAAGACATTAGAAAGACATCGTTGAGGAGCGTCTGGGTGGCTCAGTTGGTTAAGCGTCTAACTTCGGCTCAGATCATGATCTCGCAGTCTGTGACTTTGAGCCCCACATCAGGCTCTGTGCTGACAGCTCAGAGCCTGGAGTCTGCTTCAGATTCTGTGTCTCTGTCCCTCTCTGCCTCTCCCCAGCTCATGCTCTGTCTCTCTCTCTCTCTCTCTCTCTCTCTAAAGTAAATAAACACTAAAAAAATGTTTTTAATAAAAACTAAATAAAAAAAAAAGAAAGGCTTATTGTTGTATATTAATGAATACAGTGGAGGACTGTTAAACAGACCATTACTTAAGTGTATGGATTCATATATTTTGATGACCATACCTGAAAAAAATTATTTGATTATTTGATGTTACACTAAAGTCTCTTTGGGTAGAGTGAAGAAGTCTATTCTTTCCAGTCTTTTTGTTCAAAATTTTAATATTCCACTCAAATAAATATGTAGAAGTCTTTTATCAATATATATCAGAAATACAATCTCATAATCTTCATCAAAAATAATCTTTGATCAAATTTAATTTCTGATCCAACAAATATTTTGAAATTAAATATGATGTGAAGTATATTATTCTTGTGTTGATGTCAACATTTGGAATAATGGGAAACTTAACCAGTACTGCCCATATAGTCAGCTCTAAACATAAGTTTTGATGTAGGGGATTCTCCAATCTTCCTGAGATGTGTGGTTATCTAATTTAATAATTTACAGAGATATATTTGTCATAGAATTCCTGTATGTACCATAACAGGCAGCATAGCATAGCTGTAAATAAGAAAGGGCATGAAATTATAGAGATTTATTTCATTTTATTTTATTTTATTTTATAATTGAATTTTTTAATTTTTTATTGAAATCTATTTGACATATAACATTGTATAAATTTAAAGTGTACATGTTAATTTGTTACATTTATATATCGTAATATGATTGCCTTTGTAGCAATAATTGGCATCTCTCACATTACATAATTATCCTCTTAGAAGAAAGGTTTTATTTATTTTTAAAAATTTTTTTAGTGTTTATTTTTGAGAGAGCGAGTGAGAGAGAGACAGACAGAGAGACAGAGTATGAGTGGGGGAGGGGCAGAGAGAGAGGGAGACACAGAATTCAAAGCAGGCTCCAGGCTCTGAGCTGTCAGCACAGAGCTCCACACGGGGCTCGAACCCACAGATGGTGAAATCACGACCTGAGCCAAAGTCGAATGCTTAACCAACCAAGCCACCCAGGCATCCCGAGAAAGATTTTAGATGGAAGACAGGAAGGCACCACTAACAAGGTTTCACCAATAGTGTTGTTTGCCTTCTTCTGGTAATTTGACTACCATTATTTAAAAGACATTAGCTAAGATTTCATTCATTTGGACTGGGCAGTTGCTGGAATCAAACAAGGTTTGCAAATACCTGTATCTCACAAATGTTTATAATATATATGTTCACAACAGAATAATTTTTTTTTTTAATTTTTTTTTTTAATTTTTTTTTTCAACGTTTATTTATTTTTTGGGACAGAGAGAGACAGAACATGAACGGGGGAGGCGCAGAGAGAGAGGGAGACACAGAATCGGAAACAGGCTCCAGGCTCCGAGCCATCAGTCCAGAGCCCGACGGGCGGGGCTCGAACTCACGGACCGTGAGATCGTGACCTGGCTGAAGTCGGACGCTTAACCGACTGCGCCACCCAGGCGCCCCTGATTTTGATGTAGTTTTTACAATATAGTATTCACAATAATTTATAATTCATATATCTGACAAAAGATTTATATCCAGAATATATAAAGAGCTGTTCCATTTCAATAAAAAGCAACAAATTATCCAAAAATGAACCTAGTGTTTGAAAACACATTTAACAAAAGAACACATAGAATAGGATATAAGCATATCAGTTTATGTTCAATATCATTAGTAATGAGGGAATTTCACGTTAAAACTTCAATGAATGACTAAAACCAAACTCATCAGAAAGATTTAGTTAAAAAAACAATACCAAATGTCAATTTAATTAAAAAAACTAACAATATATCAAATGTTGATGAGGAGCAAGTAGAAATTTCGTGCATTTTTGTTAAAAATGTAAAATGATATAACTGTTTTGGAAGTTGGATAGTTCTTCATATAGTTAAACATATTCATACCATATGACCCAGTCATTCTACTAGTAGATTTGTAACCAAGAGAAATTAAAACCTATTAACAATCTTGTGTAGGACTGTCCATAACACATGTGTCTATCATGGCCCAAAACTGGAAACAACCCTGATAAACAGCAACAAGTGAATGGATGATTACACTATGAGATTCATATAATGGGATACTATTCAGTGATAAAAAGAACAAACTGCCAATACACATAACAAAATGGAACAATGTCAAAAACATTACCCCTGAGCAAAGTAAGCCAGACACAAAAGAGTAGCTACTGTGTTCTTTCATTTACGTGAAACTAGAGAAGAAAGATTTAAAGTGTCAGTAATCAGATTACTAGTTGCTCAGGCCTAGGAGTTGGAGTGTTGACTGAAAGATGACACAAGTGAACATTGTGGGTGATGAAAATGTTTTCTGTCTTTCTTGTGGTTGTAGTTATGTGCAGTATAACTTTGTCAAAACTCATTGAAATGCATCTAAAATGTATTTTATGCTATGTAAAATATAGACAAAGTTGATATAAAACACCTTTTATAATAGCATCAAAACCATAAAATACTTAGGGAGAAATTTAACACAAGATGTACAAGACTTCTACACTGAACACTTAAAAACATTGTTGAAAGAAACTTAATGAAGAGCAAAATGGGAAAAACACCATGTTAATGTTTTAGAATGCTCAGTATTGTTAAGGTTTATACATTTTTTTTCAAACTGATCTACAGATTCAATATAATCCAAAACAAGAACTAACATGATTTTTGGTAGAAATTGACAAGCTGGTGTTAAAATTCAAATGGGTATGCAGAAACCTTGGAATAACCACTCCATGCAATCATTAACAAAGAACAATGTTGGATAACTTGTACTACCTTGTTTTCAAGATGTACTATACAGCTATAATAATTGAGAAAGTGTGATAATGGCCAAAAAGAAATAGAACAATGAAAATAACTTGAATTCACAAATAGACCCATGTGTAATACAGTTCTCTGATTTTTTTTTTTTTACAGTGAACTAATTAATAGGGAAAAGAATAGTCCTGCATTCAGTTCAAAAAATGATGTTGAAACAACCAGATATTCATATGGGGGTAAAATGAATCTTGATTTTTCTTGCTCACATCATATATAAATTTTAATTTGTAAAATCATAGATGTAAAGCTAAAAGCTAAAACTAAATCTATAAAGCTTCTACCAGAAAACACAGGAGAATATCTTAGAGATTTTGTATAAGGCAAACCTCTTTTTTGTTTCTTTACATAAGATGAAGAACTAAGCATAAAAGAAATAATTGATTAATTAGACTTTATCAGAATTAAAAATCTCTGCTCATCAAAAGTCACTATTTAGAAAATGAATAGGAAAGCCATAATGAGAGAAGATTTTGCTATAAATATATCTGACCTTGAACTTGTACTCCTAAGATAAGGGACTTTTTCAACTCAGCAATATAAAAGAAATGATCCAATTTAAAAATGGGCAAAATACATGAACACATATATCACATGAATGATGAACCTGCACATGAAAAGTATTCAACATGTGTTATCAGGTAAAATGCAAATTAAAATCTCAATGAGATACCTTTATACAACTACTAGAGTGTCTAAAACTTGAAAAAAACAGGTAACACCAAATGTCAGCGTGGATGTGGAATAACCCAAAGTTCTGATGAGTTCCAGGAGTGTAAAATGCTTTAACCATCTTGGAAAACTCTGTCCAGTTCTTATCAAGTTAAACATACATTAACCTTGCAATGTAGCAATTCCACTCCTAGGTATCTGCCCAAGATAAATGAAAACCTGTGCCCGAAAAATATCTTGCCCAAGAATGTCCTTAGCAGCCTTAATCATAGCCAAACTGAAAACAATTCAGTATTCATCAACAGGAGAATAATGTAGTCTTGAAATGTAATACAACTCATCAGTATATAAAGGAAGAAACATATAAAGAAACATATAAAGGAAGTGCAGCCACAGGATGTCTCTCACAGACAACATGCTGGGTAAAAGAAACTACACAAAAACCATATAATATATGATTGCATTTATGAATTTCAGTAACAGATCAAACTAATCTGTGATGATAGAAATCAGAAAACTGGTTCTCTTAGAAGCAAAACTGTGGGTTTGGAAAAGAACACAGGCAGCTTTGGAGGTAGAGTAATATTCCAGCTCTTAATTGGGATGTAGTTAGATGAATGCATCTATTTATCAGAATTCATAAAGCCATACTTTTAATGTCTATATAATTTCATTGTCATTTATACACTTCTTCTTTTAAAAAGAAGGCACTGCTTAAGATTCAGTTCCTTTGGATTAGGCAATTGCTGGAGACTAACAATAGCATGGAATTTATATGTGAAATATCAGCCCTAAGGGGAGCTGGAGCGACCACACTACTGGTAATGATGTTGTAACAAAGGAACACTATAGAAACTGCTTCAGAGTTGCCGCGTGGCTCAGGACAGCCAGGAAACAGCACCAGCAGGCAGGGCACCCTGATGTGCAGTAATCAGAGGCGAGATGGTTCATTTCTAACATGGAGCTGAAAAGTAACCCTCAATAAATTTTTGCTGAATTGAAATAACTTTTTAACTGACTATGAAGAGCAGTAAAGCTCTTCAGTGAAGACTTTAGAAAAGCTACCGTTATACATGAAATGAACATTTGTGGTAAGAAGACACATAAAACTTTTCAGCCTTCAACTAATTTATAGTTAGTAATAATTACATTGAAATATTGTTGATTTTTGTTATATAAACAAATATTCATTTGTTCTTCCACAATAAATGTTAATAGAGGTACATAAAATCATGCATTGAATCATTAAGATCATTGTTACAACATGGCTTAGGTGAGGACAGAAATAGTACTCTGTATTTTGCTTGGGATTATTTTAATTCTGTTTACCAACTTCTGAAAGTGTATAAATCTTTTAGAGTGCCCATATTTCATTACTTTACAATATTTTTGTATCTAGATTCCATTTCCTTTTTAAGTTTATTTATTTTGAGAGGGAGAGAATATCCCAAGAAGGCTCTGCTCCAGCAGCTCAGAACTGGATGCTGGGCTGGAACAGGACTCAGATAGTTAACAGACTGAGCCACCCAGATGCCCCATATATTCCATCTCTGTTTTTATAACTGGAATATAAGTCACTGGAGCTAAGACTTAGTGAGGGACAAAAATTATTTCTGATGCCTGAGGTCTGTTTATTATTACCTCCCTGTCCAATCTCTTAATTTTCCTATTATTTGCCTTTTTTTCCTTACTCTTTTATTTAGGTTTATTTATTTATTTTTGAGAGAGAGATTGTGTGGGGGAGGAGCAGAGAGAGAGGGAGAGAGAGAGAATCCCAAGCAGGCTCTACACCATCAGCACGGAGCCCTATGTGGGGCTCGAACCATTGAACTGTGAGATCATGACCTGATCCGAAATCAAGAGCTGGACACAGGGCACCTGGATGGCTCAGTCAGTTGAGCATCCAACCTTCAGCTCAAATCATGACCTCATGGTTCATGAATTCAAGCACCACATCAGGATCTCCACTCTCAATGCAGAACCTGCTTAGGATCTTCTGTCCTCCCCTCTCTCTGCCCCTCCCCTGCTCGTACTTTCTTCTTATAAAAAATAAACTCTTAAAAATTAAGCAAACAAAAAAAAAAGAGTTGGACGCTTAGCCGACTGAGCCACCCAGGCGCCTCACTTCCTCTACTCTTTTAAAGCTGATTTCTAAAACTGATTTCTCTTAGTTCTCATTTCATATATGAAACATTAATAAGTTCCCGAGACACACGCTATTGATTCAATTTCTTCCTCCCAACAATATGGATAATCTCAGGTACATAGTGATGATTTTAAATGTACACTGTTGACGAAAGAATCTAGCTAACTTGCACTTGTATGCCATAATCTCACTGGAGCAGAGGGGGGCGTGGGGACTGTGCTGAACTAACAAACTTTGTAAAACAGTGCTTTGACTAGAAACTGAAGATAAAAGGACTAAAATAAAAGGAACTTTATATTTACAAATAAGCTATCTGGCAAAGTTGTTTCCCATGTGAGTAAGGGTTTCACCATCGTAATACCATTATACATTCATATAAAGGAATTGAACAATTAAGTATACAGATGGCAGAGTGTGGGAGCCAGGTTTTCAACGTTGGAGTGGCAAATTACAGATAGGCAAAGAGAATAGTGTAGAATGACCCATGTAATAATAGGATTAGATTTGGAAACAGTGTGAATTCATGTTTATCTTAATATAGATTTAGATGATTACAAATAGAAACATATATACATATGTCTATACATAAAGTTGCTCTGTTAACTGAGAGGGTCTAGAAGTGACAGTATATAGTAGCAATGAACATACCTACCATCCAGATCTTGGCTGCTAACATTATTCTCCAATAAAAAGGATCAGGATTCCTTGTAGAAAGATGGACTCTAGGAATGGAGCAGGAAATATATGAACCTTTAGCCTCTTCTCGTGCCAGAAAATAATTAATTCCTATCATCATCATCATTATCCTCTAAAGAGTATAATGAGGGGCATGTCAAAGGGACACAGGAATCAACTGAAATAGCTCTCAGTGGCCAAAGCTAGAAAAATTTGGACAAAATGAATAAAGCAATATTGGATTATAACCCAAAGTATAAAAGAAATATCCATGAGTTCATGCTTATATGAATAGATGATTAAATATATAAATAAATGATTGAATAAATAAATAGGGGGAGGGGAAGGCAAATCCAAATAATTTGTATAGATACTCTGCCCTCAAGAAGAAGAAGCCTAACTCCCTAATCTTCAAGTGTGGACTGCACATAGAGACTTCCCTACAAAGAGAACAGTAGGGAAAGGGGGGAAAAGAGTAACTTTACAGAGAAGAAAGATGACAAACACTCTTCAGCCAGATGATCAAGGTTAACATCAATAGTGCTGAATCATGTTGATAGTATGTACCCTTGTTATGATGTGATGAAAATGAGACTTCACCACTGTGGTCTTCCTCCCAAGAAAACATAACCTCAGTCTAATTTGATGCTAAGTGGATAAATCCCAAATAAGATGTGTTCTTACAGTATACTTGCCCAGTACTCAAAACTGCCTAGGTCATCAAAAAAAGGAAAGTCTGAGAAACTGTCAAAGACAAGATGAGCCTAAGAACACACGACAACTAATATAATATATCCTGAATGGGATCCTGGAACTTACGAAGAATATTAGGTCAAAAAGGAAATCTAAATAAAGTATGGACTTCAATAATAGTGTGCCAACATTCATTCATTCATTGAAATAAATGCGACTTACTAATGTAAGACAATAAGGGAGGAAAATGGGTGTGGAGTATAGTGAGTATATCTGTACTATCTTTGTAGTTTTTCTACAAATCTAAAACTGCCTTAACATAAGCTTATTTCAGAAAAAAATACAGGGAGAGCTGCTTCAGTGAGAGCTATGTCAAACGCTTGTCATTTTTCAATGTTCTTCCTTTGGTTTCGCAGTGGGTTGGTTTGTTTGCTTGCTTATTGATTGGTTTGGGCCAGCTGTGGTTCAGTGGTAATTGCTCAGGATCAGGTTTCGTGTCTAATATGCAACTTATGTGCTTTTCTCAATTGCTGAAACAGCCTTTAAGCAGAGGTTTAATTCAAAGTCCATGAGTAGTATAGGTTTTCAGTGTCCAAACTAAAAGAATTCAGCTCATGAGCACATTAAATGTTCCCTGGCATTTTATTAATGATCACTGCATGTCTAGTGTTTGTGGAGTAAAAAAGTGTACGTATGTATGTATATGTAAGGAGTGTATGTATGTATGTATGTATATGTAAGGAGTAAATTCATTTTAGGTACTGAAGGAGTTGTGCAGCTCAAGAGTGCACAAGGAATCAGACCATATTAACCTATTTCATATTGAAAGAGACCTTGCACTTGGGGAAATTCTTCCCTGTGGCCAGGTTCCCTCTGGGGAGGCTCTGCCTGCTATGCTTGCTGAGAAAACGGGTGTCATGGTTTGTGGTAGCAGGAGAACCAGGAGGAGAGGTAGCCGCGACAACTTCATGCCTACTCAGGATGCAACTCACATTTGTTGCCAACCGAATTCTTTATATGAAAATGAGTGGTGTGAATTCACATACCTGCTCAGTCCTTACATTAGTAGGTAAAGTTTCTCTGAATCTCTACTTTTCATCCAAATCTCCATGAAACCAAAATTATTTATTTAGAATAAACAGAGCCTTTTAACCCTGCCTGCATATTGGAATCCTCTCTGGAGCTTCTAAAAGTGCCAGTGACTGGGCCCCGCCCAAGGCTAATCAGAATCTGTAGGGGTAAGGTGTTGGTGGTACAAGAGTCAGGAGTTCTGGAAATCCTCCAGGGATTCTAATGTGCATGCAGGATTGAGAGCAATTGGGGTAGATCAAGCTTTAAACCCCTATGAACCTTAACCTTCCAGAAGTGAAGCTGCTTGTATGGGAGATGCGTATAGAATTTCCCCTGGTCCTAATTTTAAGCTTTTGCAACTTTCAATTTAAAAAGAAAAAAAAAATGGAAAAGAAGTAAAAACCACAAATACAAATGAAAACTAGAGGAAATGCTCTGGGGACATTCTCACATCTAGGGAAGAATGACTTTAAAAATGCTTATATTTAAAATTCTCTGTCTCTGTCTTTCTTTTGTTTGCGTTTCTTGATATAATTAGGCAGAGGCATATTTCTGACTTCTAAAGAGTAAAAAATCAATCATGACTAGAGCTACGGAGCCAGAAGAGAATGTGAGGAAGTAAAAGGGACAGCATGCCTGCGTCTTTAGATCAGACAGACCAGAGCATACCCCTCACGCATTCTATGTATCTCCCGGGAAGTCCCACATCCTTGACATCACTTTCTTTCTAAATGTAAAAATTACACATCAATTAGGAACCTAAAAAAAAAAGCCTCAAGTACAGGTGCCAGGAACCACTAAGCAGTACTGAGGTTATTCGATCTAAGTAGTAATGAAACAAACTCTCCAGGACAATTAGCATTCAAGCAGGAAAAGAGGTGATTTATGATGATGTTCAACTTTAAGCAGTTAAAAATAAAAATTTTTAAATATTTTTATAAACCTTTGCCAGTGTGACAGTTTGATTCTACACATTTTATTTCACTGTTTTAATCCAGAGAGGACTTGTTTCTGTTGTTTCTGTGATCTTAGAGAAATGAGTATCCTTGAATAAACAATGAATAAAGGCATTACATGAACCTGTATTCTTAAAGAGTGCTTACAGATGAGAACAAAGCTTGTAGATATATGTATATGTTAGTATACAAACTGCTTTTTAAATTTTTTTTAATGTTTATTCATTTATGAGAGACAGAGAGAGACAGAGCATGAATGGGGGAGGGGCAGAGAGAAGAGGGAAACATAGAATCCAAAGCGGGCTCCAGGCTCTGAGCTGTCAACACAGAGCCCAACGTGGGGCTCAAACTCACATACCATGAAATCATGACCTGAGCTGAAGTCTGACGCTTAACTGACTGAGCCACCCAGGCGCCCCCTGCTTTTTAAGACAAATAGAATTAGGTTATCACAACCCACATCTTCCTTTAAGCAGAGGTTTGATTCGAAGTCCACAAGTGGTAGTTTTTCAGTATCCAAACTGAAAGAATTCTGATTGTGGATTAGCATATTAAAATTTGAAATGTGTTAGCTTAATAATGTTCAGAACTCACTAAATTGGGCTGGACATCGCTAACATTTTGTCAAACTAGTGAATCTTCTAGCACTGTGAAAGATTCACTGATTCTTTAAATGCGGCCTAAGAGAGTGTGTTTGGCCAAGAAGAGAACCACTAATTATCTGTAAATGCACAATGATCTTTAAACTTTCAAAGTAAATGCTTCTCAGGGGGACACTTGCCCTTCTAACTCCAGATGCTCTAAAAAACTACAACAAACTGTGAGTAGTCAGGTGACTCCTGAGAAATACGATAAATTTGGATTCATATCAGTTTAGGATAAATCTCAGTGGGAATATCTCTTCTCTCATAGATGCCAATTATATTTAATCAGTTATAAAATATCTAGAAAAATAAGGTACTTTTTCTCTCTCCTTGGTAAGTTACACTGTGAATTTTTTTCTGCCCCAAAATATACCATACACCTTGCCCACCATCCACCCAGTGACTAGTAACGCTCAATAAATATTTTATGAATTAGTCAATAATTACAAAAATGAATATATTGCTATCCAGATCTTACATAATCTTAACCCAAACTCAGCAGTTGAACACTAAACAGGTATAAAATACCTACTGAATACCAGGCACCGCCCTGGGTTCTAGGGATACAGAGTTGAATAAAGTTCTTTAACACATTTCAGAAAAGAAACTGTGTGTCCTAAGATATTCACAATATTTCACAATGACTAATAGCTGATGGCAAGTGAATGTTTCATATGCCTAATTTCAGTCGAAGCCCAATTTATTTCTGCCTACCTCAGAAAAGTACAATTGAGAAAATATTAGAACCCCTTCTGAGCAGTCCATTGCCAATGTCAGCAGAATGTGCTGCTTAAGGGTAAACCTCTGAGGTTAGATTCTGACTCCTTTACTACCTGTGGTTTTGATCAATGTCTTAATATTTTGAAACTGTAATTTCCTAATCTGTAAAGTGGGGAAATAATAATGATAGTCACAGGGTCATTGTGACAATGAAATGGGATCATCTATATCTGGAAGAAATTAAACACTTAGTAAAAGCTACTGCTGCTGTATTCAGTAGTCGAGCTAGGTTTCCAAAACAGGAAGACTCCAGGGTGACAATTTGTTTGCAGGTAGGTGAAATCATTTTGAGGTTGTGTTCATAGAGCAATTTACATGAGATCGAGAAAATGTCCTTAAACATGTCAGAATGAGGGAGAAAACTGATGGAGCTTAATGGGTGTCTAAAGCTCCACCAGGCTCTTGGCTGCTGTCACCATTATTATTTATTACTTTATGTCACCACTTCATGAGGAGTGAGGAAAGAAACGTCATGCTAAATGCTGATAGTCGCCAAAAACTTTCCATTTTTTTTAGCGTAGTGGAAAGAGAAGTGATGATGAACATAAAAACAACCCTCTCATACTCATGACTGATTTAAGTGAGAATTCTACGGAATATGAGAAGCCTCAGTAGGAAATCCCCCTGCCAGCACTCACTCGCTCATTCGCCTATTCACTCACCCGTTTGTTCATTCATAAATAAAAGAGCAGTACTAGTAATGTCTGTGAGGAGCAGTGAGAAGCACACATTTCTGTCTCACACTGGTGCTATTATAATGACCAAATTAAAACCTAACTTAGGAAAAAAACCACACAGCTTTCTTTAAACCTCCTGCTGGGACAAGAAGGAAGGGCAGGTTGCTGAGTATGTTGTTTCCCCGAAAAAGAGAAAAAGAGGATTAAGTCTGTGACGGTGAACGGGTAATTCCATCAAAGACTTGGTGTGATCACAAGCAGTGGGGAGAGGTAGCAGGATAGAATTTTAAATTAAACTTAAGTTGATTTTCTTGAACAGTTTTAGAACGCTGTCCATAATTAAATAGAAATGATGAAGAGGATGGGAAGGGCGAAAACTAACAGAAACTACAAATGGCAATTTATAATTATTAACTAACTGCATTGCAGGGTTAGACGTGGCCCATGTAAGTGTCTCTTGGCATTAGCATAGGAATGTCTCTTGAAGTCACATTGCTGCAACAAAACTCTTTTCACTCTATAGTTGTAGAATTATTATTACACACACACACACACACACACACACACACACACACACACCTACCTAATTATAACCTGCCAACATGGCCTTGTCATTCATTTCTGAGTCCTGTCACTCAGGCAATAAATTGTGAAGAATTGCCAGCTTAGCCACCATCACCAACCACTAGAGTTCCCTGAGTTTCCCAGACATTCTAAACTCTGTACCCTTCTGGGGACACATTTGCACTGTGGGGTCCTCACTTTGAAATGACAAGCTCTGAACACAAATGGAGCAGCCTTTGTAAACCGCTACCTTCTCCTGCGATGATTTTTCCCTATTGTCTGTGCATCTTGTTAGTGCCATGCTTGAATCCACACCATTAGAGCCGTAACACAGCTGCTGTCATTCTCAGTTATGTAGGGCTCTGGCAAAGACAGATCAACTCTGAAAAAAAGCCTCTTGCCCCCCATTTTATCACCCAGAGTCAGAAACTTAAATACATAACAACCAATTATTTGAAGTCTTCCCAAGGCCCATAGGATAGGGCCAATTGCCCTTCCAAACTCAGAAAAAGAGCTGAAATAAGGAGGATAGGACAGGTCAGGACTGATCAAAACTAACATTCAGACGGGAAGGACCAATTAGGATGACGGCTGGAAGGGAATGCAAGACACCAGAGAAGCAGGTGTTTTTGATTATTTTTTCTTTTTAATTTGAGAGAATATTACAAGTAAAAATTCCATTAATATCCACAGTTCAGTGAGTTTTTGTTATAATTTTAAACATATGTCTTTTTTTTATCACTTCAGGCAACAAAGCAAAGATTATGCCTAATGTGTGCAATGAATTAAATTGTGAAGAGAATGTATTTAAATTAGCAAGGAAAAGATGAAAATCTCTTTCATGGATTTAACTACATTTTGATTTATATAAGACTTTTTAGCTAATTTGGAGGCTAGTTTCTTTTATGAGATGGGGTTTTTTAATGTATTTTATTTTATTTGTTTTGAGAGAGAGAGAGACAGAGACAGAATGTGAGTGGGGGAGGGGCAGAGAGAGAGGGAGACAGAATCTGAAACAGGCTTCAGACTTCAAGCTGTCAGCACAGAGCCCAACTCGGGGCTTGAACTCAGGGACCATGAGATCATGACTTGAGCCCAAGTCAGACACTTAACTGACTGAGCCACCCAGGCGCCCTGAGATGGGTTTTGAGATTAAAGACAATTTGAATGTTTAAATATGGGTAAGGAAAGATTTGACAATGGGTAAATGTACTCTAAACATGAGCTGTCAAACATGGCTGCATTTTGGAATCAGTGGGGAGCTTTAAAAATTCATTTATGCCTGTATAAGACTGAAAACACTGCCGATTAAATTATCACTCTTCATAAACTGTATGATGCACCCCTAATATGAGAGATCATAGTGAGGTCTACAACTGATAATAATTGTAATGTTGGCTTTGGAGGTTAACAGCCCTGGGAAATAATCTAATCAGATTTTCCCTAGCTTTGGGAAAATGGTACAGGAATAGTGAATATAAAGCCAAAATAACCATGATGAAGTTTACTTTTTTCTCTGTGAGGGTTTAAAGGAAAATACTGATATGAAACTTTCTTTGCAGATCTCAGTGTGCCCATATGGCTTTGTTAGCCAATTAATAACAAAGTAGGCACAATTATTTTTATTTTTTTTAATGTTTATTTATTTATTTTGAGAGAGAGAGACAGAATCTCAAGCAGGCTCTGTACTGGCAATGCAGGAGCCCAACATGGGGCTCGATCCCAGGAACCATGAGATCATGAACTGAGCTGAATTCAAGAGTGCAACAATGCTCAATGGACTGAGCTACCCAGGTGCCCCTGCAGAGGATTACTGTTAAACCAAGCCATGAATATTGTCATATTTATCTGAAAAGAAAGGTCTCGCAGAAAAGGAGTGGATTCCTGGACATAATTATGAGTCTTTTAAAAAAGCAAATGGGAGAATGGATGTTGGGTAGGAAAAACAGTGTCCACTACAAGGAATGATCATGGCACCAGGATTTGTATTAATTAAAAATTGCAGGGGCGCCTGGGTGGCTCAGTTGGTTGACCAACCGACTTCAGCTCAGGTCATGATCTTGCAGTTTGTGAGTTGGGGCCCCGCATCAGGCTCTGTGCTGACAGCTCAGAGCCTGGAGCCTACTTCAAATTCTATGTCTCCCCCTCTCTCTACCCCTCCCCTGCTCACGCTCTGTGTCTCTCTGTCTCTCAATAATAAATAAACATTAAAAAAATTTAAAAAAAATTGCAAACAACTTATATGCTCATGAAAGGAGGTTTCGAAAAGTATCTTATATCTTATATATAGATATAGATATAATGTCTATAGTAACATGACTATTAGATGCTAAATAAAAAACAACATCGTTTGTTTTTATATGTATATGTATATTGTTTGTATGTTTTTATGTAAAGCATGTCTATGCATGTGTATGATATCTACATATACACATATGCAAAGAGAAATACATTAATATTTAGGGATTCAATAAATGATATTTTTAAAATATAAGTAAGAATAATGGACATACCTTAGGGTGAAAAATCTCCTAGTAATTCTTGTGTTAAGATATACATTGGATAATTAATGTTAGTTGTACATTTAATGTTGAAAAACTAAAATGTTGTGGTAATTTAATTATCAAAGCTATTAATTGGTATGAAAATGATTAGTACTAAAATAGCTAAATAGAGAAATAGAGAGCTAGTATGAATGATTATTTATTATGATGCTTATTCATGATTTTGGAGATTTCCTTCTTTATAATCAAAATCTTCTATTGAATTAAACAACTAGATGTCAAATACAGCTTTTAAGAGTTATATGTTTAGTAATACAACATTTATGGAAACATGTAACATTTCAACAAAATAGAATTATGATATCAAATACCTATTTTGGAGAATTATATTACTATTAAATAATTTAAACAGATTTGTTGACTTGAAAGGGATATTATGTTCTTTCTAAAGTTATCTAGTAAAGATGCTTCTGTGACATTCATATTAGAATGTCACAGCAAGTATTAGAAAAAAATGAGATTATTCCCACGCCTATGAAAATATTTCACTTCTAACATCTGGTAAAACTGAGCCTCTGTTTAGCTATATACATGTGATATATAAGGACTACGGGATTACTCTTGCACAGAATAGTGCCAAGACTTTATTGTTCCAGCATTACAATTTTAAATTTGAAATGTGTATAACTAAAAATTTTAGTAATACAGTTAGAATAATTATTTTAAGTAAAATATCAGATTTATCCTCATATTTTAGAAGTTCATTCACTAAATAGTGATGATATTTTACTTTGCTCTTGGTTTTGGCTAAATATTTATGCTAATATTTGACCATCTCACATCGGATCAAATGGTTCTTAGAGGGACCTCTATTAAGTGTGTATGTCTGTGTATGTATGCATGTACAAAAATGTATATATTTATTTCTAAATGTGTATATGTATGTATATCTTTGCATATGGTGTGTGCTTATGTGTACACATATGTATGTGAAATACACATATATAGTATGGAGTGGGGGGAGAGGGAGGTGAGCAAGAGAGAAAAGAAATTCTGGAAAGATTTGTAAATTTTTAATGGTAAATATCTCTGTGAGGTGTCATCAATAGAACTTTTATTTCCAGCACACATATTTCTATTTGGAGTGTTTTATTTTTAACATTCATTACATCTCTGATGAGGTAACTTCAGTGAAGGGAAAGCACAGCCGACTTTGGTTTTAGAAGGTAAATGCTAACTTCTCAGGGAGCTTATTAGAGTATGTTCACACTGGAGCAATCATCTCAATTAAGACTGAGAGTAAGGTTAAATCCCATTAGGGCAATTATTCAGTTAATTACTCTGGTGTGAACATAGCCTTAGTTTAAGAGATGTAGAACATGAGCCTGTATCTAAAGGGGAAGAAGGTCAGGGCCATCTCCCCAGCAAACCAATTTAGAAGATTTAAGTGAGCTGCTCCATAAGCCAAGAAGGAATCACTTTTTGAGAAATTAGCATTTAAAAAGAGAGTATACTTAATTAGTACTGGACACAAACCCCAGACACACACTTATCACCAGAGAGAAATGTCAAAAGTGGAATATTTTTACAATAGGATGACCATTGGGCAGTTCAGCATCCTTAAGCACAAATTCTTTGCTACATCATTCATTCATTTACTCCTTTATTCACTATGTAAATATTTATTGAGTGTCTAATGATGCACATTAAAAATTTGTCTTCTATTTTAATGTTCAGGGAAGGCATGAGGGAAGAATCAGAGAAACCAAGAAATGGAATGAGTTATTTCCTACAGCCATGTGTTCTGTTAGGATCTAAAATGCAACTTGGAGTCATGGATTCACAACCCATCTTGAGTAATGACCAACAATCTCTTCCTTTATTCCAAGGACTTTTATTTTGCTGTGTTTGTATCATCTTAGCTATTAAATAGCATCTTTATGATGCCCAGCTCTGGTCCTTTATAATGCAAAACCAAGCCACTACTCAATCATGATGCAAAAAGCCAGATATTTGTTCTTATGTAGCACAGGTAGGATTATAAGCGAAGCTTTAGGGATATTTGCTTTGCTTCTATAGTGACATCAAACCCCAAAACAAATCAAATATACTATTTTTGCATTCTTTTCCACCTTCCCTTCCCCAGCCTCCTTAGTCTGGCATTGGATTTTTAAGGATAAGCAGGTGAAGACTTTTTTTTATCTTGCATTTTCTGCATCACTGAAAAGTCCATGGGATGAAATGGATCTGTTTCCCAAAAGGGGAAAATCAGAACACTTTGTTTTCCTGCACTTGGGAACTTGCTCAAGGGTGAAGCTCTTATTGACTGTGTGTCTACCATTTGAAAAGAGATTCTGGGCTTATTATAGCTTCTTGGGATACAGAACAGGGAAAGAAATGTGCTATCTGTTAAACTAAACTACATGAGTGATTCATTTTTTTAGCCACTATAATAATTGTTCTTATAGATTGAAATTAATTTTTTCAAACGTACATAATACAATTTATAAGAATATAGGTTTTTAATAGCATTAATTAATTTTTTTTAATTTTATTGGTTTTAGCTAGAAAGTACTACTACACTGAAGTTTTGTCATATTATTTTCTTAAGAACCAAAAGCTGTTTAAGTCTTTCCTGGGATTTTGAATAAAGGAAATTACTAATAAATCAACAGGTTCTGTATTGATCTACTTAATTCCATGCCTCTGAATCCTGTGGAATATTTAATGTCTCCCAGAATTTTGGTCCTGCCCCAAATGCTGGAAGCAATCCTGTTCCTAGACAGGAAGAATAGTAAGACCCTTTCATCGGTAATCCAGATCAGAATTGCTTTTCATACTCTGATGTTTTAACGTCTTTCTTGTAAATGATCTCCTGCCTCATTCACCTGTGTCACAGTTATTTAAACCTCATTTCCAATAATACTCTTGTCTTCCTTATCTCCTTTTATCTAGTAGATTAGAACATCATATATACTATTAGTTCATGTAATTTTGATTATGTATGATTTTACAAAGGAACCTAGGGGCACCTGGGTGGCTCAGTTGGTTAAGCAGCCCACTCTTGATTTTTGGTCCAAGTCACAATCTTGTAGTTTGCTGGATCAGGCCCTATGTTGGGCTGTGTACTGAAAGCATGGAGCTTGCTTGGGATTCTCCCTCTCCCTCTCTCTCTCTGTCCCTCCCTGACTCATGTGCAGATACTCTCCCTCTCTCTCTCTTAAAATAAACTTGAGGGGCTCCTGGGTGGCTCAGTCGATTAAGCCTCCGACTTCAGGTCATGATCTCACAGCCCGTGAGTTTGAGGCCCACAACGGGCTCTGTGCTGATAGCTCGGAGCCTGGAGCCTGCTTTGGATTCTGTGTCTCCCTCTCTCTCTGCCCCTAACCCACTCGCATGCTGTCAGCATCTCTCTCAAAAATAAACATTAAAAAAATTTTTTTTAACTTTAAAAAAGAGAGCCTAATTTTTTTATGTACTTTTCATGTATATACTACATATGATGGGTGTGCTGTATATTATTCTACATATTATGTATTTATAGATAAAGATTAATATACAGGGTTATATAAGCCAGATCATGTTCATTATATTTTATGGGCCATATAAATTATCGTCAAACTCAATGTTGACTAATTGAATTCACCTCACGTGCTGAATTTAGAACCTAACTTCTAACATACATCTACTGTTAAGTTTCTATTGTTGTTATAATTAATTACCACAAAGTTAAATGGCTTAAAAACAACATGAATTTTCTGTCGTATCATTCTGTAGGTCAAAAGCATGACAAGGGCCTCATCAGGCTAAAATAAAAGTGTTTTCAGGGCTGTATTCCTATCAGTATGTTGTGGGTGGGGTCCATTTCCTTGCCTTTTCCTACTTCTAGAGGTTACCTACCTTCTTTGGCTCACAGCCTCTTTATATCTTCAAAGTGAGCAATGACAGCTCAAGTCTTTCTCACATTGCATCCCTCTGGCCTTCTTTGCCATAGCCCTCTTCTACTTTTAAGGAGCATTGCAATTACATTGGGCCCACCCACATAATGAATGATCAACTCCTTATCTCAAGGTCCGTACCTTTAATTATGTCTGCAAAGTCCCTTTTGCCATCTAATAATGGCATCTAAGGTAACATAGTCACAGGTTCTGGGAATTACAACATGGATCCTTTCCCACCAGCCTGAACTGGCCTGAAGTTTGCTGCTCAGAATTCCTTAGATCACTGGTGCTGCCCCAGAGGTGTAACAGGACTTGACATGTCCAGCATGGTAACAAATCTCCACTATACCTTCAGTTAGTCTCTTGGAAACTTCTATAATATGTATTTTATCCAATACATTTCCCCATCATCATGGTGGTTACTCCAAACCTTCTCCATCAAGCTCAAGCCTCTATTTCATGTCACGTCTGTCATGGTCATTGCAATATGCCCCAATTCCTTTGCAAGGTAGGACTTGTAGCCCAGGTGCTGGGAGGGAGTGTGGTCAGCAAACAACATTTAGTTGTCAGAGCCCTAATACCACTGCCTGTCCTAGTAGGATTGCTCCCTCTTGGGGTGGCCCTTATGCAGATGACTGATTGATATGAAGGGTATAAAGGTGTGCTTATCTCTGTCTAACTCAGAGCAAACCTGAAAGTCTGCTCTATTTCCAGAGCTCCCTATGGGGTAGGCCAAGACTATAATTGGACCTCCATCACACTTGAATTTCACCCCCTATTCTATTCTGCTCTCCTCTTTTGCTTCCTTCAGGTCTGGCCCCAAGAACACCCCTTAAAAAACGTTCTGTGAGCTAATCCCTATTTTAGAGCTGGCTTTACAGAGAACTCAACTTGCAACACCCTTTCAGAAAATGAGTTGTCTTCCAAACTACCTAAATATATTTCTGTTGCCCTCATATGTTTAAACCAGAATATCCTCTTCTCTTTAAGGTCTTTTGTAACCCTTCCAGGAAAACTGAGTTTTTCTTTCTATGCTCCTCCATATTCTAGAACATAAGACCTCTATCATAAGAAGTTAGATACTACATTGGTAAATATAATTATTCCTCTTTACCTTCACAACATGTGTTCTCTGAGAATGTCTTGTAGTTTGCTGGATCAGGCCCTATGTTGGGCTGTGTACTGAACATTAAAAAATTAAATTAATTAAAAAACAGAAAAGCAGTATGTCTCTTTTGTGTTAGCCCTCTAATATCTAACAGAGCTTGGCATAAAGATGCTTAATAAATGTTTTTAACAATTGTGTGAATGAGAAGATGGTCTCTTCTGCATCCATTGAAATCCCAATTTAGTTACGATTCATCATATTACTATTTATACA